>NC_137900.1:64623715-65223715 GCF_963455335.1 Martes martes | reverse complement strand
AGGGGACTATGAAAAGCTTTGCTGAGTTCCCTGTCTATGCAGGCGTGGTTCTGAGCCCTAAATCTGCACAAATTACAGTTTTAATTTTTAAGAGGAATTACATAGGCAGCATATAGGAAAGAAAATAGCCAGTGAGTGATTTTTGCTCACTTAGGAATGGTCTGTTCCTTTCTAAGATTTCAGTTCACTTATTCTTCATTGGTTTCATGGTGTCTGATATCTTTTAAAATATGATGTAAAAAAATACATTCTTGGGGTGCCTGGGTGGCTCAGTGGGTTAAGCCTCTGCCTTTGGCTCAGGTCATGATCTCAGGGTCCTGGGATCGAGCCCTGCGTTGGGCTCTCTGCTCAGTGGGGAGCCTGCTTCCCCCTCTCTCTCTGCCTGCCTCTCTGCCTACTTGTGATCTCTCTCTCTTTGTCAAATAAATAAATAAAATCTTAAAAAAATAAAAAATATATATTCTTTTCCTAGTCATCACAGCAGGACCAGTAGATTTCTGCCACCTACTACATCCTTCTTGGAAATGGAAATTCTTTAGGAGGTTCCCTTTTGGGTTTTCTATGAACCCAGTAACATCTCCTGCAAGTAATAATATTTTTATTTCTTTTCTAGTGTATCTACTCTTTCTTTTTCCACTGACTGGGAACTCCAGTACGGTGTGGTACAGAAGCCATAGCAGGCATCTGTGTCTCTTTCCTGATCTCGGCAGGATAGCTTTCAAGTGTTTCACTATCAAGTTGTTTGGTATTTGCTTATTTGGGTACCCTTTATCTGATTAAGGAGGTTCCCTTCTATTTCTAGTTTGCCAAAAAATTTTAAGTGTGAATGGATTTTGAATTTTATCAAATGTTTTCCTGCTGCCTTTGAGAGGTATGGCAGTTCCTCTTATCCACGGTTTTGCTTTCCATGGTTTCGGTTACCGGCAGCCAAGTGCAGTTCCCAAGCAGGTGAACTGTCAGAGGGTCGGTAGTAGCCTCTCGTTATGTTATTCCTCTCACCTTATCTCTTCACGTAGGCATGTTATCATCTCATATCACCACAGGAGGGGTGAGTACAGCACAAGAAGGTATTTTGAGAGAGGGAGAGACCATGTTCACATAACTTTTATTACAGTATAGTATAATTGTTCTACTTTATTATTTGTTATGCTTAATCTCTTACTGTGCCTAATTCATAAATTAAACTTTATTATAGGTACGTATGTAAAGGAAAAAGCGTAGTATATAGAGGTTTCAGTACTATTCATGGTTTCAGGCATCCCCTGGGGGTCTTAGAACATATTCTCTATGGACCAGTGAGGGGGCCACTGTAGTGGAATTTTTCTCTTTTACTCTGTTAAGGTCATGAATTACATCGATTGATTTTCAAACATTAAACTGAAGTGCTGGACTAAATCTAGCTTGTGTGATGTTTTATCCTTTGTACACAGTGCCAAATTTAGTTTAACATTTTCTTTTCAAGTTTTGCATCTGTGTTCCTTAGTAAGACTAAAATATACTTTTCTTTTCTTATCATTTCCTTGTCAGATTTGGTGGAAAGATTATGCTGACCTCATAAAATTAGTTGGAAAATGTTCACTCTTTTTGTATTCTCTGGAATGTTTGTGTTAACAGCATTATTGGCTGCTTAAATTTTTGATAGAACTTGATGGTGAAGCTTTCTAGAAGTGGTTTCCTTTGTGGGATAGCTATGGATTATGTATTTAATTTACTTAATAATAATTTTAGGACTGTTTATGTTTTCTATTTATTCTGGTGTCAGTTTGGTAAGTTGTGTCTTAATAAGAATTTTTTGAAATTAATTTTTAAATTTTAATTCCAGTATTCATATATAGTGTCATAATTCATTTCAGGCATACAGTATAGTGATTCAGCAGCTCTACACATTACTCAGGGCTCAGGATGATAGGTGTACTCTTAATTCTCATCCCCTATTTCACCCGTCCACCCGTTCTCCCCTCTGGTAACCATCAGTTTGTTCTCTATAGTTTAGAGTCTGTTTCTTGGTTTTGTGTGTGTCTCTCTCTCTCTATCTCTCTCTCTCTTTTTTCGTTTGTTTCTTGAATTCTACATATGAGTGAAATCATATGGTATTTGTCTTTCTCTCCCTGATTTATTGTGCTTAGCATAATATTCTAGCTCCATCCGTGTTGATGCAAATGGCAAGATTTCATTCTTTTTCAATGGCTGAATAATATTCCATTGTATATATACACCACTTCTCTATCCATTCATCTATCAATGGACACTTGATTGGCCTCCATAATTTGGCAGTTGTAAATAATGCTGCAATAAATATAGGGGTGCATATATCCTTTTGAATTTGTGTTTTTGTATTCTTTGGGTAAATACCCAGTAGTGTGATTATGGGATTGTAGGGTGGTTCTGTTTTTAAGTTTTTGAGGAACCTTCATATTGTCTTCCATAGTGGCTGCACCAGTTTGCTTTCCCACCAACAGTGCAGGAGGGTTCCCCTTTCTCCAAATCTTCGCCAACACTTTGTGGGACGTAACCCCCACTGGGACTTAACCATTCTGATAGGTGTGAGTGATACCTCATTATGGTTTTGATTTGCATTTTCCTGGTGATGAGGGATGTTGAGCATTTTTTCATGTGTTTGTTGGTCAGCTGGATGGCTTCTTTGGAGAAATAATGGGAATTAAAAAACTTACCTAGGGGTGCCTGAGTGGTGCAGTTTGGTTGTGTCCAACTCTTGCTGTCGGCCCAGGTGGTGATCTCAGGATTGTTGGGCTCTGCATTCAGCAAAGTATCTGCTTGAGATTCTCTCTTCCTCTCCCTCTGCCCCTCCCCTCTCATTCTCTCTCCTCTCTCAAATAAATAAATCTTAAAAAAAAAAAAAGTTTATTTAAATCTCCAAACTTACTGGCATTGATAATACTCTCTTATCTGAGTTAAATATTCCTGCTACATTCCTTAAATTGTTTTCTCTCTCATTTTTCCCTTGACCAGTCTTTCTAGTGGTTTATCAATTTTATTAGTCTTTGCAAAGAACCAGATTTTAGCTTTTTGGATCTTCTTTATTGTATATTTGTTTTCCACTTCATTAATTTTTCTTTTACCTTTCTCATTCACTCCTTTATCCTTTGTTTTCTGTTTGTTCTTTTTATAGTTTTTTAAGATGAATGCTTAGCTCTTTGTTTTTCAGCCTTTCCCCTCTGACATAATCTATTTTAATGTCATAAATTCATTCTGCGTATCACTTTGGCTGCATGCTGCAAGTTCTTATAGATATTTTCATTATCACTCGGTTCACATTATTTTCCAGTTTCTCTTGTGGTTTTGTCTCCGATCCATGTCTATATAGTTTTTAATTCTCATTATGAGTTGAATCATTTGAAAGTTGTTGAGAACTTTTTTGTGACTCATCGTGTTTGTTTTTTATATGGTATACACACCTACCAAGAACGTGTGTTCTGCAGCTTTGGAATATTGTGTTCTGCATGTGTCAGTTCAGTCATGTTTCTTAGATGTGTTGTTCAGTTTCTCCTTTATTGGTTACATTTGTTGTATTGGTTACTGAAAGAAGTGTGTTAGTAATTTCCCACCTTGATTATAGATTTGTCTTTATAGTACTGTAAATTTTTACTTTATATGTTTCTAGACTGTTATTTTATATATATAAATTCAGAATTGTTGTATCTGCCTGGGAAATTGGACTTTTTGTTATGAAGGGTCCCTCTTGGTCTCTAGCAATGCTTTTTGCCTTAATGTATACTTATTTACTATTCACATAGCTATACAAGATTTCTCTCTTTTTTTTTTCAAGTTTTATTTATTTATTTGACAGACAGAGAGAGATAGATCACAAGCAGGCAGAGAGGCAGGCAGAGAGGGGGGAAGCAGGCTCTCTGCTAAGCAGAGAGCCCGATGCGGGGCTCGATCCCAGGACCCTGAGATCATGACCTGAGGCTTAACCCACTGAATCCCTCAGGATTAAGAAGTCCCCCAGGATTTCTTTTGGTTAGTTTTTGCACAGTATATTTTTCCCTAGCCTTTTTCTTTCAAGCTTTGAGCATCCTTATGATGTGTATTTTATAAGGATATGTAGTTAGATTTTACTTTTTGCACCTTGATCAAAGATCACTACTGTATGTATATGTAGATCAATTTCTGGACTCTATTCCATTGATCTATTTGTCTGTCTGTATGCCAGTAACACACTGTCTAGAGTCCTGTAGCTTTACAGTAAGTGTTGAAGTCCACTGGTGTAAGCCCTCTGGTTTTGTTCATCAGGGATATTGGTAATTTTCTTAAAATGTCTTTGTCTGGTTTTGGAATCAGGTTAATACTGGCCTCATAGAATGAGTTGGAAAGTGAACAATTCTCTTCAATTTTTAGGAAAACTTTGTGCAGAAATGGAATTATTTCTTCCTTAACTATTTGGTTGGATTGGCTAGTTCTCATCATGGATTTTTGCTGGTAGTTCCAGTTCAGATAAACATTACAGGGCTTTTACTTAATTTTCCCAATTTTCTGTTTGTATCCTTTTTTCTCTGATGCGGAATATCTTGACTCTTAATGGCATTAGCATAATTATTCATGCACTTTATGTGTGTTTATTTCAAAATAACAGTGCCAGTATTAAACTTTCCTTAAAACTAATTTTATTTTACTATTAAAAAATTTTCCATAGTTCCGGAGTTGAAGTATAAAACCAGGGTATGGTCAAGGAAATCTAAATTCCACCTGTGACCTCTTCTTGCTTTTTCTCCTATTGGTGGTGTAATTTTGGAGGGAGGAGGAGAATGGGTACAAAGATTATGTAAATATATATATATATATATACACACACACACACACACACACACACACACACACACATTTGCTGCTAGCCACATATAATGTGTGTGTATATGTGTGTGTGTTTATATTTCTTTCCCAAGTTTCTTCTCACACAAAATGACATACCTATACCCATCTTTCTGTACCTGGCTTTTTTGACTTAACAGTGTATCTTGGAGATGGCTCCTTAGCAGCATAAAGACATCTTTTTCATCCCTTTACATAACAGCCTAGTACTTCCCTGTATGGGTGTACCTCCTGTACTTAAGCAGTCCTCTCTTGATGGTATCTGGGAAGAAATAGTAACTTTTAAAAAGACATTTTCCATATTCCAGATCACAGCACTGTGGAACTGGCCAGTAGAATTACTTAACCTCATGTAACAGTATTTTTATTAAAACCGTTTTCATTTCTATATCACTGCAGACATTCACTTTATAATATGCCAAGTTTCACTATGTGGTGTCCTGGGGACTGAAGGGGCTTTTCATCAGGAAGCTAAAGTTCCTACTTTTTATTATATCTCTGGGCTGGTGTTTTTAGCCTTTGTGGCCTTTGCCTTACAGCAGGTGCTTTTGTTTATCTTAAAAGACTTCTGCTTGCTGACGGAAGCATGCCCACCCCTCTGTTTGCAGCACCAACGTAACCTCATTAATTCCTTGCTCAGGTGATAGAACCCACCATTCTTACAACACCTCAAAGATGGTTTTCTCATTATAACCCGTCAGGCTGAAAAAGTGATACATCCACTAGTCTTCTGCTTCAAGAAGTACCTGCTTCTAAATACATTAGTGTCTATATTAAGTCTCTGTATATTAAGATACCTTAATATTATTTCAGATTTCTGTGATTTGGTGAATAAAGTACTCTCTTTGGCCTCATATATAACCAGTGGGTCCCTTCTTTTCCTTAGGTGTGACTTCTGTTCAAAGGATTTTAGTAGTCAAGCACTATTTCCTCCTTTATAGATTTTCCATGGAGTTTACTGAAATGTGCTGTTAGTTACTGAGAACCCATATTCCGTACTTAACCCCTAATACATCGGTTTAGCTCTCTCTGATTGTTTATCCTAGAGAAAACACGAATACACCGGGACTTAACCAAATACTGTAAGTACTTTTCCCTCTTCCTGAGCAGTACAAAGACCTTAAAATACTTAGGATCCATTAACCTGCTTGTCACCTCTCCTACCCCAGCTTATATGCTCTTGGTGTCATCATGTGTTTAGTTTATGTCAGACCCCACAAGGCGTAACTGTCATTGTTTCGTATAGTCCGTATTCACTTAGATTTTTAAAGCCGCTATACTGAGTATAATTGACGTACAGTGAACTATGTATTTAAACTGTACAAATTGATACTTTTGACCTACGTATACACCCATGAAACTGTCAGCACACGTATGTGTATATTCTCTAGTACATTTGTTTCTACCGTAGAATCTCTTAGAAAATTAAGGTGGGGGAAATAAATTAAGGTGGTCAGCAAAGCCTTATTGCTGTTCTGTTGGTTTTGTTTTGTAGCTACTAGAAATGCGAGGCAGGGTAAGAGAATTGTCATGATTTCTTGTGCACCCATTTTAGAATTCTACCCTCATTTTACAACTAAGTTAAGAAAACAAAAATGTGGGACACCTGGGTGGCTCAGTCGGTTAAATGGCTGCCTTAGGCTCAGGTCATGATCCCAGGGCCCTGGGATTGAGCCCCGCATCGGGCTCCCTGCTCAGTGGGGAACCTGCTTCTCCCTCTCCCATTCCCTCTGCTTGTGTTCCTTCTTTCGCTGTCTCTTTCTGTGTGTAAAATAAAATAAAATAAAATAAAATAAAAACAAAAATGTCACCTTAGGCTACTTCAGTCTACTCTCTGATCCCCTCCATTTTAAAAATTCATTGTATCTTTTATCATTTTCATCCATGTGAGTAGTATGGCATTTGAGCTTTTCCAGTGCCTAGAAAATATTGATTTATTATATTTGCCACCTCTTGGAAAAAGCAGCAGAAATATTTAAAGGCTTTCACTTCCTGATTGAATCTATATCTTAGTAATTGTGATTTCTACAAATGAGATCAGTATACATTTTGATTTAGGTTCTTATTTTTAGACTATACATACTAATTTTAAGGGTGCGTGTGTGTGTGTGTATGTGTGTTTGTTCTTTTTAAAATCCCCAATGCCTGAGAATATACTGATAGGTCATACAAAGGGACTTTTTTTTATTGTTTAGTATATAGTGCTGACTTCTGGGTTTTTATTCTATTAGCTTACATAAAATTTGTGTATTTGGATTATAAATTATTCCACTAGCCAAAGAATCTAATATTTTTAGCCTTTGAGCATAGTTTTAAATTTAATTTTCCTTTATTAAATGATGTAAGAGATTCTCACAAGTATAAAGTGAGTTGAATAACTTTTCAAAATGAGAATTTTGCACATTCTAATTTTCTGACTGTAGTAATACTTACTAACACTAAGCTTACTGGGTCATGCATTTGTATTATCTCATTTAGTCCTTAATACAACCCTGTGTGGTAGAAATTATTTTCCTTATGTGACAGATGAAGACTCTAAGGCCGAGAGAGTTGACAGAACATATAAGTTCGTACAGCCAGTAAATAACAAATTTGGGATCTAAACCAGGCAACATATATCCAGAGCCTGGCCTTTTAATCGATATAAACTTGCCACAATTAATTTTTTTCTCTGACATTGTGAAGGAATTATATGAACCAAAATATTCTCACTAAATAATTGTAGGATTTTTGACTGTTGGACTCATGGGCTCACCTAGACACAAATACGAGAGTGAAGTTAATTTTGTTTTTCATTCTTTTAGCTGATATAGCCCAGAGATATAGGATAAGCAAATACCCAACCCTCAAATTATTTCGTAATGGGATGATGATGAAGAGAGAATACAGGGGCCAGCGCTCAGTGAAAGCTCTTGCAGATTACATCAGGCAACAAAAAAGCGACCCTGTTCAAGAACTTCATGACTTAGCAGAAATCACCACTCTTGATGTAAGTTCTTAACTTTTACTGAATCAAATGAACATGCCTGTTTAATTAATGTAAACAAAGTCTAATGTAATCAAAGAATCTGGACATTTTCTTGGAGTTCATTGCAATGGATCTGACATCTACAGACTTAGCGAGTTGAATTTTTCTTGAATTAATTCTCAAGGGAAATGCTCATGTTTTACTGAATCTTTGGATAAAATATGTAGCATACAGTAGAGCTGCACTAATTTAAATTAATTGAAGGCAAAGCAGAGCTTGAGTTGTGAAGACATAGAAGTTAATGTCAGGCAGACACAACCAGAGTTTGCCTATCTTCCTTAGTGGAGACACTCAGGATATCTGTGCTAATGACTCCTCTATCAGCTCTTTGTATAACTTTTAGGGTCCTCTAAAATAGTCCTTCTTAATAAAAACCCTTCCCATTGTATACTAAGTAGTGTTTAAAAAAAAAAAAAGGTACGGAGTTGGAGCTTTAGGTTGTCGTTGTCAGGTTTGAGATTTGACTTTTACCCTGCTTCCACGCTAAGAAGTTAGTTAGCCTTTCATGGGGCCTATCAGAAGAGACAAGGCTCCTGGGTCAGAGATAAAGGACTTCGTTGCTTACATCCTAGCAAACAATGTGAGCATGTTTGTGTGTCTCCCCTCCCCGCCCCCGAGTCCTGTGGAGGTGACATGGAGGGTCCAGATGGATACCTGCATGTGCCGTGCGTTCTGTGGTGGGAGAACTGGCCTCGGAGATCTGTGGTTTCCGACCCAGCAGTAAGCCTCCTCTCTGCCTGAGGGAGATCACCTCACCTCACCTCATGTGAGCACACTTCAGGGCTCCTTGCCGCGAGCACAACCCTGAGGGACAGCCTGGGTAAAGAGTGGTCAGGGTCCTGCATTTAGCTGCACCTACCTGTGTAGGCGTGTGAGAGACCCATGGAGGAGTCTCTGCCAGCAGTCACATGTTACGAATCGATGTATTATTTGAAGAATAGTCACCTTACTTAGGAGTTCGTCACCTTATTTAGTAAAAGATTTTCATCGATCAGTTAAAATAAAATGCTAGAAGGAAATGTTTATGATTATATTAGATGGGAGGTGAGATTGTTTTCAACCTAATGTAATCTTTAATAGTTTTGGACTAGGTGTTAAAATCCAAATATGTATTTATAGTGCTACGCCATTTGTAGATGATTGAACAACAGCTGGGTGAATGAAATAACATGTCTATAGCATCTCTATATATGTCTGCAAAATAATTACATACTTTATTTTACAGCGCAGCAAAAGAAATATCATTGGATATTTTGAGCAAAAGGATTCAGAAAACTATAGAGTTTTTGAAAGAGTAGCAAATATTTTGCATGATGATTGTGCCTTCCTTTCTGCATTTGGGTAAGTGTCTTAACTGAGAGTGTGTTAGTGGCTCTACTTGGCTGCCATGTGACATTCTTGTTGTGTGTGGTTATTTTCTGAAGATGACCTCTCCAGACGTGATCTCCATTCCCTTACAGTCACCAACCAGTCTTCCTTACACCTATCTTTGACTTCTTTTTAAGAGTTTAAAAGTCTGTTTATCCTTTCTGTACTGTATTCTATTTCAGAGTATGGGTGAGTGGAAAAGAACGGACAAGTTAACAGCTACCTCTCATGCTTTTATTCAGCTCATTTACTAACACTATTCTGTGTTCACACTTTCCAAACTGAAACAACTCCTACTCTTTCTCATGAAGAAGCATGGGCTTCGTTGTCTTGATTAATCTTTGGCTCTCCACCACCTTTTCTTCTGTCTTCCCTGTTCCAGAGGAACAGTACTTCAAGGTTAGCCTCTTTCCTCTTGTGTTTGTAACCGTCCCTCCTGGATCCTCTGTGACATTCATCCAGCAGTTGTCCTCGCTCTCCTGTGTTTTCACCCTGACCATTTTCATGACCTATTTTCTTTTGCCAAAAACATGATTCTCTCTTTCCTGACCTTTCTCTTCTATCTCTTGAGCTATAATCTGGTATCTTTCTTTTCATTTCTAAATTTTTCAAAGATTAGTTTATGGTTGGCCACCTTGAATTTCTTAAACCCCAACCAGTGAAAAATCCTTACTTACCCTTTGGAAAGCCAACTTTTGCCTGCGTTACTCTCGTGAGACTTCTCTCTGCACAGTCACAAACGGCTTCTTAATTGCCAGGTCCAGTGGCCTTTTTTCAGTCTTTAATCCTCTTCGGTTTCCCAGAAGGCTGGGACAATCAGCTACCCGGGCCTTTTTCTGCTGTGTCTATACTTGGGCTACCTTGAATCTCCCTGGCTTGCTCCTTACTTTTCTGACTTTCCCTCCTGTTTTTTCCTTTCTCTCTCAAAATGGTATCATTCTTCCCCTTTTCACTGGGGGTTATCGCCATCGTCCTCTGACTTTTTGTGGTATGATTTCTCTCTTTGCTTTGGCCCGTGACCGTTAGACTCCATTTTAGTGGCTAGCTTGAGTAGATTCCAGGTTTCTGGCATAGTCTGTCCTTTCCATTTTGTGACCTTTGTCCTTGTTGTAATGCTTCTGTAGATTTTGTGTGTGTTTTCTTGTGAACACTATCAGTGATTTTGGGAGATCAGTGTAGGAGTAAGTAACAGAGAACTTCTCCCGGCCCCATGGTTCCCCGCTTTGTGTGCGGCTGCTCTCCGGCCACACGGGCCCCTTGTTGGCTTCCTCAGACACAGCGGGCGCTTCTGCAGCGGGGCCCTCGCCCTTACTGTCTTGGTGTCTTAAGTGCTTCTCCTTGATCTCATCTCCTCAGGAAGAGCTTTCCTGGTAACTATCTATAAAATAGCACTGCCATCATGCAACTTGTCATTCTTTCGCCACTTAGTTTTCTACAGAACACCTTTTTTATGGGTGTTTGATCATCCAAAATAAATATATCTATTTGCTTCTCTTTTAACCAAAATGTAAGCTTCTTGAGAACACAGGCGCTGTCACTTTTGTTTACTGCTGTGTACCCAGTGCCAAGGCCATACCTGGTACAAGGAAGTGCTTAGTAAATAGTGAGTGAGTGAATGAATGAATGAATAGAAGGAGCGTGTTCTTCCTTTTCGTTCAGTCTTGGTTAAGATCCCTTGCACCTCCCTCCTGTACTGCTCTAGTCAGAAACTAGAGATAAATCAGCGTTCAAGTAACCCAAATATAATTTAGAGAGAAAAAAAAGTTGCCATTCAACTAAGTATTTGTTGTAGAATTCACTCACCAAACATTTATCGGGCACCTATTATGTGCTGGATACTGTACTGGGGCATAGGAAACAATGGTGAACAAATAAAACAAAAAAATTGGTTATTGGAGAATTATATTCTAATGATGGAGATGATTTTAGTTCATCTACTTTTTTTTTTAAATAAGTTTTGGTTTTAAAGAGTAAAAAGTAGAGAATTCTGATTGAGTCTGACTTAGAAACAAGTAATGTGTTTTTGTGATTGATCTATATGACCACATTAATGACCTTGATCCCCAGTTACTGGAAGCAGTCTGGTGTCAAAAATAGCTTTTTGGTGCTGAAACTGCCAATCCAAACTTATAAAATATTGAGTCACAAAAACAGCTAACTAAAATTTTCCTTTAAAAAAAATCTGCCTCATATTAAAGTTTTCCTTTAAGTACATGCATTTGTTGGTATTGCATAGTCTTACGAGGAGGAAAGATGATGACCGGTATATATTTCAAGTCATTATTATGCATACATTGCAAAACAGTCAGCCAATTCTGCTTCATTCAAGTATAACACTGCTATTATTAATCTTAAAAAGTATTACTACTACTACTTTCTTCTATTAGAGCTGTTTCAAAACCAGAAAGATACAGTGGAGACAACATAATCTACAAACCACCAGGGGTAAGTTGCTATTTCTTAGTGTGTATAATTTTAAATATAATTTAAATACATGTATAATCTATAGTTTTATATTTGTTAATTCACAGAATCATTGAATTTTAGTATAGAAAGGAACCTTAAGGCATCATCTCTTACTAATTCAAACCTTTCGAAGTAAAGATGGGGACACCTAGGCCCAAAGTTACATAAGGATTTAGTGGCCAAGCTGGGACTAGAGATCTCCTGATCCCCAGGCCTTATCCATCTCTCTCTTTTACATTCATTATAAGACCCAAATTCCCAAAAATGCTTCAGTGGTCTGTGATCATCACTTCTACCTGGGTCCGACCAGCCAAGCTCCCAAGTCCTCTGGGGTTTAAATTAACCTGATACTTGCCAGACAACAGGGAGCAACTAGGTTGCTTTTAAGCCTTCGCTAAGAAGTTAAGTGTATCTAAACTTAGAAGCAGGTCCTTAGGCCCAGACGATGGTAGCCACAACCAAGAGGCAAAAATCATGGTGTTTGTCATCTCAGTTGACCTGCTGGTCTGTCATTGCAATTTTTCATACACGCTCAAATGGAAAACTTGGTATTTTTTCGATTCATAGTTTTATTTTAGTGGTGTTTGCAGTGTCTTGATACACTAAAGGTTTTGATTTTTACGTAGTGAATGAATTTTTTGCTTAGAAAGCTCATTTCCTATTCTGAATTCCTATAACTGTTTGCCTGTATTTTCTGCAAGTGCGTTTCATTAATAGTAGGTTATGTAGTGTGACTATCTCCAGATTATCAGAATCCAGTGCCATTGGCTCATAAGTGCACGGGCTCGGAATGAGACTCCATTTTAGTGTCCAATCTGCCACCTTTCTAGGTGTGTAACTCTGGGAAAGTCTCTCAGCTTCTCTGTCCTTTGGTTTGTTCATTCATAAAAATAGCTGTGATTACACGAGTCCTTGCCTTATGGGGATGTTTCAGGGATTCACATAGTGAACACATAGAAAGTGCTTACAACAAACAGTGCTTGTAAGTCTACTTACAAGTATACAGTAAGTTTACTCAGTTAACGGCAGCTGTTATTTTTGTTGTCATTTTAAGCACTTCATAAATACTGATTTTGAGTGAATTGTGGAAAGAGATACTGTAGGTAAGTAATATTAGAGATAGCAATGCCTTAGATTTATATAGTATCTTATATTTCTCAATGCCTTCTCCTTGGAAGTTTCCAGATTTTCTTCTAACATTTTCAACTGTAAGGGATAGCTGAGTTAATTAATTTGGATAATTATTTTTCACAATGCCCACCATTGGTGAAGATACTGATAAACAATTAATTGACTCAGATCTGAGGAAAAGCAGAAGGCTTAAACATCACGGGTTGGATAACTAGGCCGCTGATAAATACAGAATTTTACAGCTCTCTTTCTTGGAAGTTCCATGGTTTTTGTTTTTTGGGGGGGAGGGTTTCGTTTGATTTTTGTACACCCTGTAGATTTTCTGGGCTCATAGATGGCTTTGAGAATGTGTTTTTGCTAGCACAGGTTAGATTTAATTATTTTTCCCCGCTTTTGTAACAGCATTCTGCTCCAGATATGGTATACTTGGGATCTATGACAAATTTCGATGGGACTTACAATTGGATTCAAGATAAATGTGTTCCTCTTGTTCGAGAAATAACATTTGAAAATGGAGAGGTACGACTTTCTGATGTGTGTTGTCTTTAATTCAGATTTCTGAAAGAGCACGCTTCCTCCAGCCATCTTCCTATTTGCTACACATTTACCACTTGTAACAATCATACAGTGAACAGAAATATGTCACAGCCATTTCTGTAATAGAGGCCACTGGTTCTTAGCCTTTGCAGTCCCAGAACCCCTCTCCATTGCATTTCTAGCAGTAGCCTTGAAAATGAATTGGACCATGCCTCTCAGGTGATTCTGATACTCCCCCTTGGTTAAGGGGAAGCCCTATAGAAGAAGTGCTGTGCAGATTTTAGTTAGAATTAATTATATACAGTAAATAATCTTTTGTCATAAAAAGGTTTTTCTGATTCCTGTCTATCCTAAAAGATGAAATTATGTTCTTTCATCGTAATAATGAAAGCAGTTATCAGATGTTACCTTATAACTGTCCTCAGTGATCCCATGCTACTGAAATAAAGTCCATCCAAACTCTTACAACTCCCACGAAAACATAACACAAAAGTCTAATATTGGAGGAACACGTACAAAGAGCTGTGTCTATGAGGCACATAAGAGAGCTGTGCATTACATGTGGAAGAATTTTAAGTGTATAGTTTATACACTTATACATAGTTGAAATTTTCACATGGTTGTATAACCACCACCTAGTCAGGGGTCTGCAGTTCTGTCATGAGTCAGGTGCTGAATATTTTAGGCTCTGCAGATGTGGCCCAGAAGCAGCCTTGTACGACATCTGGGCCTGTGCGGGGACATTGCAGTAAAGCTTGCTTGCTTGCATCTTTCCTGGTTTGTCGAGGGAACGTCCGGCTACTTTTCTCAGTTCTCTAGCCTTTGGGTATGTTTATTGCTTTAGCTTATTTAGTCCTCAGAGGCCTAGAAAGATTTAGTAACTTGTCACAATTACTCACCTGCTTTGGTAGTTCTCTCTCTCTCTCTTTTTCAAAATGTACATTCTCTTCTTTATTTTTTAATTAATTGACTTTTAAAATTATGGTGTAATTAACATAGTTTCATATTAGTTTCAAGTGTGCAGTATAGTGATTCAGTAGTTCTGTACATCACCCCATGCTCACCACAAGTGCAGTGCTTAATCCCTAGTGCCTGTATCACCCACCCCCCACCCCTTCCTTCTGCTAACCATCAGTGTGGTCTCTATAGTTAAAAGAGTTTGTTTCTTGATTCGTGTCTATTTTTCCCTTTGCTCATTCGTTTCTTAAATTCCACACATGAATGAAATCATAGTATTTGTCTTTCCCTGACTGATTTCACTTAGCCGTATACCCTCTAGATCCATCCGTGTTGTTTCAAAAGGCAAGATGTCATTCTTTTTATGGCTGAGCAATATTGCAATGTGTGTACATATACATAAGTGTATGCACACATATGTATACATACATACATACATACAGTACATATACCACCAGATATATATATATATATATATATATATATATATATATATATATGCATATGCATGCATGCCACCTCTTCTTTATCCATTTACTTGTGGATGGACATGGGTTGTTTCCATAGATAGTTTGGCTGTTGTAAGTAATGCTGCAATAAACATAGGGGTGCATATGTCTTTTCAAATTAGTGTTTTTGTTTTCTCTGGATAAATACCCAGTAGTTGAATCACTGGGTCATATGGTGATTCTATTTTTAATTTTTTAAAGAACATCCATACTGTTTTTTACTTCGGCAGTTCTTACAAAAATAGTTTCTAATACAGAGTCAACATGTATAGACCTGGAAAAATCTTAAACAATAAATAGGGCTCCTCTGCCCACCCCCATAGTAGCTCACACATTTTAGAATCTCTCTTTTAAATCTAAATTCTTTAGATTTTAATTACATGTTGTAAACCACTACCCAAAATCATTTAAACTACAAGGAAAGATTTGTTATCCCCAAAGTTGGTTGTCTGGATAACCCTCCCCTGGGGTTATCTTTTAAGACCGATTTCATAAAGAATATGTTGGAGTGGACACAGGTAAACGTGGGAGCCCAGGCCGCATGAACTGTCAGCTACTGTGTTAATGTGTGTAAACTGATACAGCAAACTAATTGACATGGATTCAAACTACTCATCTGTTCATTACTTCTCCTAATAGTTGTTAGTGCTGCCATACCTTTGCTTAGTTTAATAAAGCAATACGTTATATTTGTTTTTACTTTGAACCTAGCTCTTAAATTTTCTAGAAGGTGACTGCTGAGTCTTATTTCCCAATTAATATTTATTCAGCAACATCTGTCTTCTTTTATTCAGTCATAGGTTGATTGCACAATATTGTGTATAGTAATCTGTGAGCGAAAGAGAAGTAAAGTGAGATTCTCTATTTTTAAGAGGTTTTCGGTCCAGTAGTTTGCATGTGCAGGTAATGTAACAATAAAGACATGCCCCATGCCACATGAGGGGCATTCTGAAAACATTCTGGGAATTCAGAGGAGAGAATTCATTTTTACCTTTAGCAGAAATGAGGTAGGAATCAGGGATAACTTTCTTGAAGAGGCATTTGGGTCCTGTAACGAAAGGACAAAAAAACTAGAAGTACTCATGGAAATAGGGAAGTAAGAGGAGGGGCCTGTGCATTACTGTTGAGTGGTGAAGGCACTGGTTGGACTTTGAAATGGCGATCTCGAACAGGAAGTTGGGAATCCAGACTTGGACTGTGGACTGGAACAGGGCTTGGAGATGGAGAAGGAACCGGTTAGTGATGATGGAGATTGTTGGACTAGTTGAAGTTTCCAGGCTAGAGCAGAGGAGTCCAAAGACAGAACCGTGGGAGTAGAAGCAATGAATCTGTTGGGAAAAGAAAAAAAAAAACTAAGCTAAAGAAATAAAAAGTGAGGAGGAAGAAGTTGTAAGCTTGCTAAAAGATCAGTGTGGTGTTGGGGCTGCGGGGGAAGAGAGATGGAAAGCAACCGCTCAGGAGTGAGTGTGGGTTTTCCTCTTGGAGTGGTGCACACATTCTGGAATTGGGTAATATTGATGTTTGAAAACCTTGTGACTATAATAAAACCCACCAAATTGTACACTTTAAATGATGAATTTTGGGACTCCTGGGTGGCTCAGTCAGTTAAGCATCTGCCTTTGGCTCAGGTCATGATCCCAAGGTCCTGGGATCAAGTCCCCGATCAGGCTCCTTGCTCAGTGGGGAGCCGACTTCTCTGTCTGCCTGCCACTCCTGCTGCTTGTACACCGTGTGCGCGCGCGCGCGCTCTCTCTCTCTCTCTCTGACAAATAAATAAATAAAATATTAAAAAAATAAAATGATTAATTTTATGGTATGCGAATCATATCTCAATTGAAAAAGGTAAACGTGACAAGAAACTTAATAATTTATTCTATATATGAGTGTAATGGGCTTCAACATGAGACGGAAACTATAAGCAAACTCATGCCCTAGAAGATAGGTTCCAGTTTCAGTTTTTTTTAGCATAAAGGATGTTTGTGTTTTCTGCTGCTGTGATTCCTAAGTTACAGAAAGACACGCAAGAGGTTAGTTGATGGAAATAATTTTATTTTAATAATTTTATTATGAAGCCCTCTCTGGACTTTTTCTTAAGAGTCAGAACTTAACATTTGTCAGAGAGAATAAATGATGAAAATCTGCTGTCTACTCATCACCTTTATCTTGATTTTTCCCCAGTAGCAATAAGACAAGTTTTTAAGGCAGTCAGTAATTTTTGAGGTGCTTTCATGTTTGTTCCTTGTACAGACACATACACATATATAGTGGCAGGTACTTGTTAATAATGTCCATACATTATGTATTGGTTAAAAGCTGGCTGTCTTGTGGGGCTTTTGTCTTTTGCTCTGAATCAAACACTTTTCAGCGTTGGGTAGTTCTCATGTAAGTGGAGTGGTTTTGTAATAAACTTTAGAAAAAGCATGTTTCCCAGTCAGTTAGATTTATTTGTTCCTGGTACACTCACTCAATTTTTCAGTGTTATTTATGAAAACTGAAAATACTAATCATGTTTACTCCACCCTCAAGTCAACATCTTCATAAAGAACCAGCATAGTTTCTCCTTCGGTCAACTCATTTCTTAAATGTCATGGTTTCATCTAAAAGGAGCTGATAGAACAGCCCAGTGGTTACTTTTAAGGCAGATCAGTTCCAGCCCTAGAGCAGGACATGTGAGTCCTCTGATTGCCTGGGTACTTGAGGGAGAGGGCATGGGTTCCTTCTTCCCATGAGGCTAACATTTGTTTACACCATTGAACCTTTTTCTCCTGGCATGTTGAAACCGTTATGCATGTTAACGTGGGTTGGGTTCAGGTTGTTCCTACCTAGAGCGATGGCAAGGCCTGATAATTCTTATTGAATACTTCTGTATACAGGAATTGACAGAAGAAGGACTGCCTTTTCTCATACTCTTCCACATGAAAGAAGATACGGAAAGTTTAGAAATATTCCAGAATGAAGTAGCCCGACAATTAATAAGTGAAAAAGGTAGACAGATTAAGGTGTTTATTTTCAGCCTTTCTTCTGTCCCTCCCCTTCCCCATTACATGCATATCCATGTAAACATATTTGGGTTAAAAATTTAAAAAGTCATGTTAACTCTGTTCAACCCCTGAATTGACATGTCAGCATGGGGGTGGGATGCATTAGTAGAGATATTACAAAGTAGTAGCTTTTAAAACAAACAAACACATGACCATATTAGCTCCCCCCAAATCAAATAGCATGAAAAGTGGGGTCATGGGTAGAGAACGTTAGTTTTAGGTACTTTCTTCCAGCACCTTGATACTTGCCTGGTCCCTTTCTAATGGATAGTCCCAGAGAGATCACTGAGAGAACTTACACAGTCTAACATTTATTTCTAAATGAAAGGAAGTTGACTAGTTCCTTGCAGGGTTCTCCAAACCATCAGAAAAGAGTTTGAGTTTTTTACCTACTTTTCCTGTGTAGTGAGAGAATAAATTCAGGGCACTGTGTAGAGCCCTGCTCTTATTAGTCACGTAATAAGTGTTTTGGGGCTGAATTATATTAAGTGTCAACCAGTAGGTACGGAAGGGCATCCTTGAGGAAGTGAAGATGAGCCCTTGAGAACAGTGCATTGTCAGTTTCATGAACTTGCTCACAACTGAGACCTGGATAGGTAATTGCCCATTCAAGGAAAATAAAAAAAAACTCACCATAGCATTTGAATTCAGGTTGAGTTCATATAATTTCTCAGGAAATTGTACCCTGCCCTAAGCACTAAATTCTACCTATTTCAAATGTAATATTTAGGTTGAAGTTTTTGTGATCTATATTACTCTAAAGCATGTTGGTTTTTAATTAGTTAGTTAATTATATCATTTTTCATGAACTTAATCTTATGAGACTACAGTCAAGAAAATTCTAATCTGCCTCTCTAAATTCTGTTTCCTATAAAGGTACAATAAACTTTTTGCATGCGGACTGTGACAAATTTAGACATCCACTTTTGCACATACAGAAAACTCCAGCAGACTGTCCTGTCATAGCTATTGACAGCTTTAGGCACATGTATGTGTTTGGAGACTTCAGGGATGTATTGTAAGTATTCTCTTTTTTCTTCTTAAATTACTGATACGTGTCTCAAAAATGGACTTAAAACCATTGTTTGAACATTTTAAATAATCCTGTGTTGAACCAGTAATACTTTGTTATTTGGATGGAGAAGATTTTATTTTTCATTCTAGAGTGTGGTATAATTGTGAGAGTTCTGATATATTCCTATAGAAATGCCAGAATTAGGTGATCTTAATGCTTGGGAATGAATCTCTGAAAGAAAATGTTTGCCCTTCCAGAAGTTAATTCTGAATTGAGCGTGGTGTTTGTCAGCTTGTCGAGGAAAAGATTCTAGCCCCAGGTCAGGTTAAAGGTAATTGGTAGTATCACTGCCCACTGTGGTGTGTAAGACCCAGAAGATGGCCACGGCGAGGCCTGTCTATGGGTATGAGCACGAACCTTTCAGGAACAGGTAGGGTTTCTGACTCCGTTCTCCATTCTCCATTTGCAGCTCTTCATAGTATAAATAAATATGTTACCCCTATCTCTACAACAGATAGTAGATTTTTATCTGCTTTTGGAGATGTTAAATACAGTGGTTAAAAAATGGAGATGTTTCTTCATGTATGAAAGTTTTAAGCAGTAGGTATTAATTCAAACTAGACCTCTTCTGGGGCACCTGGGTGGCTCAGTTGGTTAAGCAACTGCCTTCGGCTCAGGTCATGATCCTGGAGTCCCAGGATCAAGTCCCACATCAGGCCCTCTGCTCATCAGGGAGCCAGCTTCTCCCTCTGCCCCTCACCCCTTTCATGCTCTCTCTCTCTCTCTCAAATAAATAAAATCTTTAAAAAAAAAAAAACAAAACTAGACCTCTTCTTTTAAATTTATTTAAGTACCCTGTTTTATGTCCAGAGATTAAATTGCACAGTTAGAGGATGATTTGAAATCTGCTGCAGAATGAATTACCTCACTCATGACTCACTATTTCATTAGAGAGATGTAGTTGTTTGATAGAAGATTCTCAGTCTTACTGCTTAGCAGACCCAGATTTGAGTACTGCCTTGGGCAAGTCACTTAACTTCTCTGATCTTGTTTCTTTACACTTAAAATATGGTTGGTGGTATAATTTACCTGATGGGATTGCTATGAAAGTTAATGAGAGATGACGGTTGTGTTAGGAACCATAAGGTACTAACAAATATTTGTTCTTTTTACTTTACCTATGCTTGAAAGAATAACGTTTAGCCTATTAACTCATTAAATACTTATGTAGGTCTTTTGTAAATTCTTATTGTGAAATACATCTAACATAAAATTTACCATTTTAACGATCTTAGAGAGTAAAATTTGGTGGTATGATGTTCACAATGTTACACAGCGATCACTAGTACTAGTTCCAGAATTTTTTCTTCATCTTAAACAGAAATCCCATAACCCATTAAGCAGTCATTTCCCATTCTGCCTCCCCTCAGCCCATGGCAACCACTAATCCATTTTCTGTTTCTGTGAATTTGTCTCTAATGGATATTTCATGTAAGTAGAATCATACAATTTGTTATCCTTTGTGTCTGACTTCTTTAACTGAGCATAACTTTTTCAAAGTTCATCAATATTTTAGCAAATATTGGCACTTCATTCCTTTTTATTACCAAATAAAACTTTATTATATAGATATACCACATTTCTTCTATTTGTTAGTTGGTGAGTTTTTTAAATTGTTATTTTAAAACTTAAATTCAGTTAATTAACATATAGTGTATTATTAGTTTCAGGGGTAGAGTTCAGTGATTCATCAGTCTTATATAACACCCAGTGCACATTACATCACATGCCCTCCTTAATGTCCATCACCCAGTAACCCCATCTTCCCTACCCTCTCCCCCTTCAGCAATTCTTAGTTTGTTTCCTATGATTCTAAGAGTCTCTTATGGTTTGTCTTTGTCTCTGTTTTTGTCTTGTTTTTTTTTTCCCTCCCTTCCCCTAGGCTCCTCTGTTTTGTTTTGTTTTTTCCTTAAATTCCACATATCAATGAGATCCCGGTCTTCTATATGACAGCCATTATATAATATAAACCAAGTCATATAAACCAGTGGTTCAAAGTTTACTAAGACTGGGTCCTTGCCCTCAACGAACTCACAGCCAAGTAGAGAAAGGAGACAAGTAGGGCAACAGGCAATTGTGTTTTATGACGTGAGAAGGGCTCTGACAGAGCTCAACAGGGAGGTACTGGGTCCAGGCTCTGGAGATGTGGATGCCTGAGGTGGGTCCTAAAGTTCTGTACAGGCTTATTATGGATGGAGAAGGGGACAGGGCTTGGAGAAGAGGGATGGGGGATACTGGCAGAGATAAGAATGAAACTGTGGCTGAGTATGTGTGGACAGGAGGGGCATGAGAAGCATGCACCGGTTAGCTCCTGAAAGCCCTACGATGTGTTAGGGAAGTTTGACATTATCCTGAAAACTCTGAAGAGTCAACGATAAGTTTGAATCCGAAGGTTATTAAAAAAAAAAAAAAATCCCTCTGGCTATAAACTGGAGACTAGACTAGATGAGAGGGAGTCAAAATAGAATCCAGGAGACTTCAGTAATCCAAACAAGAGTTGATCGATAACAAGTTGATGAATCTTGAATGAACAAATTACCTAAATAAGTTCTGGCAGTAGAACTAAAGCTAGAGAGACGCAGGAATCTCAAGATATTTTGTAAGTGGAATAGGAGGACTTGGTATCTTAATAAATGGGTGAAGAGAGCGATGAGTGATGGCCAGGAATCTGACTTGCACAGCTGAGTGGGTTAGCCATTAACCGAGCTGGAGCACTCAGTAGAGGAGCAGCCTTGTGGTAAAGAAAATGAGTTTTCTTTCCTGGCACACTGAATTTGAGGTTCCAGGGGCCACAAAGGAGGAGTTTCCAGTAGGTAGTTGAAATGGCTCCAGGATTCAATAGGGAGATAAGGGCGGGGTCTTAAACACCTAAGAATGTAGCTGAAGTTATTGAAACAGATGAGATGATTTAGCACAGGGCTGAAAATGGGACCCTGATGAACGCCAGCCTTTAAGGAGAGGACAGAAGAAGGAACATGTGTGAAAGACTCAGAAGGAGAAATCAAAGAAATGAATGAAAAACCAGAGAAGAGTAATATGGAGGAGCACTTTAAGCAGGAAGGACTGCTCAATCAGAAGGATGAAAGATCTGTTAGATTTGCTCCCTGGAAAGGCTGTATTACATGAATCAAAGAGTACTGTTTGGTGAGGAGATGGAGATTTGGTGATGAAAATTGTTGCAAGAAGCTGGCCTCTAAAGGGAAAGAAAACTAAGGGGATAGGTCCAGAGAGACAGGATAAAGGGAGGTTTTGGCTTTACTTTCTCTCTCTCTCTCTTTTTTTTCCCCCTACCCCCTTAGAGTACAAGAAACTAGCCATGATTAAGTGCTTGTGGGAAAGAACCAAATGGATTGAAGAGTTACTGTAAAGACAGGACAAAAAATTGATCAAGCAGAGCCATAAGGGGCACAGAGGGAATGAGAAGCAAAAGAAAGAACCTTCTTCCTTTCCCATGAGAAAGAGAGGAAAGGAAGGGTGCATTCCTTTGGGGGTATTTGGGGATTCTGGTGTTAGTGACAGCAGCAGAAGACCACAGACATTCCTGTCCAGTTCCTGTTTTTAACTGTGGCTAGGGAAGCAAGATCATTTACTGAGAGTGATGAGGCAGGGAGATGAGAGGCAGGACTGTGCTGCGTTTTATAAGGAAGAGGAGTTGACCCAGAAAGCCATATGAAAGGTCCAGATCTCCCTAGCATCCCAGTGGAACTGCTACAGTTCCCTTAGCTAGCGTGAGCATTGATCTGTGGGGCTGATGGAAATGTCTTACCTGGTTGGGTGTCCTCTTCCTCTCATTTCTTAGCCTTGCTTCCTGAAGCTACAATCTCAAGCTTAAAGAATGAGCTTTTTGAAAGAGGGTAGTTCTAGTGTCTGGTCCCGCCTCAAGTGCTTCCAGGCAGAGAGACTGTGCTTGGCATTAAAAATCCTGTCCTCTGTGTGGGTTGTTCATATGAAGTTGCTAGCACATTTCCCTACCTCTCACAGGGGCTAAATCTCCAGTTGTTTACCTCTTTACTTTCACTGCAGACTTGCAGCCCCAATTACAAAGTCTCATATTAGTGGAAGTCAACAGGATACTGACTTTACTACCAGTTGGCAACTAGACTATGCCCAACTTTGGCTTTTGTTTCTAGGAGCCCCGTGTTACACATCAAGGGACGTCTGTGAGGATTTCCATCTTGGCTGTCTTGAGTTTTCTTCTCCAGTTTTGAAGTCAGATTTAAGTGCTCCTTTGGCACTTCCAGTCCCATCTTGGGGTCTGTTGGTCACAGAACCCAACTAACACAAGTAGGTGTCTTCATTATCACATGACCCAGTCCCCCTCTTCCAGCCCTAGTTGACTGGACCAAGAGGTGGGCACCTGACCAGGAAAAGCTAATCTGTCAGCTGGCAGCATTCTACTTATGCCCTGGTGTAAAAAGAAACTGCACCAGTAAGATTCTCCAGAGAAATCTGGAAATGGGAAATAGTCCTCCTCTATCCTGCAAGTGTTCAGTCCTGTGAGTAGGGAGGGAGATAAGAGAATTGACTACACTTGAAGCTCTTTGAAACAAATTACTTCTTTAATTTCTCCCTTAGGTGCCTGATTTTCCCTCCTAGGCACTGTTCACTCTAATATTTTTTAATTGTAAGGAGGCACATGCTGTATGAGCTACAAACTGAGCCTATGTGAATAGATGTTGGTGTTAAAAATCAAAATATGTAGCAAAGTGAATCTGACACATTTCATGGCTTGCATAATTGTTATTGTGCTGCACGGTAATTAAGGCTTAAATGATAAGCAGTTTCCATAAATTACTGTAATTACTATTACTTTTAGTAACTCAGCATTTCTGGGGTCAGTTGGAGGAAGTGGTTGGGGTAAGCAGCAAGAAAGCAGATTTATGCTACATGGTCTCCTCCCACGCCAGAGCTGGCATGGCATTGGGGGAGGGGGGCATGTTACCAGTGTGTTATTGACCTCTCCCTTATTTCAGAGAAACTGAGCCTTAGGGAGGTAACATAACCCATAAGACCACACAACTAACTAGTGGGAGGCCTGGGATTCATGTCCGAGCATATTGAACCGAAGTCCCAAGCTTTTAACCCATCCTGTCAAAGTGGTTCCATTTTCAGTACATACAAAAAGCAGTGTAAGTGTGAATGTCAAAGATGTTTGAAGAGATAGTACTTGTACCTGAAACTAAATCACAGATCTGTGAATCTTTTTTTTTTTTTTCTATAGATTGACCAGATTGATTTCTTGCCAAATGTAAAGGGATAGATTTTACATGTAGAGGAGAAGAATGGGGGGTATTAGGAAGCTATGAGCACATAAGGGCAGGTCTAGGAAATGGTCTACAGTCCCAGGAGGAGAAAATAGATGGTGGTGTGTGGCAGAAGGCTATCGAAGGACTTTCAAGAGAAACTCACCTTCTAAAAAATTGTGACCAGTGGATGCTGTGCCGTGTGTACCTTTGCTGAAATGTGCGTACATAGTGCTGCTGGGGCCCCGGACATGGGAAAGGGCAGACAGGCCTCAGATCCCTCTTGGGAAAAGGGAGCAGGAGTCCCCCAGCTCTGGGATCTAGGTCATTTATCCCAGATCACGAAATCACCAAAAATTACCATAATTCCTTAAACTACTCGGTCTGGGGAACCTGACTGCAGCTGATGGGCTGCATTTTGGCGGCGTGAGGGGTGGCTGCGGTGGGGAGATGAGAGGGGCGGGACAGAACGGAAACCGAGGGTAGATGTCGCACTAACTCAGCAGCTTGCTCATCTGCCATGGCAAATTCGCCTGCCTCCTGAACTTGGAGAGCAAACCAGGAGCTGGGCGTAATGATGAAGAACTGGGAGGGAGAGGTAGAAGCAGCTTTTTAAACCAGGTCACCATTCGGTCTCTTTTAATGCTGAGAATTTCATTTTGTTCTTCATGATTTAGGTGCTCCTGCCCCCCAGCCAAATGAGGCTTTTTTAAGTGGAAAAAATAGGTACTGCGAAAGCTGCTTAAAAGGCAAATTTTATTTATTTAGGATTTTTTTTTATCTCTTGCTATACCAGCTACTTTGTGACAGCATTAGATGTTCAATAAATGTTTTGATTAATTTGCTCTTAATCTGCTTATTTTACATTTAAGAGTTTGACTACTTTGGATAAACATCTGCACATCGGGAACATATCCTAGTATTGATCAACTAGCCATTCGCCCCATTGTTCCCCTCCTGTGCTAGTCACCTCTGTAGTTGTGATTTTTCTGGATGTGTCTCTCCTGTCAGCCACGGGGCAGTGCACACAGTGGGCTGAGTCCCTAAACACCATTTTTACTCTCACGGAATGTACTTACCATTCAACCGACATGCATTACCTTCTTACAAGTACTTTATATTTTACAAGTCGTTACATTTTACCTTATTTGGACCTACCAGCAAGATAAACCTGAAACTCGGACAGCAGCAGGCTCTGTACCAGCTTCACTTTCTGTTTTGTGTGTGTTTTCAGTTTCTGTAAGAAGCATATAAAACAGGTATTATTTCTGCTTTTACAATGAAGAACTAAAGCTCCGAAAGACTGAGTAACTTTACTAACGCCAAGTCACTAAAGAGGCAAAATGGTGATTAGTTAGGTGCTCAGACTCCAGATTGAGACTGCTCAGATGGTAATTCCAGTCTGTTACCTACCAGTTATATCACTCTGGGAGATTTCTTACCGCCTCTATGCCTCAGTTTCCTCACCTGTAAGATGGGAATGCTAACAGTATCTACTTCATAGGGTATTAATTGAATGTGTATATCTATAGCTCTTAAAACTGTGTCTGATAACATGGTAGGTACTATGATAAGGCTATATTGCCTGTTACAGGAAATAATCAGATTCAAATCTAAGTCATTAGACTATAAAAAACAGTACAATTAAGCAAGCAGGTGGTGTTCTCATTTTACAAATGAGAAAGCTGACGCTCAAAGAGGTTAAGTAACTTTAAGGGCAAAATACTGTTTTCTTACTACCATAGTGCATTATTGTATAAGTTAAAAAGTAGAGTGAACAATACTAGGAAATCCAGTCCAGCAATATAGAAAAAAAGAACAATATACAACTAAGTGGGGTTTATCCCAAGTGTGCAAGGCTAATCCAACATTCAGAAACCAGTCAGTGTAATTCAGCATATTAATGAATAACAAAAAAATTGGTCACATTAACACATGCTGAAGCATTTGACAAAATTCAACATCCATTCATGGCAGAAATGCTTAATAAACTAGTATGTGGAAACTTCCTCAGTCCGATAAAGAACATTTATAAAGAACCTGCAGCTAATTATTGTATTTAATAGTGAAAGACTGAATACTTATACCCTTGAAATCAGGAACCAGGCAGTGATGTTTACTGTTTCTGTGTATGTGTGCATTTAACATGTCATTTGTTCCTTTATTTCTGAGTATAAAAAGTTTTATGTTCTTTGAATAATTCTGGAAGTTAATAAAATGCTAAGGAATAAATTAAAAATCATGCATAAATGCACAAACCAGAGATCTAGACACTTGTGTTTTATAAATGTCATCAGGGCCATGCTAGTTTATGAATTGTCTTTTTAATTTGTCCACACATTATAAACATCTTCCCATGTGATTTAAATTTTTTCTTTTACTTTTAATGGCCAGTTTGCCTTTGTATGGGTTTTATGATTTAACCTGTTGTTTGAATCCAGGTTTTCCTGTGAACAAATGAGTAGCACACTTCTACTAACGGGACTTTACCAGACTCGTCCTCATTGACACTCTTTTGACATTCTTGCTGTTTCTGGTGCCGTGGAGTACCCTCTCCTTGAGTTCTGTGACACACCATCATGGTTTTCCTTTTTTTTTTTTTTCTTTTTCTTTTTTTGGCTCTTTCATTGTTTTTTCTGATTGTGCTTCTTGTCTTTGACCCCTTGTGGTAATAATCACAGAGCTGTGTTGTCCAATATGACAGCTGCCTGCCCTGTATGAATACTGGTTTTAATTAAAATGATGTAGAATGTAGAAGTCAGTGTCTCAGGTGCTCTGACTGCTCAGTGGCCGTATGTGGATAGTGGCTACTGTATTTGACAGCACGGATACACAACGTTTTCTGTCTTCATTGAAAGTTCTGTTGGACCTTCTGTTGCTGTCGGAGGGCATGCAGTTGTCAGGAACAGAAACTCACTCCGTGGAGCTCAAAGTGAGGGGTTTGTGCTGGAAACTACAGGAACCCGACCAGGAGCTGAGTTGCAGGAGGTACAGCTGGCCCGCGCTGCTGGAAAGTGCTGGGCTAGCTACTCCCTTCCCTTCCTCTGGGGCCCAAAAGCTCTTCTCTGGGCTCCTCCCTTCACAGCTGCTCCATCCTTCTCTCCCAATACCAGCTTCTCCCTCTGCTGTGCCGTAACTTCTGCATGGGTGGGATTCTGATTTACCGTGACAGGTTGTAGCCTGAACCTGGTAGGACTTTCAACTCTCATCATCTGATTGTGCTCCCTACCTCTCTTAGTTTGCATTCTCCAGATATCTGCCTCAAGCCACATAGATTGGTCCTTCTCTACTCCAAGTTACTTGTCTTCCCCTCCTTTCTTCAGCTTTATTGAGGCATAGTTGACCAAACTGCTTGTATTATATAACATGATATTTTGATGTATGTATACACTGAAATAATTACCACAGCCAAGCAAATTAACGTATCCATTACCTCACTTACCTTTTTTTTTTTTTTGGTGAGAACAATTAAAATCTACTCACTCTCAGCAAATTTCAAGTGTATAATATGGTATTAATAACTATAGTCACATTGCTCTACATTAGATTTCTAGAACGTACTCTTCTGTAGCTGAAACTGTACAGTTAACCAACATTTTCGCATTTCCTCCCACACCCTCCCGCTCTGGTCCCTTGTAACTGCTCGTCTACACTGTGCTTTTATAAGTTCTGCTCTTTTAGATTCCACATGAAAGTGAGATCGTGCAGTGTTTGTCTTTCTGTGTCTGCCTTATTTCACTTAGTATAGTGTCCTCCAGGTTCATTCATATTGTTGTAAATGACAGGATTTCCTACTTCATTAAGACTGAACAATATTCCTGTGTGTGTACACATATTTTTCTTATCTATTCATCAGCAGATGGATTCTTGGGTTCTTTCTATATCTTGGATATTAAGAGTAATGCCGTGAACATGGGAGTGAAGGTAACTCTTTAAGACAATGCTTTGATCTCCTTCGGGTATAAACCAAAAGTGGGATTGTTGGGTCATAATGGTAGTTCTATTTTTAATTTTTTGAGTAGCCTCCATCCATACCTCTGTAGTGAGTATACCAGTTTACATTCCCATGAACAGTGAACAAGGTTCCCTCTTTTCCATATCCTGGCCAACACTTACTTTTTGTCTTTTTGACAAAAGCCATTCTAGCAGGTGATCGCTCATTCTGGTTGTGATTTCCATTTCCCTGATGATTAATGATACTGAGCACAACAGTCCCAGGTACCTGTTGGCTCTTTGTAGGTTTTCTTTTGAGAAATGTCTTTTCAGGTCCTTTGCCCATTTTAAAATCAGGTTATTTTCTTGCTCTTGAGTTATTTTTGTTCCTTTTGTTTTTTGGGTATTAATCTCTTATCTGATAGATGGTTTGCAAATAGTTCCTCCCAGTTTGTAGGTTGTCTCTTCACTCTGTTTCCTTTACTGCGTAGAAGCTTTTTAGTCGGATGCAGTGATGTGCTTGTCTTTGGGTTTGGTGCCTGTGCTTTTGGGGTCATATCCAAAAAATTATTGCCCAGACCAATATCAAGAAACTTTTCCCCTATGTTTTCTTAGAGTGTTACAGTTTGTCAGGTCTCACAGTTAAGTCTTTAATCGATTTTGAGTTGATTTTTGTGTATGGTGTGAAATAATGGTCCAATTTAATTTTTTGGCTGTTGGCTATCTAGTTTTGCCAGCATCATTTATTTAGAAGACCATCTTTGGGGTGCCTGGGTGACTCAGTTAAGAGTCTGACTCCTGATTTTGGCTTGGGATATGAGATCAAGCTCTGCATCATGTTCCGCACTGGGTGTGGGACCTGCTTAAGATTCTCTCTCTAGGGGCGTGCGGGTGGCTCAGTCAGTTAGTTAAGTGGCTGACTCTTGGTTTTGGCTTAGGTTGCAGTCTCAGGGTCATGGGAATAGCCCTGCATCAGGCTCTGTGCTCAGCACGGTGGGTGCTTATGCCTCCCCCTCCATTCCCCTCCCCACACTCTCTCTTCTCTCAGATGTTTAAAAAAAAAAAAAGATTCTCTCTTTCCCTCGCGCCCCTCCCACCCCCCACTCATGGTCTCTCTCAAATTAAATTAAAAATACTGTACTTTGCACCTTGTGTATTCTTGGCACATTTGTCAAAGATCAGTTGACTTTGTGTGGACTTACTTCTGGGCTCTCTGTTATGATCCATTGGTTTATGTCTTTTTATACCAGTGCTATACTGTTTTGATTACTATAACTTTGTAGTATATTTTGAAATCACACAATGTGATACCTTCATCTTTGTTCTTTTTTTTTTGAGACTGCTTTTGCTTTGGCTATATTTAGGGTCTTTTGTGGTTCCATATGAATTTCAGAACTTTTCCTATTTCTATGAAAAATGCCATTGGAATTTTGGTAGGGGTTGCACTGAATCTATAGATTGCTTTAGGTAGTATGGACATTTTAACAATATTAATATTTCCAGTCCATTCACTCAGGATATCTTTCCATTTATTTGTGTCTTCTTCCATCAGTGTTTTATAGTTTTCAAATATACAGCTCTTTCACCTCCATGGCTAAATTTATTCCTAAGTATTTTATTGTTTGATAAAGATGTCTACTCTCGGAAAAACACACTGAGGGTTGCTAGACGGGAGATGGGTGTTATGGCATAACTGGGTGATGGGCATTAAGGAGGGCACATGATGTAATGAGCACTGGGTGTTGTTATATGCAACTGACAAATCACTGAACTCTACCTCTGAAATGAATAATACGCTCTATGTTAATTAAATGAATTTAAAAAGAAAAAAAATGTTCACCCTCACCAGTTGTGTGATACTGGAAGTCCTAGCAAGTACCATAGGAAAAAAAAATAAGAAGTATTTGGACTAAAAAGAAACTATCTTCCTTTGTAGGTAGGATGATTGTGTAGGTAGTAGAAATGTCCAGTAAATTCACAAGAAAGCTCCTAGAACTAATGAGTTCAGCAGGATACAAGGTCACCTTTAAAAAAAAATCACTTTTATTTCTTTGTTTTAACTATGAACATTTGGAAACCCAAAAACGTTTAAACTACCATTCATAATAGGCTCCAAAAGAAAGAAAAAAAAAAAACTATGTATACATCTAATGATAAAAACTACAAAACGCCAATGAAAGAAATCAAAGATGACCAGAATTAATGGAGAGACATACTGTGTTCATGGATTGGAAGACTCAGTACTGTTTACATGTCAGTGCTCCTCAAATTTATCTACAGCTTTAATGCAATTTCAATCTAAATCTAATTAGATTTTTTTGTAGATATAGCTGATTCTAAAATTTATATGGGAAGTTAAAACAGAATAATTGAAACAAAACAATTGAAAAAGAAAGGACTCATAATACCCAATTTAAAGACTTACTATATAGCTAAAATATTTATGACAGCATAGTATCTGTGAAAGAAATAGGTATGTGTTGCTGTGGAACAGAATAGAGAGTCTAGAAATAGGCACACAAATAGTGATTTTTTTTTTAAAGATGCAAAGGCAACTCAATGGAAGGGGGTAATCTTTTCAATAAATGGTGCTGTAGCACCTAAACATCTCCATGAAAGAAACTGCTCCTATAAAATATTAACTCAGAATTGATTGTAGACCTCAATGTGAAAGGTAAAACTATAAAACTCTTAGAAGTAAATGTAGAAACTCTTTTTGACCTGACTTAGTATGCCCAAAGCACTATCCATAAATGAAAAAATTGGTAATTGGCTTTCAATGAATTAAAAACTTTTGCTCCATAAAAGATACTGTTAGAATGCAAAGTACAAATGGCAAGTAAGCACATAATGAAGTGTTCAACATCATTAGACACTAGAGAAATGCAAATTAAAACCACAGTGAGATCCCATTATACATTTTTTAGAATGGCCAAATTTAAATACTTATAATACCCCAGGTGAGAATATGGAACAGCTGGAACTCTTACACATTGCGGGTGGGGTTGCAAAATGATACAGCCACTCTAAACACTTTGGCAGGTTGTTTAAAAAGTTAAACATTATACCTTCTATATAAGCCAGTATTTATCCTAAAGAAGCTAACTTAATGTTCACACAAACACCTGTGTACAAATGTTTGTAGTAGCATTGTTCAGAATCATCAAAATCTTGAAAGAACCCAAATACTCTTCATTGGGTAAAAGGATAAACTAATTGTGGTATATCCACTCAGTGGAATGCTATTCAGTAAATAAAGGAACAGTTATACATGCAACAGAACGGGTGAATCTCAAAAGCAGTATGCCAGAAGCCAGTCTCATGGTTACATGCTGTATGATTCCAAGTACAAGACATTTTGGAAAAGGCAAATTAAAGGAACAGAGAACAGATCAGTGGCTGGCAAGAGTTAGGGGGAAGTGGAGGGTCTGACCAAAAAAAATTATGTATCCTATTTGTGGAGATAGTAACTAGATGCTATGTGCATATGTTAAAACTCAGAACTATAAGTCTAGAAGAGTGAATTCCATTGTATGTGAATTTAAAAAAAAAATGCTTCTCATTGTGATATACATATGTCAAAGTTCATTTAATGATACTTAACATTTGTGCATTTCACTGTACCTAAATTTTGCACCACCTAAAAATCAAAATTGAAAACTAACAGAAAAGCGTTTGAAAGGTGGGAAAGAAACACTTAGGTATTCTAATTAGAAAAATTGTATCCTAATTGTATCCTAAGGTATGAAAATATAATTGAATTTATTATGGTAAGCATCCCTTTATTTTCCTTTCTAGCACATAACCATGTTTTCTGTTTTGTTGACAATATACTGTGATTCACTGATTGTTAACTTAATGATGGATATTTTCTGGCCACAAGCTAGATAAGAGCTCTTTTGTCATCTGTTTTCTACCACATCAATTCAGATTCATCCTATCTCCCCTTTGCCTTTTGCTCACAATTCTTTCATCTGTTGACAAGGGAAAAGAATCAACTTAGGAAAAAAATTTGTTTTGAGTGTTCTCTACAAATTTGTTACATTTAAGATTTAATTATAAATTATTTTTTGACTATCAAAAGCAAGTCACACTCTGTATTGGTTGCTGTCGTCTTTGGACTTTATAAAATAACAGACTTAACGGGGGCTTTATCATAAACATTAGGGACCATTTGTGATTCTTTGATTTGAATGGATATATTCACTTTGCTGTGGGTGACAGTAGATGATGTCATATTAAATTTAAATTGATCTCCTCTCAGTGTTTATCTTTAGTGCATGTGCAATTTCTTCAGCACCACAGACCCTTTCAGAGGCATTTCTGTCAATACAGCTACCTGACAGTCATTTGTATTTGTAAACTGTGCTTTTGGCACCTGCTGGTCTCTGTTGCATTGGAGCTAGTGGGGAGCCAAAATGGGTGTACAATGAAGTTATTGGTTGGTACATCTCAGTGGGAGTTATTGAAGGGAGGAAACAGCACTTGCAGGACCTCGGAGAGGATAAAAGAAACTAGCAGTGTGCTACCAAAAAACGATGATTTAAAAAGTGAGGCAATTCTACTCAATTAAACTGTTTATGGACCTGCATTTTAATTCTTGTAAGAGATATGAAGAAAGGTTTCTATTTAAAATATATAATGAATTTTCAAAATGCCAGGATTTCAGTAGAAGACTAACAATTCATATGAGCAGAAATATAAATTAAAACGGTGGAAAAAATGCTTAATTTCTGAAGAAATGAAAATTGAAATGGAGGTGTCTTTTATTAAAGTAGTAAAACAAATTTTAATAAAGAAACATTTTGGCAAGACTTCAGAGAACAGGTAGACAAATAGCAAAAATGGGCTGTTTTGTAGGTATAACTTGCCCACACTTAGTCAAGTTATTTACCCAACAGACTCTCAACTTAGGATGACTTAACAATTTTTCGTTTTTTGGTGGTGCAAAAGCAATACGCACTTAGTAGAAACTACACTTTGAATTTTGATCTTTCCCAGCCTAGTGATGTGCACTAAGACACTCCCGTGATGCCGGCGATCAGCAGTGAGCCACAGCTCCCAGTACGCCTTGGGATCACAGCCATCAACTGACACACTTACTGTATCTGTGCAGCCACTGTTTACCACTTTCAGTACAGAATGCAGTGTTACATATTAAGTACTTTATTATAAAATAGGCTTTGCGTTGGATGATTTTGCTCAAGTAGGGTATTATAAGTGTTCTGAACGTGTTTAAAGTGTGCTTAGGATTTTCAATTCAGGGTAAGTTTATTGGGCTGTATCCCCTTTGCAAGTTGAGGAAAGTCTATATTCCTACTCTGTTGGATACAACTCAAAGGAAATACTTAAAGAAAAAAAGAAGGCTGATATGTGAATCTGCTTAGCTTATATTGGTCTGTTTTACTACAGTGCATGTCTCTGTAGTGCAAACTTGCTCATAGCATGAGTGATAGGGGAATGTTGTTAATATAAGCAAGTTGTGTTGGTTCATACTATTTTCGTCAGAATGTTTTGAAGCCATCAAAGAAAAGTGTTTTCACCATTAAAGAGTGATTTAGGGGCACCTGGGTGGCTTGGTCAGTTAACTGACCAACTCTTGGTTTTGGCTGGGGGTCATGATCTCAGGGTTCTGGGGGGAAGTCTGCTTCTCTCCCTCTGCCCCACCCCCTACTCACATGCTTGTGTGCTCTCAAAAATATTTTTAAAAAGGGAGAGAATGCTTTAGTGGTGTATGAAAACCTCCCCCAACCAAAAAAGCAAAGGAGGGTCAGTTTCATGACCTTGAGAAGTGCTTTGCTTTTCACTGTATTAAGCTATCCAGTGGAGTGCCCATGTGGTTGAAGATATTGTGAGATTTTCCCTTATGCCTAAGGTGGGGGGGGAACGAAAAAGCTACACCCTTATTTAAACTATTTTGATAAAATTGGTTCTACTGGCAGTGAATGCCCTCAAGGACCTCAGTTCATATCTCAAAAAAGGACTTACAGGCTCTAGGTTAAGGCTACAGAGGTTAACCTGGCCTACACAGTGGTGGAGGCTGAAACATGTATCTCAGTAAAAATACAAATGAAAAATGTATTAGGGAAGTGGGGGGACATGTCAAAATAAAATGGGAAATTTGCAGACATTGCTTCCCATTAATAATGGAAATGAGCCAGTATCCATGGTATGTATGTTCTTCCAGGGTTTTTATAGTACTCTGGTTGTAAAGCTACATAGTTTTAAGTGGTGAGGCCCTAATGCTGTTTTTCCCTTGAGCCCTGTTATTTTTAGCGTGATTTTGCAGAATATGAGGTTTAGTCACATATGTTATGGAAAATATATAAAAAAGGGGCGCCTGGGTGGCTCAGTGGGTTAAAGCCTCTGCCTTCGGCTCAGGTCATTTTGGGATCGAGCCCCGCATCGGGCTCTCTGCTCAGCAGGGAGCCTGCTTCTCTCCCGGCCTCTCTGCCTGCTTGTGATCTCTGTCTGTCAAATAAATAAATAAAACCTTAAAAAAATATATATGTATATATATAAAATGCCCAACAATAAGGGATGGTTAAGTAAGTTTTAGGACAGCATCCCGATAGACTCTAACGTATCTGTTAAAAAAAAGTGTAGAAAAATTTGCGAAACAAGTGCAGGAATTGGAACACAAAACTGAGCATCTGCATTTCATGATTATAACTGTATAGCAATGTTCAGCATATACCTGGCCTCTGAGAGTTATGGTAGGATTGTAGGTAAAATTTAAAGAAAAATTTTTTTAATGTTTGAAGTTGGTAAAATAGAGGTAAGTCCATTTTAACAGTTAAAGCTAAATTTTTATTTTACTTTTGTTTTAGAATTCCTGGAAAACTCAAGCAGTTCGTATTTGACTTACATTCTGGAAAATTGCACAGAGAATTCCATCATGGTCCTGACCCAACTGATATAGCCCCAGGACAGGTAGGACTCTTTTTTTTCAGTGGGAACGCTCTTTTTTCTAGTTAGCCTTGAGGAGGATCTGAAGCTCTTGTACAGGCTTGAGTTTCTGCTCCTAAAGATCTCTATAATGAAATTCTGAATAGACTCTAGATAATAAATTGTTCCTTTTAAAATTAATTTTTAAAGTTACAGGGCTTCCGTAAAGTTTCAAGAATGATACAGTATAGTTTCTTGATCACATAAACAGAAGTGTCCTGTGATTATGTCCTGTGGAATATGGGTAAAAGGATTAAATACAGTTGACTTCAAATACTGAAGTAGGAGGTAAGAAGTATAAGTAGGTAGATCAGTGAAGAAGTCAGTGGATTCTGTTAACTGGTCAAGTCTTCCTTTGTGGCCAGGAGACTGACCACACTACAAAGAAAATAATGATACGGTATTCTTGCTAAACCATCCTAAGCACCTTCACCAATACAGTATTTATAATTTTTAAACTTAAGGTTTAATGCAGCTTTTCATTTGAGATTTAGAATGCTTTACAACTATTTATGAATATTTTGTATTTGCTTTTTATGTAACTTTTAGCCTGATTTGACTGTTTCTACCTCGTACCTTCTGTTACAAATAATTTCTCTGTTCCTGCTTTGTTAAACATCTCTAAAAATTGCATTTGGATACATTATTGATTTATATCATGTCTGTTGCCATTATACTGAGAGGGAAGATGACACATAACAAAACTCTTATTTCATATGCCTAGAACTTCATTGTTTTGCCTAAGGAACCTCCTCATAGAAAAATAAAAGCTAAGTCAATTTTTCCTGAAGAGTCAAATTAAGTTCATTGTCAAGAATTCCCTTTAGGAATCCAATGACATGCTTTTTCCTTGAAGTCTGAGGTCAGATTTTTCTTTGATAATTAAGCAACTATAGAAGCGAACCGTTTGTTGGCAATAACCCATAGGTGATTATTTCCCTCAGGAAAGTAGGCCTGCTTAATATTTTATCAGATTAGGAAAAATTCTTACTTACCATTATTATATTATCCTGATTTATTTCAACTTCTCCATTAGACAGTGAACTTCTATTTTATAGTAATATAATTATGGTTTAAACCAAACATGTATCTCAGTAAAAATACAAATGAAAAATGTATTAGGGAAGGGGGGGGGACATGACAAAATAAAATGGGAAATTTGCAGACATTGCTTCCCATTAATAATGGAAATGAGCCAGTATCCATGGTATGTAACATGAACACTGTGTTAACTACAGGGGATATTAAAACAGTGACAGTGTATTTGGTCATGTGGAGATAAGGGATAGACAACACACTGCCTTTCCTTTGAAATTCTTGGAAGTCACTCTTAGAGTTCTGTGTATTTTTGTCTATTGTTGATGCACACGTAAAATACTATAGAAATTAATTTCTTACAGTATGGAAGTGTTTATTTTCCTCCTTATGTCAACTAAAGTCTGGTATCCAGGTAATCGCTAAATGAAAGTTCTGTTGGTGCTTTTAATCCTCTTTGTGGTCATTTTTAAGAGAGAAGGGTTTGGGCCATCTTAGTCATGGTGGTGCTGCTTCTACAAAACAGTCTAGGAAGGCACTTAGGAGTCAGGTATTTTCTTTCCTTCCACTATACCTCAGTAACTGTCGACAGGTCCAGAGGTAAGGGCTCTGTAGCAGCCCTGCCCTGGAGAATATTAGTAAGGGCATTTGAATAGGGAAAGTAAGATTTCAAACTTAACTCTTATCTTTGGCACACAGTAGCTATCTTTATTAAGCAAATAATTACAAGACAACTACCATTTGTCTGATACTTTTATTAAAACACTATACTCCACAAAATATATTGATATGTTTTATTCTTTCTCTTGTAGCAAGTCCAAGATGTAGCAAGCAGTCCACCTGAGAGCTCCTTCCAGAAATTAGCACCCAGCGAATATAGGTATACTTTATTGAGGGATCGAGATGAGCTTTAAAAACTTGAAAAACAATTTGCAAGCCTTTCAAACAGCAGCATCAACTTACGTGGTGGAAATAGTAAACCTATATTTTCATAATTCTATGTGTATTTTTATTTTGAATAAACTGAAAGAAGTTTTGGGTTTTTAATTTTTTTTTCTCCCCCTGACTCAAAATGCATTGTCATTTAATATAGCCTCTTTTTAAAAATCTGTTAGGGATAAAAAAAAATAATAAAAATAAAAATCAGAGGCCTATCTTTGCTTTAAATCTGTCCTGTAAAATTTTTATAAATCAAGTGAAAGGTGACATTGCCAGAAACATACCATTAACTTGCACTGCTAGGTTAGGGAGGACTTAGGGATGTCTCCTGTGTAGTATGTGCTTTTCTTTATATACGATCAATCCTGTTGGTATTTTCATTGTCACGTTTCTCAAAGCTAAGAGGGTATATATTCTGGATACTTGGGAGGGGAATAAATTAAAATTTTCACACTGTGTACTGTGTTTTACTGATTGGTCGGATATTGCTTATGAAAATTCCACAGTGGTATTTTTTGGATTCTTAATATGTAACTTAAACATACTATGAAGAGGAGGAGAGCCATAAGCCAGAACATTTGGCAGAATTGTCCTTATGAATTAAGAAAAAGAAAATGAAAAGTGTTATTAAATTTCTTTGTGTTTATCTAACAAAATGGCATATGGATGGCATTTAAAACTTTGAATTATACCTAAATCTGAGATGCTAGTAGAGCAGGTTACCAGTGTTGAACCAGATGACCTTTAAGGCTCCTCCTATCATGACACATTAATTTCCAAAGACAAAAACCAGCAGAGAAATTGTATTTCAGTAATTCTAATCTTCTATCTTGTAGAGTCTTGTTATAGTTGTATAGATCAAAATCAAAGACAATAAGGCACATTTTTTTTTTCCCATTGTAAAATTGTTAGAGGACCCTACCCCACTAGATTCCCTGATTTCCCAGGCCTGCAATGTATAGTCAAATGGGTTCCTGTGCCAGGCCTCAGTACTGCCAGGGAACAAAACCAGAGGGAGAGGACCCTCCATGTCATATCAGGAGGCCCAATGCCCGAGGAAGACAGGTTCAAAATTGGCTTTCCTCTGGGCCTGGGTTGGTGCTATAGGCCAAGAGTCATTTTATACTTGGAGTCTAAGTCAATCCCAGTTTGGGGAAAGATTATTTTTAAGCTTAAAAGGCTGACATGTGCCATTATATGTAGTGTGTAATATATGTAACATCTTCCAATTCTTTTAAAATAAAATGAATATTTATAATGCATATTTAATGATTGTTGTTTTAAAAAAAATCAGCCTGGAATTCTTAGTTATGCATGACTTATCCATCATTTCATTCAGAATAATAAATGTTGTTAATAAGGTGATAAAGGGCATGTTTAGTATATCTTACCAGATTGTTAATTAGAAAAGCAGGACAGAGCTTCTTCAAGGTTGAGTCTTAGTTCTGTTCAGTTCATTGCTTCTAATTAATAACTCTGAAATCAAAGTTGTAGTCTTCAGGTCAGATAATGGACCAAATCTGAGGCAGTTAAAATGAAAATTCGTGAACATTCAGCATGGCAGCGTACAACACCAAGAGCAGCATATGCAATTAACTGGAATAAGTTTATAATCCTGTAATTGGCTTTAAAAATATTATAAACAAAAGATAACACTCAAATATTGGATTGCAGAGAGCTGACTTGAGAATAGTTATTTTGAAAAAGGCCTCAAGGAACACAGGTTCAGTGTGATTGAAGATAACAGAGTGGCTGTTAAAATATATTTGAGGCTGCATGATTTAGCTTTTACGCATATTGGGACTTAAATATTTATTGAATAAGTGAGCTGCAAAGTGATGTTGGGTAATTTTTGTACACCTCAAGGGCTGAGCACTCATTGGGACTGGGTGCCCCATTTTATAAAAGGGGGAAAAAAAAGCTCAAGTGCAAAACACCAAAACGCATTAGAAAAGATAAGTTTTTGCCATAGTTCTAGTGCAAAGGTGGGGGCGGGGGTGGTAAGGAGGAGGCCTGTGGCTAAGAAAATGAGAATGTAAGTTAGAGAAAGAATGGGAGCTGATTGTACAGGGGCTCGAATGCCAAGCTAAGAGGTTTGTACTGTATCTTATAGGCAGCAGAGAGCCATTCACAGATTTTTAAGCCAGGAAGTATGTTCATGTTTAAGTTTGAGAAAGAATATTGTGGCCAAAACTAAGAGATGGAGAGGAATAGATACAACAGATGACAAAGATGTAGATTCCATAGGGATTTGTCACCAGCTGGACTTACAAAGAGAAAGTCCAGGAATTTAGAACTCACAATTTAGACTTCTTCCCCTCTGAACCATGCATCAGAAAATGTTATAGGTGGAAGTCTTCTCATTTATCCAGTCTGCTTTGGGCCTCAGGCTCCTCAGCTGTGAAGAGGATGCAAGACTGAAGAACAATTGAGTTGCAAAACCCAAGCTAGAAGTCCCTTCTGCCTGTCAACCTGCTACATTTTCAAGTTTTTTTAAAAAATTGCTCTAATAGTGAGGGGGACCATAAAAGGAAAACTTTCTTTACATGAAATTCTAAATATGTTTCAAATAGTTAAATGAACCTGTAGAATAAGCATCTAAACCATCTCATTGAGCTCCATGGTGAAGTTGTCAAAGATCACATACAAAGGAAGGAAAAATTGGCATGATAAAGGCCAAAAAGGAGAGTGAAATATAAAAATATGTTGAACTATTAAAGCTCAATGAGCTTAACCTTGCAGAAAGTGCTAAGTTTGCCCAGAAAGCATTAAAAAAAAAAAATAGAAAAACCTGAGGGCAAAAAAAATAGATGAAAGAGTAATGGGTTAACAATTAAGAAAAGCAGTATAACTCAACTTTTATTTTTTCTCAGACAAGGAAACGTAGCCTAGTGTGGCTAAAATAAATTGACATTAAACAAAAAAGCAAAAGTGAGAAGTAAAAACAATCCTGCCACCCTAAATAATTTCAGGGCTCTTTGGACCAAAAAGTATCCCAAAGAGCTGCTGGAAGTTACAGGTGTTCTGGTAGCAGCTGCTGGAAATCATGAAGAATGTGCGGCGACAGAAGACTGGAAATGAACATAAAGTATTCCCGTTCTCAGAATAACTAAGTTAAGTTGCTTTAGCTATCTTTCTAAATAAACATCTCGTGAACCAAACTGAAATGTTAGTAATCTATATTTGGGGAAAGGATTTAAATAGGTGATAAGAATAAAACTAATCGATTTTAAGCCCAATAATTAAAGACCCTGAAGGCAGGAAGTCGTTTCAGGACTTAAATTGTTTTATGCTGATTATAACTGTTTTATGTGTTCATTAAAACAGGTCGGATAGGACCTCTGCTTGGCAACTGTTTTTTAGCTGTGTTTGAATTTTTGTATGTATTTCCAAGTAATAAAACTATATTTATAAAATATTTCTATATTTTAGACTTTTTACTAATTCAGTGTGTCATAAATATAATGTGAACATTTTACTCTGAATCCAGATGACCAGTCACAAGCTTTTCCAGTTATTTTTTAGATTACTTAATAGTACTTGAATCAGAATGGGAAGCTGTATGAATCCTTATGTTGATAGCTCAAACCTGACCTTTAGTTGGAAGCGCCAAAGCTCCACATTGCAGAGCACTTAGGGGGAGGGCTGGCCTGCCCTTAGACAATAGGTTTTGGACAGGAAGAGGAAAAGCACAGCCTACAAACAGCTTTTCTAAAATGCCCCTCTCGGGACGCCTGGGTGCGCAGTCAGTTAAGCGTCTGCCTTCAGCTCAGGTCATAATCCCAGGTCCTGGGATCGAGTCCCACATTGGGTTTCTTGCTCACCAGGGAGCCGGCTTCTCCCTCTGCCTGCCACTCCCCCCCCCCCCCCCTGCTTGTACTCTCTCTCTCTGTAGTGAATAAATACATAAAATATTAAAAAAAAAAATGTCCCCTCTCCTCCTCCCCTGCCTGGCCTAATAAAACTCTGTCTATCCACTCTTCAATGCCCAGGACAGTTACCAACCACTGTGGTCCCACAGCCCTCTGTGTGTTTTAGAGGATCCAGTTTAATTCATGTACAGAAGTACATGAATCCCTTTTCCTTATATCATGTGAATGTCAAAGATGCAGGAACTCCTCTAATTTTGTATTCCCAGCAAGCTAGAGCACCATAGGATCAACAATTCTTATGGAAAAATAAAAGCCAAATTACATAATAAATGAACAAAGGGCAAGAAATTATCACCATAACTAGAATGGACTCTGCTCCAGGAAAATTAATAGAGGCTGCCCTTTTTCTCTATTAATAACTATACTGTAGGGGTGCCTAGGTGGTGCAGTCAGTTAAGTATCATGCTCTTGGTTTCAGCTCAGGTTGTGACCTCAGGGTTGGGGGATGGAGCCCTGCATGGGGCTCCACACTCAGTGGGGAGTCTGCTTGAGGATTCTCTCCCTGTGCCCCTTTTGCTCTCTCCCTCTCAAATTAATAAATCATAAAAAAAATACCTTGTAGTAATAGCAAAGCATTGCTAGGAATTGCTACCCTGTTTTCCAGCTCTGGGCTACTCAGAAGATCATGTACTTGCCTATTTGTGCTGTGTCTCATTTTACTTAACTGGGATGGGTGACAGGAAGGAAACTGCATGGCCATTCTCCTTCTACATGACACAGGGAGGATCAGATCAATCTTGGAAGCCTGACACTACGATTGTTTTCTTGCCCTAACCACTGCCCCAAAAGACATCTATTCTGACTTACCAATTCTTCATATCTTCATAATGAGCATGGCTTTCTGATTTAACACGTCGTTTAATAGTCCATTTCAGAATTTTTCTAGATTACAAGGTAAATTACCCGGTCTGTGGGTTCTGAAATATAACTTAACCCCTTAAATTTTAAACTTTTGCCCAAGCTCCGTGTTCTGGCACCTTTTCTGTTTTCTGGTCCCTCAGAAATTACAATCACATCTCTAAGTTCCCACTAACCTTAGAGGATGCTTTTTATCTATGCCTAGAAACAATACATTCTTTTAACAGATGTTTTTTTGAGGGGGAGGGAGGGAACAACTCTGCACTTAATTTCATTGCCTTTATCACTAGGGTGACCATGTAATATTTTCATCCAAACCAGGACATTTGAAAGTGAAAAGCAGCATTAGTAATAATTACACTAGGACACGATGTAAAAAAAAAGACTGTCCCAGACAAACTAGGATGTATCATCACCCTATTCCCATCTGGACCTGTTCTACAGCTTCATGTTTGGCTATCATTCTTATCAGAGATGAAAAAGATTTACTCCCGGGCATCTGCGTGGCTCAGTCGTTAAGCAGCTACCTTTGGCTCAGGTCGTGGGATCGAGCCCCACATCGGGTTCCCTGCTCGGTGGGAAGCCTGCTTCTTCCTCTCCCACTCTCCCTGCGTGTGTTCCCTCTCTCGCTGTGTCTGTCAAATAAATACATAAAAATCTTAAAAAGAAAAAAAGATTTACTCTCAACCAGTCATGTGTCATCATTATACCACATTCTTAATAAGCCCTTTTAAAAAGTCATTTTAAGAATTCTTGGTATTTCTATAAAGTCTCCACTCATTTTAGGTGTCTCCCTAACATTATTCTTTTTTTTTTTTTCTTTTTTTTTTTTCTTTTTTTTTTTTTTTAAAGATTTATTTATTTATTTGACAGACAGAGATCACAAGTAGGCAGAGAGGCAGGCAGCGAGAGAGAGAGGAGGAAGCAGGCTCCCCGCTGAGCAGAGAGCCTGATGCGGGGCTCGATCCCAGGACCCTGGGATCATGACCTGAGCCGAAGGCAGAGGCTTTAACCCACTGAGCCACCCAGGCGCCCCTCCCTAACATTATTCTTGTAGATCCTTTTTTCATTAATGTGCTATTATTCCTTTAAACTTTAGGAAAAAACAGTAACAATTACAGTAACAGTAGCTACTTATATTCGTACAGTTATGGCAAGCCAGCCTCCATTCTAGACACTTAACATGTATTAATTTTTTTTCATCTTCATGAGCACCCTGTAAGACAGGCTAGGTATCAACAAGGAAGGGGAAATTCAGGAAGGGGAAGGCTGGAGAAGTCCTGAGTTGTTGACCCCCACCCTAACCTAAATAACAGGCAGCAGTCTGTTACAAACAAACCTAGAGAGGAAAGGAAGGCAACTAATGTGCATGAAGAATTACTAAGTGCCAAGCGCTCTATTCCTTTTTATTCCTATCAGCTCACTGAGAGGCTGTTTTATGGGAAACGTACATTAACTTGGGTACTGGAGACCTTGGTCAAAATTCCTGTCACATGCCTTTAACTTCACCTCTGCCCTTTCTTAATTCCAGTCTCTGCCGCCTAACAGAGCAATTAAATTCCTGCTGCTACTCTGTTTCAATACTAGGCCATCAGATTGTAACTCCTTCCTGGGTGCCTACTGTTCTGACCCCATCAATCCTATGGTTAAGACAGAAGATAAACCCAACTTGTCCATACACTTCTTCAGGTCCTATATTTTCTCTAAGTCAAGACTTTTAGCTGAAGTAAAGGAATATCTTTACCTCCAAAATCTTAAATTTCCAATTTATGGCTCCCAAGTCTTGGAGGTGTTTTCCAGATTTCTTCTGTTGCATCACTCCGTCCTAAGTTAATATACAAAAGTGAGTACTGAGCAAAGGTCTGAAATATCTTAGAAGGCTTTTTCACATTTCCATACGTATCCACCGAGAGATGGCACAACACACGTGCTAGGCCCTCATCATTCATTACCTTGATGTTTCTTGGGGCGTATCATTTCTTTTCCCCTTCTCATCACTGATATTTCAAGCGATAAAATATTCCAACAAGCAGATGATCTAGTCCCTGCCCTGAAAGCAGCTTAAAATCTAGTTGGTGAGATCATAATGAAAGAAAGTTTATAGCTATGAAAGAAGTTTATAGCTATGAAAAACATTGCAGAATTTGCCAAGTGAATGAAGCCAACGAACTGTAGTGGTTAAGAAATAGTGTAGAAATGGAAAACTGGACCATGAAAGTCTTGGGCACTAACAGGTAAGTTTCATGACTATTTATTTTCTCAGTGGGTTTTCAGTAAATATTTATGGAATGAATAGGATGACAGGACGAAAACAGGCATTCAGTATGAAGCAGGGGATCTCACAGTGGAGAGACATGCAAGCACAAATCGTTTCTTACATGTGGGAAAGGAAAGCAAATACGTCAAATATACCACAAACTCCAGCAAAGGCGAGGTTTACTAACTTCCTTGGCAAGGAAGAACTCCTAGGGTTCTAACAGTCTTATCTGATACAAAGCAACAGATCGATTCCTTTAAACAAAGAATTATTAAATTAAAAACATGTATAACCACCCCAGTCTACACTTCCATCCTACATCTTCATCACTTTCAAGTTTAGCTCCTTGGTTTTCTCTGAGCACACTATGTTCTTTGATGTTTTCAACTCTTTGTACATGGAACTCCTCTGCCACCTCGAAGCCCACAACTCTCTACAGTCAGCCATAACCTTCTTCCAGGTACCAAGAAAAGTACATGAGCTTGGGTATAGGAGGCCTTGGTCAAAATCCTGTCAAATGCCTACCTCTTACCAAGCCTTCCCCTTCTCTTCCGGGCAGCAAATCACTCCATCTTCTGTGCCTTCATCCTACTTTGTTTATTCTTCTTTTAAGGTACTAACCACGTGTTACTGGGATTCACTTGCTTTACGTACCTGAATTCATTAGCTTCAGTGATTTAACAAGGGTAGATTCCATAGGTCTAAGATTTTTCTATGTATGGTGGCCCTAGTATGCAACACACAACAGGCATTCAATTCAATGTTTGTTGAATGAATTTATTGCACGTTTCCTTATACAAGCACCACTCAACAACACAATTAATTCAGTAAGCTTTACAGAATTTGTAGAAGTTCTCACCACTGGGCCTTTCCTTGTGCTGACCCTTGCTAACATCAAGGGTTTAACAATAAAATGGAAAATATCTTAGAGGGTTTAATTAATGAAACCCAGGTAAACAACTTTTTAATGATTAACCATAATACAAGGAAATCTCAAGTACTTGAGAAATGTATGAATAACGTATATTCTTGGGTTGTTTTTCTCAAATATTTATTAGTCAGGTTTCTCACAGGAGCTAGACAATGGTCCATTCAAGGCTGGAGTATCTATGCTGCTGAAGAGAAATCCCCATGCTCTGGCTATCAGATGCACAGGTGACAAAACTGACAGTTTTAGGGGTTAATAAATTAAATGTAATTTCTTCTGGGGGGGACAAAAGATTTTCCTTAAGAAACAACTTTTAGGCTGATTAGTTGTGTAAAATGCAGTACTACAGAATTTTACAAATGTAAACAGTTTATTACCAGTTCATAATTTCACCATGGGAAAAAAACCTTAAAATCATTTTTATGGAATGTCTGATTCTCAGTGGCACTGTCAGTTGGTGAGTAGTTGAGTTTGAAGAGATAAAGCTAGGGCCAGAATAGAGTAAGTTGTGAATGCTAACCTAAGGGTTTTGAACTTTATCGAGTATTCAGGGGAGCCACTGCTGAAATATTTCAGCAGAAAAATGGCAAAGGGACCTAGTTTTCATTCTTGTGGCACTGATGTGAGGAATGGCTTAAAGTTGGGGAAAGTGAGGTAGGGGGTACAAGGTAACACAGTCTTTTATTAGAGTGATGACTATGAACATATTTAGAAATAGATGCAACTAACATTCAAAGTAGAACTGACAGGAGCCAGTAAGAAGCTACATATGAAGAATGGAGAGTGTCAAGTTGCTAACCACTGAGGTTTATGGCTGGCAAATCCCAGCCTGGAATAGGAGAAGGCAGCCACCACTGAGAAAAAAAGCTTATCATGGGAAAGACAAAGCCCAAATTAGCACTATGATCTCCTGATGCCCCATCCAATTTTCTTTTCACTATAGCTACTGCCTGATCTGGAATTTTAGCTGGTCTAAAAGACCGTAAGCCTCAGCATACAACTTTGATATGGCAGAACAAAACCTCTGTTGAATTACTTTGAGGGTTTTTGTTTTTCTTAGACCTTGGTATAATTCTAGCTGTTGTGCCAACTAGCTTTGATCTTGGGCAAATCATTTTTATTCAATTTATTTTTTTATTCAATTTCTTTCTTTTGTTAATTTTGCACAGATATATCTATCTCCAAAAATAATTTGAGAGTGGCAATGTGGACAATAATATTCATCTTTTGCCACTGATTGTTTATAATACCGAAGAAGTTCCTCTGTACAATGGTGTCAAATTAATGAATATAAATAGCAAGAACCACCTGTTAGAAACAAAATGTTAAAAACACAAACAGAACCTGAACTGCTTACATTAATTTAGGCTCCCAGGGAAGCTTTCCTACCTTTTATTAGTCCTATGATTCCTTACAAACATTATCTAACATGCATTAAGTACCAAAGAGCTAAAAAGCCACATGGTACCTTAAGAGAACACATCCATTTCACATGAAAACCTTTCCCCCAGGCTTTTCATCATTCTTTCTCCCAGATTTTATGTGGCAGCAATGAAGGGCAAAGGAGACCCTGAGAAACATCTTTCAGTTTTAAGTTAATACAAAGCATGGCTTGGTGTGGTTTCTGTTCTTCACTGCAGAGAAATGCTGCACATTTCATACTTACATTTCAGGCTTCCTCACCTTCCTGTGATTCAGTCCTTACGCCTGTGCAAACTACTTATGGCACAGGCAGCCCACAGAGATAGGTTTTTAGACTTGCAGGAGTCTCCCTTTACAGTATTCAGCTTCAGTACAAACTAGAAGTTCTTGCTCCAGGAGCTCTGGCCAGTACACCCCCTGTCTGGGCACCTGTAGGTTATCGGCTCCAGCACAGGGAAGTAGGAGAGCAAAACCATCAGAAGAAAAGCAAAACTAAGAATGGAAGAGAGGAGAGGTCATAAGGACAAGGGGGAGTAATCCATGACTAATACACACTGAGATGACTCTTCTATTTACTTCGCAAAATGTCTTTGGAGGCAATTCCAAAAGAAAAGTTTCAAAAATGTTCTAAGTAATACTAGTGTCACTAGAGTAAGGACGTGGCTTCCCAAGAGTACCATTTTAAGAGATAGCAATCATTTGATTCTATGAGTTATGACAGATTTAAGAAAAAAACATTTCATTTTTAATACAAAAAGCATTGCTGAAGAGATGGCTATAACCCATGGAATACAAGGAAATTTGTAGGATGTGTAGGTGGGTTAGAAGCATTTTTTTGTTTTGTTTTTTGCTTTTGGGGTTTTTTTTTTAAGCATTTTTTAATTTTACAGTATAAGGACCAAATTCAGCACTAGGTACTTCTGCATCAGCCACTATTAAAAACATTGAGGCTGCAGGACACTTCCTGAAAAGATTAAAAACAAAAAACTGCAAATGCACATGTAATTTCACAGCAAGCCTGCCTTACAGAATATACTGGTGTTTGGGTGAAGCAGGATGAATGGCCACCTCAATTTTATGTACAGAAGTAGCATAGTCGGGGAGTAACAGAAATTTTTGGAGTTCAAGAGACCCAGTTAACATCCCCCTGGCTTCAACATTTCACAACTGAATAACCCTCTGTAAGTCATTTAACTTCTCTGAGACTCAGTTTCCTTACCTGTAAAATGCCTAGTGAAGTGCCTGGAAAACAGAAGATATTCAATAAATATCAGTTTCTCCATAGGGTGTTTTCTTCTTTTCAAACAAAGGGTCACAACCGATTGGCAGATTATGAAATCAATTTGGTAGGTTGCAAAAATATCAGAGTACACTATACGTAATGGTATTCTCCATTATAAGTAAACTGAGTTTTGATATAAATGCATTTTTTACTGTGGGTTACAACCACAAAGTTTGAAAGTGTGCTCTACAGAAAAATTCTCAGATTATTATATCACAAAGTCTTTAGAAAAACAAAAAAGGTCTTCAGGAGCAATGCCTTTATTCAAATGGACCACTGTACACCACCCCTCTCATTCCGCATTTTCCCCCCTGTGATTTAGTTTTATAACTGGAAGTTTGTACCTCTGTAAATTTTAAGAACTTAATCAAAGTAACCCTTACCTTCTAACTTGAATGTAGTAAAAATAAAACATGAATCACGGAGAAGATGAATTTAATCTGATACCCTAGGGCATTAAATTCAGTTTAAGATTGGTTTCTGTGTCATATTAATTAACTCATACCTCTAAACACTTGATAGTTTATTACAGTTGATTAAACACTTCTAGAAATTTCTACCAAAAGTTAGCTTTTAGATTCTATTACAGGGAAATTAGACAGAATTTCTAAATGGTTTTAAATTATAAGACTTTTTAAAACAACTAAAATTTTCCTGAGCATGAAGACTGGTAGGGTAATATTCCAATCCTGATGAGTATTAAAAATCAAAGGCCTATTTGAGCACATACAGTGGTGCCCCAAACTGGCTGATGAAAAATGAGAGATCCTCAAACAAAATATAAACTTCAATTACAGGCCTCTTCTCTTCTCCAGTTCCCAGTGTAAATCTAGCCTGACAGGAATAATAAGTCCCTAGGACCATCAAGATGGTGGGCTAAAGGCAGGGGCACCTGGGTGGCACAGTCAGTTAAGGAACCCAACTCTTGGTTTTAGCTTGGGTCATGATCTCAGGGTTGTTGAGATCAAGCCCCACATCAAGTTCCATGCGCTCAGTCTGGAGTCTGCTTAAGACTCTCTCCCTCTGACTCTGCCCCTCCCTCTCACGCCGTCTCTAAAACAAATAAATCAACCTTTTTTTAAAAAAAAAGATGGTGGGCTAAAAAGCATAGCCAATTGTGGGTTGGCAGAGTGGGAATAATATGGAGCAAGGAAGACTGGGCCATGTTGAAGTGAAGAATACTCAGAAATTACAGAATTCAATAATTACAGCTGATTCTTGATGGAACTGTATCTTAAATTCTTTATTTTAGCTGACCAGGCCAGACTGGCCATTGTTAGAGTTACCCTATGGGACTGAAGTTTAGCAATCTTGTTTTAAAAAAGCACCCTGGATGAGTCTGATCCTCATTCTGGTTTGAATACCCTGTGTTAAAGGGACAGCAAAGATCAGAAAATATTTTAAAAGGTGGAGTTCCAAAGTAATTATCCTAACCTTACAGGTATCCAGTATCAAATACCGTATCAGAACTGGACACTTATTCAAGGCACTTCCTTCTTGGCATTATACTGAAGATATAATTCGCAGATAGCAATACTTGATATTTTCCAGTTATTTAATGCCAGTAAGAAATGATGCTTTCTCATTAGAATTCATTGGTAAAAGTAAAAAAAAAAAAAGTGTAAGAAAGAAAAGTCTGGCTATATTAGACAAAGAAATAAAAGTAGCAAGTGAACAATAAAAAATTATTAAGAGTAACTCAACAAGAGAGAAATGATAAGCATCCAACCACCTGAGGAATCTGGCTCCTGAGCTCACGCATTTTGTGGTACAGGTGCCCATTCCTCTACTCTCAGAAAACAGTAAAGATTAAGGCAAAAGGTGGCTCCTTCCTATTTCAAAGGAACTGGGGGTACAGGATGAGGCTACCTGTGATTTTCAATTCTTTTTTCACAAAATTAAAACCTTTTTGTTATTTGAGACAGACACTGGGTTGGGCTGAGCCATGTTTGCTGTCAATGTCAAGTGTTGGGATTAGCACCACAAATCCTTCATCAGGATCACTCTTGGCACCAGGCTTTGTCTATCATCCTGAATATGAGGAAAGGTGAGTAAGAACGCCACTCCTGGGAAGAGATAACAGCTGGGAAAAGTAAAGCACAGGAGACAGCAAAGCCTAGGGAAAAGGATGGTAATTAACAGAAGTGAGGTAGAAAGCTAGTTCTTAGCGCCCCAAAAGGCCAGCTGAAAAGACTTAGGGTCAGAGATTCCCCGCATGGCCGGTACATCAGTCTCTTAAAATTGTAAGATGCCCCAAGAAATGATCTGGTACCCCCTGCCACCTGCTTATTTTTTTTACCTCAAACTCTAACAATGTTGGAAATATTTGGAGATTTCCTTTCTTTCTCTCTTTTACCTAGAGGTTATAGGAAAGGATGAATGGATATGGGAGACAATACAAGAAAGGAGATTAGGAGAAAAGTCCTCATTACACATGGGTAGAATTCACCCCACAAGTCAAAGAACTTTGCAGAATTACAAGGGAGGGAAGGCAGAGGGCACTAGATCTTTGAGTTGTTAAGAGACAGGCTGACAGACCAAGCTTAGTGACTGGCTTACTAGTCTCCTATCACTTGAGATTCTGTGTTCTTTATTTAAAAAGACAGAAGGAAGAGTTCAAAGAAGCCAGTGTCACAAATTAAGGTATCTCAAAGAGAAGTTGCACCTCTCTTTCCATTTTCTTACACTATTAGTGTCCTTCACTAGAAAATACAGGTGGACCAAACTATAATAGGGTTCACCAAATGGACTCCATTATGTGGTTCACCTGTGCCCCTCACTAGATCCTGATTTCCTTATTTGATAAGAAAGGCTCTTGAACTCCCCATTCTTTTCTTTGTTAACAGGTCTAAATAACCTCCTATATATAGGAGATCAATTAGCATATTTATAATACACTTAGTCTTAGAGTCTCCAAGTCAGGGTTATGGAATACACCAGCCTTCCATAGCCCATCATGTCCACACATCTCGAGTCCTTATCAAAGTTAAAAATTCATTTTTCACATTTCTAGGCAGAAAATCTGCTCCATGGCAGTCTTTAAACTTTACCTGACATTACACACCCTCAGCCCAGGCTCCTCGATCTCTAACATTTCCCTAACTCCAGCAAACAAAAAATATATCTACTTATCACAATTCAATCCCATTTGAGCATCTATAGCCAGTATCTTGATATCATGTTCCAAAAGCTGACTGAGTGTCCAACAGCAGCAAAGGTCCTCATTAGGATAGACATGTTGGCGCCAATAATGCTGAAGTTTGGTTTTTAACTGCATTTTTTGTCAGTTTGGCTGGGAAGATCTGGACAGCTGGAAGTGAGCTTCTCCATCATTTTCTGTTTCTTTCTTTGTATCAATTTTCCACCTGTGAAGCCCAACACCCCACCACCAAGTGCAGCTGCAATTCCTGCCACTTTGAAGCCTGCAAGGAGGCCAATCGGACCCCCTACCACTCCTCCGATGAGTGCACCTGCCACAGGCAGAGCTGCCAGCTTGTATTTTGCAGCCTGTAAAAAAAAAAAAAATTCAATTTAGAAATTGAGTTGAGAATATCCGCCTGTGGTGATGTGCATTTTCCTCTCATTACTCCTGGCAATGCCTCTTTAACTCTTGGTACATAATGAACCTTAGAGCTCAGGAGAGGAGGCAGTATTCCACAGGTACTACAATTGTTCCCGATCTCAGAATTTGGAGAAATGAGCTACGAAAAGTGGACTACTACAAATGGATTTTACTTGCAAAACAATCAATCCACTAACTACCTAGCTTACTTAAACAGTTTCAGCTGCTACAGATAACCCCAAAGCATTTATGTTGCATAGACATTATTCTGTGCTATATACCTGGGGTTCTATGGGAAATAGATGGTCTCACTCCACACGTACACTCTTGCCCCTACTGGATTCTGGTGACACTTCACTCTCTGAACCTCTGCAAATATTCCCTTATAATATCAAAATGCCTTATAGTGGGGCTTTGGTTTATCCTCTGAAAAATTTCTCTCCCAACAGAACGAATCTTAGAGTAGAATATTACAACAGTCATTGATTTCTTGCACTACCAATGTGTCATTTGTTCCTTATTTCCTTAATTGCTGGTTCGCTCCACATTAAAGAGAGCAGATCAATTGGGTTAATACTAGAGATTCCTGGGAGCCAGAGTACCATTGATTTGTCAGCAGGAGCAGAATCTTACCTTCCCCAAGTTTTTGGTTCCCTCTTCAACATTCACAGCAGCTCTGTTGACATGGTCTTCAATGCTGTCAATCTTCTCCTGCTGAGACTAGATGCAAAGGAATTATGAGTGAGCGTTCCTGCTGGGGAGCAGCAGTCAGCCAATACACACTATTTTAATTCCTGTAATCAGGATCCTGTGTACTACAGCCTTGCAGTCTGAATAGTGGTTCATTAATAGCGTCTGATAAACTATGCTGAAAGTACAAATTCATTTGTATAAAAAAAAATGATTTAATTATTAGATAATAAAAGGGTGGCACCTTTATAGGAAAAAGAATCTCACACTAACATTCATTCAGACATACAAACATATTATTCTCCAAATGAATCTACTTTGTCAGAGAAGGAAAATCCAAATAAGCATTTACATGTCATGTTGAGGTTGATGATAAAAAACAAAAATAAAATCAAACAAAAAACTTCTTTAACTTATCTTCTTTGAAGATTCAAAGATTTAAAATAGGCAAATTTGCCTTAGGAGTAAAATGCCCTTGGATCAAAATAAAATCAAATGATTACTTTTAAAAATGAGAATACAATTTGGTGTGATCTATCACAAAAACTTTCTACTTGTGATATACAGTAGGGAGCAGTGAATGAATTTACTGTTCTGAACTTCACACCTGTACACTTTAATACATTTTAAAATCATGACAAGTTAAAATGTTTCAGGTCAAAGATATTAATAAAGCATTCTGCAAAAAAATGGCAACACCCGTGCTGACACAATAAAACTTGTGACTCATGGAACCTCTGGGTGGATGGGAGGAATGACTTTCCCCCTCAGAGGTGTGAAGCCCCATTACATTTCTCAGAACTGGTTACTGGACCTCAGCTCAAACACTTCCAGTGATAGGAACTCATTACTTGCCACAGGAACACAATCCCATTTTAAATAAAATTTAGACAGAATTTATATACAATAATACACACCCATTTTAAGGGTATAGAATGATGAATTCTGACAAATGTATAAAACTCAAGTAACCACCATCGCATCAATATATAGACTAGGATTTTTTTTGTTGGTTTCGAAAGATTCATTTACTTACTTTAGAGAGCAAAAGAGAGAGTGCACGTGCACACGGTGGGGAGGGATAGAAAGAGAGGGAGGCGGAGAGTCTTAAGCAGACTCCATGCTGAGTGCAGAGCCTAACATGGGGCTCAACTCCATGATCCTGAGATCACAACCTGAGCCAAAACCAAGAGCTGGATGCCGACTGAGCCACCCAGGCACCCCAAGGGGTTTTTTTTGTTTGTTTTGTTTTTAAATTCACAGAAAAAAGAAGAGAATCCCTCTTTGATCCCAGCTAAATCCCACTTCTTTAGTGTAACTGTGAAATAATTCAACTTTAATCCTGAAGCATTTAATTGCCCTCTTAACACTAAATCGGATATGAACACTCTTCTAACTCCAAACATCATATGAGATCATGAAACACAACACAGCTAATTTTTCCCCCCACAGGAGCTTCCTATCAGCATTACTGACATCCTTCTCTTCTGATTCACCAAGTTTGTACCTTTTCACTGGTAGACCCTTTATGGTATCCCTTCATTCCTATATTCTCCACTGCTATTCTTGAAATCTCTAACACAACCCCTGAAAAAAAGTCCTTTATCTGTTTTCCTTTTAACATTTCCATCAGAGACAAGTACAACAGTGATTCTCACATGTGAGTGTGCACCAGAATTGCCCAGAAAACTTACTGAAGCACAGATTGCTGTGTCCTACCCCCTGAATTTTTGATTCTGTAGACTTCAGGTGAAGCCTAAGAATTTGCATGAAATATGAGTCCCCAGGTGATGCTGTAAGTCCATGCTTCTCACACTTTAAAAACCACTAACATAAGTACACAATCAGATTAAGGGCACAACCTTCTTGGCCAGATGTCCTGTGTTCAAATCCCAGTACTGTGTGCCCTTGGACAAATTACTCAAGCTCTCCAGGTGTTAATATTCTCTCACAAGTGAGGATAATGATATACTTCATGGTTGAAGTGAGGATAAAATAAGATAGGGTCTGTAAAGTGTGAGGAGAAAAACAGAAAAAGTCATCCTGATCTTCTCAAGAAAGCTTAACGCCCATCTTTCTTTTCTAAAAAGTATATTAAACTTCTTCCTATGAGGCTTGAAAATTCTTGGGCATTAAAACATTAGATCTTTCCTAGGCATTCATTCATTCAGTTTTCATTTTCCTCAGACAATAAGCTTACTTAATGTTAGTTCTCTTCTTTCAACTCATAGAAGCATAAGTCCAACACCAGTAACATCCAACTTGTTGGGTTTTTTTTTTTTTTTCCCACTTGTTGGGATTTTTGACACTGAATTTCTGTCATTGTTTCTATTTGGGACATCCTCACACTTTCCATTCTTGCCTGAAAGTCTGTGCTAGCAGATAAATCACAGGCGTGATCACCAACCTCCACATCCCGATGAGCTGAGGGGTAGAGGGAAAATAGCCAATACACCTTTCTCTCAGGCCCCAAATAATTTTCCTATACCTACCAACCTCCCCTTTTTGCTTCTGATTTGCTTATGTTTGCTTTCATCTTCCCAGGCCTCCCACACTTGACAATCCTCAAACTCCCTTTCTGACATTTATACTTTGGCCCCTCATACATGTTCTCAGCATCCCTTTAACAGGGAGTTGAACCACATATGAAAGACACTAACATAAAGACTCTTCTCTTTGCAAAGGGAAAGAATTCTCAAAAGACTCTAAGGATATGACTATGGATTTCATTTTAAAAAATAGTGAAGTAGGTCCCCTTGTCTTCCCCCCCAAAATAAGTGAATCTTAATAAACAGTTATAAGAGCATCTAAGATTCTGAAAAAGAAATGTGATTTATTAAGTTAATGTTGGTTAAGTAGAATGCAATTTGGGCATTTGAAGTAAAAACTAATGAACTGTTTTTCCCTTGAATGCCTGTTGTGGACACTTATATACCCAGCATCCTCTCTATCAAGCGACAGTAATACTTTCAACAAATCCATTCCCCAATCTATTTACATCAATAAAAATGCTCTCCCTTGCAGAATCTTGCTAGTGGCTGTATAGTTTTATTAATGTGGTAAAAGCTATGGGTTTAAGAAGCTATTGCCAAAACTGTGGTTATTTTCTTTTATTCCCGACTCTCAATTACAACCATCTTTCGAGGCTAGCTCTAGTCTTAGATCTTGGCCAATCTAGGTTAACACTGAGCTATCCCAGTTCTGAAGTCCAAAAGTACGTAATCTATAATTCTTAATCACAGGCAATAAATAATACACACAGAAAAACTCAGAAACATACAAACACTACTACATACAGAGTCCAGGATTTTATTGGCCTATATAGGCAATAAACAGAGTAAGTAAGTAGGATGTTGATATCATGGGATTTGGCAATAGGAGAGGGAACTGTAAGGGACTACAGTACTAAAATATCTAAAGGTAACAGTGGTAGAACTCTAAGCAAGGAGCCAAAGAAGGAATCCTGTAAGAGAGTGACAAAGACAGGAAAGCATTTGGAGTCAGAGGAAGGAAAGGGGATGGGAAGTAACAGACATTATCTCGTCCTCTCATCAATTTTACAAAGCTCATTGTTGTCAAACAACATCCTTAAGGTCAAGTGGCTAATAAATCTAAGTGATCTGATCTAATCGACTATGACCCAATTTTTACTCATAGGGAATAAGGTAGAAAGTAGAGACAAAATTGGACCAGCAGCAGGGTGACATGCCACTGAGTGACAGGCCCAGAGTTCTTTAAATGCTCCTTGACAAGAAATAGGGCTTGTTCTGTAAGTACAGGAAGAGAAGAGGGCACTTGAGCAATAAAGGTTGAAGAAAACTGAATCAGGGTGCTTAGATATTAATCCATTATTGGACCACACCTGTATCTCTCAATAGCTTTGTGGGTTCATTTTTCATTATGGTAAAAAATATATAATATAAAATTTACAAATTTTAACCATTTTTAGTGTGCAATTTAGTGGCATTAAGTACCTTCACAATGTTACGCAATTATCAAGAATATCCTATAGGTTGTTTTTTTAAAACTGTTCTCTAGTCTTTGCTGAGCTTACTTAGCACAGTCCTCTGCACATAGAAAGTACTCCAAAAATACATGGTTAATTTGTCTAGATACTATCATGTCCATGTGACAAGGATGTGGTCACAGTGCTTATGTTCCCAAGTCACTGGTACCTAAATGGAGCTTCTGTGAGTACTGACCATGTGGTCATGGGAACTCAATCACCCTGGGAATAGTAATCAGTGGTTCTCCTTTGAGCTTTCGCCTAATACATTCTGTTCCATGTCCTCACACAGATTATTATAAATAGGACATTTGTATAGAACTATGGCTATAGCCAAAGTCTTCCTACACAAATCTTCCTTAGATTAGGGGTTAGGAGCTATTTGCGTAAGCTAATCGGATATATAATTATTAAATGGCCACAAGCCCTCAATTTTCCTTTCATGTGCCTATCCCTCTGGAAGGGAAATGTATTTGTCTGGAATGAGACGAAGTTTGTACATGTTTGTTTGTTTCTTGAGGTATAATTTACATACATTATAACTCACACGTTTAATGTGTAGATATCATGTACTGATTTTACAAACTACATTATATCAGAGAGTTAGAATAATTGAATAAATCTCAATTCTGAAACAACAAATATTTGGAGATTCTTGTATCATTCCCTTTTATATGCAAGTATATGGATAGATTACAGAGATACCTAATCCAGAAACTTCAAGCATTTTGCTTCTTCTGATTTAGCAGCATCAAAAAAGGAAAATGCTTTAAAAAATTTACTGATGTTCAATTTTAGACATTAAATTTCAAGAAAAAATACAAAAACTAGAAAACAAACAGATGAAGGGACTAGTATTGAAAAGTCTAGAAAATCATATTCTAGAAGGAACACATTAAAGAATTAAGAGTTCCTAAAAGAAAAAAAAATATGATGAGGTTGGATAGGGTGAGGAAGGGTAACATTGGTCTCAAAAAGTTGAAATATTTTATATGGAAAGATGACAAAATTTGTTCAGTGTACAGCTCCAAGAGGGCAAAAGTACCAGAGGGAAGTTACTGTAGGGCAGAGTTTATATAAGGAAGAACTTAAAAGAGGCAGAGAGAGTCTCCAAACAGAATGGCTGAAGCATAAAGTATCCCTGCACTGTAATTGTTGAAAAAGAGGCAAAAAACCATCTTTATGAGAAGCTGGGGCGAGAACAGAAGAAATAGATTAGCTGGCTTCATAAATTCGGTCGAATTCCATTCTGAGATTATGTAATCCAGGGACTTCTTTTATACTTGAAAGCCAGATGTCAGAGAAACCATAATTCAAAGATGTAAAATCCCCAGATCACGGTTTGGTCAAGAACAAAGAACTAAGCCTAGACAGAAGCATGAGCAGACACAGGTTTCCTCCTACAGGTACATATAGACACACACACAAACATCCAACCTCCCCATACTTCCTGGGAAGGAAACATAAGAATAACTTAGAAAAAAAATGACAGAAAACCTATTCTGTCTTTCCCACCAAATCCTACTTTATGTTCCCTCATCTATGTTAACAGTATGACTGGCTACCCAATTATGCAGAATAAAACCTTAATGTTTGACTCCTCCATCTTCCTCCAGTTTCTAAGTCTATCCCAGAAATACCTCTCAGCTGTCCTTTACCTTTATACTTGTACTGCCATTGTTCTTGCTGAAACTTTTTTTAATAAAGATTTTATTTATTTGACAGAGACAAAACAAGAGAGGGAACATAAACAGGGGAGTAGGAGAGGGAGAAGCAGGCTTCCTGCTGATCAGGGAGCCCAATGTGGGGTTGGATCCCAGGACCCTGGGATCATGACTTCAGTGGAAGGCAGATGCTTAGCAACTGAGCCACCCAGGCGCCCCTGTTCTTGGTGAGTCTCTTGCTACTGATTCCTAACTAGTCATCCTGCCTATTATCTCCCCCTTCCCTGAGTCAATATTCACATTGCTAAAGGTAATCTTTCTCAACCAGACTGGATCATATCACTCTAACCTGCTCAAATATCTATATTGACTCCTTAATGCTTACAAGCCAAAGTTCAAATTCTTTGGTATGGCCCTCAGTACCATCTCAATCAAGCCCTCACACTCCTTACTTTGCCTGCCCATAGTATCTCATGCTTTGTCATTCTTTTTTTTTTTTAATTTTTTATTTCTTTTCAGCGTAACAGTATTCATTGTTTTTGTACCACACCCAGTGCTCCATGCAATCCGTGCCCTCCCTAATACCCACCACCTGGTTCCCCCAACCTCCCACCCCCCTCCCCTTCAAAACCCTCAGGTTGTTTTTCAGACAGATGTAGTGAAAAGAAGGGCCATCTGTACCCCAATGTTTATAGCAGCAATGGCCACGGTCGCCAAACTGTGGAAAGAACCAAGATGCCTTTCAACGGATGAATGGATAAGGAAGATGTGGTCCATATACACAATGGAGTATTATGCCTCCATCAGAAAGGATGAATACCCAACTTTTGTAGCAACATGGACGGGACTGGAAGAGATTATGCTGAGAGAAATAAGTCAAGCAGAGAGAGTCAAGTATCATATGGTTTCACTTATTTGTGGAGCATAACAAATAACATGGAGGACAAGGGGAGATGGAGAGGAGAAGGGAGTTGAGGGAAATTGGAAGGGGAGGTGAACCATGAGAGACTATGGACTCTGAAAAACATGCTTTGTCATTCTTTTTTTTTTTTTTTTTTTTTAATTTGACAGACAGAGATCACAAGCAGGCAGAGAGGCAGGCAGAGAGAGAGAGGGAGAAGCAGGCTCCCCGCTGAGCAGAGAGCCCGATGCGGGGCTCGATCCCAGGACCCTGGGATCACGACCCGAGCCGAAGGCAGAGGCTTTAACCCACTGAGCCACCCAGGCACCCCACATGCTTTGTCATTCTTGAAAGCCATACACTTCTCTACTCCGTGTCTTTGTTCACCTGTTTTCAAGTGCCACCTTGGAATTAAATGCCTGCCTCCCTCCCTTGGAATTAAATGCTTCTGTTAGAGCTTTTAATACTTCCCTTCATCCCTCATTTCTGCACTTCTCCCTCATAATCATGCTTGAAATTTCAGTTTTGGGGGTCCAAACTTATCCACACTCACTATAAATCCTTAAAGGCAGAGAAGAGGCCTCATTTATTCCTATAGCTAACCTTGTCAGACCCTTGGTGCGAAGGTTTAACACAGTACCTTCCATGTAACAAATGCTTGATAAATGTTTATTAAATTGATCTGGACTGTTGATGAGAACTGTTAGACTTCTATCCATGGCTCAACACTTAAAAATTGTAACTTCTATTAAACTTCTAATCAAAAGTGTAGGAATTAACAAAAGTTTCTTATCTTATTAATCTAACATCTCTGAGCCAACAACAATTCTAATACTTACATTCACTAGGAGAGAGAAATCAGTGACCAGTTGGCTAAGTTCAATTAAGTCCTTAAAAAGAGAGAAGAAAAGGAAGTTACTTACTTTTTTGCCTCACAGCCACCAAAATGAAAATAATTTTTAACGTACCGCTTCTAAGGTTTCCCATGATTCTGCAGCATTTTCATCTCGAGGAATTTCAGGCAACGCATATACCTGAGTCATATTCTGAGGATCAGCTTCAGCCTCAGCAGTGTGAAATGTTCCTGGATGAACACAGCCTCATGTTTAGGGTTTATGAGCTTTGTTAGAAAGCAGACAGCATAAATCAATTCTGTAAAACAATTCCCATGTAAAATGCTAGCTAACTGAATTCAGGCTGGAAGTAAATTGATTATTTCATAGAAATAGATATATCTATGGGCAGATTGTTTCCAGGTTAACAAATATTTTTTTCTTTAATTCTACAAAGTCATCTCACAAAAATGGCTACAGATGCCATCCACCCAGTCTGAATAACTAGAGCTCAGTAAGGAAGAAGCACTGAAGGAAAACTATTCTATTTGGCCAACATTCCATATAGAGATACCCACTAGAAATAAGTTTCACACTTGCAATGTAAATCATTAACCTTTTCTTTGGGGATTTTAGTAATAAGTACCAGATTCATACAGTATTATAAGTAAGAAAGTGATGTGTTTTTTGCAATAAAAATCAGTCATTTGGGGTAACAATAAATCTGTCATCAAGGGAACACCTCTTACTGTGTGGATCTTTTGGTACATCTTTCTTCTAAGAGTCATTTTTCTAGCCCATTTCTCCATTACTTCTATTTCTTTCCTGAGTTTTAAAAAAAGTCATCAACCCCCTAAGGCCTTCCTCAGTAAAACTGGTATTTTAATGAATTAATTTACACTCCAAACCCCACCTTCAAGTCTTTATTTCCTTGTATTAGTTTTACCAACCATTCATTCATTAAACTGATATGGACTGAATGTCCAGTAAATGCCAATCAGTGTACTCAGGTACCACAGACACAATGGTAAACCACAAAAGTAGCTCCAGGGAGTCAACATAGTACAATGGTTAAGAGCACGGGCCTAGTCAGAAAGACCTGGGTTAGAATCCTGGCTTGGTTAATGACTAGCTCATTCTCCTCATTTTTTAAAAAATAAGGTGAAAGGGACACCTGGCTGGCTCAGTTGGAAGAACATGTGATTCTTGATCTTGGGGTTGTGAGTTCGACCTCCACGTTGGGTGCAGACATTACTTAAATGAATAAATAAAACTTTTAAAAAAGAATAAAATAAGGTGATAAGTATTTATTTTGCACTGTGCCTGGCTTAAAAATTGAGTATAAGTGGCTTAATAGTTACTACTATAATAACTAACTATTGCTATTGCTACTATTATTAATGGAATTTACCATATTATGTACAATATATTATATTAATAGGCAAGTTCAGAATCCCTGATAACAACTATGATATGAGTAAATATGGAACACTGTATCAATACAGAAGAGAGGTATTTAACCTAGACTTGGGGAGGGGAGAGTAGTTGGAGGTTTTGAAGCAGAAGCCTGAGGATGAACAGAAATTACATAGGTGAACTGGGGCAAAGATAGAGGGAAAAGCAGAGAGTATTTAGGTCAGGGAAAATAATATGTGCATAGGTTTGGGAACTGGAAAGAGTTCAAATGAAATACAGACTATGAAAGAGAAAAGCAAAGACTGAGCTTCTCAGGAAATCAAAGGTGACATTATTCATGGTATTATAAACTATGCTGAAGAATTTTGTTTTTCTCTAAGATCAATAGAGAACTATTAAAAGGAGTTGGAGACTACTGGGAAGCTGGAGGGTGCTATAATCAGATTTTAGATTTAGAAAGGGAACCATAGCTGCAGTGTGAAGAACAGATCAAGGATGAAGCTGAAAGGTAAAAAAGAAATTAAAAAAAAAATCGGAGAGTGAAAAACCAGTCAGGAAGATTTGCAGTATGTCCAGTGCAAAATGATGATGGTCTGCTCTAGGACAGTGGCACCGGACATGGAAAGATATCGGAAGGTCTAATTCCTTTTGTCCCCCTTACTTCAAGCTCAAAATACCTACCACTTTAATATTATCTGGTACCTGTTACATATTGTGTTGGGTACCAAAGATGAGAAAATGAATAATACAAAAGAGATGTTCTCAAGGAACTTAAATTCTAGAAGAGTCAGACATACATAGAGACAATCCTAAAACAGTAAAGGAGTCTAATTGGGAAGGTATCTGACCCAGCTTGGTGTGGTGTGCAGTTTATGAGACAGCTTCCTTAAAAAGGTGATTTTTTTAAAGCTTTTATTCATTTATTTGACAGAGAGAGACACAGTGAGGGTGAACACAAGCAGGGGGAGTGGGAGAGGGAGAGCAGGCTTTCTGTTGAGCAGGGAGCCCGATGTGGGGCTCAATCCCAGTACCCTGGGATCATGACCTGAGCCCTTGGAAGGCAGACGCCTAACGACTGAGCCACCCAGGTTCCCCAGAAAAGGTGATCTTATGAGACGAAGAAAAGAGGAATATAAATTCTACACAGAGAGACCAGAATAAAAAAGGCCCTCAGAGAAGAAAAAATAAAACTTAACATAAAATCAGCAGGTTGGTCCTGTCAAAGAATAAAGTAAAACACACAAAGTTACAAACACAGAACATTACACAGATGGTTAGGAGGGTCCTTACTGTAGACTAGTTAAAGACTTTGGACTTTATCTGGCTGACAGTCCAGAGATACTAAAGTGTTACATGCAAGGACATGACATAATGATGTGTAACACCTGATCTATTAAAAGTCATAACTCTTAAGTTCATCTTCTCAATTTTTTTCATCCTAGCATATTTTATAAAATTGCATTGCTATTTTACTTTTGAAACTTATGAATGTTTTTACTTCTCGAGGAAAAGAATCTCCTTGAATTGTTTAGGAAGGGTATAGTCAATTAACTAAGAAATATTTTGTAGGCTTATCAGAACTGATAGTGTTAATTTTGAAATTTAGCTTATCTGAATAAATTTCCTTATCTTAAAGGAGGAGCAAAAACATTAGAGTAAGTTTTACATTACAACATTATGGCAAGTATCCAATGTTTTAAAAGCTCTCTGATTTTTTACAAATGTTTAAAAGAGTTACTTACCTTATGTCCTAACTTATCATGTGAAGATACTTTCATTTTCACATCAGTCAAGATAAATGAATTATTCTAAGACTGCTTACACTTAATATTTCTATTGTAATAAGAACCCCAACATCTTTAATAGGATGATGAATAATGATAATTTTATCATTAACAGACCAAATGTAAAGCAACATCCACTTAAAGGATTTTTATAAGCCATAGCCTTTATACTATTACAGAGGATTTAAATGAAGTATGCCAGGGTATACAACAAAATGAGGGGAGATTGTCATACATAAATTCTTTATCTAAAAGAATGAAGAAGGGGTGGGAAATGTTTGGCATTTTAAGCAAACATAAAAGATTTCCCCTGGTAAAAGTGTTTAAGTCATTTATGTCTCACTTGAAACCAAACTGCGTATGCATCTTAGTTCAAATGGAGTCTTAGAACAAAGAAATCTGTTCTATTCCATGGAAAATCCTGCTGTAAACTTACAACTCTGAACATCACTAATCAATTTGAGGCACAACTAACAATTAAGAAAGAAACCCTTTAATTTCTCCAACTTCCATAATTCATTTATTCTAGCTTATATTAGAAATCACTACCTCAGTGAACATCCACTGACTTTGAACTTTTAGGAACTGCTACAGACACGATGAGGGAAAACACTGAGATAGATTATAGCTGCAGGAAAGAAGGATGAAGAACTCACCCTGTGCACAGAAGTCAAATTGCTACTGTTTTATATGATGAAATCATCTAAGATAGTTCCATCCACATGCAAACAACTGCAAGTGTAAAGGGCATGAAGAATATATATATCACTTCCCACTGTTTTTCAAATTCTAGTTTTAAGACCTTATTATTGACTACAAACTCATATAAACACGAAGATATTTTTAGTTGAAGCTAATAACACAGATCTAAGACTTTTTCTTTGTCTCCATACATGCATTCTTTTTTTGTCTTTCTCTCTGTATTTCATGAAAGGCAATGATACTAAGAATTATAACACAACATGTAAGAAATTTCCATTAAACTTCAATGTTAGGAAAAGTTTCATTATAAGTCTAAATTAATTCAAAGGCATTTCCTGAATTTTTCATATTCTGACAGCTTAAAAATAGTGAAATTAATCTCTTGATCAACTATACCAACCTATCTATCAAAATAAAATGACTTCTAAATCATGGCTTGACTTAGCAGCAAAAGAGGATTTTTAAGAAAATTAAAACCAACAGAAAACATACCTTCTGAATAATATACAAAACTATCCACGTTCTTCACAAAACTGTTCACTACATGTATATATACCTGTGATAAAATCTGATATTTCATCAAATTCAATACATGATCTGAAGTTCCCAACGGTTTTAAGATTGGATTCTTTTCTTTTGTGAATATTTGTTTAAAATGTAATAAGATTCTGTTCCTATTGCACTGGTGAACTGTATGTGTTGGATGGGGAGTAAGAAAGACAAAGATGGAGAGAAGCACTGATTCACTCTATATGACTTGATACACCTTTCTAAATACAAATCAAATTTGTAGGTTCATCACTTCTCTTGGTTGGAAGCAATATGCTAAAAATGAAACCAGACACACAAGTGAGACAGAAGGGAGTTTCTCAGATCAAGCAAGATTGGCAGAGAAGATTTGCTTTAGGAACTCTCAGAATCTGGACAAAAGCAGCAGCAAAATCATCACAGCTTCCCCCGAAACTTAATAAGCTTCCTTTACTCTCCAGAGAACATAAAACGTCCTATTCTACTTGTTATTTCTATCTGTAAATGAAAAACTATTTTTGTATTTTGATCTCACTCATGGAAATGTGGCAACATTGCTCCTGAATCTTTGCTGATATTTCCAACCAATTTATTTAGAATCAGATTGAATTTTTAAAGGAAGAAGTATTTTAAGGCACTTAACTTCTATGCAAATCAAACACATTTTTTTCTGTATAGGCTGTCACTACTATAATGAGTACCTAAAGCAAAAACAAAGAAAAACCAGAAAGCACAGGATAAAAAGACGCAGAATGACAAAAAAGAGTCCACAACTAGTAGAACACCCACGAACTCACTTCCCACCCGACTGTTAAGGTCTTATGTAAATTAGTTGCATTGTTTTTTTCTTTCCCATCCTCTCAATTATTTGTTAATAATATTTTTGGACTTAAGGCAACCTAGTAGAAACTCTCACATTTGGTGAAATACTCAGGCACTCAGTGAGACGTTCATTTTAACTACTTAATGTTCACAATGGATTCAAAATCAAAGCATGATTTCACCAGTACACCATTTGGAATTTTAAATTCTATACATTGTTTTAGGTGTAACTTAGGTATTTTATAAATAGGATGACTGTCTCAATTAAGTCAGCACTAGCTACAGAGATTTAATCCTGTAGTTTCTCCCAGGGGTAAGTGATTAGGTCTTTAGCTAATCTGATGTTGATTAGCCAATCTGAAATTGAAAAATTTGAGAATCAAGAGTTGGAAAATGAATCTCTTCATTTCATTTCCTTCATCATCTAGCTCTGCTTCAATCTTTTTCATGTTCTCTCTATACGTGCTTCCTCAAATATTGATTTTATATATATTATATATGTGTGTGTATATGTGTGTGTGTATATACATATATACATAAATATATAACACCATATATTTTAACACCAGTCAGCTTCCTACAGAGAAATTTAATTGCCAGCAAACTGTTCAACTGCCTTCTTCTAATAATCACCCAGTTCCTCTGATGATATATACACCCAAGTTTGTTGAGCCCAAACAGTCCTACTGGCAGAAACTCAATGCAATAATAAAACGCAAATTAAAGCAAATTTTAGAATAGTATTATATTGTGAGAAACTCTCAGAACTCAAAATTTTTGTTTGCTAGGGAACTGCTGGTGATGGGCAATTCAAAACTAAATTGCAAGAGAGATTTGATGTCAGCAACTCCAGAAATTCCAGCCTATCTTCACTGCTGTTACCACCATCACAACTGTTACAATGTCTAGGTAATTAAGGTGTCTAGGTGATTAGACACTGTCACAACGTCCAGGTTTGATTAAACAGGACAGCTGCTTCTCTATACTTGCACATCAAGTATTAGTTCACACTAAGTGATATGTGCAGCATTTATCCTAATCAATATATGGTGGTGATAAATATACATTGGCAGAATAATGTAAACTGTAACTACAAACTATCAAAAGCAATCTTCCCAAATATTCTTCAACTGAGGGGCTAACTTCTTCAACTGAGTGCTAACATCTTCTCTGCAAAACACTTTAGGTACTGGTTATCCACAGAGTGTAGTGAGTATAGTGCATCTGAAATTACAAAACTGTCTCTAAAAAGATATTTATTCATTCACATTTATGAAACATTTACGTATGGTCCACTATGTGCCAAGCACTATATACTATGTGCTAGGTACTAAGGAAACAAGAAAAGCAAGATTACCAAGAAACTTTGGATGATGGCCTATTTCCCCTAATTTTTTAATTTCAAGTTCCCTATACATCACTGGATCATAAGCACCAAAATAAAATGTTAAAAAATGATCTGGTTTTGGAGACAGGGAACGGAGCCTCCTACATAAATAAAAAAGATGAAAACTGGACAGGTATAACATCTCTCAGATTCTAATTTATATTTATACCCCACCTTTACCATTAAGATTTAAAGCATCTTAGAACATATATAAAATGTTAACAAGATCACATAAATTAAAAGAGAAACAAAAAAGGAAATATGAGTGAAGCAATAATAAAATAAAGCCAGGACAGTTAAAAACTTTGGCTTTTGGTAGTTAAAAATATTCAGATGTCAGCATTCCAGTAAATAACTCAAGTAGAGAAATCTTATCAGTTATGCCATCCAATACTCACAGGATTAAAAAAAGACAAATGCTTTCAAGTACTATTATGTATTAAACTAAGAATTTTTTTTCAGGGTTCCTTATAAAAGCATTACTATAATGTAATTAACAATGATCAATTACATCCTTAAAAAATATAATGACAAGTTTTGGTGGACTGTTTCTTAGAGTATCACTTTATAAAAGCTGATAGCATGACCCCCAATGCAAATAGATATTTTTTAATGTTCTCAGTTAAATTCAGAAAACTGAGCTTGTCAATCTAACACACCCTACAAAAGAAAATCAGAATGCCAAAGAAAGAGGTATGCCTGATTAGGCTACTCCTGTACCTGGACATGAAGGGGGCATGCTCTGAAATCAAGAATGACATTCTCCTTAAGGAATATTTTAACTTTTTTTTTTTAAAGATTTTATTTATTTATTTGACAGAGAGAGAGATCACAAGTAGGCAGAGAGACAGGCAGAGAGAGAGCGAAAGCAGGCTCTCCGCCGAGCAGACAGCCCGACGCGGGGCTCGATCCCAGGACCCCAAGACCACGACCTGAGCCAAAGGCAGAGGCCTAACCCACTGAGCCACCCAGGTGCCCCAACTTTTATTTTCAATACATAGACAAATAGGTACTTGAAGCCTGGAAGTTCCACTCTATACAGCATAGCTTCAAAATTTTTATCCTACAAAACTTCTAGGGTATGCATACCTAGGCACACTCCAGGTCCAAGAATTCAACAAACTGAAAAAGAACATGATCTATGGAAACTTATGTATCTGCAGGAGCTATACAAGATAGTAAACTTTAATGAACTGCATTACTATGATCAAAGAATAAGACTTAGTACATTACCACCAACAGTCATGGATCTGGTCAAAGAAGGCTGTAATAAAGTTTCTTCATCATTAAACTGTTTCTTAAGTTCTTCTACAGATTCCAGATGGAGTTGAAGAAATTCTGCAGTTGCTGCTGATGCTTCTTCTTTAACAGGATCTATCATTCTCTTCAGAAGTACCAGGTCATCCTTTCGGACTTTCAAACAAAGTTTCTCCATTTCTCGGATATTGGAACGGAGTTGCTATAAACGAAAAAAAATCATTAAAGCCACCATCTGTTAATCTAAAATACCTTCATTTTCAGAGGTAATCTATGATAATGGTCATGAATGGAAATGATTTCAAGTATTCTCTACAACAGAAGGTATATATAATATTGTTCTATTTTTCATGTCTCTAGCCAAACTGAGCTTAAGAACTCATATCCTCATGCTTTGAATTTATTTAGCATTTTTCCTTCATTAAATGTGATTATTACAAAGGTAACAAATACTCTTCATAATAAATCAGACACTGTAGACATATGAAGAAAAAATGATTTCCCTCTTCACCAATACAACCTCCTCTCTTAATCCAGTCCCTTCCACACATTTCCCACTGCTCATGAAAACATTAACATATAAAGACTCCTTCTTTTTACAAAAAAATGGACTACATTGTAATTATCTATAATTTGTTATTCCTCACCCCATGAACATAACAGTATCATCATGGATATCCTTCTTGATTAAAGAGTGTACCATATTCCATGGTACTGATGTAAAATGATTTACTCAATGACCCCTGCAAGTGATCAACAGTCATTCATGTTGTTTCCAAAACAGAAGTCCTTGAATATATCCTGATATACCATAATTGCATATATATATATATATTAGTATTATAGTATATGCTATTATACTACATTTTGTAGAAATGATTCCCAAAAGTGAGAGTACTCAAAGGATCATGTGCATTTTTTCTTTAAGATTTTATTTATTTATTTGACAGACAGAGGTCACAAGCAGGCAGAGAGGCAAGCAGAGAGAGAGAGGAGGAAGCAGGCTCCCTGCCAAGCAGAGAGCCCAATGCGGGACTCGACCCCAGGACCCTGAAATCATGACCTGAGCCGAAGGCAGAGGCTTAACCCACTGAGCCACCCAGGCACCCGGATCATGTGCATTCTTATTTCAATAGCTATTGTAAGTTTTTTCTAAGTAACAATTCATGCTACCACTGAAGTATGAGTGCCCATTTCCCCACATACTGCCAGTACTACATGTTATCTCACTGTTGCTTCAATTTGCATTTCTGGGTGTAGCTGTCAGATTTATATCAACTGATTTCTCCCTCTTTCTAGAATCATCTACTGACATAATCATCAATTTTCCTCTAATATGCTGATGAGTTATGGGTAGGTTTCATAAAGTAGAGCCACCTTTACATTCCTGATAAACTCTTCCTGATAACATATATAATTTTTTGGATTCAATCAGTTAATAATTTATTTGGACTTTCAACACATGTCCATCTATATGTGTGTGTGCTTATGTGTGCATACATGAATGGTGTGTGTCTATATTATCTTTACCAGATTTAAACTCACTTTAACAAGTTCAAGGTTGTGCTAGCTTCACAGAATGAACTGGGGCGCCTTCCATGTTCTCCAATGGACTATACTTTGACAAACATAAAAACCAACTATTCTTCGACAATGAAATAGAACTTGCAAGAATGATCTGAGTATGATGCTTCCAAAAAATGATGATCTCTATAATATTTATCATAAAATTTAGAATACATTCTAGGGCACCTGGGTAGCTCAGTTGGTTGAGTGTCAGCCTTTGGTCCTGGGATCAAGTCCCGCATCAGGCTCCTTCCTCAGCAAGGAGTCTGCTTCTCCGTCTCCCTCTGCCCCTCCCCCAGCTTGTACTTTCGATCGCTCACTCACTCTCTCAAATAAGTAAAATCTTAAAAAAAGGAACATATTTTAATATTTCTCACATAATATTTTAATTTCTCTCCCCTATCTCACTTTCACAGGTACTAATGCAAATTCTGTATAACAGGACAGAATGTATTAATTTCTTTTATTTCTCAAGTACCTATTCTGGGTGAGGTGTTACATCCTGTATTATTACATTCCACATTATTACATTATAGAAAAATCAGAACAAAGAAAACTTGTTAAGGATTTACTTAATTTTGTTTAGCAGCAAAGCTCAATTAAAACCCAGGTATTTTTTTGTTAAGTTTTCATTTTAATTCAGCATAGTTAACATACAGTATTATATTAGTTTCAGGTATACAATACAGGGATTCAACAATTCCATACAACACCCAGTGCTCATCACAAGTGCCCTCCTTAATCCCCATCACCAACTTCACTCATTCTCCTACCTTCCTCCCCTCTGGTAACTATCAGTTTGTTCTCTAGAGTTAACAGTCTGTTTCTTGGTTTCTCGTTTTTCCTTTGCTCATTTGTTTTGTTTCTTAAATTCCACATATCAGTGAGATCGTATGGTATTTGTCTTTCTCTGACTGATTTCACTTAGCATTATACTCTCTGGCTCCATCCATGGTGTTGCACATGGCAAGATTTCATTTTTTTTAATGGCTGAATAATATTCTGGTGTGTGTGTGACATCTTCTTTATCTATTCATCTATCCATGGGAACCTGGCCTGCTTCCATAATTTGGCTATTGTAAATAATACCACCATAAACATAGCGGTGCATGTATCTCTTTAAATTAGAGCTTTTGTATTTTGGGGGTAAATAACCAGTAATGCAATTACTAGACTGTGGGGTAGTTCTATTTTTAACTTTCTGAGGAACCTCCTTACTGTTTTCCATAGTGGCTGCATCAATTTGCATTCCTACCAACAGTGCATAGAGGATTCCTTTTTCTCCATAAACTCACCAACACTTATTTCTTGTGTTTTGATTTTAGCCATTCTGACAAGTGTGAGATGATATCTCATTGTAGTTTTGATTTGCATTTCCCTGATGATGAGTGATGTTGAGTATCTTTTCATGTGTCTGTTGGCCATCTGGATGTCTTCTTTGAAGAAATGTCTGTTCATGTCTTCTGCCCATTTTTAATTGGACTATCTGTTTTGATAGTCCAATTAAATATGAGTTATATTAGTTCTTTATATTTTGGATACTAATCCTTTATTGGATATGTCATTTGCAAATATCTTCTTGCATTCAGTAGGTTGCCTTTTAGTTTTGTTGACTGTTTCCTTTACTGTGCAGAAGGTTTTTATTTTGATGTAGTCCCAACAGTATATTTCCCTTCCCTCAGGAGATCTATCTAGAAGAATGTTGCTATGATCAATGTCAGAAAAATTACTGCCTGTGCTGCTCTCTTCTAGGATTTTTATGAAAACCCAGGTATTCTTAAAAGTCTGGCTATCGGGATGCCTGGGTGGCTCAGTGTGTTAAGCCGCTGCCTTCGGCTCAGGTCATGATCCTAGGTCCTGGGATTGAGTTCTGCATCGGGCTCCTTGCTTGGCGGGGAGCCTGCTTCTCTTTCTGCCTCTGCCTGCCACTCTGCCTGCTTGTGAGCTCTCTGCCTCTCTCTCTCTGACAAATAAATAAATAAAATCTTAAAAAAAAAAAAAAGTCCGGCTATCTTCCCATTAAACTATAACCATAATTCATATATACATGTGTTCATATGTATGTTCAATAAGATATATGTTCATATACATTCATTCATATATTCATATGTTAATATATATATTTCCTTAATATAATCAAAGGACCCATTTTATTCTAGCAAAATTAAAAACAATTCTGGAAAGAAGAGTTTAGCTACAACCTAGTGTATTTTGTAAGATGTTCTGGGTGAATAAAAAAGTTGTGCTTCTATCCTGCCATGACTCTATACTTCTTTTAATAATCTGTCACTCTTTTGTGAACTAAAAAACCTAAGGATAACTGTAAACTAAAAATATGTGATATGCAAGCATAAATATGGAAAAATCATAGAACATATAGGCCTATGTTATTATCCAGTCCAACCTTATGATTTTATAAGAGGGAAAATGAACTCCAGATGAACACAGTGGTAGAATTAAGTCTAGTGTCCAGTTTTCAAGTGCTGAACAGTATTATTTCTAACACACCACCAACTCTTAGCTGTACAATTCCTTTCTGAACTATAGTTGTAAAACTTGGTTCAATAGCTGTCACATAGTCCACAGAAACATTTTAGGCAGTACTACCTTGGAGAAGCATTTAAGTTTCTGCAGCTAAGGAACACTTGCCTATGACATATTCTTCCTATTTTATACAATTTTCACATACATTTATGTCCCCCATCAAACTATGGTGTCCAGGATTCTATTACTAAGGGTGGAGAGGAAAATACTAAGAGAAAGAAAGAAAACACCCAATGAACTATAAAATCTGATACTATAGTATCAAAACAAAAAATGGCTATATTTTTATTAAAACTGTAAGTTGTCCATTGTATTATGTATTTACCTTTTCTGTCTTATTTTACCTTCACAACTTACCTTTGAAATGAGTATTCCTATTATCCTCATTTTACAGAAGAGAAAATTAAAGCAAGACATTTTTTTAAAAAGCCTAGGATTATACTTCTAGCAAAAAAGTACAGCCAGGAATTAAATCCAGGCTACAGAGCATATGTTCTCAACAATTTTTCTATATAGCTATACTACCCAACAGAAATATAATGCAAACCACAAATGCAAGGCATATGCATAGTTTCAGATTTTCTAATAGTCACATTAAAAAGTAAAAAGGTGAAGTTAATTTTAATGTTTTATTTAACCCAATACATCCAAAATATCATTTAAACATGTAATTAATATAAAAATTATTAAATACTGTACATTCACAGCACATTTCAATTCAAACTAGTCACATTTTTTAATGTGGGGCTTGAACTCATGACTCTGAGATCAAGACCTGAGCTGAGATCAAGAGTCAGACATTTAACAGACTAAGCCACAAACTAGCCACATTTTAAGTGCTCAAAAATTACATGTGGCTAAGAGGTACCATATTGGACAGCACAGCTATGGAATCTCTCCAAAATCAAATAAAAGGAACATATGTGAAAAACATAAAGTAGGTGTTTCTGCTTCAGGGTATAGCAAGGTAGATAATTCAAATTAACCCTCCCACCAATGAATAATTAAAAAGCTGACAATAAGACAAATCATAAAGAGACAAAATTCAAAGGCATCAAAAAGCAAATGAGATAGTAAGAAATTTGTAGGCCAAGAATTAGACAAAGGGAAAATCCAGAGGTGAGTCCCAAACTCAAGGCCACATTTGCTTGGAAGTATTTGCTTACCAGTGTTTGAAAGCCTCATAAATTTCTGGGTAAAATACTCAATGCTGGAGCCTGCTAAATATAACTACTATGGTGCTTTGAGCTGGGATCTGAAAGAGCTGTACCCCAAGAGCCCAAGTAATCCTGAAATAAATCAGCCTTCGCATGAACTACAGTTTGGTTTTCAGTCTTTTGGGTAATGCATAAAAACTTTAATCCCCGAAACTGTATAAAGATAATTGTGGAAAATTAGTACCCCAAGGGCTTAGAGGGAGTAAATGAAATCCTCTCTAGAGGAAAATAACATTATCCCTATCCTCAAAAAATCTCTGTAAGTAAGTTTTCAAATATAATGCCCACCAAAGATAATCAAGCACAGGAGAGCATATACAAGATGAAGAATAGCAGAAACAACACACAACAGAAACATCCAAAGGGATTATTTGATATGCATAATACAAATGTAGCTTAAAAAACTATGGTTATTTTATCAAAAGATATAAAAATCGGGCTTGGAGATTCAGCAAACACTGGAAACTATAAAAAGTAAAGTACAGATTTTTAAAAAGAATGAATATTCTATCATCTAAAAATAGAGATGGGATTGGGAAGGAGACAAACCATAAGGACTCGTAATCTCACAAACAAACTGAGGGTCGCTGGTGGGTGGAGGCTAGGGAAAGGGTGGTTGGGTTATGGACATTGGGGAGGGTATGTGTTATAATGAGTGCTGTAAAATGTGTAAGCCTGATGATTCACAGACCTGTACCCCTGGGGAAAATAACACATGTTAACAAAAATAATATTTAAAAAAATAGAGTATACAGGGGCACCTGGGTGGCTCAGTGAGTGAAGCATCTGATTTTAGTTTAGGCTCAGGTCATGATCTCATGGGTTGATTGAGCCCTGCATTAGGCTCCACGCTCAGTGGGGAGTCTGCTTGAAGATTCTCTCCCTTTGCCCCTCCCCCCCACTCACAGTCTTTCTCTCTCCAAATAAATAAATCTTTAAAAAAAAATAAAAATAAGTATACAAAAGAAAAAATTTTATTAGAGTTTAGCTGCAGGACACCTGTGTGGCTTAATCAATTAAGCATCTGCCTTTAGCTCAGGTCACCATCCCTGGGCCCTTGGATCAACCCCATTTCAGGTTCTCCACTCAGTGGGAAGCCTGCTTTTCCCTCTTCCTGCCATTCTCCTCCCCTTGCTGTGCACACACACGTTCTCTGTGTCAAATAAATATTTAGCTGCATATTAGACCAACTCAAGACTTAGTAAACTAAAAATTAGATATGAAGAAACTATGTAAAAAAGAAACAGTTAAAAAATATAGAAAAGAGGTAAAAGACATAGGATATAATTTAAAAAGAATATAATATACATATATTTAGAATCCTAGAAGAAAAGGATATAAAATAAATTTGAATAGATAATGACTAAGAAAAGACATCAATCCACAGATTCAAGAAGATTGGCAAATCCCAAGAAGAGTTAATAAAAACATACAGCCAAAAAGGGAAAAAAGAAAAGAAAGAGGAAAAGATCTCTCACAAGGAGCTCAAAAAGGAACTAGAGGCAATACAATTTCTTGCAAAAAGGCCTACCCATCTCAGGGGCACCACTGCCAATGCTGTATATGCTACAGTTACCCTTCAAACTAGATGTTTTTATTCTATGTTACATAACTTCTGGTTTCTTCATCCAACATGCCTATCCTAACTTTTTCCTCTCTAATCACTCACATTCTGTGATCCAATATATAAATCCAACATTAGATGTATGATTATAACTGTTATAAAGGATCTTATTTTGTGTACTATATGTTAAGAATAGCATACATTGCCATAAAATGTAAAAAAAAAAAAAAATCCATATATAAGCAGTGTAACCAACTACCCAAAGGTCATACCAACAAACACATCAATAAACCTTGAACAATGACGAGAAAAGCAAGGCCACACCCAGAAGACCATACTAAAGACCAGAAAAAGAACAGTAAGACTATAATATGACTTCTCCAAGCAACAATAAAGGTTAGAAGAGAACAGAATGATACAAAAGTATGGAGAAAAAATTATTGTCACCCTAAATTTTAATAACCAGCAAAATATCTTTTGGTAGGTAAAATGAAGATAAACAAAACTTGAGGGAATTTGTCTCTAGCAAATACACAGTAAATATAAAAGTGTCCTTCAGGAAGAATAATAATTAATCCCAGATATAAAGTTGGAGATGCATAAAGAAATGAGTAACATTAAAAAAATAGTAAAAAAAAAAGTATGGATAAATATATATGACCAGTAACTATACTAAAACAATAATAGTAATATATTTTAGATATATGTGTATGATTAAAATACATAAAAATAGCACTAAAATTAACATTTACTTTGGGGAACACATATACAACTAAAATATTCCAAGGTACCTGCATAATCTGTATTGTTTATGGATGGATGTATGTTGTAATTTCTAAGAGTATGTAATTCTAAAACTAACTGAGAACAGTTGGATCAATTAAAAAAATACAAGAAAGTGAAAATGGATATGAAAAAGAATAAAGAATATGTGGAAGAAGTAGAAAGCAGGTAAAAGAGTATAATATCTAAACATAAATACAGTGACAATCATATTAAACATAAATGGGATAAATATTCCAGTTGAAAGATAAAAATTTTTAGACTGGAAAAAATATAAAACTCAAGAAATACATCTGAAACATAAATATATGGGTGCCTGGATGGCTCAGTCATTAAGCATCTGCTTTAGGCTTAGGTCATGATCCCAGGGTCCTAGGACTGAGCCACATTGGGCTCCTTGCTCGGCGGGAAGCCTGCTTCTCCCTCTCCCTCTGCTGCTCCCCCTGCTTGTGTTTCCTCTCTCATTATGTCTCTCTCTGTCAAATAAATAAATAAAATCTTTAAAAAAAATAAATAAAACATAAAGATAGTTAGAAGTAAAAGGATAAAATGATGAACCATGTACAGCTGACCCATGAACAACATGGATTTGAATATATAGATTCAATAAATTAGAATAAATTTGGAAAAGGTTCTTTGTCTTGGTGGAACTTGGCAAGCTGATTCCAAAACGTATTTGGAACTGCACATATAGGGCTGATACTAGCTTTGAAGAAGATTAATAAAAACTTCCTCTATTAGATATTGACTGATTATAAAGCCATAGTAATTAAGATAGTGTGGTATTAGTGCAAGAATAGACAAATACACCAATGGGACAGATAGCTGAGAAACAACCCAAGCATATATGCACTAAATTTACAACAAAGGTGGCACTTCAGGGAACCATGATCTTTCCACAGAAGAGTGCATGGTCATTTGGGTATTCACATGGGGAAAAAAATTAAACTGGACACACCACTTCACACCATACACAATAATTAACCAGATGGATTATAGACCTAAATGTGAAAGGCAAAACAACAGAATATATTTATGACGTAAGGGTAGGAAATACCTCTTAAATGTGGCACAAAAAGCACCAAGAAAAAACTAATAATCTTGATTGTACTAAATTAAATGAACTTCTAGGGCACCTGGGTGGTTCAGTCATTAAGCGCCTGCCTTCGGTAAGGTCATGATCCCACTGTCCTGGGATCAAGCCCTGCATCGGGCTCCCTGCTCAGCAGGAAGCTTGCTTTTCCCTCTCTGACTCCCTCTGCTTGTGTTCCCTCTCTTGCTGTCTCTGTCAAATAAATAAATAAAATCTTAAAAAAAAAATTAAATGAACTTCTAGTCATCAAGGGATACAACAAAGACAGTGAAAAGGTTAATCACTGAGTGAAAGAAGATAACTGCAACACATACACTGACAAAGGGGTCACAGATTAAAGAACTCTTATAGATAAGAAAAAGACAAAACCTGTAGAAATGTGGGCGAGAAGGTTCCCATTCAGCAGGGAGTCTGCTTCTCTCTCTCTCTCCCCCCACCCCTTCCTCTCTGCCCCTCCTCCTGCTCATGCATGCTCTCTCTCAAATAAGTAAATCTATATAAAAAAACAAAACCAAACCAAAGAGTTACTCAATCTCACTAATAGTCTGGTAAATGTAAATTAAACCATAATTAGTTACCCACCAGAACACCTAAAATCGAAGTTTGACTTTACTAAGTACTGGTGAGGATATGGAGACCACAGAAACTCACATACATCGCTGGAAGGATTGTAAAATTAGCACAACTATTTTGGGAAATAGTTTGTTACTATACTATAGTTGAAAATAAGGATGCCTAATGAACCAGCAATTCCTCTCCTAGGAATACATTTACCAGAAAGGTATGTACACGTATACCAATGAATGCATATGTATACCAATAAAAATATACAAGAATGTTAATATCACCTGTAATAGAAACTGAAAACAAAATTTAAAAAAACTAAAAATAACCCAAATGACCATCAATATATCATAGTAAATGTTTACCATACACTATGGTAAACTCATACAATGGACCATATACTGGACCATACAGTACTGTTTTATGTCTCAACCCGGACATTAAAGAAATGTTATTTATTTCAATTTACATAATGTTCAAAACCAGACTAAATTAATCTATAGCTTAATGACACATTTAGTGGTAAAACTACACTAAGAAAATAAACTATACTCAGAAATACTAAGAAGCAATTACCATATAAATCAAGACAATGATTATTTTAGGGGAGAGAAAGGCGGTTGTTATAGGAAAGAGGCAATAGGGCTTACAGGATGGGGGCAATTTTCTATTTCTTGATCTGAGTAGTAGTTACATGAGTGTTCCCAGGATAATAATTTGTTTAGGTGTGTATTTATGCTATATGCATTTATAGCACATATGTTATATTTCACAGTAAAAAGTGTTAATAACTTTTTTAGAAAAGAGTATTATATTAACCTGTATGTTCAATTAAGCTAAGGATAGAAACAAATACGAAAGCATTTGGGTAGGGGTAAAAATGAGTATCAATCTCATTGTGGAAGTATATTACCTACTACCTAGTTGGATAAAAGATATTAATTCATTCATTTGACTAAATTGTGAGGTTGTAGGGACAGGAGACTTATGCCTAATTTCTTTATCATTGTGTCCTCAAGGCTATATTTGATCCCTGATACATGGTTTGATTCAATAAACATGGTTAATGAATGAATGCTTTCTTAATTATTTTCCATTTAAAGTGGCAAAGCAGTAGTCCAACAACAGAGATTGCCAACTCTCAAGATGCAACTAGGAAAAAAAAAAAAAGAATGCAACTAGATTTGTTCCCTAGGAATGCATAATGTAAGTCACTAGGCATATGAAACATTTCATTTTTCATTAGCTGGAAGAAATAATGAAAGGAACCATGTTTTTGGAATTAATTCTGATTTATAAGCATAAAATAGTGAAGCAGAAATGAAACCCATGAAAAAGAGCAACCATGCCATCTTGGAGTTCTTAATAGTTAAAAAGGGAATAATAAAAACACTAATACTTTAGGGAAGTGAATCACATTTTTCTGGGGAAAATAGCTGTGTGATGCCATAGAAATTTTGTGATAGGAAGATCTTCTTTTGAAAGAGAAAGATAGTTTCTAAAAGGTGAAATTCTGAAACTATAAACAAAAAAATTAATCTGATAAGAAAAGAAAGGGCATCTGAAGAATCCAATGTGGTTGTGTATGGTATGCAAAGTTTAGAATTTTAAGAGATTCGTTTAAAAAAAAAAAAAAGGAAGGCATGTGAACAAGGATGAATACAAAAGAGTGGTGTGAAACAAGGAGATTCATGTAAGTAAAGTAAAAGCCCAGAATGAGCGGAGGCTGAAGAAAAATGTTAAGAACAATAAAAAGAATTGAAAAAATACATGTAGAGCAAGAACAAGAAAGGAGGAATAGGTCTACTGCTTGGGGCAGATGGTATAATGTTAACAGATGATGCAGAGTAAGCAGAACTACCAAACTCCTATACTGCTTTTAATTCTCTATTAAGGAGAAATATTCAAAACTCAAAGGGGCATAAGAAACATGCTCAAAGGAAACTTGAAATATCTTACTTTAATAATCTAGACAGGCTTCATGAAGAATATTAGGAAAACAGAAGATGTTAAATAGGCCAAGTTGGGTAAAGACGGAGGTAGAGTACAAAGGTAGAAGTTTACTAAATATCAAGTATCTTAACTGTATTCCAGAATGAAGCTCAAGAAGATACAACCCAAAAAACAAAAACAAAACAAAAATTAGCAAAGGCTTCCCAAAGATTACTATACATACAAAGAAATAGGGAAATATGACCCATAATAAGGAGAATAATCACTTGACTGAAACTGGCCCAAAACTGATATAGATATGTTTAAAAAGTTAAGTACAGACATGGAAGTTATAAAGAGACCCAATTCAGGGCAGCTGGGTGGCTCAGGTGGTAAAGCATTTGACTCTTGATATCAGGGTCCTCAGTTCAAGCCCCAAATTGAATGTAGAGTCTACTTAATAAAAAGAGAGAGAGGTGCCCAAATCAAATTCTAGAATTGAAAACTACAATATGTGATGAAAAATGCCTTGAGTATATTAACAGCAGATTGGATGCTGCTGCTGCTAAGACTAGTAAACATGAAGACTTAGAAATAAAACTACCCAAAATTAACCACAAAGAGAAGGAAGAATCCAAAAAATTAAAAAGTGCATCAGTGAGTTGTAAGATAACTTCAAGCAGTCTAACATGCTTGTAATTGGGAGTCTCTGAAGGAGAGGAGAGATGGGAAGGGACAGAAAAATATTCAAAGAAATAATGCCCCAAAATTTTCAAACTTGATGCAAACTATAAACCTAGAGATCCGAGATGTTCTAAAAATTGAAAGCACAAGAAATGTGAAGAAAATGCCACCAAGGTTCATCATAATCAAAGTACTCAAAGCCAGCAAAAAAGGGAAAATTGTAAAAGTGGCCAGAAAATAAAGACATATTACACACTGAGAATAAAGATAAGAATGAAACAGATTTCTCACTGGAAAAAACCCAAGTGGAAAAGTTGAAAACACATTTAAAGTACTGGAAGAAAAAAAAAAGTCAATGCAGAATTCTATAAACAGCAAAATTCCTTTTAAAAACAAAGGCCAAATAAAGGCTTTGCAGATATACAAAAGATCAAAGAATTCATCACTGGTATAACTGTGCTCCAAAAAATGTTAAAAGAAATCTTTCAGGCAAAAGGAAAATTATACCAGATGGAAATATGGGTTTACACAAAGGCATTAAGCACACCAGAAATGGAAATAACACAATATGTAAGATTTTTCCCCCTTAATATCTATATCACTTGAAAAAGATAATTGAGAGTTTAAACATTATGAAGTACATAATATATGTATAAGTAAAAATACAACAACAATAGCACAAAGACTGAGGGGAGAAAGAGAAGTATATTTTAAGTTTCTTAAACATATGTGAAATAGTATATCACTTAGAAGACAAACTGTAATAAAATGTATACTATAAACCTTACAGTGACCACTAAAATAACAACACAAAAAGTTACAGCTTACAAGGCAAGGAGATACATAAAATAAAAAATACTCAATTCAAAATAAAACAGAAATGTCATTAATCAAAAATTAAAATCACAGTAAGATACCACTACAGGCCTACAGAATGGATAAAACCATATCGGGGCAGCAGGGTGGCTCACTTGGTTAAGCATCTCCCTTTGGCTCAGGTTATGATCTCAGGGTCTTGGCATCTAGCCACAAGTTAGGCTACCCACTCAGCAGGGAGTCTGTTTCTCCCTCTACCTCTCCCTCTGCCCCTCTGTTTGTGCTCTCTTGCTCACCTTCTCTCTCAAATAAATAAAATCTTAAAAAAAAAAAGACTAAGCATATCAAATGTTGACAAGGATATGAAGAACTGGTAGGAATGTAAAATGGTACGATCATTTCATAAAACAGCTTGGCAGTTTCTTACATAATTAAGGAATAACAACTACATGATCCTGCCATCCCATTCACAAGTATTTATCCAAGAGAAATGAAATCCTGTGTCCATACAAAGTCCTTTACTCAAATGTTCATAGCAGCTTTATTTTTATTATTTTTTAAAGAATTTATTTATGTATTTGACAGAGGGAGATCACAAGTAGGCAGAGAGGCAGGCAGAGAGAGAGGGGGCCCTGCTGAGCAGAGAGCCCGATGCGGGGCTTGATCCCAGGACCCTGAGATCATGACCTGAGCTGAAAGCAGAGGCTTAACCCACTGAGCCACCTAGGCGCCCCACATAGCAGCTTTATTTTTAATAACCCCAAACTGAAAACAACCCAAATGACCATCACAGAGAAACAGATGAACAAGCCGTGGTATATTTATACAATAGAATACCTACCCAACAATGAAAAGGAATGAATACTGATACACACTATAACACGAATGAACCCCAAAATATGCATGCAGAGTGAAAGAAGCCAGACAGAAGAAGTGCTTATTTCATGATTCTATTTATATAAAATCCTAGGAAATCCAAACTACTGTACAGTGGTTGCTTGGGTGTGTGTATGCACATGTACACGGACAGTAGAGAATGGGAACTGGTGCACAGGGATGTGGGTGGGAGAAGCCAGAACACAGTACAATGAGGTATGAAGGAACTTTTTGGGGCGATGGGTATATTAATTATCTTGACTGTAGTGATGGTCTCATGGTATACACATGTCAAAAATTATCAAATTGTGCACTTTATGTCAATTACACCTTAAGAAAGTTGTTTGGAAAAAAAAGCAGACAGAAAAATGCAAACGATATCATTTATTATTTGTAAATACTTAAATGCACAGAAATGATAAATACTTGGTGCCTGGCTGGCTCAGTCAGTAGAGTATGCAGCTCTTGATCCCAGGTTTGTGAGTTCGGGCCCCACATTGGGAACAGCGCTTACTTAAAATAATAATGATAATAATAATAATAATAATTAAAAAAAAAGAAATGATAAATATTAAAATCAGCAAAGAAGATTTTTTTCAGATGAAGGTAGGAACAAGGTAAATAGAATCAAGAAAAGGTACACAAGGGATTTCAATGGTATTTGTAAAGTTTTCTTAGGGGAAAAAAAAAGAGAAGGAGAGCCTAGGTGGCTCATCAGTTAAGCATCAGACTCTTGATTTCTGGTCAGGTGGTGATCCCAGGGCTATGTGATAAAGCTCCACATTAGGCTCCCTGCTGAGCAGAGTCTGCTTAAGACTCTCTCTCTCCCTCTCCCTTTTCCCCTCCCTCCTCTAAAAAATAATATTTGTAATTAAAATTTTTAAAAGAAAGAAATTGCGACAAAATGTCAATATTTAACAAAGTTGGGTGATGAGAACATAACTGTTACATTATTTTTACTATTTACCATATTTTGTATGTTTGAAGTGTGTATATGGAAAATTTGTCAAAAAGTTACTTCATCAGTTAGGTTGATGTCAGGGTAGTTCTTTATTCCTCTGCCAAGCGTGTAAGTTCAGAATCATTTACCAGGGCTACAAAGAAAGTAGATAAAAATCTAACATATTACGACCCTGACATTCTACACAAAAGTGTCTATACATATGTGTATCTGCATTTTTCTAAAAGGTAAACCCAGGTGGTACCTGGGTAACCCAGTTGGTTAAGAAGCCAACTCTTGATTTCAGCTCAGGTTATGATCACAGAGCCCCACTGGGGGTTCCATCTCAGTGCAGAGTCTGCTTGTCCCTCTCCCTGCCTCGCCCACCCCACTTAAGTGTGCTTTCTCTAAAATAAAAAAAGATCTTTAAAAAGTAAACCCACAGTATCCTGATTATTACATTAGCTACCTAACTGGTATTCTTATTCCCATCCTTGCTTCTTTAGAATTTATCCTTTTCATAATAGTCAAGGTGATCTTTTAAAGTCATATCAGTTCATCATCCACTCAGGTCCTTCCAAAGACTCTACCCAACTTCAAATTACCACATCCTGCCAGGTCTTCCATCATCAGATCCAGGTGATTGCCCTTACTTCTTCTATATCCTCCTTGCTCACACCAGCCACACTAACCTCCTTACTACCCCTTGAATATGCCACTGCATCCTCTCCCCTCAGTCTTCCCACTTGATTCCCTAGGTTTATGCCTTAACTTCCTTCAAGTCACTGCTTAAATGTCATCAGAAACCTTTCGCAACCACTGTGTATATAAGAACATTCATCACCTTCTGTGATTTTTTTTGTTCCCTTTAACCGGCTTTACTTTTACTTCATGGCACTTATAACCATCTAAATATTATATTTCTAAAAGGTTTTATTTATTTGACAGAGAGAGACAGACAGACAGTATAAGCAGGGGAGTGGCAGAGAGAGAGGGAGGAGCAGACCCCCTGCTGAGTAGGAAGCCCGACATGGGGCTTGGTCGCAGGACTCTAGGATCATGACCTTAGCCAAAGGCAGACGCTGAACCAAGTGAGCCATCCACATGTCCCACTGTATATTTACTTATTAAAAAATTATCTGTCTCTGCTTTTTCCACTCGCCATCCCCAGAATATAAGTTCAATGACAAAAAGAATTTTGTTTTGCTCATGACTATATCCCCCAGGGTCTAGAATAGTATCTAGTACATAGCAAAAGTTAAAATGTTTCTGCTCTTTTAATAAGCAGGTCAGAAAGGCTGACATGTCAAGTTTTGAAAATTTATAATATCTGCAAGTTATTATATCTGCAAGTTAGATAAATGGGTCTACAGTCAATGAAGTAAGTTCAGAAACAAGAAACTACACTAACTCAGTAATTAGCAAGCTTATAGGATACAAGCAGTAAACTGCAAACTATGGCCAAACTTTTTATAATCAAGGTTACATCTCTCTCTCTTTAGTTCTATAACTAAATTTAATAACTAGTTTTGGCTTTTCCCCCTTCTTCCAGAAATACCCTGAAGTTTCTGTCTAAAGATTAAAAAATATGTTTAAACATATACTTATCTTTACTGATAATTGTAGAAAGTAATTATTCTGAGTTAATTAAAATTCTGAAAAAATGGTTAATTATGTATTTAATGATTAAAAGAGTGGCTATGCATATATTTGCTTGTGTTAAATATTGAATTAAGGATTCCTAATGTGTTTTTACAACATGTAATTTTGTGAGCAAATTGTGTACAGCCAAAAACATTTGGTATCATAATAACCTGACTTCCTTACAAACAGAGCACAAGTCCACTAGTAAACATTTAAACAACTTAGAGTAAACACATTCTAGACATATCATTTATTATTAAAGGCTCCAGAGTCATAACTGCTTAATTACAATAAATCTGGACTGTTCTTGTATTATCTAACTACACTAAGGTATTGATAGTAGTATAACAATTTTACACTTAGTTCAACACCAAAAGGCACCAAAAAGAAAATATATATATTATATATAGCTTAAAAATACTAGCTGAAATACCAAAAGCAGTAAAACTCAAAGGAGAAAAAAGTCTCCATTTATTTACTAAACATATATCTAATGAGGACTAATGTATCTCCCTAAGTTAATATTAATTCCAGATTAGATTCCTGCACTACCACTTATTAAGGCCTTGTGCAGTTAATACACTACGTTTCTCTGTTATTCAGCCTTCTTTTATCTAAAGAAATGAGGATAACACTTCCCTTATCCAGCATCTAGCCAGCTGGCACTATATCACTTACTGGTCTCTATGTTTGAAAATTGTATGTTGACTTACTTCTTTTATTACTAAAGCCTTAAACTATTATTTAAATATTTTATTTAACTTTTTATGAATTCACATTTAGGTAAGTTTCTCCAAAGCTAATATTGTGATATATTTTACAGAATCCTATATTATCAGCTATTATTATTATTGTATGTTAAGTACTTGGGGAGGGGGGCAAGAAAGACTAAGCTTTTTAAAATACACATTTTGTACCTTTTTTTTTTTTTAAAGATTTATTTATTTATTTATTTGACAGATAGAGATCACAAGTAGGCAGAGAGGCAGGCAGAGAGAGAGGGGGAAGCAGGTTCCCTGCTGAGCAGAGAGCCCGATGCCGGGCTTGATCCCAGGACCCTGAGATCATGACCTGAGCCGAAGGCAGAGGCTTTAACCCACTGAGCCACCCAGGCGCCCCCATTTTGTACCTTTGTAAGACAAGCGAACCAAGGTGGGAAAAATGATGCATTTACAATGTTTTAAGTTAAACTAACAAAACCTAACACTTCTGCTTGGCTTGATCTAGCAGTTAAAAGTGAAAGTATCAAATCAAACTTACTCCAATTCCTCTTATTTACTGAATACTTACTTATGACAAGGGCTATGTAAGCACTTTGCACACATGATTAACAATCCTTACAATCATCCTGGAATACAGCAGAATGAGACTTTACTTTCAGAGACAGCATTATGTATAAAAAGAAATAAGAATTCTTTTGCAGAGGGAGCTGTTGTCATTTATACAATTTTTTTTTTAAGATTAGTTATTCATTTGACAGAGAGAGAGAGAGAGAGCGAGCACACATGCACAGTGAGTGAACGAGAGAGAACATGAGTGAGGAGAGAGGCAAGACGGGGAGCAGGGAGCCTGATGCAGGGCCTGATCCCAGGACCTGAGATCATGACCTAAGCTGAAGACAGATACTTAACCAACTGAGCCACACAGGTGCCCCTAAGATCTTTTTTTAAGAGATAAATTTGAGCAGTGAGGCACCTGGGTGGCTCAGTTGGTTAAGTCTCCAACTCCTGATTTAGGCTAAGGTCTTTATCTCAGGGTCCTGGGATTAAGCCCTGCCTCAGGGTCTGCACTCAGCAGGATGTCTGCTTGAGGATTCTCTCTCCCACTCCCTTTGCCCTTCCCCACTTGCCCTGCCCCGCCCCATTCATGCACATGCACTTACTTTCCAAAATAAATAAACAAATCTTAAAAAAAAAAAAGATAAATTTGAGCAAGCTTGTTTATAACCAATTATTTCTTCCAATAACTAGAAAGCCAGATTGGGGGGTGGGGGGGTGGGGGAAGAAACACAAGAAATCAAAACTAGGAAGAAATCAGGAAAAATGGGTGATCTTACAAGAGAAGAAAAATATTATTAAAAATATATATACATATAAAGATAAAGTCCAAAGGGATTTAAACCAATTATTCAAAAGAATATCTACCTCCCCCAAAGGAGGATAGCTGGACATATCACATGATGGCAAAGTTCCCCCAGAGCAGGCACCCTCAGAGAACCACTTTGGAAGTTATCTGACCTTTCTGACTTGCCCTCAGAAATCAGGCAGCATTATTCCTGCCTCAGCCCAGATTCAACAGGAAGGGAATCATACTGTGATATAGCACCATCACAGTGCACGATCATATTGCACGATCATAATGTGCAATACCAACTAGATGGAAATATTTGCAGGTATCTCTAAAAATCTACCACAACTGGTATGTATAATATTAAAAAGTACATTAAAAGTACAAGAATATCCCATATTCATAGGTGGGAAAACTGGACATTATAAATACGTCAATTTTCTCTAAATACATGGATAAATCCAATGCAATTCCCAAATTCCAAACAAGATTGTATATGGACTTTGACAAGCAGATCCAAATTTCATATGGAAGACTAAAGGGCCATGAACAGCCAAAACACTCCCGAAAAGGGAAAAATGGAAGCACTATCCTACCAGATATCAAGCCATATAATAAGGCTGTCTTAATTAAGATAGTGTGGAACTTGATGGAGAAACAGACAAACTGACCAGTGGGATAGAAAGACCAGCAACAGACACATACATATATCGAATTGTGATATGTAAACAGAATTGTAGAAATCAGTTAATAGTGTGAGACAACTGGTTTTCCAAATAGAATGGGAAATTTTATTTGTATCTACTTCGTATCACCGATTTCAGATTGATTAAAGACTTAAATGTTAAAAGCAAAATATTTAAAACATTTTTTAAAAATGTTTTAGGGGCGCCTGGGTGGCTCAGTCAGTTAAGCGGCTGCCTTCAGCTTAGGTCATGATCCTAGGGTCCTGGGATCAAGTCCTGCGTCGGGCTCCCTGCTCAGCGGAGAGCCTGCTTCCCCCTCTCCCTCTGCCTGCAGCTCTGCCTACTTGTGCTCTCTATCTCTCTGTCAAAATAAATGAATAAAATCTTTTAAAAATAAATAAATAAATAAAATGTTTTAGAAAATATAGGAAAATATCTTCTTGATCTTAGAATAGAAAGCATTCCTTGAATAAGACACCTTAAGCATGACCATAAAACAAAAGACTGAAAAATTAGAGTATGTTTAAATTAAGAATTCCTTTTCAACAAAGATGCTATAATGAAAGTAAAAAGATAGTTATTTTCATATATATCTAATAATGAGAAATCTAGAAAAGCCATTGTAACTGTTCAGGAAACTGTCCAAAAAATAAGTTTTACACAAACTAGCAAAGAACTAGCCTATCCAGAAAATTCAGAGCATACATGAATAAAACTAAATACTTACATCTAAAAACAGTTTCAATCTCACTCTTTTAAGGGCACACATAAAGCTTGTGCCAGATGGAGATCAATAATGTAAATATACATATATTCTTTAATCAGTAAACACTTTGACTATAGCCATTGTCTCAAGAAAATAAGTGACCTACTGAACAGTGGAAGATAGTAAGAAATTCTAGTCATAATAATCTCATTGACATTTACATGTTTAATACCATTCAATAAACACTGAATCTTGCTGAACACCAGGTACTGTGGGATACGCAAATAGCAGACACAATCCCTGATCTTTAGGTCCATAATCTAGTTAGCAAGCAGTAAAATACATATATAAAGAGGTAAGTCAAATTTCTATGAGACCTCAAGTCAATCTTTTTTTTTCCATCTCCACTATCTCTGTAATCTCTCCTAAAGGACCTCTTGCATTCATTTCACTCTATCCAGATCTATTCACTACACTGCAGCTATAGAAACCTTTTTGAAATGCAAGAAGACCAGAGATGCACTCTTTGGAGAAACAAACCACTGTAGAGATTCAGAAACACGAAGCACAGGGCTAAAAGAGATGTATGTGAAACCCTGCACTAAACAATGACACCCTAGCAACCTTCACTTAGTCTGTTTCTATAACTGAAAAGTTAAGTGTCTACTTGCCCCAGGAGAATGAGGATTCTTCTTTAGAAAACTAAACCAGAACAAACCTCCATCTACTGATATTTGGAGGTTCCTCCAAGGAAAATGCCATATTTTGCTGACTCTTGCAATTAAAGATTTAAAAAAAAAAAAAAAAAGGAGCAAAGAGCAGAGGAATTAATTAACAAATAATTTAAATTTCCCACCAGGTGGCTCAGTTGGTTAAACATCTGACTCTTGATTTCAGCTAGGTCATGATCCAGGTCTTGGGATCCATAAAGGGCTCTGTACTCAGTCGGGGTTTGCATTCTCTCTTTACTCTGCCTCTCCCCACCGCTAGTGCATGCTCTCTAAAATAAATAAATAAGTCTTTAAAAATGATTAAATAAATAAATTTCCCAAAACTAAAAAAGAACACAAGTTTTTAGATTGAAAGAGTCCAACACTAAGCACACCATGATCAAATTTGAGAACACCAGGGATTAAACAGATTACAAAAGCTCCCAAAGAGAAAAATAAAAATTGGGAAATCAGATATCAGCTTTAGTAAGAGCTACACTAAAAAACCTTTATATCTGAAAGAATTCCAACTAGAATTCTATACCTACTGAAATTAGTAATCACATGTGAGGAGAAAAAAGGTATTTTTCAGACCCATAATAACATAAAAATTTACCTCCAAGGTACCCTTATTTAGAGACCTACTAAAAGATGTACTCCAACAAAACAATGGAGTAAACCAAAAGTGAGTAAGACATAATATCCCGGAAAACATGGACCCCACACAGAAGAGCAGCTGAAGGAAGTCCCAGAACAGCAGCCGTGCAACAAGCCTAGAAAGTAAATCCAGATTGGGACTGGGAATAGGGCTATAGGAAGGAGTCTTCAGTATAAAGAATGGAACGTAGTAAATCTGAGCATATGAAAATTATTACTGATAGCATGTAGCAGAGATGTGGAACATTTAAAAAAATTAACTACAAATACACAGAAAGCCAGTAAAGAAAAAAAAAAGAGAAAAAGAGAAACAACTATTAGCTTCATAAAAAGCAAAGACTATACTACACTATTTTACCATTTGGCTTGGAAGGAAACAATACAAACAATACAATATAAACAAAATAATGAAATACTGATTTATAATTTAACCAAAAATTACAGTATATGTAATTGTATAAGGGGAAAGGAAGTACAAAAGCAGAGTAAAAAGCTAGAGCTCCAAGAAGAGATAATGCCACAAGAAGAGATAATACCTGAACCTGATTGAGAAATACCAGTCTATAAATGATATTAAGGAATAAAGAGATAAATACCAGGGAAAATGGTCAAAATGATTAAAAGTGGTTTCTTGCAATTAGGACTTGGAGATGAAAAAGGGTAAGGTAAAGCCTTTTAACTTTATTTGGCTTTCATCATGTAAATACATGACTTTTTAAAATTAATTTAAAATAATTAACATTTATTATTAAAAAGCCAGTAGCTGCAAAAAAGATTTGCAACACTATGTTATTGTAACTGTTATAGATAGAAGAACAATACCTTAAAATGACTAAAAACTCTTGCAAAAGACAACAACATAATACATGCAGGAGACAGGAACAGGAAATTTACAAAAGAAATACTACTATCCAAGGCGCATATGAAAAAAAAATTTCACCATTCAAAGCAATTAAAGAAAAACTCTAGATAAAAACAATAAAGCAACATTATTTGAACAACTAATCAGCAAAATTTTAAGAAATGGGTAATACTAATGGTGGTAAGGCTTTTGGAAAATGTGTTGATTTTGAGTGTAAGTTGATTCATTGTTTCTGGAGGAAATTTTAGTAATATGAATCAAAATCTTAAAAATATGTATGACATTTGATTCAGTAAATCCTGCTAAAAATGTACCCTTAAAGAAATAGTTACAAATATGCATAAAAGGATCCAACCACAGGGTATTTATTTTAGTAAAATTTTCTTAAGATTGTCTTTTAAAAAAAAAAAAAAAAAAGATTGTCTTTTCCATACTGATTAACTAGAAACAATGTAATAGCCTTACCTGAACTGTACGTCCCGCATTGATATGCTCTTCATGCAACTTATCCCAGATTCTGCACCTTTGATACTATACAAAAGAGAAAAAAGGTACAGGTTGTTTTTTTTTTAATTACCAAACTTATTACTTCTAGTTACCACAAAAATCCCCACTCACCTAACCAAACTTAAACATACCAGCTAAAAGTTATTGACTTAATAGTGTCAGTTAATGGTCCAATGACAATATGAGTAGGAAATTTTTGAAAACATCACCTACAAAATTCTGGCAAATGGTAAAACAAATAAAAATCACTAGATACAATTTACTTTACTGAAAAAAGGCAGTGTGCTCAGTCTTGCAAATTCTTTGGAGATGAAAAAAATAATGAGAATGTAAAAGAATAAAAAATAAAGATTAAGAGTGTTCATGAGATATTGTTACTATTTACCAAGAATTTTAAAAGTTTGTCAATGATAGTGTCAAGGATTAAAAACTAAAATCTGACTTTGAGAAAAAGTAACATTGATACTGCAGACTAGAAAGTACACAAAAATGAGAATGAACACTAAATATATATTCTTTAGTTTTTACCAAGGCAATGTTTAGCCTTCAGGGTTTCTTTCTTTCTTTCTTTTTTTTTTTTTTAATTTTATTTATTTATTTGACAGAGAGAGAGAGAAAGAAGAGAGATCACAAGGAGGCGGGGGGGGGGGGCAGGCTCCCTGCTGAGCAGAGAGCCCGATGGAGGGCTCGATCCCAGGACCCTGGGATCATGACCTGAGCCGAAAGCAGATGCTTTAACCCACTGAGCCACCCAGGCGCCCCGTAGCATTCAGGGTTTCAACCAAGAAACTTGATGAGCAGGATAACAGAAAATTCTTCATTTGACAGGAACCATAGCAAAATGTGGTAACATTATAGCATAATAATCATGTAGAATACAAACATCAAAACCAAACATCACATACTATTTTTGGTTTAAATAAAAAATCCAAACAATCAATATGTTAGTAGGTGTTCAGTGTATCACTGGTATACCACATGTCAAAAGAAGAAAAAAATCAACCTAGAAATACTGTGAAAGGACAGAAACATGAAAATGTCCCATATAGGGGTGCCTGGGTGGTTCAGTCAGGTAAGCATCCAACTCTTATTTCAGCTCAGATCATGATCTCAGGTCATGACATCGAACCCCCCCCCCATAGGCTCTGTGTGGAGTCCATTTGAGAATCTCTCTCTCTCTCTTGCTTGTGCTCTCTCTCAAAATAAATAAACAAATCTTAAAAAAAAAAAGGAAGTCCTTCAGGCTGATATAAAAATGGAAGAGAAACCTGGCCCTACACAAAGGAATGAAGAGCACTGAAAATGGTAAATATAAAACATTTGGCCGGGGTGGGGGGAGGGGGCGCCTGGGTGGAACAGTTGACCAAGCATGGGGACTCTTGATTTTCAGGTCATGATCTCAGGGTCGTGAGATGAAGCCCCACATCAGACTCTGCACTGAATACAGAGTCTGCTTAAGACTCTCTCCCTCTCTCTCTCTGCCCCTGCCCCCACTCTCTCTCTCTGAAACAAGTAAAATCTTTAAAAAGAATTTTTTCCTTATTTTTAAAATCTTTTTGAAAGAAAACTCTGTTTAAAACAAAAATAACAACAATGTATTATTGGATACAGAAGCAAATTATATGACATGTTAACACTGTAATAAGACCCTGAGAGAGGAATTGAAAGTATATTATTATAAGGCTCTTATACATGAAGTGATACATAACAAATCAATGAGGCTGATTAGGTTTGATTTTGTACCATATAGCTTGTGCTTCACACCTAACCTGAACAATCCATGACACTCACTTTCACACTTAATTATATGTCACTACTATTCTCTGAATTATTTCTTAATTTATTTCCTTAACTGGACTGTATACTTCCTGAGGATTAGAACCTTAATTTAAATTTTAAAAAAAAACAACTATTTTTTATGAAATTTTCAGTGCTAACAATAGAGGCAGCAAACACCCAAACTTATTTATTTCTTATAATTAATGACCTCCCTTCTCATTAAACCTGGAAGACTGAACACAAGCATTTATCTCTGCTCTTTTCTAAAACCCAACAAAAATGGCAATGAAGAACTTTAAAAGGTATACATTCACAAGAGTCATGAAGATACAACAGAAGATACCAGTTGACAAGAAATTTTAACGAAATTTTAGAAGCTGGAAAGAGTACAGACATGTTGCAACTGACTTAGAAGATCTGAGAAAGCTGCACCATGAGGCTGCAGAAGGGGTGAGTGGTGTGTGAGAGGCAGTGAGTGACAAGCCTACTCCCTAAAGACTCAGTGACCAGAGGTACCAGCTACCAGGGAGTCAGGAGGATGTGTATGGTGGGGCAGAAGGCTTGGTTGAAAGTTTATGTAAGGAAGAGGTAGTCTACCAAGTGCTCTCTCTACAGGCCCAAGCAACTACACTGTCCCTATCTTCACAGAAGAACACATTCCAGAAGAGTATCTGGTAGTTCCCCATTAAAACAGAGCCTTCACCTGCTCACCCCTCCAGGTATAAGACCCCACCTACTTCCTGCTACGCACACAAATACCTTCCAATTAGCACTTTTAAACATCAACAGCTCACCAAGGAATGCCCATAATACTGCAGGCTGACACAAAGAAGAAAGGAGGAAGGGAGGTGGGGGAAGAGAGAGCAAGAATAAAAAAAAAACTCTGGGAAGACAGACAAAGAAGCAGATAAAAACTTTAAAATAAAATCACCAGAGAGATGCCATGATATTACATCCATGAAACAAGAACAGGAGGATTCTCTTTAAAAGAAAAAAAGAGAACTGACAGAAAAAAGAACACAGCAAAAATACAACTCTCGTTATTTCATCTTAGCTGGAATGTGGATGTAATAGCTGAGGTTGGAGCTGCTATTTTACATGCAAGAGAGAAACAAGCTGAGGATCAGAGAGCAGGATAAAAAGAGCCTGGGTCTTTAATGACTGCTGAGCTGCCACTGCAGCCCGGAGTGCTTCTGTAACTATGAGCGGTTAAAAATAAAAGCAAAACCAAAAAAGGTCTGTCTGATTTAATACACTATTTTGGGGTTTTCTGCCACTTGTGTTTTAACTATATACTAACACAGTACATGCTACACAGTAAGTTTTCTCCTAACCCTACAAAGAAAATTATGTTCCAAGCATGATCTTGTTTCTATTAACTATGCTTAAGCCTATCTTATGTTAGCCAAGAAAGCTGAATGCTAACACTTCAAATTTCAGCACTGTGTTCTAATCAAGTCTATCATGTGTAATAATACGTAATGCTGAAGGACCTATGGAATACAGTCCCAGGTGTGCGCAGCACACTACTCTCATTGTTTTCGGATGTTGCAGAATCACTCCACCAAGGCTTACCTTTAATTTCTCTTCAGTGTGACTTTCTTCTTTTAAATTCATATTGGATGACTGACGGCTAACATAATAAATATTTTATCTTTCTACACCCTTCCCCCAGGAAGAATATGCCTTTTTTAAAGTGAGGCACTGTCAAACACCTGGAGTCCAAACCTAGTTCATAACTCTTTTGTCCACAGTGAACACAGCAGCTTTTAAATATTTTTGCATTGCCATAAACTATTAAAATATGTTATCCAAGCTTATATACATAAAAAGTCACTTTCATAGTAAAACTAGAAATCCTAGAGATAGTATAATGACCAAGAGTACTGAATAAAACACAGATCAGTATGAGTTTGCTTAGCTTCAGACATCACCTATACTGTAAATTATAATTATTCTGACATTGTCTAAAAATTTCACATTAAGTAAGAATTTCACAAAATGCTAAAGAAAAAAATGCTATAGCACAAAAAGATCAATATAATTCTGGAATAATATTCTTATGAAGTTTGGCACAACTAATCGAATCAATAAAAATCCTTTCCTATCCCCACCTTCCTTGTTCCCGGGGTTCTGGCTTTTCCATTGATGATTGACTGGGTGGTATGTGTGGCTAGGATCTGAGGGTATGACTGCAGGCACTTTATACAGAATAAGTATAAGAAAAGGGAAATTTAAGACATGCCAAACCTCAAAGGTAATATAGGGCAATAAAGGAAAGAAACGATCTTAACAGAGCATAGTCCACCTATGTCTAGGTTTCAGAATCAATTCATCTGCCAAATTCTAGTCATCTCTGTAACTGAGTGCTTTGATATGAGCTCAGGACTTTAAAATACACCTTATCAACCTGCCACCCAGATATGATCAACCAGAGTAAACAACTCGATTTCTATATTGTTACAGTGCTAAAAAAATGAGCCCTCCTCATTAATCAAAGCAGGGAGCCCTGTAATTTGTTTCTGCTTATGACAAGACTAACCAGTTTACCAGAAAACTCCTCCACCCTAGAAAGTCACAGAACTTATTGCTTACAAATAAAGAAAAACTTAAGAGATGACAAAATAGCAATCTTGAATTCTAGATAGCTTCATATTTGCTTTAAAATTTTCATCTTAATATTCCTGGTGCTTATTTTCTATACTTTTTGAAAAGATTTAAATACTAGGAAGACAAATGGTATCTATGGGGAAAATAAAAGCTGACACTTCTTAGTTATATAAGGTACTCAGGTGAGGGTGATAAATATTGTTTATACTGAAAGGCTTAATGACCACTTCCACCCCACCCCCCACCACAAAAAATTAATGGAGGGCCACACAGCTTAAAATTTATTTGGGGGAGGTCTTTTTGAAGGAGCAAATCCCACTGACTATCCTACAGCAAATAAAACAATATAATCTGCCAAGTCAATGCCCAGTAGTAAACCCTACATTCCCATGAATGCCACAACTATTCCATCAGATGCTGGCCAGTCCAGTTTCTATGCCACCTTCACCATGATCCAGGAAACTAGTTCTTTCTCACCTATTTCCTAAACTAACCTCCAGGTGGTATTTCTCAATTTGGGGCTTTCCTCAAAGGGAAGAAGTCAATTTGGGAAATTCCCTCTTTCACACAATGATTTACCTCTTTATTCCATGTGCACCTGAGGAGGATAGAAGTTATCGATAGACACCAAAGTTCAAAAAACTAGCCATAGGGTGAAGGAAATTAAGGCAGGCCCATTAGCCAAAGTTCACTGCCTTCACATTATGGTGCACTATCAGAAAATTTGTATTTTAATTAACTGTCAGTATGTCAATATGTACAACTTAAAAGGTATAGTTTCTATTCCTAAATCCCTCCCTAAAAAAGGAATAATACCAGATGTAGTTGTAAAACAAAAACCCAGATGAAAAAAATGAATGTTACTAAATCAACAGGAGATGGATGTGGTTTTTTTTTTTTTTTTGGTTTTTTTTTTTTAATTTATTTATTTGACAGAGATCACAAGTAGGCAGAGAGGCAGGCAGAGAGAGAGGGGGAAGCAGGCTCCCTGCTGAGCAGAGAGCCTGATGCGGGGCTCGATCCCGAGCCAAAGGCAGAGGCTTTAACCCACTGAGCCACCCAGGTGCCCCCAGGAGATGGATGTTTTACCAAAGCCTCTTACCTAATATTCTAAATTTGGCTGAAATGCACAAGTATAAATCAGAATTTCCAACTGTTTCTTGTGGTAGAAAATGAAAAACAACCCACCTTCTCAATATTTATCTGGTGCTTTCTTAGCCTCTCCAGGTCTGTTGGGATTACTGTCTTAATGAATTTCTGGATAGCTGGTTCAAGACGGCGTAATTTCACTTTTTCTTCATCTTCAGACATCCTAAAAAAATGCTGTGTCACTTCTACTTGCAGTGACTGTCTTCTCCACTCACATAGAAAAACCTAAAAGGGAAGTATTTAAGAATGTTTTTAATCAGTTTCTATAATTTTTAAAAACCAACAATTAGTTAATTTTATAATTTATTCTAAATATATATTCAACTTAATTCTGAACTTGAATAACTTTTTTAAAGAAATCTTTTATTTTGAAACCTTTTTCTTTCTACAGATGAATATGCACTTTAAAATGTTTAGAAAATATGAAGAAGAGGATAAAATAAAATCAATCATCTCCTCACCCACAGTTAACTACTCTTTCCATTTTGATGTATGTCTTTCCAGGCCCTTTTCCAAATAAGAATGTATACACTTAAATACCTTTTTTTATTTTTAAACTATGAGTTTACTGTCCAAGTTTTCATTTCCCAATGTATCTTGGACAACCTTTTTTAAAAGATGTCACATGGCAAAACCAGAAGAAAAAATTTCAAAACATTTCTGCTTGTATCAAACTCCATTTCTAACCTCTTAATGTAACTATGTAATTATATTCTTCAAATATATTATAACATCATATGCAATTCTTCTCACTGATGTCCTTTAAACTGCCTCCTCCCTTTCTTACAAAGTGATTAGTGCTGTCCAAAACCAATACAAATAAACAGTTAACAACAGAGCTGGAATAAGAACCCAGGATTCCTGAGAGTACAATCAAATGTTCTTTCTAATTAACCAACAGTTTCCTATCACTGTTCCAGAATGTCCAAGAGAATGCCTTTGGGATCAGAGTAGGTGAGGGTAGAGGATAGCAAATGAGCAGGCTCCAGGACCCCATCCCTGCTTCAAGTGGAGAAAATTTACTTATATCTGTTTCATAAATTTGAGCATATTAGATTTTACATCAGTAAAGGGCTCCACTGTTTAACTAAGCTTAAAAACCACTGTTGTACAACCTTGCTTTCATGCCATCTCATTAGCCCACAACCTCTCCTGTATTTAAAAAAAAGAAAAAAAAATGACTATGTTAATCCCAGTGGGTTATGGGGTCTTAAACCCAGGGTCCACACAGAGGTTCACAAATATACTTTATGGAGTCCCTGAATCTTTATAATTGTGAATGTATTTTTGAGTTATGTCAGAGAATAGAGTCCAATGCTTTTATGATATTAAAAAACTGCTTTTATGATATCACCGCAGAAGCATTAAGAACTATAAATCTAAATAATGTTGAAACTTTCTTTCACAGTTGAAAATCTCGAAGTGTTGGTTATACAGAGTATCTCATCAACTTAGTAAGTTCATTTTTTTATGTTTAAGTTTTTTTTATGTTAAGTTCGTTTATGTTTAAGCTTGAAAGCAAAAAAGGGAAATCTCCACACACCAAAGATAAAGAGAGTTCAACAGCTACAGTAGTGAGTGGGAATTGGAGATACATACAGAAGTTCATTGCCGACAGTCCACAGACCCAACGAAACAGGAAAATTCATAGCTAAGGGACTACAGATAGTAATCTAAAAAAAAAAAAAAATTAAAATAGGTACAGTTGGAAGGAATAGAATCCTTTTAAATATTAGATAATACTACAAAACAGTAGCAGGCTAATCTGAGAAACCAAGTACAAACCGAGAAATAAAAACCTCAAAAATGTGTTAAACAATAAACTATGTAGCTGAAGGGAGAATTATTGATTGGAAGATATCAGTCAGAACACAGAGGAATAAAGAGATGAAAACATAGAAGATAAAATGAGTAGCTCAATAACAAATAGGAGTCCCATAAGAGAAGAATAAGGAAAGTGGTGAAAAGGCATTATTCAAGAGAACATGCTGAGAATTAAGATGCAAGACCTCAAATCAAAAATGCACATAAGCCCCAAGTGGCATAAATTAAAAAAAAAAAAAAAAACAAAATTGCCAACACATGGAAGGGAAATTACAGAACATGAAGGGCAAACAAACAAACAAAAATCTTAAAAAAGGCCAACCAGAGATAAAGATAAAATAAAGCAACAAAAGCAGCAAACTTTCCATCAAAGCAAGGTTATCAAAAGACAGGAATATCCTCAAAATACTGAGAGAGTTGGTATATGTCCAGGTAAATTATTATTCAGAAACGAAGGCAAAACAATCATTTTCAGACACAACAGTTTATAAGCAAGTTTTCTCTTTAAAAGAACTACTAAAAGGCACACTTTAACGATAAAATAAACCCAAAGGAAATGAAAGCCCAGGAGGTATGAGTATCATAAAGTATACTATTACTGGGTGCATATATGAATGAATGAAAGAAGAAAGGATTCATTTTGAATACCCTGATTAAATATAATACAAATCTTTCCATGTAAATGACTGCTTTTCTATAATACATCTTTTATAGCAGCATAGTGTTACATTACATAGATGCTCCATAATTTAACTAATCATCTATTGTTGGCTATTTAGGTTGTTCCCAATTTTCCACTATTATATACTGTACTACAATGTAATTACCCTTACACATAAATCCATACTACCATCTATGTTTCTTCAAAATAAATAATTAGAAATCAAACAAGTACACACACTTTTTTAAGGCTTTTGATACCAAATGTCCCAAACAGTTGTGCCTGTTTACATGCCCACTGGCAGCATATCAAAATATCCAAGTACCCATATTCTCACCAATACATGGTACTAGCATTCTCCTTAGACATTCAAAAATTGTGTCCCATTATTGTTTTATTTTGCATTCCTTAAATTACTGGGAGCATTGATTTATTAGCCATTTGCATTTCTTATGAATTACTTGCTAGTGCTATGTATCTATTTTACTACAGGGGATATCTTTTTCTTATTATATTTAACATATAATAGACTCATAAATTATCAATTATTTGTCTCACAATGTTCCCAGTTTATCACATTGCTTACATTTTTTTCTACCATGCAGGTTATAGCCTATAGGAAGGTATCTTTTTATCTACCACTGTTCCTTTTTTTTTTTTAACCATACATGGTTTTCAATAGATGCTGATGGAACTAAAATATTTCTTCACAGATCCTTTCTTCATCATTTCTAATCCCATCACTCCAAATAATGCAATATACATAGCACCTTACAAGTGTCTTAATTAGGCTGCTTTTAAACTCTTTCCCCTTTCCAATTTTTCCTCACACATTACCACCAATTAATATACCAAAAACACGATTTGCAATATGCTACTCCTCTGAACAAAAACTTCCTAGAGTTCCCTATTATTTGAACAAGAAAATACAATGTTCATAAACAGATTCACACAATCTAAGTATTATCACCCAATCTCTACTTTTGGCTTTGCAGTGATGCTCCCTCTGTCCAGATGCCCTTTTACAGGCATCATTTATGTATCATTTGATATACAACTCTAATTAGATTTTTTCTTCTCCTCCACTAACCAGTTTATAGTATACGTAACAAATCCCAATTATTAGATATTTGACTTCTTTGCACTATTCCCCTACACTATGATGATAGATTTTTTTCAGTTCCAAAAGTGACGTTTCCAGGTCAGAGTTATGAATGATTCTGCCCCTCAGCTTTCTGTGTCCAGGGAAAACCTACTGACTCCTAAGGACCATCTATAAGGGAAGACATTCTGCCCCAAGAACCTCCCAAGAGACTCTTCCAACTCTTGATCTCCTTCTGGCCAGTATTTTTTTCTTCTCTCCACAATTTCCATTTCTATAAAATTATAATAAAATGCCTATATACACTAAAATGAGAACATAACATTCAAATAATTGGATAAATCGTGATGTTACTGAAATAGAAAGTTGGACAGCAGTAGTTTGTAAGTTGTTAAAGGAAGGTATGTAATCCAACATACAAAATGTGTTGTTAAAATTAACTGAAAAACAAGTATTTCAGCATGTCTTGATTTTTCAGTCAAAAAACTGGAACATTTTTCTGATAGAAATGACAAAAATGAAAAATACATTTACATTAACATCACAACTGTGTAAAATATGCCTATGAAAAAGACAAGACAAAACATACAAAAATGCCTAATTTCCCAAACTTCCGTAGAGTTGATTTCGTTGTAACTTTTTTTTTTTTTTTTTAAGTGTAATGGAATATCTGAGGTGATAGAATTGTTCTGTGTCATGACAGTCTGGATGGTAGATACACAATTATATGCATTTGCCAAAACTCACAGAACTGTGTATTACAAAGAATGAATTTTTGAAAACTAAAAAACAAAAACAAAATGTAGAGAAACACAAAACGGAACACAAACTAATAAAAACAAAACCATATTACCAATGAATAGCATAACCACACTGAAAGTAGGGGAAGAAAATAATCTAGGTTAACTCTGGAAAACACTATTTTAACTGGATACCATGAAGCTAAAGACAAAAAGAACTACACACAACTGTATTCTAATTAGCAAATTTGTTTTTTATAGGCATATGGGTTAGAAATCCTGAAAATCCTTCATATGAGAATTGAGCAAATAAAATATTCTGTAGAACACGAAAGCCAGATTTCTGTCAAAGGAAGAAGTAACAAATAAGGGGCATGACTAGGATGAACCCTGTGGTGTTCGTTTACAAACGGAACTTTCAGAATGAATTTTTATTTTTAAAAATATATATACACAGATGTATGAATACATATATACAGATAAATACAAAAAACAAATCTTTGTGTATGCATGGGTATATGTGTGTGTGTATGTGTATATCCATGGAATATGTGGATACACATGTACAAAGCTAGGAAATATATATATATTTATAAATAAACATAATGAATATAAATAATATAAGTAAATATTTAGTCTTTTATAATTACATAAATAATAAATATCTAACATGATCTATAAAGGACAAATGTTTATAAAAATAAATAATACATATATTTATATTTATATATGTTCATGTCTTCTGCCAGGAACCACAAACAATAATACTCCAGTAGCAATGAGCACATCTAGTCCCTTGATCTTGATGTTTAAATACCACTCGTCAAAAAAGGAAACCATGGGCCCTTGGAGGAGTGGAGGATTGCAGGGCTGGGACAGAGAAAACACAAGACAAGCCTGGAACATCTAATGGTGCCAGAAAGTAAGGAAGTTCTCAAAAAGTGAAGGAGGCCTGTCGAAAGGACAATCTGAAAAAACTCCCAAGGGCCAAAGCTGGACAACTGGAGACAATATAAACACCAAAAATTACTAAGAGTAAAATAAGTGAGTCCATACTGATACAAAAAAAATAAATGAATAAACAAATGGGCAAGGGGCAGCTCTTCCTCACAGAACTTCAATTAATAAAAGGTGGAGGAATGAGGGAAACAGAAAATCACCATTAGAAGATCAAAGTAATAATCACTGAAGGCAAGATCCACCACTGGATGGTAAAATCAACAAGTGAAAGTTTGAGGAGAAACAAGATATTTGCATAGTTTAGAAACTCTCCCAAGAGGGATGCCTGGGTGGCTCAGTTGGTTAAGCAGCTGCCTTCAGCTCGGGTCATGATCCCGGCGAACTGGGATCGAGTCCCACATCGGGCTCCTTGCTCAGTGGGGAGCCTGCTTCTCCCTCTGCCTCCCTCTGCCTCCGTCTGCCAGTGTTTGCTCGCTCGCTCGCTCTCTCTGACAAATAAAAAATATTAAAAAAAAAAAAAAGAAACTCTCCCAAGATATCGATTCATTACAAGGGAAAAGTAGTAAATTTACAGTAGAGAATCCTAGCAGACACCACCTTAACCAAGTGATCAATATCAAAAGCAGTGTATCATAACATGAACCCCTCATATGATGAATTGAGAAGGGTACATCCACTTCTGTGGTATCAACAAAAATACATAACCTTAATCTAATCATAAGAAAACATCAGATAAAACCTGAGGGACACTCTACATTATAACTGACGGGGTACTTCAAAAGTGTCAAGGGGAGGAAAGACAAGAAAAGACTAAGGAATCGACTATTTCCAATTAAATGCAATATGGGACCTTATATTGGATCCTGGAACAGAAAGAAAAGGACATTAGGATAAAAAATTATGAAATCTGAAAAATGGTGGTAGCTTGGTGAATAGAATTGTACCAATGATACTTGCTAACCTTTTATAATTGTACTATCGTTATATAAGGCGTTAACTTTAAAGCTGAAGAGAACTGTATCACTTTTGCAACTTCTAATTGTAAAACTATTTCAAAATAAAAATAAAATAAAAAGGCTTTCTAAAAATTTCTGAATTGATGTTTCAATTCTGAATTGGTGTTTGAGAAAACAGCTCAAACATTTTGAAGAACTGTACTAACACTTGAGGGGGTCAGGGTGCCAGGTGCCCTACAAACTATCCTTTAGGGCTTATAACTACTATCAGCTGAGTAGCATTAATACTCCTGTTTTCCGTGAGGAAAAAGTACTGGGAGGCTTACTCTATTAGATTATTTATAAATAAAAAGCCCCATTTCTCAGAAAAAGTCCAAAACTGCCGGCAACCTTCCGCTCCCCCAAAAGCGAGGAACACCGTCTATTGGCCTAGAGATCCCACATTCTTCCAGTGGTGGCCCCGAATGTCCTCAGGCATGTCTTCCCGTGCTTCTGATTGGCAGACGGGGCACTGACTTCGGAAAGAAAAGTCCTGGCCCCTGGTCCTCCCACATGGTCTCCTAAGCCCTCCGATTCAGAATTTATCTAGGAGGGAGTCAGAGGCGCGACCATCTCCAGAACCACGTCCCGGTCTGGCTGCCAGGAGACTCCGACCTCGGTTCTCCCGGTTCTCCCCTCACGGCCCCCGAGCCTCGCGTCACCCCTCGCAGTGTCGCCCACAGCGCCCCTGGGCCACAAGCACCAGACGCCCCCACCAGAGAACGGATGCACGGGCGGTCTCGGGACCAAGCCGCAGGGCGACCCTGACGACCTAGGGCCCACGCTGCGTCACGCGCAGGGCTGGTGCAGGAAACTTTCCCACCCCGCGACCCGGGGAGGCCACCGCGCTCGCCTGTCGGCGGCCTCCCAACACCCGCTTTGAAATGAGCTTCCAAAAACGAAACCGCCACTTCTCGGAGCCGGGAGGAACCCTCAAAGCGCTCGCACTCCGGATCGGACGCGGGGCTTCCCACCGGGCGCCTCTACCGCCCGCAGGCTCAGCGCCCAGCCCACAAACCCCGGCAGGGCCTGACGCCCCCGAGACAGCCTCCCGCAAACCCCTTACCTCCCGCCGGGGCGCTCGAGGCCGCTTGGTATGCACGGCGCAGGCGCGGCTGCGACGGGGCGGGGCGTCGTGAGGGGCTGGCCGGGCTGGACCACGCCCCCTCCTGGCCCTTTTGGGCCCTACCGGGTATGGCACCGACGCTGTGATGACTCCATATCGCGGGAATGATTTAAGAAAGTGATCCTGCTTTATGTTGTGGGGTTGCAACCCTGGAGCCAGTAGGAGAGAGACCCACAATCACCTTTTAGGGCTCTGTGTTGTTTTCAGTACATAATTCAAGCATGCATAGCTTTCTACATTTTGCAAAGTTTTCCTGTCCATTTTCCTGTTTTAACAGGAATTTTATTGGCGGGCTGGCCATGTGTTCTAAGCTTTTTACACATGTAGAAACTGAAGCTCTGAAAGGTTGTTCCTGCTCCCATTCCGTCCCCCAAAACCCTGTGAGATGGACAGGACACAAGTCTTACAGCTATAATAGGCACAGAAATTAAAGCTCAGACAAGTTGTGATTTCCCTCCCCACCAAGGCTGGGGGAGTCCTTCCTGCCACTGTCCTTATCCCAATTTTACTGATGACGCTGAAGTTAAACAAGAGTTTGAAGTGACTCAGTCCAGTTCAGCCAGTTAGTAACAGAGTTGGAACTCCACTGGTTTATCCTAATTTCCCCTCTCAAGCTCTTCAAGTTACCAGCTGCTACCAATGACCGAGCAGAGGACTGGCTTTGATGCCCTGCCCGGGTCACATGACCTGACTTGCAGACCCACCCTTTCTTACGTGTTTGTGAATGTTCGGATGACTTGTTTAGAATGTATCCCCTGACAGTATTACCCAAAGAAGTCATAAGGATGTTCAAGACACAGCTCAGGAAACTCAGGTCTTAAGGTCTCCCGGTGGAGTGGGAGTACAGGTAGAAATTGTAGACAAAAGGGTATTAGGAGCCTGTGAGAACGTCTTAAAAAGCAATTTCTAAACTAAAGCAAAAAAATATAAACAATTTGGAGATTCTTTGTGGGTATAATGAATGTTGATGTTTGTTTTACTCTAGGAATGAAAGACTCATAAATTTATAATTTTAAGAAGAAATATTAAAGTATTAAGCCATGTCATGGGAAGATGTTCTTCATGTAAGGGTCAATTAAACAAGATCTTTTGAAATGAAGGTTATTCAAAATAAGTTCTGAAAACCTGCCTCAACCACAGTGTGGAGATGTGGCACTCAAGGACTCTAAATTTGAACCTAGGCTTTGGGCTGTTATCTGTTTGTTTGCTCTCATTTAGGTGTGTCAAGGTAGCAGGATAAAGCTTTTTAATCTAACAGTTTGTTAGCTTGATTTATAATCTCTAAATATTTAAACATACAATGTGTGGAACCCTTTGTTTTCATGCCTGGGAGCCCTGAAGTTGTCAGGCAGGCCTGCAGGTACCAGCCAACATTTTCCCCAGGTCCTAACTGAAATGGGAAGGCAAAACTAAATAAAACAGTAAATATATATATTTGAAAGAAAAGCGGAAAAAATCTCTTCAGATATTAGGATTGCTTACTTGGAAACCCCAAAGGAATGAATTGAAATCAAAACAAAGTTCAGTAAGAGAGAGAGAGAAATAGCTTTCCTAAATTGCCTGTTTTAAAACGTATTGGGAGAAAAGACCACATTTGAAGTAGTAGAATCAAGTTTGTGTTTATAAGGAATTACAGGACCTATTTGAAGAATAAGAATGATAGCTAGGGGTGCTTGGGTGGCTCAGTCGGTTAAGCGGCTGCCTTTGGCTCAGGTCATGATCCTGGTGGCCTGGGTTCAAGCCCCGCATCCAGCTCCCTGCTCAGTGGAGAGCCTGCTTCTCCCTCTCCCTCTGCCTACCCCTCTGCCTACTTGTGCTTTCTCCCTGTGTGTCAAATGAATAAAAAAATCTTAAAAAAAAAAAAAAAAAAGAAGAATAGCCAAATGGGGTGAGGGCAGAGGGAAGAATTATAAAGGGGCATGAGGAAACTTTGGGGGTGATGGATATGTGCATTATATTTATTGTGGTACTAGTTGCATGGGTTAATACGTATATCAAAACTTCCCAAATTGTACACTTTATTTTTTAATGCATTTTTAAAAGATTTATTTATTTGAGAGAGAGAGAGAGAAAGCACACGCCAGCAGGGGAGGAGCAGAAAAGAGAGAGAGAATCTCAAGCAGACTCCACGTTGAGCCTGGGGCTCAATCCCTCAACCCTGAGATCAAGACCTGAGCCAAAAACCAAGAGTCAGATGCTTAAACAGCTGAGCCACCCGGGAGCCCCCCAGATTGTACACTTTAAATATGTGTATGTGTGTTTATTGAATGTCAATCATACCCGAATAAAGCTGTTTCTTGAGAAAACGTATATATTATTATTTGCTTAGAACCTAGCACAGTTCTTGGAACATGAAAATACTGAAAAGACTAAGAAAATAATAGATATTCACTATATGAATTAAGAAATGCTTTTTTTAGTACCATTGAGTATAAGGAGAACCTGAGAATCAAATTTAGATTTGGCACCATAATATAGACTTCCGAGGTTATCGTCCCAACCCAGTCCTTTTCTGGGAAATGCCTCTCCCCACCAGATGTGCGTGCTGTCGGTTATGAGCCTCTGGCAGCCATTTTGTACAAGCCTGAATGCAAGCCCCGGAACACAGGTCCAGGAGCAGACACCCACCTCAAACCGGAACAACAAGATACCTTTCCCAGGAATATGGGGTTGGGGCTAGGATTCTAGCCTCAGGCTGACTGGTTTCTTGAAAGGAGAAGATGCTCACAGCAGAGCTCTGAGTGGCCCTGTTTTTCATTCCATAGACTGGTAAATTAGAGGAAGCCCTGCTGCTCTTAAGATCTTATTTGTAACTGTGTTGAGATGAATATAGGTATGTCCTAGTTCATGGTGTTAAAAAGGTTTTTTTGTTTTCTTGGGGGGTGTGTGTATTTTCTTTTTACTACAGGTCATGTTCAAGAAACTTTTTTTTTTTTTTTAAGATTTTATTTATTTATTTGAGAGAGAAAGAGAGAAAGCAAGCATGAGTGGTGGGAGGGGGAGATGGGGAGGGAAAGGCAGATACCCTGCTGAGCAGGGAGCAAGACACAGAGCTCAATGGGCTCAGGACCTGAGCTGGAGGCAGATGCTTAACCTACTGAGCCACCCAGGCGTCCCTCAAAAAACATTTAAAAGCCACTGTCCTCACTAGGTTTTTTTCTTGACCCATGAATTATTAAAATACCTACTGCAGTTCTGAATGCATTCTATTTCTTTGTGCATTCTATCATTCCAACCATCTTGGGAACTGAGATAAAGAAAGGTTAAACATAAAGTGATAATAGTAGTTACCTCTGGGATGGCTTTAACTGGGAGAGGGCATAAGGAGCTTTCTAGGGTGCTGAAAATGTTCTATATATTGACATGGTGTGATTACATATGTGAAAATTCATCAAGCTGTATACCTAAGAGCTATGTACTTTAGGTAAGTTATCCCACAATAAAAAAGGAAAATAAATAAAGAGCTAGCAATTCTTGATTTAAAACAAACAAAACCTCCTAGCAAATAAGGAAATAGATCCTTCCTTAATATTATTTCTATTACCTCTCTCTGAGATAGTGGTGAATTAGCAACAGTAATCCCTACCCTTGTTAAAGCCCTTCATCCATTTGAAAATAAAATAAAAAGCCATGAAAGAGAGAGAGAGGGGAGGCAGGTGAAAGGTACACAAAAAAGAAACAGTTTGGAGCACATTCAAATTCCTGGTTCCAGCAGACTTTAGTATTTAACCCTCTCGATTTTCTGCTTTACTATCCCCAACCACCACCACCACCACACACGTACACACACACACACACACACACACACACACACACCCCACATCGCCAGTTTGTTCATGTATGTTACCGTTATAGAGACCTCGTATCAAACCAAAAGGAGTAAACTCTGTGAGCATACAGTAACTCTGGAATTCTCCACTCATCAACCATTCACCACTTAGGAATTTGATAATCATTTCACATGTACAATATCTTAAATGTCCAGACATCTGCCTAGAAAGTCCCCTACACACTCCAGTTTTTGTTCTTTTAATTACCTTAATTATCTCAAAACTTGGTGTGCCCTATTGCATAAGGTAGTATTTATAAAACCAGGCTTGATGGACCTTATAGGCAATGTAAACAATTTTCAAGGGTAATTTTGTCACTAATTTTTGCTTTATTAATTAATTAATTAATGAAATTAATTAATTTTGCTTTTTAATTAATTCCTCATAGACACACCTCTCACTAGCCAGCTCACCCTCCAAAGATGTAAATTTCTATTTGTAATGACAATGGTGATATCAATAGAGATGTTAAAAATATTTAAGTTCCCTAGTCAGCTTTCTATAAAAGACCAACCCTTCAGGCCCTCCTTGGTAACTGTGTTGGGACCCCTCTCACTCTTGAGAGCTTTTTTCTGTATCTTCACTTAATAAACTTCAACCGCTTTACTCACAAACAAACAAACTCAGTAAACATACTTAGCATTAGAATCATATTAAATATTATTTAAACTTTGGCCATTTGCAAGGAATCTTGAATTTTATATTATCATGAGTGTCAGTTAAAATCACATGATAGATGGAGTGCCTGGGTGGCTCAGTTGTTAAGCCTCGGACACTTTGATTTCAGCTCAGCTTCTGATCTCAGGGTTGTGAGATTGAGCCCAGCATCAGGTCTTTATTGGGTGTGGAGTCTGCTTAAGAATCTCTCTCTCTGCCCCTCTGCCCCTCCTCCCTTCTCTCTCCCCCCAAATAAATAAATAAATACACATAAAGAAATACACAAATAAATAAAATATCGTGTGATAGATACACAGACAAGCAACTTGATAGATATTCTGCACGGTGCAACCTTGATTTCTAGCTCCCATTTCTATCTCCCACTACTTCCCTTCACACATCCTGTGCTCTAATCAAATTAAACTCCTTGATATTCTTCAACCCAACCCTTTCCCCAATCCTGCACGGTATCTTCCACATGAAATATTCTCTACCAGTTGCCCCTCCTTCTTTGCTCATCCTACTCATCTTTCCATGTTCACCCCAGATGTGACCTCTCCCCATATTTCTAGAATTTTTCAACTTAATGCCTACCTCCTCCAAATACCCACCTTATAATCTGATCTTCTTGTGATACGTCACTGTCTCCACTTTATTACAGTAATTTAGTATGTGTCTCACCACCATCTTTAATGCTTTTCAACCTTTTCCTTGTCAGGGCACAAATAGAAGATGATGATATTTATAAAACAAAACTAAGGAAGTTGCTCTTAGCTTCTGCCTTGTGGCCCAGTTACACTGGAAGCTGGGGAAGTTAATGCCTCTACATGCCTATAACACATTCAAGCACAGGGGTTGAGACGTTGTCTTGTACCAGACCACCGTAGAATATACGCCCCCCGGTTCCACATTTGAGGGAAATCATTTGGTATTTGTCTTTCTCGGTTGGACTTATTTCACTTAGCACAATACCCTCTAGGTCTAAAACAAATGAAGAAACAAACAACCGACAGAGAACAAACTGACATTCACCAGTTTGTAAGGGGGAGGGCGCAGGGATGGGCAAAATGGTGAAGTCAAATGGGAGACTCAGCGTCCAGTATGGAATGAGTTCGTCACCGCACAGCATAGGCAACGTAAGCAATGATCTTGCAGCAGTATTGTGTGGTGATAAACGGTAGCTACGCTGGTGAGCAGGGCACAACCTATAACACGTTGAATCACTATGTTGTCCACTTGCAACTCACACAACATTGTGTATCAACTAGACTCAAATTTGAATTTTTCTTTTCTGCAAGAATATAAGCTCCCTGAAGGCAGGATCCATGTTTGCTTTTCTACCCGTAGATTGTAGTTCAATGACTTGTACCTATAATAAGTGACTAACTGAATAAATCACAAAGCTATTTTTTTGTTTTTACAGACTTCTGAGGGCTTCTAGTTTCAGCTCCATCATGTAAAGAACTTGAAAGTCAACCCTCCCATCCTTATAAGAGGAACAAAGCCAAACTATTAGGTGAAGTGCAGACTTGTGTGACAGAGAGAAGCTCCTGGGGACTGCAGTCTTTGGGAGGACCCCACATCTGCATGGGTTTTACCTCTAGGAACCTCACCAAGTTCTGTAGCCAAGAAAAAACTCCTCCTGTTTCTGGCAGTGAAAACAAACCATTCTGAAACACACCCAGGGCCTTCTCCGCAAAGACCTGCTCTGTAAAGGAAAAGATTTAGCCTGATACTTACAGGGTTGGGGGTGGGAGGGGGGGGGAGGGTGGAAATGAGAAGTTCCCTAACTCTCCCCTCTTAACCTTCCTGTCTCTCCTAAGATGGGGTAGGGTAAAGGTTGAGAAAGTCACAGCCAAAGGACATAGACCCACCAAAAGACTGAAACGTAATCATAGGATTATAGGATGTTCCCTTCCCCCACACCTGACCACCACCCTACCACTCCAATGTAATCATAGTGGATTATAGCTTAAAGAGTGGGCAAGGTGCATCTCTATACAAGAAGTTTTTAGGAAAATTTTAAAAACAAAAATACTGTAAGAAATTGAAGCCTCTGATACCTACTGGTACAGCAGACATTAAATATGGCTTAGTTCTAGGCAGATTAACACAAAACTTCACAGTAAAAGCCTATTTACCTCAGTTCCTATTACCTGATACATCATGATTGGCTTTCATCAAAATATGGCAAGGGCTATTAATAGGCAAGAGAGAAATACAGTCTAAAGAGACAAAGCAAGGATCAGAAGCAGACTCAGATACAACATACTTTCTGTAATGATCAGATAGGGAATTTAGAATAAGTATGATTAATATGGCAAGGGGCTTAATGGGACAAGCTGACAACATGCAAGAACAGATGGGTAATGTAACCAGAGAGATGGAAACTCTAAGAAAGAATCAAAAGAAAATGCCAAGATGATGAATGCCGTTGATGGGCTTGTCAGTAGACTGGACATGGTCCCAAGGAAAGAATCAGTGAGGATGAAGATACATCAATAGAAACTCCCCAAACTGAAATGCAAAGAAAAAACAGAATGAGAAGGAAAAAAAAAAAAAAAAGAAAAGAAGAGAACAGGATAAATCTGTGGGGCAATTTCACAAGATGTAATATACACTAGTTGGAATACCAGAAGGAAAAGAGAAAGAAAATGAAACAGAAAAAATATTTGAAGTAATAACAGCTTTTTCCAAAATTAATGACAGACACCAAACCACAGATGCAGGAAGCTCAGAGAAAACCAAGCAAAAGAAATGCCAAAAAATCTATACCTAGGTATATCATATTCACACTAAAAAAAAAAAGAAAAAAATGGGGGCACCTGGGGTGGCTCAGTGGGTTAAGCCTCTGCCTTTGGCTCAGGTCATGATCCCAGGGTCCTAGGATTGAGCCCCATGTCGAGCTCTCTGCTCAGCGGGGAGCCTGCTTCCCCCTTTCTCTGCCTGCCTCTCTGCCTACTCGTGATCTCTGTCAAATAAATAAATAAATAAAATCTTAAAAAAATAAAAATAAAAAGTCTTGAACGAAGCCAGAGAGAAAACAAAACAAAACAAAACACCTTACCTATAGAAAACTATTAGTGAAGGGGAGGTGTATGCAAACTCACCTCCAAAGGCAGAAGAAGCCTAAGACAGAAGAAAGAGGCCAAGTACAGCTTTATGAGCTTTATGAGAAGTATTTTATTAAAGGGACTTAAGGGCACCTGGATAGCTCGGATGGTTAAGTGTCTGACTTCGGCTCAGGTCTTGATCCCAGGGTCCTGGGATCAAGCCCCATGTTGGGTTCCTTGCTCAGTGGGAAGCCTGTTCTCCCCCTTTCTCTGCCTGCTGCTCCCATTGCTTGTGCTCTCTCTCTCTGTCAAAGAAATAAAATCTTAAAAAAAAAGAAAAAAAGAATCAGTTAAAAAAGAAAAAAAGAGACTTAAAACAGAAGCCCGATTGGGAGCCCACAACACAAATGTATCTCTGCAACTTCACCTCCCTTAGAACCTTGTATAGCCCTAGAGGCTGGGAGTACTACTAAGAGACTACCCAAGGGGAGAATGTGTAAGAATAAGTGTGTCAGGGCGCCTGGGTGGCTCAGGTGGTTGAGCATCTATGATTTCGGCTCAGGTCATGGGATCAAGCCCTGAGTTGGGCTCTGTACTCAGTGTGGAATCTGCTCAAGATTCTCTCTCTCCATCTCCTTCTGCCTCTCTCTCCAATTGCTAGAAATAAGTGAATAAATAAGTAAATAAATAAAATCTTTAAAAAATGGGTATATGTCGAAATCCTATCTCCAAGCTGTGGTTAAAAAAAAAGAAAGAATGTGGAGGGGAGAGGGATTTTGCTCAAGAAGGTTTCAGGTCACAAGAAGGCATCATGGTGGATTTGTGCAAGATGGTGTTAGTCTGGTTCACACAAGGACCATGGATAAAAGTTACATCAGAATTCTCATCAAAAACCATGCAAGCAAGAAGAGAATAGAGGGAAATATTTAAAGTGTTGGAGGTAAAAACAAAACAAAACAATAAAACAGAAACCTAGAATTTGATATTCAGCAAAATTATCCTTTACATACAAGTGAAGAAAAATTACTTTCTCAGATTCCCTCCCCACCCCCACCTCCTGCAAAAAGAGGGAATTCAGTTCCAGTAGATCTGCTCTGTAAGAAAATGTTAAAAGAAGTTCTTCGGGGAGAAAGAAAATGATACAGATCATAAATTTGGATCTACATAAAGAAAGAAGAGCCCAGGAGAAGGAATAAGTGAAATTAAAATAAAGTCTTGTACTTTTCTTATTCTTCACTGACCTAATAGTTCAAAGTAATAGTAACAATGTATTAGATAAAATAAATGGTGACAATATTTTAAGGAATAGGAGGGAGGGATTGGGAAATACTCTTGTTGGAAGGTACCTGCACTACACATAGAGTGATACAGTGTTCTTTAGGGGTGCCGGGCTAGCTCAGTTGGAAGAGTATGTGCCTCTGGGTCTCAGGGTCCTGAGTTCAAGCCCCATGTGGGGCCATAGAGATTACTTAAACAAATAAAACTTTTTAAAAAATGAAGGTATATTTAGTTATAAATATATATTCTAAACTCTAGCATAATCACTAAAAAAAGTTTAAAAAGAAATAGAACTGATATACAAGAGAAGGCAAAAAGGAGTAGGGGAGAAATAAGTGCAATAAATAGAAAATAGTTACAAACATGGTACATATTAAACCAACTGTATCAGTAAGCACTTTAACATGAATGCTCTGGATATACCATGTTTTGGGTCAGCGTGATTATCAATGTAAACAAAAAACAAGATCCAAGTATATGTTTTCCACATAAAACCCATCTTAAAAATAAAGACACAGAAAGGTTAAAAGTAAAAGGACAGAGAAAAATAAACCATGCTAATACTAATCAAAAGAAACCAGAAATGGCTATTTTAATTTCAGGCAAAGCAGATTGCAGAACAAGAAAAATTAGCATCAATAAAGAGGGGCCATTACATAATGATAAAGAGGTTACTTTTCCAAGAAGACGTAACAATCCTTAATGTGTGCAACTAACAGCACAGCATCAAAGTATGTGAGGCAAAACCTGATAGACAGCCAGGAGAAAGAACGCCTTGCAAAGAGAGCATGAGAACAACACGAGTTAAGCTCACGAAAGCTGCCATTTCTTCCAGACGCAGCAGGATCGTCATAGAAGAGCCAAGAGAATTGAACAATAGGGCACAATGATTTCCAAGGTACCAAATATTTCTAGATTCCTGTTGGAGAAGCTGCCGGAGTTCTCTTTTACAGGATTATAGAGTCTGTCTTCAATCCTTTGACAACTGACACTCTCACCAGTAAACCTTTTAATCCCCCAACTAGTGAAATACATTTAAGGAATTGGAAATCAACAAAATTCACAAAAAGTCCCACCCTCCCTCGCTCTCCACCCAGCAAGCCCCAAATACCATTGTCATAACCCTTAGGGGATTTCTTCCCTTCTGTAGGTCTCGATGGATTGCAGGGGCTTTTGAGGGGTATTTGTATTTCCTCTAGCCAAAGACATATTAACTTTAATATGTCTTTGGCAGATTATTTCCAAAGAAAGAAATATTGCTTCCCCCATGGAAATAAATTGATGGGTTCAGCAACTCATTTTGCTTGTATAAGTGAATACTTCAGAAGAGAAATGTTTAAAACCTGAATATGGTTTTTTAAATATGGAAAAAATTTCCTGAATTTCTGTACTTAAACCTTAAAGGACGTGGTTGCTAGGCTTAAGATCTTATTTATTTATTTTAGGGAGAGAGAGCGCACATGCTTGAAGGGGGGAAGGATGAGGAGGAGGGACGGGGGAAGGGGAAGGAGAGAAGCTCAAGAAGACGTGTCCTCCCCCACCCCCTGCCTGCCCCACTGAGCATGAGCAGGTCCGGGCCTCCACAGGGGGCTGGACGCAGGGCTGGATCTCACAACCCTGTGATCATGACCTAGGTGGAAACTGAGAGTCCAACACTTAACCGACGGAGCCACCCGGGTGCCCTCATGATTGCTAAGTTTAAATCTTTCCCACACATGGCAAGAGCTTCCCCATTCATTTATTCCGTCAGTCTGTATGGGCAACAAGCCAGCTACTATGCCTAGTCCTGGTGATCGAGGGTTTAAAGATTCTATTCTTGTCTTCTAGGGGCTTATAGTCTGGAATGGAAGACAGTGCGCTATTATTAGCTGTCCTTAAAAAGTGCTATAGAAAGAAGCACTGAGAAGATGATTTCCGAGTTCATTCAATACATAGGAATTATTGACAAAGGAAGGAAAGTGTATTCTGAACAGAAAGAACGATGTAAAAGACACAAAGAATACAACAGAGGTATATTCAGGTTTCCAGAGTAGTGGGGTCAGATAAGCAGACAGAGGGTTGCCTAAGGGCAGGATGAGTTATTATCTCAGTTGCATTCATCAAAATTCATGTTGACCGTATTCCTATTTGTTTCACATCTGGTCATGGCACTATTTAATTCTGTACCCACGTCTTGTCCCCTTCCATCTAAGACACACATCATAGCAGATTCACCCACACCTACAGTTCCTTGTAGGGGCTTCTGAGGCCCTCCAAATTTCAATTTAAATGTCCAGCCACCTAGCCCACCATTTTCTGAAGCTCTACCAGGTTCCTGTAATTCCTTAATACCCCATCTACTTTCTTGCTTCTGAGTCTTTGCTGATGCTGTTCCCCCCTCTGGAATGCTTTCTGCCTCCTTTCTGTTGATGGAAATTTTACTCCTCCCTGAAGATCCATCCCAAATCCTTTCTCTCCCCCAAACCCCTCCCTTTTCCCCCAGCTTGTGCTCCCACAGTACCTTCATTTAATTTTGCTCTGCAGTAGAGTTGTTCACATGTCTGTCTTTCCAACTTGAGCACAGCTCATTGAGGGCAGGCGCCTTGTGTTATTTATTGTTTGTTCACAGCTGGTGGCCTGGAATGTAGCACTGGAAAAATACTTGTTTTAGATGATGTTGTTTGTTTCACAGCTTTTGCAATCTCATTGGTTTCTTTTCCTGTTTCACAACAGAGCTTCTCCAGCTGGGCGTACCTTCCGAAGCTCAGTTTGTCAGTGAGGGTGAGATCGGAGGAATAATAAGAAAACCACCTGATGTGGGGCGTCTGGGTGGCTCAGTTGGTGGAGCGTCTGACTCTTCATTTCAGCTCAGGTGGTAGTTTCAGAGTCGTGAGATAGAGCCCTGCATTCGGCTCCACACTCAGCGTGGAGTCTTCTTGTCCCCCTCCCTCCCCCTCTGTTCCTCTCCCGTCCCTGCTCCCTTGCACACATGTGCATGAGCTGTCTTTCTCTCTCTCAGATAAATACAATCTTTAAAAAGAAAAAGAAAACCACCTGATGCATAGATTCCCAACCCTGATGGCACAATAAAGCCACTTGGAGACCTTTAAAAAAACATAGCTGTCTGGACTCCATCTCAGAGATCCTGATTTAATTGTTCCTAAATGGAAACCAGGCATTTGATTCTAAAGTGCAGTCAGTTTTAAGAACCACAGACCTAAAGGGGTAGAGAATAGTCACCAGGCCCTATATATGAATTGAAGTAATTTCAAATTCACTTTCTCAAGAGGTGATGCTCTCCCCCAGGAAAACATAGCTAAAACAATGGAGGCCACACCATCTGGTTAAAATAGACCTCTTTCCAGGGAAGTCTTTGCCACAAGGAGTCTGAGTTATGCTGTGGGAGGAGTCACGCTGGGAAATGATGCTGTCCTTCATGTTCTGACTCAGCATGTCTAGAGAATTCCATTATGCTCCCTGCAGGCCCCATCTTTAATAGGAAGTTATAGGAAGCCATAAAATGAGCTGAAATCAAAACACCAAGCACCAAATCATCAAATGAGTTATGAAAGCATGAGAGTTCCCAATTCTCTTGAGGGTCTCCAACATGGATATCCCCTATGGTACTCAGTGGAATGGAGGAAAGAGCCAGACTCCAAGGGACAGGCCACATGTTGTACAACTCTAAGGGCACCATGGCCACTGTATTCCATGTGAAGAGTGTCCCTCGGAATTGTGTAATGCTCCATCTTGGTACAGGGATTTTCCTGTACTCAGACCGAGAGATTTCTGGTGGTGGCCTCCATCTTGGTTCTGTTGCCCAACCACCTTCTGTCTCAAAATTGTCACTCTGAGCCAAGGTGAGGAATGAAAAGCCTCCTTACCAAAATCACCTCTCTTGGAGTCTTCTTCTACCTGATGAGGTCTTCGACAGAAGTTCCTCTAACTGACAGATCTTGTCAGCACATCCTTGATCTACCCTGTGTGTGATACCATCCTGCTGAACTCCAGCCCAAATCAGTCAATGCAGCAGAGTTTCAGAAAGGGTGTCAATTCCTTCTCAGCTTCTCCAGCCTTTTTCTTTTTCCTCAGTAATCAAAGTATCCACAGAGAAGGAAAGTCTATATTTTATTTCTAGATTTGGGCTGGGGTTTGTTTTTTATTTATTTATTTATTTTGGCGGGGGACAGGGAGGAAGGGAATCAAATTTAACAATCTAAAGGCAAAGGAGAGGTAAACTGAAGCAGTTTTATCTATAAAAAATGCATCCCAACACCTGGCAGAGAGGAGGGATCTAAAAATGCTACTTTCCCTTGTTCTTGGAGGATGGGGAAGTGATATGGTGGTGGTGATGGCTGGTGTAATCTACTGAACTGCTTTCACTTTCTGCATTTTTAGAGAGTGTGGAGAGAGCAGCAGGGGCTTTAAGATAAGGAGATGATTATTTTTCTTTAAGTGAAATTGTTGTAAGGATGAGAAAGAAACAGGAATTTAGCATGAGCAAGTGTTTTTAAACTGTAATGCAGTACATACAATGTATGGAGTTACTACTAAGTGTTATAAGAGATGTGCAAACAAAAATTCCCCCAGGATCTGAAGGAGAGGAATACACCACATCCCATTGTGGAAATCGGGAGGAAATGGCATATACCACTTGATAAAGATTGCTCATCTACAAGATTGGTTTCTGCGTTGTAGGGGAGGGACTGTGATCCCTACTCAGACCACAGAGCAAGCTGGTTGTGAGAACAGTTTAAAATGATTGTGTCTCCACTTTGTAGAGCACTATACAAATGAAAAGCGATGTTATTACAGTGTCTAGGAATAAGCATATAATAAAATAAGTATATATGGTAATTATATATAATACAATAAATGTATAGTGTTATAATAGTGTGGCTATTATAGGTGACAGAGATATTATTATTATTACTATTGACTCTGAAGATGCTGGACAGCACTCAACAGGAAGAGTTGGCAGGGAGGCCTATCAAGAACAGAGATGAGAGCTGGAGAGGTTTCCACCAACTTTCATGGCTGATTGAGAGTTCCTCTATATGATATCTTTGAGCTCTGTTGACACCCACTCTGTCACAAAGGCTCGCGACAGTGCCCATAACACAGTATTGAATAGGAAATGATGTCTGCCTTCACAGAGCTCACCTTGATTTGGTTCTGAGGATGGACCCCAAATATCAGATCAAGAAGTTGAAAGTTAACTTATAGGTAATGGCGAGCTCCTGAACTTTTCAGAGCAGAGGAGTGACATGGTCCGAATTATATTTCAAGTACTCCTGAAAATTACATAATTCTACTCATAACCAGCTCCGTTTACCATCAGGAAATATTTTAGGTTAACCGACGATTAAGCTCCTCTATCCTCAGGGATTAGAACCTAGAATGTTGCCCCTCTCTAAATAGACTCTTTTTAAAAAATTTTTAACTTTATGAATCTTGGGACTGCTTGTTTCTTTCTTTGTAGTGGCTGTTAGAAAGCCCAAGTCAAATTTAGCAAGTATACAGGACTTCAAAGTATGAATGTGAAAACTCACTTTATTTTAATTTTATTTTTTAAATAGGTTTCATACCCAACATGGGGCTTGAACTCACAACCTCGAGATCAAAAGTCACATACATTACCAACTGAGTCAGCCAGGCATCCCATGAAAGCTCACTTTAGTCCTGGCTTCCTTTCCCCACATTCATTTTCTTTTTAATCCTTCCCTTGCTTTTAAAAAAAACTCGTTGAATTATATACAGTTTTGTAAGTCATCTTCAATCCTCCCTGGATAAGGTTAAGTTATAAATAAACATCATTTCTTATTTTAAAAAATTTCTTTTTCAATTAACTTCTGGTGACAATTATTTGAAATGTCCCCTGGGAAAATTTGCATGGTTGAGGCATATTGGGAAAGTGACATCACAGGGGCTACTTTCTGACGATAATGCTGATCTCCTAACTTTCAAAATTTGGTTTAAGTCATGTGTAACACTGTTATGAATATAATGTGAGTCTATGGGTTAAAAAAATTACATTTAGAGTTAAATTTTGAATTTTGTTTTCCAAAGAATTTAAGCAGAGACATAAACTTAAAACTATCCAAAATTTTTTCCTATGTGTTTAAAAAATTCCATTTAAGTTTAAATAAAAGAACTAAGATTTTTAGCCTATGAGAGCCCAAGAAGATAATCTGTTATTCAATTTAAAAAATCATACATATAAAAATGCATCTGAAGTGGAATGAAATCTGTTCTGTTACTAAAAGATATTTGTATGGCTCAGGTTACAATGCTGTATCAGAAAAAAAGAAAGTATAGAAAAGTCTGTAGTCTCCCTATATTCAATCTCCCTTATCATTTTAAACCTGCGTTTTTAAACATTTGAAAGCAAGATGATCTTTAAGGATTTGAAAGTATTAAGGACATTTTCTTCCATTAAAAAAATTGGTGTTTAAAAAAAAATTCATGTCTAAAGATTGCTTTCAGGTCCAATTTACAAGATCCCCTGCTGAATCGGTTCCCTCAGTTTACATGTATACCCTTCATCTTTACCTTCCTCACTTCCCCACCCCCTTATCTAATTGAAAAGGTGATCAAAGTTCATTCTTTTTTGTTTCTGATAGACTTGACCATTTCTGAAAAAGTTAAAAAAAAATTCTTTAAAGGGGAATGACTTTCTTTACCTGGGAAGACAGAAAGTAAACTTCAGAAGGGAATTCTGAAAGAGGAATTTATAGATGTTCTAGATAGAGGCAATAGTGTTAGAACTAAAATGTTGCCTCTGAGGTGACTCTAGGAGGTAGAGTGGGCACACGGTCAGGATGGACTCACTACAGAGTTTTACTAAGACTTCTCATGAGGGGCACCTGTGTGGCTCAGTCAGTTGGGTTTTGGACTCTTGGTTTTGGCTAGTGATCATCATGACCGATCATCATGATCTCTGGATGGTGAGAGGGAGACTCACGTGGGGCTCCACGCCCTGTGTGGAGTCTGCTTGTCCCTCTCCCTCTGTTCTTCTCTCTGTGCTCTCTCCCTCTTTCTCATGAATAAATAACAAATCTTAAAAGAAAAAAAAAAGACTTCTAATGAACATATAATTGCTATTGCGTTAACTCATTTGGAACACAGAAAGAAAATTAAATGCCATCCATTTGATTTTATGATTTAAACTTGGATTTGTTTTCATTGACTTAAATATGATTTACATTTACATCTGATAAACCAATAAACACATATGCCTGCTAATTACCCAGCCTAGAATAGAAAGGATGAACTGGATGAATGGCAATTCATGGGTAGTGAACTTATGTTGCTTCCTGGGGATCTCTTCATTCTTTTCAACGCTCAATAACCTGCCTAAACTTTTCCAGAGGTTTACATTAGATGGAGTTAACTAGCTTGTCCTTTCTTTTCAGGCTCAAATCATTTCTCAATTTAAAAATGGAAAACACGTACTTGTTTCTAGTACATAAGCACCCTTTCTCATTTCTGTGATGGCTCAATGTCTCGGAGGATGACAAACAGTGTCTGTGTTTCTGCACATTGTGGGAAAGAATTTTTCTGGGTCAAGAGATTTGAAGTCATGGAGCGTGGCTAACGGCACTCTTTCTTCCTCATATATCTTGAGCCACAGTTCTCTACCATCGTGCTTTGTCTGACCCTTTTGAGTTCCTGTTATGCTTCCATTTGCACCAGAAGAAAATGGAAATCAAGTTGAAATTGAATATAAAATGTCAGAACTAGAAAAAGCTATTAGATCAAGTCCAGATAAAGGAACAAGTACGGGATTTATTCTGTCTTGCTCCTTATGGAGATAAGTACATTGGGCTATGTCAAAGCTAGTGCTACCGAACACTTGAATCCTGTGCTAATTTGCCTTGTTATGCATCTATGCTTATGTGCAGCAGACTTTTGATGATAATTTGACTTTCTGTGTAGATCTGCCTATAGAGGAAGAATATATTAGTCTCGAGATATAGATTAGCAAATGGGATTCCAAAAAGAAAAAATGAAAATAAATAAATAAATGAGCTCTCTGGTTTATACATCAGCTTTCTCTATGACAGAGAAAGAGAGGTAGAGAGAGAGATCCAATCTCACCATGCTGCTAAATCAGGCTCCTGAGGTGTAGCCTCTGAAACATGGAGATCAGACGGTGCAGGGGTGGGGAGTATGGCTTCTTTGAAGCCTCTCTGGATACCTGACAATGCTTCATTGCAAGGTACTTTTGTTTCATCTTGCTGCTAGCTGTCCGCAAACACCTGCTCCGTGAAGACAGTCCACCTCTCAGTTTGCAAGGCCAGAGATAAACATGGCTACTTCTCAAGAGGCAGGTACTGACCAGCTCTTGATCTTAAGAGCAAAAGCTTTAATCCTCCCACCTGTTAAAACAGCTTCTGAAATGCTCTATGGAACAAACACTGTTGTTTTTCCTTTAGACACATGACATGAAAATCCACTTTTACAGCCATGCAGTGAGACATGGTGTTGCATGGAAATCTTCAGGAATAAAGGAAGATTATAAAACACTCACTTCCAAACCTTATAGAGAGTCTTCAAATGATGGTGTCTCATTCAAGAGTTTGATACATGTTTCAAGGCTGGAACTACGGGCCTTTACAACAAATAGGAAAAAGGATTGAAAATGTCTAAAAGCTCCGACACCTGCTTTTAAAAAAATGCTTGCAAAATATAATTTGAAAAATTATATTGAAATATAATTTTCAATATATTGAAAAATATTGAAAATTTTTTTATATATATATAAAAAAATATATTTTATTTTATATATTTTTTATATATTTTTTTATATATTTATTTATATATATTTTTATAAATATATATATTTATTTATATATATTTTATATATTTATATATATATTTATATATATATATATAATATATATATAAATATATTTTATATATTTATATATATTTTTATAAATATATATATTTATTTATATATATTTTATATATTTTATATATAAAAAAATATATTTTTTATATTATATATTTATAAAATATATTATATTTTATATTGAAAAATACGATTTGGAACTTTATTACGATTAAGGAAGCCTCTGAAAATAAAGTTGCTTGGCAATTTTGAATTACTCTCCAAAAACAACAAAAAGTCTGCTTAATGGACTTTAAAATGATTTTGTATTTGATTTAAAATGTATGCACCTCTCTCCGGTTTGACAGCTTAAGTACCAAGCCTCCCAGCCAGATAAAATCTGAATGGACAAAGGCAGTGCTTCTTCAATAAGAGCACATTGGAACTGCCATCCCAAATCACTGCCATCTCTTCTGGCAAGATTACATATGTACCAAGTCTCATCTAATGAAGAAGTCAACTCTAGCTTGGAAACAGCCAGTCCGGATCACCCATCAAGTACACGGTAAAACCAGAAAAGGATCCCAGAACTCTGTTCATTGGCCAGCTCAGGTAGTTGGAGAATCCTATCGAGGTGATGTAGTCAACCCTTGAGTACCTTTAAGAAGAGAGCCTGGCTCTAGTTTCTTCTCTGTCTCTTTAGGTCAGCTCAAAATAACCAAGCAGCTGCCCTCACTGACCTCTAAAGGTGAGTTACTGTTAGGCTTCATACTTGTCCTTGCTTTATATATTCTTCTTTGTCTCATTCAGGTCCCTGACTTTGGGTCTGCTTCTGGCCACTTGGAAACTGGTATTTGAACTTGGTCTCTGTTACTTTAGACCCTGGATTTCCCTAACAGATTCCAGTTGGGTTTATTCCGCTGGTTCTCTGTGCTCTGGGCTATGTTAGTGCTCGCCCTTCGGAAGCAAGCTTCCAGCACAGTACACTTGGCTGGCTAGCTGTTCTCTGTGTCTGTAGGAGTGTGTGTGAGCGTGTGGGGACCAGAGGTAGGGTATGTACGAGATCTGGATAATCACTCACTAAAATAGGAGGGGGGTAATCTAAATAGAAACTAGGGAAGCTGGGAAGTAATGCATTTGTTACTACTGATTAACGATCCTGAGGTTTGACGTAAATTCTTAATTAGGTGTTTACTTTCCTGCCAAGAATTTTATCTCAGCTCTCAGATTTTGCTGCCACCTGGTGCTAAAATGTTCCAGGTAGTGATGACTAAATAGTTTGACAGACTCCAGAAAGTATAACCTAGATTCAGAGATAACACAAATTAGGATACTGGATACTCAATGTAATAAATAAAAGACGTAACATTAAAAAAAATAACATGAGAAGAAATGAATGTGGTATATCTGTTACAACAAATTTATAAGAAGTAATAATAGTAAAGTACTAAGCAGTTCTAAGATATCACCATCTCTTAGAAGTACGGTCCCCATTTGAGCTGTCGTTTCTGAATAGGACAGAATACACATTAACAACAAATAACCTCTCAGTTAATGCCCCCTGCCTCCCAACTGAAAACAGTTTGCTATCTCTTCTTTATAAATTAAGACTGGCTAATTCTGCCCAAGGTTTCTTTCTTTCTTTCTTTCTTTTTTTAAAAAGTATTTCATTTTTAAGTGATCCCTACACCCAGTGTGGGTCTTGAACTCACAACTCTGAGATCAAGAGTCCCATGCTCTACTGACTGAGCTGGCCCAATGCCCCATCCAAGGTTTATTTTTATTTCACAGGAAATATTTTTCCTTGTATGGCCTTCACCTGCCCGCTGTTTCTCCCTGGTCTTCGTCCTGCCACTCATCTCCACTGGATCTCCAAGCAGGATATGTTTCTATTGCTTCTGGCTTTTCCCAAATCGTGTTTTGTTTGTATTCTTCCACTCCCTATGTTGGAAGAGATTTTTCCTTCCCGCTGATAACATATCATGCAGCCACCCCTTCCTAATCTGAACTGTTGAAGAAATGCTATCCGATTGGTCTCTCATGTGGAGCCAGTACTTTGCTCATTTAGCTTCAAGGCCCCACGTGTAGAGGGATGTAAAAAGGACGACCCCAAACTCAGGCAAGAAGAGCAGTTCAGTATTGCCATCCACATGCGGCAGATTTTATTTCCCAAAGATGACCACAAGGATAACACCCATCCTACCTGTTCATCTTTACAAGGTGACCTTGACACTCCTCCCCTGGAGAAGCGGAAATCTATGTTCCCTTCACCAGAAGCTGAATGGGTTTGTGACTTTGGAAGAAGTGACACTGTGTGGCTTCTAAGATTAGATTGCAGAAAGTGATTGTCTCCCCAGCCCTCTTGGGATACTCACTTTTGGAACTTGGCCACTCAGATGAGGAGGCGCAAGCCAGCTCCTACGGAAATACCACATGGGGCGGTCACTTGTGATTTCTCCAGCTCTCAGCCCTGGTGCGGTCGCAGCCACGTCTAGCATCAACTGTGAAGATACCTCCAGATGGTTCCAAACTCCTAGATGAGGCCCCAGATATCAGAGAGCAGACAAAAGCCACCCCTGCTATGCTGTCAAATTCCTGACCCACAGGTGCCACGAGTATAATAAAGTTGCTGTTTTCTGTGATAAGTCCGTGTGTGAGAAGAGGAGGGGAGAGGGAGTTGTTACACAGTGATATTGTTAGAAATAGTATCCTATTCAATGTGTTCTTCACAAATGGTGAACAAGTCCCCCTAGATGAAGGAGCGTAGATCCCAGCCCTCCTCTGTCTCATACGTTAATTTGCTTGTCATCCTACGATGTCTCCCTTAACCAGAGCTGGAGCAGGCTTTATCTCTTCTGGTTTCCAGAGTCTTGCTTCTGGCCTCTCAGAAACCTCCCCTTTAATTCCAGGCGTAGTTGCTCTATTTCTTCCAGGAGATCTGGGACTTCATTGTAAGTATTTCTGTCTCACTCATTTCTGGCTGATTTCTCCCATTGTCTGTTCTTGGCTTCTCATTCCATCATCCATCCCTGTAATCCAGTTTTTTGGGTTGAGTAGCAGTGAGAATTATACTTCTGAAGACACTCCAACCTCCTCATAGGAGTGTATGGCCTGACCTACTGGTTCCCACTAGGCAATGATATCATTGACGGCCCAATGACGGCATTTCCTTGATTATTCTGAAATGTATTGTGTCATTACTGTATGCCAAGCATTGTGCTAAACCCTTTGTTCACTTCTTTCAATCCTCTCAACAACTTTATAGAGTAGCAACTATCATCCCTCCCATTTTAAAATAAAGAAAATGAAGAACAGAGAAGTTAGGTAATTTGTTCAAGGCAACACAGCCTATAAATGAGAGGGGTGGTTCAGATGAAGATGGTCTAACTCCAGAGCCCATGCTGTTAACCACATGTCCCATGTACAGGAGATTAAACAATTGGCATGCACCAAACTGAGCCCAACTTTTTAAAAAGACGATTCCAGGGTGAGGTGAAGATTTGTTAACATGTCCCTCCTGCTTTTTTTGTCCTCACAGCTTCCTCTTTCTGCACATAGATCTCTACAAGAATAGGCAACTGCTTCTAGGTAAGGAACCTCCAGTTTAATTCGATACAGAGAAAATAAACATTTCTCCCAAAGAAGCAACAAAGTCTGTAGATGCATAATTTTGGCTGCTAAAAGCTAGCCAGGACAATTTATACTACACCATAGTCACCTGGCTTTTTTCACTAAAATATCTGCATTCAGGTTACATCCCGGATCTTCCCAAGAACAGTAAGTGGAAACTTGTTTTATGTTTGAGTAACTAAAGGGCCATTTCAGGGCTTTATCCCCTGGTACAAAGGATAATTTGCCTCAAAGTGTCTTCCTGCAGAAACTGCTTATGGCAATTTAATAACAGTGTTTTGCACTGGTTTTTAAAATATATCAGGAGTGTAGCAGGCTTCCTGGGAGCAGTCATAGCTCCGGCTTAGACCTGTTACTGGGCTCGCACTCAGCATTTTGACATAGTCCCAGTGTAGATCTACCTCTTCCATGCATGGATGAGAAATAGATATTTTGCTGAGAATTCTGCACATTAAGGGGAGAGGATTTGTGTTGTAAAATCATATTTTAAATCTTAATAAGAATCCCCTTTCAAGATCTCTTCTTTTCCCAATAGTCCATTGTGGACAACAATTTTCTTTACTCTTCAAAAAGCTTCCCCCTCCCTCAAGAATTGTTCTCCTAAATTCTCCAGCCTCTTATCCCAAACTGGCATCTCACCCCCATCTCATGGTTCCCTCTCCAGACTGCATCCTTAGACTCATCTCAGCACTCTGAAAAGGAATCTCTCCTATAGGAGAGGGAAGAGTGTGGCATATGAAAAAATATAATTTTTCTCAGTTACAAATGATTTTTTTCTACATATATCTCTTAACAAGAGCTTCTATACATCAATTTTTAAATTGGCTTTAACGTCTTTTTTTAAAATTATGAACTAAACCACATATGCAAAATAATAAGCATAGAATATATATACATGCTAAAAAATAAAAAATAAGAATAATCATAAAACCCGGTGTACTAGATCATGCTGGATCAACTTGGTTAAGCTGGGAACCGTGTCCCAGTATTTCCTTTCCTCTGTGACTCATGGTTAGAGTTGGCCTAAAGAGAAACTTGCGCAAATATGGAAGGTGCAAGTGGAGAGTCAGCCATTATTCTCTGAAGGTCATAGTAGTCAGACGTGGTAACAGACAGATACATAGGTTCCCAGCGAGTTGTAGCTTGCCCTTGCTCTCCTCCACTCTGCCAAGAGCTCTTCCTTCTAACTGCTTGCCCAGCTACAGCTCCAGAGGTGGTTTCTTTGCTGAAGCAAAACAACATACACTTTGGATATGGCAAGTGCTTTTTTCTTGATGCCCATTAGTAAAGACCACCAGAAGCAGTTGTCTGACTCAGCAGATCCAAAGGTTCTTGAAATGCTTTACCAGATAGAGGTGCGTTGTAGAGCATTTGGCAAGCCTCTGTGGGTGAATCATAGCACAGATCTTTAGAGATTTTGAAACAAAATTATGTCATCCTCTCCCAATTACTATTCTTTTGAGAAACAGCTTCTGGCATAGAAACAGGCCCTACTAGAGACTAAACACGTAAGTATGGGACATTATGCAAACTGAGCTGCTCATCACAGAATGAGTGATGTTGGACCCAATAAGCTATAATGTGGGGTGTGCACAGTATCACTTCATCATCAGGTGGGAGTGACATGTAAGAGATCGGGCTCAAGCAGGTCCCAGAGATATAAGAAATTGCATCAGTATGTGGCCCAGATTCCTGAGAAACCCACTTTCTCTACACTGCCTCTCCTCTCTCGGTGTGCATCTGTGGCTTCATGGGGGTGTTTTTTAGAATCAATTGATGGAGGAAGGAAAATAATGGGTTGGGTTTACAGATATTTCTACCAAAAATGTTAGCAGAAGTTGAAGTTATGTATCTGCAGGATTACAGTCCCCCTCAAGTATGGTTGCAAAAGACCGTGTTGAAGAGAAATTCTCAGTAGGCAAAACGGTGTACCTGGTTGTTTAATTTGCCTGGAAGGAAAAAATGACCAGAGCTGTGGATCTGCATTAATTCATGAGCAAAGGCTATCAGTTTGGCTGATTGGTTATGGACTTGGAAGGAAGATTATGGAAGAATCAGAGGCAATGAGTTTTGGAGAAGAGATATGAAGATAGACCTTTTTGAATGAACTCAGAATACGATATGTGTGTCCCAGATGAATGCTCACCGAAGACCAATCTTACCAGAGAAGGATCTTAATAGCAGACAGGATAACCTGTCTTATGGATGTCAGTAAGCATCTTTTCCCAGTCACTTCTGTACTTGCCCAATGCTTCATAAATAAAGGGGCCATAGTTGCAAGGATAGAGGTCATGCGGCAACAGGGTCTTTCTCTCACCAAAGCCAGTGTGGTTATTTCCATTCCTGAGTCCCCAGCTGCCAACAATAAAGACCAACACCAACTGGAGATAGGACATTATTTCTAAGGTCACCTGGCATCAGGCTGATTACATTGGACCATTTCCACCATAGAAGAGAAACGCATTGTTCTTACTTGAATAGATAATTATTTTGGATATGGATTCACCGTCCCTTCCTGCAGTGTTTCTTCTGAGACTACTCATCTGTGGATGTCTAGAATGCTTTCTTCACAATAATGGTGTCCCATCAGTCTTGATTCTGACCAGGAAACTCATTTTGCAGAGAATGAATGCAATACTAGTCTTCCTACACCTTGGAAGCAACTGACCTGGTTGAATTATGTAATAGCTTTTCAAGGCTCAATTTAGTGCTGGGTGGGTGACAAAACTGTGCTCTTCGGGATAGACAAAGACTTTGGTGTACTCTTTTATTAGGAGAAGGTTAACAAGTTTTCAGTTGTAGGAAGGGTAATTTAATCATGTTATACAAAATCATGGTCCTGTTGCTGGTTTTGTTTGGGAATTAAATATGGTTAAAGAAGTTTGTGTGGATACCAAGTATCCACAGTGTGGATGTATCAGAGTGTGCCAGAGTGTGATGTGTCAACTTGGATAAACTGAGAACTGTATGATTCTGAGATAGACTTCGCTAAGAGAAGAACCTGTGCTAGGTTTCAAAGGCAGAAATGAAGCAATGACCAATATTCTCTGAGAGTTATTGTGCTCAGGTGTGGTGATGGACAGATACAGAAGTGCTCAGTGGGCTCACCTTGTTCTTTCCCATTGGCGTTTAAACATGTCTTTGCCATCTTCAAAAATCTCTCCCTTGACCTCATGTCCCCTTCCACACTAACCCTTCTTCTTTACTGCTGGCTGTATCCATTTTTTCCACTCTCCTCACTTCTCTGTGACTGGCCTGGCACATCTTTCTCCCTAAAACTACTTTCACTGTTCCTCGTTCTATACTCATTCTTGCTGGATTTCTGTTACTATTATATGCTAATGGTGCTCAAGAATATATCTATCCAGATGTCTCCTCTGAGTTTCATATCTGCATGCCCAGGGGTCTACTCAACACTGCCACCTGGGTAATAGCTGTCTATGAAGTCAGCATGTCCATAACTAAACTTACCATATTTCCCTTCAAAACTATGCCTCCTTCATATCTCAGTGAAGAGCACCGTCATCCACTCAGGTGTCCAAGCCAGAAACCTAGTTTGAAAGCTTCCCACTTTTCTCCCTCCTACTGTCACTCTTCTTTTATATTTTCCTTTATCTTTTATCTTTTGCCTGGATGACTGCAATAGTCATTCTTCTCGAAGTTATGAAGATATAATTAAATTACACAACTAGAATGTACCGTCTACAGATGCTAGGGTTTATCTTCAGTGTGGTTCCCTATTAACCCTCAAAATGTGGGGCAGTAAATCCATTTAGGAGAGGTTGCAGCCTATGGTGGGTTAAGATGGGCGAAAGGAAAAAATGCTTACACAACACTGGACATTTTCAGTGTGTTAGATGTGGTGGAAATGCTGTTCATTCCATAAATAATTATTAACTTTTTACCATGGCCAGGAGCTGTGGAGGAAACAGCAAGAAAAGGAGGAAACTGCTAGGAAACTGCAGAAGTTTGCAAGGCATTGATTCATTGTATACTTTTCTCCTAGGTCCTGTGCTATGTGACTTGCAGGGAATACAAAGGTGAAAAAATCTTTGCCCCTATTCTCCAGGGGCCCTCAACTTCCTCTAGTCACTACTGATGTTGAATGATATCTCAAATGGCCCCATTGCTGAGCTCCTCCCACAGACAGTGTTACAGTAAAGTTCCTTCCAGGGCCTATTATTTTTCAGAGAATAGATTAAGTCCAGAGGAAAAGAAAAAGTCAGTATAAGGACGTATGTAGATTGTTGTCTAGAAGCAAGGACTCTTTTCTGGTGACACATAGAGACCACCTCCTTGGGACCTGACTTAAACTGTGAGCAATCTCAATAATGAATTCAGTCTTGTGCTCAGCCCATTCCCAGAACCTCTGGCTTAATTATGAGAAGAAAACCTATTTATTCAGGGACATCACCACTTTGGGATAAATTCCTGGAAGTCATCAGAAAGGCAAAGGGAAGACCTTTCTCAGAGTCTCTTCTTTGGATTTCTCAGAAAGAAATGTTTCATGTTTGGCCTGTCAAGCGCTTTTAATCTCAGTCCATGGATTTGCCCCCTATTTAATTGTCTTTGAATTTAGGTCTCCCTGTCTACCCAGGGGCCCAGATCTTCCAAGGAAGCGTAAGACAACCTTTCTTGTGTCTTCCTCAGATATCATCTTTTCCTGAGTATGTTCTTCATATTATTAGCTACAAGATAATGAAAATAATAATACTTATGTGGTATTTTACATTTTGCAAAATTCTTAATGAGTTTTAGATCACTTAATCCTAGTAGCAACCCAGAGAGGCAGAGCTATGAGGAATCTGAGGCTAAGAGAAAAGTCACTTGTCGAAAACCACACAGTTGTTAGACCGCACACCTCACAAGAAACCCAGATATTCTAACTCATTTCCTCTTTCCACTGCTGCTCCCTACATCCATCCAGTGGCTGAAGTAATTTCTTGCTGTGCTCCCTTTCAAAATTATTCTGACGTTTTAATAAAATTGCATTGATATTGGGAGCCAAGTAGCACTGAGGTCCTCCCGGTAGACTAGCTTCGCTGTGGGGATGGGTCTAGCTCCCCTCCACCCTAAGCAGGGCCCTGGGGGCCTACCAAGAGCAAGGGAATGCAGGAGAAAGTCACCTGAGGCAGAGTCCTCACCTTGGCTACACATAGAAAACACCCAGGGAGCTTCAAAAAGTACTGAAACCTGGGTTTTAGCCCCAGAAACTTTTATTTAATTGGTCTTAGGGGCAGCCTGGAAACTGAGGTGCTTAAAACTCTCCAGATGATCCTACAATGCACCCAAGATAGAGAACTCTTGCCTGAGGTCCTCCTCAGATTTACTTACTCTTTACAGGATTATGGATGCATTTTCTCTTTCCTAAATGCTTATTATGCCCATCATACATAGTCATCAGATAAAACCTAGAAACCACTGACTAATCTTTGAATTAGTATCATAATTATTTCACAGAGAAAGAAATACTGTTAACAATTTGGTGTGTATCTTTCCAGACTTTTTTCTATGTGGAGACATATAAATAAGCCTTATTCTATTTTTTAAAAATCAAAGTGACATACATATAGACTGCCGTCTTTGTTGTTTTTTTCATATCAATAAATTCAAATCTGTACCGTTTCCATAGGAATTTTAGCATTCTATTGTTTGGTGGTACCTTATTCAGTCTTTAAGAACAAATAGGAGTTTTCTTTTTATCTCCATATCCCTTTCCTTTCCAACAAGGTGACACTTGAAATCTTAGAATATCATAAGAATGATCATATTTTCTTGGTTTTGTTTTGTTTTGTCTTGTTTTTTTGTTTTTTTGGGGTTTTTTTTGGCTTCTGAGACAACTGCCATTTATCTGGAAGAATTACAATTAATCAAATAGTATGTCAACATGGAACAGGTTTTTGGAGGGAAGTTTGCAAATGATTATTAACACTTAAACCCCTATAATCTTAAAGAAACTCTGCATTCTACAACCCCCAAAGTTCTGCCATGTCTTCAGTTTTTTGGGGTCTTTTCTCATATTGTGAAAGCCTAACCGACTACCTGGGTAAGCTCGATGAGGAGCCTATGAAATAATGCTAAAAATAATTACTACTAGCATTTGTATAACACTTTAGAGTGGCTAGTTCTAACGTAAAAGAACTAACTGCCATTTGTTGAATATCCTTATTGAGAATCAATGAGACAGGCACTGAACTAGACCTTAATATAGTCTTCTATTTGATAATTCTTGTAAGGTCTATATAATGGCATCATTGTCTCCATTTTACAGATGAGATATCTAAGTCTCAATGGATTGCCTGAGTTCACATTTTAAAACCTCATTGTGTCTGAGATATCGCTTCACTCCAGTCAGAATGGCTAAAGTTAACAACACAGGAAACAACAGGTGTTGGCGAGGATTTGGAGAAAGGGTAACTCTCTCTGTTCCCGGGCATGCAAGCTGGTACAGCCACTGTGGAAAACAGTGTGACGCCTCTTCAAAAAGTTAAAAACAGAGATACCCTAGGATCCAGCAATTGCATGACCAGATATTTACTCAAAGGACACAAAAATACTTATTCAAAGGGACACATGCACCCTAATGTTTACAGCAGCATTATCAACAACAGCCAAACTACGGAAGCAGCCCAAGTGTCTATCGACTGGTGAATCGATAAAGAAGATGTATACAAAAGAAATAAAAATCATCATATCATGGTTTTACTCAGCATTATATTTCAGAGCCTAGCTCAGTGCCTTACGCTGTGCCTAGCAGAGAGCAGGCACTCAATCCGTAGCTGATGGATGAAAAAATACTAAATCATGTGCTGTATCATTATTTCTTTTTTACATATTTATTTATTATTATGTTCAGTTAGCCAACATACAGTACATCATTAGTTTTTGATGTAGTGTCCATACTGCCTCTGACTAATGTTCTCTCCAGAGAAGATTTTCTTTCTTCTTATTTTTCTTTCAAGTTTTTATTTAAATTCCAGTTAGTTAATATACAGTATATTGTTAGTTTCAGGTGTAGGATTTAGTGATTCATCACTTACATACAACACCCAGTGCTCACCACAAGTGCCCTCCTTAATACCTATCACCCATTTAACCTATCTCCCCCACCGCCCTCCCCTTCAGCAACCCTCAGTTTGTTCCCTATAGTTAAGAGTCTGTTTTATGGTTTCCCTCTCTTATCCCCACCCTCACCCTTGTTATGTTCAACATTTTGTTTCTTACATTCCATATAGGAGTGAAATCATATGATATTTGACTGACTTACTTTGCTTAGCACAAATACTCTCTAGCTCCAACCACATTGTTGCAAATGGCAAGATTTCATTCTTTTTATGGCTCAGTAATATTCCATTGTATATATGCTACATCTCCTTTATCCATTCATCAGTTGATGGACATTTGGGCTCTTTCTATAATTGGGCTATTGTAAATAATGCTGCTATAAAAATCGGGATGCATGTATCCCTTCGAATCAGTATTTTTGTATCCTTTGGGTAAAAAGAGGAGATTTTCTTCCTGGGCTTTCATTCTCCAACAATGACTCCTCACATAGTTATCAGTAATCATAGTGATAGAAATGATTCGGTGGATCACGGAAATGTGCCTGCATTCTTTTCATTCTCTAAGGTAGTTGTTCTCAAAATGTGGTCCCTAGACCAACAGCATTGGTGTCACCCATGAGCTTGTGAGAAATGCAGACTTGCAGATCCCCACTCTAGAATGCTGAATCAGAATTTCTGGGTGCAAGTCTCAGGAAACTGTGTTTTATTTACTTATTTATTTTAAAAGATTTTATTTATTTATTTGAGAGAGAGTGAGAGAGAGCAAGCATGAACATGGAGAGGGGCAGAAGGAGAGAAAAGGAGAAACAGACTTCTTGTTAAGCAAGGAGCCTGATGTGTCCTGATCCCAGGACCTTGAGATCACGACCCGAACCAAAGGCAGACTCTTAACTGACTGGGCTACCCAGGTGCCTCAGGACACTGTGTTTTAATAAGCTTTCCAGGGGTGCCTGGGTGGCTCAGTCATTAAGGATCTGCCTTCAGCTCAGGTCATGATCCTGGGGTCCTGGGATCAAGCCCCACATTGGGCTCCCTGCTTGGTGGGAAGCCTGTTTCTCTCTCTCCCACTCCCCCTGCTTGTGTTCCCTCTCTCGCTGTGTCTCTGCCAATAAATAAATAAATAAAATCTTAAAAAAAAAAAAAAAAGCTTTCCAGACGATTTCAATGAGTGCTGAAGATGAACATTAAACTTTGAGAACCCTGAGAATAAATGAACCCTTCCTATTTTGCGACTCACAAGAGTAGTTTAGCTTGGATGATTGCATGGATGGAGGAGCCATTTATAGAGACTGGGAAGACAGGAGAGGCAAGTTTGGTTGGAAGTCATGGTTTGTTAAATTTGAAATACCTATGGGATGTCCAAGTGAAGATACCTGGAGGCATCTAGAGCCTCTAGGTCTGGAACTTATGGGGAAGAACTGAATTAGACATATAGATTTGTGAGGTAGATATACAGACTTGGGGATATTTATACCTTAAGGTGGTTGAAGTGGAATAGGACTGCTCAAGATAGCGGGAGGCATTAGAGAAGAGGGGGCCCATTCTAAGGAATAGCATTATTTAAGGAGAGTAGGTGACAGGTGCTCAAAGAATAATCTGAGGACAGACATTCTTCTTTGTGAGTGACTTACATTGGACCGTTTGTCTCATCTTCCCCTCTGAATGACAAGCTCTTTAAAAGCGAGGACTGCGTAAACTTTAATAGGTCCTTCAAACAAAAGTACACTGCTGTACAGCCCGTGAATAATTAGTAAATTCCTACCAGGATTCCGCTATGCAGTAAGCCAATGTGATCAGAGTCACCAGAAAGATGTTTCCCCCCAAAACACTTATATAATTTCCCAATGGACAGTGTGGCAGATTAAAAATAAGTGAATAAATAAAGGGCATCATGCATAATCCACTGATATCCATGCTAATCACATTAATCAGAGTGAATTAATTACACCTGAAAACAGATGCAAAGTTAAATTCCTTAGAAAATCAATTCATTAAACTCATATTGGAATGCACAGTCAACAACCCCCATGTTTAGAAACTATTCAGCATGATTTGTGGCAACTTCTGATTTACTAACAAAACTGCTTAAAACATTTTTAAAGGCAATTACAATTACTGTCTGGTATTTGATGGAAAGAAATCTAGTCAGCATTGTCCCTCGTGTGTCAACTGTCACAATTTTCTAAAAATTTTGGGGCAAAAAATAGGCAGGCTCTACTATTTGCTAGCCTCGATTAGGGTTAATTCAATGTGTGTCTGCAAATAATAGTGTTTAATGTAATCTCTCTAATTACAGATAAAACGCATTTTCAGTCATGCTCATCACTGACAGTATTTTGGGATAAGTTAAACTGACAGCTGCTTTCTAAAGGAAAGGAAAAAAACAAACCTTCCCTGGGATTGTGTTGATTTTCTCTCTCTCTCTCTTTTTTTAACATTGAAGTTCAGAAAAATATGAAATTAGACCATTGGCTCTACATGCCAATTTTGAAATGACATATGGAATTTGGGAATTTGATATGTTTCCCATCTCTCACTCCCATCAGTGAATATCTACCTTAAATTCACTCAAGAAGCATTTTCTTTTTTTTTTTTTAATTTTTTTTAAAATTTATTTATTTGTTAGAGAGAGCGAGCGAGCACAGGCAGACAGAGTGGCAGGCAGAGGCAGAGGGAGAAGCAGGCTCCCTGCCGAGCAAGGAGCCCGATGTGGGACTCGATCCCAGGACGCTAAGATCATGACCTGAGCCGAAAGCAGCCGCTTAACCAACTGAGCCACCCAGGCATCCCTCAAGAAGCATTTTCTAAGGGTTTCTAGGGAACCAGGCATTGTGCTGGGCACTAAGGAGATCAAGAAGTAATGATTGTACCAAAGCTGCCCTCCATAATTGGCTCCATTAGCCAAGTCAAGCATCCTACAATACTAGACCTGAAAGTCACAGTGCCACTATATTTATAGCCCTTTCAGAGTGAGACTATTCATGTCACAGTATTTTTTTCTCTTTCTTTCTTCCTTTCTTCTTAAGAATTATTTATTTATTTTAGAAAGCAAGCAAGAGAGTAAGCCGGTGCGGGGAGGGGCAAAGGGAGAGGGAGAGAGAGAAGCTCCAGCAGACTCCTTACTGAGTGAAGAGCCTGTCATGAGGCTCCAGCCCACAACCCTGACTGAGATCATGACCTGAGCTGAAATTAAGAGTTGGACACTTAACTGACTGAGCCACCCAGGCGCCCCATGTCACAATATTTTCTGAAGGGTCAATGCATATTCTTCTTCAACCATAGCTGATTAGACCAGAGATGTCTAGAGGGCACCTAATTCGTGGATTGTTCAAAGATCTAAAGTTGGCCTAGAAAGAAAAGTTGAGCTAAATCTATTGGATTTTCTCTTTTGGGAATAGGAATTGGAAAATGCTGAATAAGGTGGTTAGTGGCAAAAGTGAAATTAGAAGGTGATAAGAGAGAAACCATAAGAAAAAAGAATTAAGACTATGGGGTTATGAAGATACAAGGTTATGAAGATCTAGAAACACAGGACCTAGTTCAAGGTTGAATGAATCAAGGAATGAATAAAAAAACAAATAATTGTGACCTAAGGTAACTTTGGCTTATTTGGTAGCCTCAAAACATGAATGATTCATACTGAGTCACTATCCTTAATACTCTTGACTTTTTTTTTTTTTTAACATATGTTGCAGATGGACTGTTTCTTACATCTTATATGTCTTAGTTGGGATATAGTTCAGCTTTGAGTAACAAAAAATTCAAAATAACAGTGCTTTAAGCAAGGAATTTATTTCTCTTTTATGCAAGGTTTAGAAACAAACAACCAAGAGCTGAGAGGGTATCTCTTCTCAAAAAAACCCCAAAACAACAAAAAAAACCCTAAAAAACAAAACAAAACAAAAACAACCACAAAACCCACCAAAAACCAAAAAAACAAAGAAAACCAAAGCCCTCTTAGACCCTTAGAGGTACCTTTATCTCCATAGTCTAAGGTAGCATCCATGTTCCAGATGGAAGGTGGAGAGAGGAATAAACAAGGGGCAAAAGATACCATCTGTTGCTTAAGAGAGGTTTCTAGAATCTGGGAAAGTCCTGTATGTGATTTTGGGGTGCAAAGCAAGGAAAACATCTAAGTTCCACTTCAAGAGCAACACCAGAAATAGAGAGGACACCAGAAGTACAGTAAGACAGTGCATTAGCAGAGCTCAACAAACAGACGTGAGACCCCAAAGCTAGAGCTAATGTAAAAATTGGCAGAATTTGCAGGTATCTTTTTTAAAAATTTTTATTTATTTATTTGAGAGAGAGAGAGCGATCGTAAGTAGGCTGAGAGGCAGGCAGAGAGAAAGGAGGAAGCAGGCTCCCTCCCCGGCAGAGAGCCCAATGTGGGGCTCGATGCCAGGACCCTGAGATTATGACCTGGGCCGAAGGCAGAGGCTTAACCCACTGAGCCACCCAGGCGCCCCCAGAATTTGCAGGTATCTTGAGGAAGTCTTTGGGTTTTTCTCTTTGTGGATTCGTGAGTTTGAAACAAGCCCTTCTAGATCCTGAGTAGAAGAGGCCCAAGCTAACATGTGGGTTACAGCACACATCAGCTCTGTTCCAAGAGCAGCAGCATGTATGAGCCATCCTAAAATATAACCTATCGTGATATGACTCTTGACTTTTCTCCAACTTGAAGTTTCCTCCCATAGGGGCAGATAATAATAATGTTGTCTCCAGAAGGCCACTATCAAATGCCATCTGGAAGGAAAGAGTGACATATAGGAGATGGTAACCAGATGACACTTTGCCTTACAACCATTGACTTACATCCACTTACATGGGCCAAGACCATGCTTTACTGCAAGGAAGTCTGAGAAATGTATTTATCCTGAACAACCCACGTGCTTGGTCAGATAATCTATTTCTACGTAGAAAGTTTTGGCAGCTTCCTATAAGCTTAAACTTGCCCGGTATTTCCACTCCTAGGTTTTTACTTTGGAGGAAATAAAACATGTTCACACAAAGACCTGTCGATAAATGCTGTTGGCAATTCTATTAATAATTGTACAAAGCACAATAAGATGCCATTTTACGACCACTGGACTAGCTAAAATGAAAAATTCTGATGACTCCAAGTGTGGGGGAAATTCTAGAACAGTAGGAATTCTCATACATTATTGTTGAGACCGTAAACTGGTACAAACCCTTTTGAACAAATTGGTGTACCTAGTAAAAGAGAAGATTTGTCTATTCCATAGTCTTGTAGTTCTACTTCTTGGTAAGCCCAAGGCAGTGATTCAAACTTTTGTATACATCATGATCACGTGGAGGGCTTGCTGAGACCCAGACTGGTTTCTGATTCAGTCTGTTTGGGGTGGGGCCTGAACATTTGCATTATGTTTTTTTAAAAGATTTTATTTATTTATTTGAGAGAGAGCAAGAGCGAGAGAGATCGCAGAATGAGAGGAAGGAGACTCCCCACTGAGCAGGGAGCCCAAACTGGGGCTTAATCCTAGGGCCCCAAGATTTTGACCTGAGTTAAAGGCAGAAGCTTAACTGACTGAGCCACACAGGTGCCCCTGAAAATTTGCATTTCTAACAAGTTCCAGGTGATGCTGATGATATTCGTCCTGGGACCATACTTTGAAAACCACTAGTGTAGAGAGATTCTTGCCTATGTTTCTAAGGAGATGTGTACAAAAATGTTCATAGTTTTATGGCTTGAAATAGCAAGAACATGGAAACAACTTAGATATCCACTGACAGGAAAATGAATAAAGAAATTATAATGTACTAAAAGAAGTACTACAGAGCAGTGAAAATTAATAAATTAGAGCTATATGACATCATAGATAAATCCCAATATAATTTTGAGCAAAGAAACAAATTTCAAAAGAGTATGTGCTTTATGATACCACTAATATAAACTTTTAAAACTGTAACTCTAAACAGTAAGTTGTTTAGGAATGTATACATATGCAAGAATAAACCAAAATTCAGGCTAATGGGAAGAAGAGGGGAATACAACTGGAGAAACAAAGAGACTCCAACCATTCTTGTGTTGGATGGTATGTTCATAGGTGTTTGTTATATTATTGTTTTATATGTTTAAATCATTTTAAACTATATAATACTAAGCGAAATGAGTCAGTCAGAGAAAGACAAATACCATATGATCTCACTCATACGTGGAATTTAAGAAATAAAAGAAATGAACACGGGGAGAATGAGAGAGACAAACCAAGAAACAGACACTTAACAATAGAGAACTAACTGATGGTTTACCAGAGGGGAGGTGGGCACAGCAGTGGAAGAATAGGGGATGAATACTTTTGTACACATCTTCTGATAAATATAGGCAAGGATCTCTCTAGATGAGTGTTTTAGAAAGTGTAGTCCCAGAACCATAGCATCAACATCACCCGGGAACTTGCTAGAAGTGTCACTTATCATGTTGGAAAAAAAAAAAAAAAACGATAAAAAAAGAGGCAATAAAATAAAATAAAAACAGTGACCTTAAAAATCATTTTCATAATCATTTTTTGGTTTTAAATCACTTGCATTTTTTGTGTATATATTCTACTTTGTTCTTTTTAATCAGTTTTATTTTTCCAATTTTATATTATTTTAATTTTCCATGGAATCTTGGCAGTATAAAAAAGCAAAAATACAAATATAAAGGATGTACTCTTTATTTTTTAAAGTAACAGAAATCTTAAGTATGTATAAATGGACAATGAAACATACACAAGCAGGTTTGTTAGGTAGTATACTTACATGTGTGATTTTTCTATATACTTTAAAAAGTCTTTTTGTGATTCTGAACAATTGATTAGAAACTGGAAGGAAAAAATGAGCAAGAATGAGATGGTGAGGGTGAAGAAATGAGGATTTTAGGAATCAAAGATAGAAAGTGTGTTAGGAGACACATTATATTCAATGGGCAAATACAGGCCAGGCTGCTAGGAAGAGAACAAGCCTGGGATGCTTAAGGACAGCCTGGTTCTCTGTTATGCTCTAACATCCGTCTGCAGGGGCAGCAAAAGTAAATTCTGGGTGGGATGAGGCTGTTCATTATGGGTTTAGTGAAAGTGGCTGGAAAGGGACAGAGAGGTGGTTGTCGAGTCCAAAAGAGGACAGCTATTGACTGCCAAGATTCCATGGGAAATTAAGAGTTTCTTGAGATTAAGAGTTTCTTATGGTTTGTCTCCCTCCCTGGTCCCATCTTGTTTCATTTTTAACTTCCCTACCCCCTACGACCCCCTGCCCTGCCTCTCAAATGCTTCATATCCGAGAGATCATATGATAGTTGTCTTTCTCTGATTGACTTATTTCACTAAGCATAATACCCTCTAGTTCCATCCACGTTGTTGCAAATGGCAGGGTTTTGTTTTTTTGATGGCTGCATAGTATTCCATTTTATATATACACCACATCTTCTTTATCCATTCATCTTTTGATGGACATCTAGGTTCTTTCCATAATTTAGCTATTGCAGACATTGCTGCTATAAACATTTGGGTGCACATGCCCCTTCGGATCCCTGCATTTGTATGTTTAAGGTAAATACCCAGTAGTGCAATTGCTGGGTTGTAGAGTAGCTCTATTTTCGAGGAACCTCTGTACTGTTTTCCAGAGTGGCTGTACCAGCTTGCATTCCCACCAACAGTGTAGGAGGGTTACCCTTTTTCCACATCCTTACCAACATCTTTCCTTTCCTGACTTGTTAATTTTAGCCATTCTGACTAGTGTGAGGTGGTATCTCATTATGGTTTTGATTTGTATTTCCCTGATGCCGAGTGATGTTGAGCACATTTTCATGTGTCTGTTGGCCATTTGGATGTCTTCTTTGCAGAGATGTCTGTTCATGTCTTCTGAAGAAATCTTCATTTCTTGATTGGATCATTTGTTCTTTGGGTATCAGGGAAATATAAATCAGAGGGCCTTGTTTTTTTTTAATCCATTCTGACCCCCTGTGTCTTTCGATTGGGGCTTTTAGCCCATTTACATTCAGGGTAACTATTGAAAGATATGAATTTAGTGCCATTGCATTGCCTGTAAGGTGACTGTTACTGTATATTGTTTCTGTTCCTTTCTGGTCTGTTACTTTCAGGCTCTCTCCTTGCTTAGAAGACCCCTTTCAATATTTCCTGAAGGGCGTTTGGTGTTTGCAAATTCTTTTAATTTTAATTTTAATTTGTCCTGGAAGCTTTTTATCTCTCCTTCTATTTTCAATGACAGCCTAGCTGGATATAGTATTCTTGGCTGCATGTTTTTCTCGTTTAGTGCTCTGAATATATCATGCTAGTCCTTTCTGGCCTGCCAGGTCTTTGTGGATAGGTCTGCTGGAAATCTAATAATATTAGGTTACAGACCTCCTGTCCTGAGCTGCTTTCAGGATTTTCTCTTTGTCTCTGAGACTTGTAAGTTTTACTATAAGATGATGGGGTATGGGCTTATTTTTACTGATTTTGTGGGAGATTCTCTGTGCCTGCTGGATTTTGATGCTTGTTCCCTTCACCAAATTAAGGAAATTCCCTGCTATAATTTGCTTCAATATACCTTCTGCCCACCCCCACCCCCCACTTCTTCTTCTGGGATCCCAATTATTCTAAAATTTTTCCTTCTTATGGTATCACTCATCTCTTGAATTCTCCCCTTGTGGTCCAGTAGTTGTTTATCTCTCTTTTTCTCAGCTTCTTTATTCTCTATCGTTTGGTCTTCTATATCACTAATTCTCTCTTTCGCCTCATTCATCCTAGCAGTAAGAGCCTCCATTTTTGAGTACATCTCATTAATAGCTTTTTTGATTTCAACTTGGTTAGATTTTAGTTCTTTTATTTCTCCAGAAAGGGATTCTCCTGTATTTTCCATGCTTTTATTGAGCCCAGCTAGCACCTTGATAATCATCATTCTGAACTCTAGTTCTGACATATTACCACTGTCTGTATTGATTACGTCTCTAGCCGTCAGTACTGCCTCTTGTTCTTTTTTTTTGAGGTGAGTTTTTCCACCTTGTCATTTTACCCAGATAAGAACAGATGAATGAGAGAACAAAATACTAAAAGGGTGGCAACAACCCCAGAAAAATATACACTAACCAAATCAGAAGAGGCCTGAAAACAATTTATATATATATATATATATATTTATATATATATATATAAATTGAATATATATATAATTGAATATATATATATTCATATATATATGACTAGAACAGAGCCACACCCTTGATTTTGGGTGTATTTTGGTCTGTTAGAAGAAACTGCCTCCCAAAATTTTAAAGAAAGAAAATCTTATATATACACAAAAACAAGGGTAAACATGATGAAGGGGTAGAATATGACTGTAAAGATGAAAATTTAAAAAGATTCTAAAAAAGGAATTGATAAGATAAGAAGTCAGTTGAAAAAAGAAAAAAAAAGAGGAAAGAGTATGATCAGGCTGGAGACTAGAACAAAGCCATGCACTAGATTTAGGGTATATTTTGATCTATTACAAGAAACAATACCAAAATTCAAAGAAAGAAAAATCTAAATGTATACAAAAAATAAGGTAAAATACAATGAAGGGATAGAATATGACTATAACAATGAAAATTTTAAAAGGTTTTTAAAAAGGTATTGATAAGATAAAATAGTTAAAAATGTTGAAATAGGAAAGAGGAAAAATTTAAAAAATAGAATAAGAAAACAATTTAAAAAATTTAACTTTGAAAGACTAAAGAACCATGGGGGGATAGCCATGAATTCTATGGGCTATATTCCTGTAGCTCTAAAGTTTTGCAGTTCTCATTGATTGGTGAACTTGGTCTTGGCTGGATGTTCTTGCTGATCTTCTGGGGGAGGGGCCTGTTGCCCTGATTCTCAAATGTCTTTGCCTGAGGCGGAATTGCTCCACCCTTGCCAGGGGCTGGGCTAAGTAATGTGCTCAGGTTCAACCTTGGGAGCTTTTGTTCCCTGAACACTTTCCGTAGAGCTTTGGAGGACAGGAATGAAAATGGTGGCCTCCCAATCTCCAGCCCATAGGAGCCGAGAGTTCGGGACCCGCTCTTCTGTGTACCCTCAGAGAAAAGCAGTCAATGTCTCCCGTCTCCTTAGTCTCCAGCTGCACTCTGTGCTCACCCGGCCTGTGACCGAGCATTTTTATCTCTGGTGCATGGTCCTGTTTGGAGTCTCCAAACTTAGCAGATTCCTGCTGCACACTCCCATGCTGCTCCTCCCGGAGGAGGAAGGAGAGGGGTCTCTCCAGATCTGCCACTTGTGGGGTCCCTGCTCGAAGAGCAGTGGTTGGACTGTGCCTTGGATCACAGTTTAATGTAACCCCAAGCTGAGAGCTCACTCCTCGGCTCTGTCTTTGCAGCCAGCCTCCCTGCTATGATACCTGGCAGCTCTGTCACACCCAGACACCCCTGGTCTTTCTGTGACCCAGCAGGTCCTGAGACCATACTGTCTCCATGACGGCTCTGCCCCCCCACTTAGCCTCTGGAGCAATGTCCTTCAATGGAGCAGACTTCTAAAAGTTCTGATTTTGTGCTCTGCTGCTCCACCGCTTGCTGGGAGCCAGCCCCTCCCCCCATGGTCTCTCTTCCTGTATATTGCCTCGGATTCACTTCTCTGCATGCCCTACCTTCCAGAAAGTGGTCACTCTTCTGTCACTTTTCTGTTGCTAGAATTGCTGCTCTTCTTCTCTTTGACCTCCTCTTGAGTTTGTAGGGGTTCAGAATGGTTTGATAACTATCTAGTTAAAATCCAGGGACCTGATGATATTAGGTCTCCTACTCCTCCGCCATCTTGCTCCTCCCCCTTTGTGATTATTTTTTAATGGCTACAGAGTTTCAGTTGTGTGAGATGAAAAGAGCTCTGGCCATTGGTTTAACAACAGTGGGGATGTACTTAACATCACCTAACTGTGTACCCGATTAAAAAAAAAAAGAAAAAAGGCAACAATTAGCTTCCTTTGTTGTCTTTGTGCATTTAACTTAGGAAATTTCAACTACAAACATCTGCCCCTTATTTAGTCCTCAACTTCCCACCTCCCTCCTCGTTCAAACCAGACTTCTGCCTCTGGAGTGCACTTTTGCTAAGCACCTGTATTTAAATCTATATGCAAGATGGAGCGCCACCATATCTCTCATTCTTTTCTTACTAATCACACTGTATATAGTTCAGGAAATGAAGGCACTGCTGAGGAGCAAGAAGAAAGGTTTGGCCCCTAGACTGAACATAGCACTTAGATGCCACAGAAAATTCATTGTGTATGAACTGATGAACTAAGTAGAGATCCACATTTCTTTTTTGGACCCATCAATGCATACACAAGTAATACATTTGCCCTAATCCTGAATATATGGTGTTTGGGGCGGAGTTGAAGGAAAGTTGCATTTGCATTGCCCACAAAGAGGGCTTTCTAGGCAATGTAGGATAATGGTGTCAGCAAAAAGACAAAGGCAAAGAGTACTGATCAATCTTGGAGAACTCTAATCCTGATTCTTGTAAAATCTTGATATAGAAATAAATCCTTCATACCCTTAAAGAATATTTAAGGCTCTATTAAATATATATATTTCATATTCATATATGTATGTATACACACACACACACACATATATATGAAAGGAAATAGCTTCAAACACTCTGCATGTTTGTATCTCCTAGAGCACACAGCAGTGCTTTGTCCACAGGAAGTAGTCAATACACGGTTATTGAATTTAGAATGTCCTTCTTCCCAATCAGTGAGGTTTAATATATTTCCAATCCAGAATGCCTATTAATTTTTCAGCATTAGTAAGCCTTTAAAAAAATCCATTTGTGGATGTGTTTAAGAGCTCACGGCAAATACCATTTTATACATCATGAAGAGAATACTGTTAAATGAAGCATGCTTATTCAACACACCGGTAGCCACTGATAAAATGTAATTTAATTTAATCATTTAAATTTACACTGTTAATGTACAAGAGCATTTCTTTCAAACCACAGGTTAACACACACTAAGGAGCAATGCTGTTAGAAGAGCAGAGAAACTCTGGAAAACTCTGCTGTCTGACATGAAAGCAAGGCACTCTCCATTAACAGCTGGTGGATTCCTGATTTCTGCCCATAGAAGGCATGTTCACACTGAGAGAGCTCTCCCACAAGGGAAGAATCACCTGCTTTAATTCTTGCTGTCCTCTTCTGAGCTAGTTTGGTCATCCACTCTGTATGTATAAACTTGTGTGTCAACATTAAGACAAAAGAAGAGAGTTGAATTGATTAGGTGGGAGGCTCTCATAGTTCTTACAACGATGGAAGACAGAAGAACACTGGCTATAACCTTTATTTTCAACACGAGTGTCTGGACCTATAACTAAAAACCTTCATTCCTGCCAACCAATCACGGCTAAAAAAGTCTTTTCCTTTAATCTGATGGGTTTAAAAAATGAAAAGTAACAGTGTTTCTCCAGGGCTCTAATTTTTCTGTTTGTTTTGTTTTTCTTTTATGGACATGACAGAAAACAAGGAATAACTTTCCAATACTAATGGTGCACAAAAGGGTTATGTATGCACAGCATTTCTAATTTATTCAAATTCAATTTGAATTTGGTCTGAAGCTACCTTGTACGAAATGTTAGCTTTCCTGATATTTAATAATGTTTATTATGTTTGTATATAAGCTCAAAAAAAGTAATGCAAAAGTACTACTTTACTCATGGTTATCAGGTAAAATGTAAATATTAGTGGTTATTTTTAAAAGCCTGTTTTCCTATAGATGCTATAAGTTGAGTAAAAACACTATGGAAAGGAGAATGAGGTCCTAGTCTTGATTCTGGTACTAGCCTGTTGGACCTTGGGCAATTTTTACTTTCTCTAGGTCCCGGTTTTCTCCTCTATGAGTTTTGAAGGGGTGGGGGAGCAGTTGACAAGTCTAATGTCCCAAGAGCCTAACATTGCAGACCCTATCACCTGGATATAAAAATAATAATCTTCCATAAAAGCACACACAAACATAATACATGATCAAATATCAGAATGACTTTGGGGGGGAAAAACATATATGCTTTGCTATCTGGGTTATCCTTTGCAGCAATTCGGCAATTCATTTGGCATTTGTTTGATTGTATAATTTAATGACAATATAAACAGCATAGTTTTGTTATTTTTTTCCTTGAAAAAGACTAAAGCAAAAATGATTTAAAGCTAACAGAAACTACTGTGACATCAGTTTCACATTCATAGTTTGTTTCTTAGCAAAATGGCCAGAGATATTTTGACTTGATACAGAATATATAATATAAAGACTTTTAGACCTAAAAATCTTCAAACATTATTCGAATTTAGCAAAACATAAGCAAAATTTTCATATCAAAGTGCTAAACAGTACTGCCTTAAAAGTCACTGCAAATGAATCATAAAATAACTGCATGGGAAGTAACATTTATTGTACAAATGGTTAATAAAAAGACACATTATAAATATATATATATGTAACCTGCTATATTTATATATATATTTGTTTATTTAGTTTCTAATTGGTGTATCCAAGTCACTGTGAACACCCCATTTAAGTACTCTGTAACTCAGCTTCCAGGAGCTGGTGGTCTTGCAGTAAATACAGGCAAAGCTATTACAATAGAACGTGCATACAAATGTTTATACAAATAAGGACACTATGCAACAAATTATCTCATAGTAATATGGCATCGACAGTATAAACATACAAAAGGGAGTACGAACACGGAATGTTGAAACGCAGCCCACTAATCCTGTCTAGTAGTCACATTCATACTATTATTTTTTTAAATAAGACTCGCTTGCTCTCCAAAATTGTCTTTGTAACCAACAACAGAAATTAAATTATATAGATTTTAAAAATCTTGTTACCTCTGGTGTTTACCCTGTATGATCTATTCCTACTTCTTTGCATGTTCTTATTTAGGGATCAAACGCTTGAGACTCACTGAAAGCTCCTGGGGCTTGTGAATGAACGTGTCGGTCAGCTGCTATTAACTGAAGCAAGTTTAGGGAACTCTGCCTGGATTGACAGAACACAGCCGAGATGGCTGTATGCATTGTATTTTGTGATCTGAGCCCCTTGCAGGACAGCTGGACAAAGATCTGGATCCATTTAGAATGACCCAAAGTCTTGGATGGACTGTACCTCAGAAGGGTTCTACAGATGGACAAAGCCTCGCTAGGAAAATTAACATGTGTCATTTGCCAACACGACTGCCTCCTTTTTTTTATCTCCATACGAAATACAGGAGAGTTAATAAACACGACTGAGCAAGACAGCACTTTAAAAATTGCACTTGTATATGGAAACGAACAGCCGTTATCATTTTGCTATGTCTGATTTCTAGGTAATCGTCATCTTTCACCTTTTGTTAAAATAAAATAAAGGAAGAGAGAAATTAAGAAGAGAGAATTTCTGCCTCGTTTGCATCACACATATACCCTTGATACAGGAAGTGTATTCTAAAGATCAACGTCAAGATACCTCCTACCCTGGCGAACAACCCTTGGCTGTTCTTGTTTTTAAATACAAAGCAACTATAATTGTATTCCCCAGAAAGTTTTAAAACAGTTGTATTATCCTTTTTTTTTTTTTTTTCCTGCTGGGATAGCATCGTCCAAAAGTGCTTTGTTAGCAATTTCTTAGAAAACCCTCATGAACTATACCCTCCCCTCCCACACCAACCCCAAAGCCTAAATATAAAACACAACCCCAACACAATACTCTGCAAGTTTTCTGGCTTTAGGTTGTAAGGAAAAGTGCCAGAAAGAAAAAAAAAAGTCTTTTCTACAGGAGCTGCTTCTCCTCTTAAGGAAGGACAGAAAACGGTAGGTGTCCAGACCCATTCCTCTGCTGCTTAGCAAGAAGGTGCTGGCCACTGAGGTGGCTCCCCGCTCTGCTGCTCCTGTTCAGAAAGGCAGGGTGTCCAGGAAGAGCTTGTCGATGATGGAAGGTGGAGACACCAAGTCTTCCAGCTTCAGGTAGAAGATGCGCTGGAGGCCCAGGGTGCAGAGCTTGCGCAGTTCCACCAGCGCGCCCAGGACCTTGGGCTCGCTGGGCTCCAAGGCCTGTCCCTTACTCTGGTGGTCTTTCAAGCTGCTTGTGATCTTGTTGCATAGCTCCTCCACTCTCTTTGGTTCTTTTAACCCATGTCGTTCTGCAGAGGGACAGAAAAGGACAAGTTGAGGAGGTAGTGACATCTTAAGAGACTTTGTTGTTTTCTGTTTTTGCTTTTTTCTTTTTTTTAAAGTAGGCTCCACACCCAACATGGGGCTTGAACTCATGACCCTGAGATCAAGAGTCAGATGCTCTACCGACTCAGCCAACCAGGCACCTCATTTTTTTTTGCTTAGATTCTATTTATTTATTTGAGAAAGAGAGAAAGGGAGGGATAAAGCATGAGTGGGGGTGGGGAGGGGCAGAGAGAGAGAGAGAAGTAGACTCCCTGCTGAGCAGGGAGCCCTATGTGGGGCTCGATCCCAGGACCCTGAGATTATGACTTGAGCTGAAGGCAGATACTCAACTCCAGCCAGGTGCCCCAGGCATCCCCATCTTAAGAGGCTCTGAATCTCGAATAGAGGCCCATGTCTTCTTCCACCAGTTGGGATGGCATTTTATAATCCAAGTGTCTCCCTCTTAGAGGTCACTCATAGCCTTTGGTATCAAACGGCACCAGGCTTTGAATCCCAGTCCTGCCACTTCCTCGCTGTGTTCCCCTGAGTTAGCCTCTCAATTTCTGAGCCCCAGTTTCCTTATAAAATGAAGATAATAATTGTCCCTAATTTTCTGGAAGTTTCTGGGAGTACCAGCTTAGGGGAAGCACACCGTTCCTGGCACACAGTCACATTGAATGAATGACAGAGAGGTAATTACTTTGCATACATCGTCCTACAAAAGCCTGGTCAGGAAGCAACTCTTTATCAGAGTGAGAGAGAAACACATCCAGGCAAACGAATTAATGTTCCCATCTTAACAGGTGGAGGGGGAGGGGTCCTGTTAGTTCCATTTGCCAATGCAAAGGCTGCCCCATGAGATCCAGCACAAAGCACATTTCTTGTGTTTTCATGCTAACCAGCATTGCGAGGAATCCGGCTTTTCTTTTCCTTGTTTGTGGCCCCCCTTGAAACACCTATTGACCTATGCCTGGCGCTCTGTACAAAATACACGTCTTCCTGCTGTGGAGATGGAAAAGTCAACGAGAAGGGAAGAGGCCCAGAAAGAGGCGCTGCAGGCATTTTACAATGTAGCAAGACATGAACACCTGTATCTCGTATTTTATAAAACAATACATAAAAGGATCCCCATGTTAAATATTATGATCTCCTATTTTATTTTAAATGATTTTCTCAAAGTCCCAAAGATTTTGTCCTCCTACCCCAGAGTGATGTTGCATCTCTATTCAGAAAGGACTTACTCACATCCAGTACCAATCACTTTGCTCTCCCTCAGCAATTAGATACCAAAGTCTCTTTCCTGAGAGAAGGGCTTGGCCCTACTTATCTCAGTCAGGGTTTTTTATCTCTAAGTATATTTACATGTAAAACAATAACTCTTGTGAGATGGAAGACATCTTTCCAAAGGGAAATCAAGCAATGGTGTCTCATTTTTCTTACAGTTATTTTTTTAAGTTGGATATATATATATATATATATATATATATATTTAATTTTTTTAAAATTCCAGTATAATTAACATATCGCTTTATATTCGTTTCAGGCATACAAAAGTGTTCAGCAATTCATCAATCCTACACGTTACTCAGTGCTCATCAAGATAAGCATTCTCCTAAACCTCAGTTGGGGAAATTTTTGTTAGGGAAGTTATTTCCTTAAAACAGAAACAAAAACAAAGTCAATTAGCAAAATGAAGGAAGATCCAGACATTTCTTCTCTTGCCCTAAATCAAAGAAACCCGAGGGACCCGGAGATCTGCACTCTTCCCCATGCTGGCTAGTTGTGTATGAGTTGGGTGAGTCCCTCCCTCTTTACGGCTTGTTTTAAAAGAAGGAGGTCAGACTTGATTTAAAAGAAGGAGGTCAGACTTAATGACCTCTAAGGTCCCTTCTGGCTCTGATGTATCGTATTTACATTAAACTACAACCATGAAAACCGCCAACATCTCAGCTGGATTATATCTTGCAGGCGTCTCATCTCCGTGCACCACACTATAGAGCAAAGGGCACTGGACGTGCAACTAGACAGAGCTGGGCTCCAGGTCTGGTTCTGTTACTTACTGGCCATGTGACCTCATTGCTTTGAGGCTCAATGTCCTTCAGGCAAAATGGGGATTACAGGGAGGTAGATTGTATTCTTCATTTCCTTCTGTGTGTCTCTTTTTATAAGATTTTATTTTATTTTTAAAGAGAAAGAGAGAGTGTGCACATGCATATGCATGTGGGTGTGTGAGAGCTGGGGAAGGGAGCTTGGCGGGGGAGGGGCAGAGGGCAGAGAGAGAGAGTCTTGAGCAGGCTCTATGCCCAGCACTGAGTCTGATGTGGGGCTCAATCTCACAACCTTGAGATCACAACCTGAGCTGAAATCAAGAGTCGGACACTTAACTGGCTAAGCCACCCAGGCACCCCAAGATTTTATTTTTTAAGTCATCTGTAGACCCAATGTAGGGCTCAAATTCACAACCCCGAGATCAAGAGTTGCATGCTCTACGGACTGAGCCAGCCAGGTCCCCCCTTTTCTGTGTGTCCTAAATATTGCACAATAAATTGAAAGAAAAATATGACTATAATAAAATCTACTTCCATGGATTATTGTCAGGCTTAATTAAGATGATGTTATCTGAAGACCTTCTGCCAGCTGCAGTGTGCTACACACGTGGTATGGTCAGCACCCACAATGGTGCCTGCCGCCTGGAAAATGGTTGGCAACCGCAGGGTCAGACAAAAGGCAGTAAAGTCCCCTACTTCCCAAGCTTTGCAGGGCACGATTCTGCTTTTCCCAGGAAACTGTGAGCTAATCAGGCCAGGTGCAAACCTGTCCTCTCCGTTTATCTTTACTGCATACATAGCCCCTTTGTTTAGTCTCAAAAGATGTACCCAGGACTGACCTTCAAGAGAAATTCTGCCTGCAACGGTGTTCTTAAAGTTTTCTCCACCCCCCCCCACCCCGCCCCTGGCCCCACCAAAGCAAGAAAGCAGACTGCAAGTTTGGCAGTAACTTCAAGAGCTGTAAAATGTTCATAGCCTCTGACCAAGTAATGCCACTCTTGGGAATTTATCTGAAGGAAAAATTCAGCAGGAGACTAAAACTGTATGCATGAAGACATTTGGGGGTAGCAGTATCTGTTTTAAAAAACTGGGAAAAAGTTAAGGGGTAGAAGAATAGGGATACTGCTAAATGGCATATGCACATAATGGAAGATTCTGTAAACATCAGAAAGGACAAATTGGAGGGCTGTGAAACAACATGGAAAAATATAAAATATCCCATTAAAGAAAGAACAGAATGTAAAATGGTATCTAAGATGCGATGACACCTATGCAAAATTTATTTCTGCATATAGAAAACGGTGAAAGGAAACAGAAAAGTGAGAATATTTATGAGCTTGTCATCCAGCTCTTTTCCTTTCTTTTAAAATTTCCAAGTTAGCAGTATTTGTATATTAAACTGCTAGCCTAGAACAATCCAGGATTTGGTCTCTCTTGCAGCTGTAACATGATCAAACAGTCATCTTGCTGATAGTAAATTCTATTAATACCAAACTATATCAAATTAGGTTCACAACCCGGGGAGAGACGCTTTTCCCAGAATAAAATACCAATCCATTGATTTCAACTTTGCCTTCCTTCCAGTGCCCCATGTCTTGCGTTATATTCAAGATCCCATATTCGTGTTCAGGCAAAGAAATGGAGCACAGCGCTGGCTGGATTTGGGGAGGGGGTTGATTATGGAACCTAATAACTAGACTTTCTCATGGCCAAACTCACAGAAGGTGCCTCAGAGTTTTCCCTGCTCTCCAACCAGTTGTGACTGCTCAATAACTATGGCAACCATTATTTATTCAGCGAATTCAAGTGGAGATCGATACCTCCCTGCCAGCTGGATCAACCCTAGGCCTGGAATTCCTTGAGGAATTCAGAGACACTCCTGTTAGAAGCCAAAGGCACCTTCTTTGTTGCTTTGAACAGCTACTGGATTTGTGGTTTCTTTACTTTTTCAAAAGGGCTGAGATAAAATTCAGTCTCCATGCAAACTACTGCCAGCAGCCAGCAAGATTTCCAAGTCACCAGGGAGTCCCTGAGTGGTAGGGACCTTCCTAGTAATCTGCAATTCCTTAAAACCCCAATCACTGATATTTTCGTTTAAGGGACCTCCTTTCTTTTTGGTGCCTGCTAAATATGGCTGCAGTGCTGACAGACAGAGACTTCAACAAATCTGGGGAAATCGGACATTTGGATTTCCCCCTTCCTAGAGAATCACACACAGATTTTACTGTAAGATCTTTGTCCACAAAAACACAAGCTCTTTGGCATTTCTTGCTCTTTGACCTACATCATACTATAAATATTTTCACATTTTAACTCAGCTCTCTGTATCCAAAACTTAAAGACACATCATACAGAAATGGCTAAGTAATGGATTTATGTGTCACAATCATAGTACATATGAGTTGGAAAGGATTTGAGTCATTTAGTTCACACTCCCACCCAAGACAAAAATCCCCGTGGAGATGTCACAAAGTGCCCAGCACCAGCTAGTGCTTAGGGGGCGCCTGGGTGGCTCAGTTGGTTAAGCAACTGCCTTGGGCTCAGCTCATGATCCCGGAATTCCGGGATTGAGTCCAGCATCGGGCTCCCAGCTCCACGGAGAGTCTGCTTCTCCCTCTGACCTTCTCCCTTCTCATGTTCTCTCTCACTGTCTCTCTCTCTTAAATTAAAAAAAAAAAAATCTTAAAAAAAATTAACAATGTACTTGGTAGCACTTTATATTCTGCTCTTTTACTTAGATTATTTTATCACACCCTCTCAACATCCTTGTGAATTGGACAGGACAAAGATGATCTTTATTTAATAGATAAGAAGGCTCAGGCTCAGAGAGTTAAGTGACTTGCCCATAGTCAAATTTAGCAAATGGCTAATTTCTTTTGCTCCAAGTCCAGACATGTTTCTTTTATACCAGGATGCCTTGAACATCATATGAGAATGTTTTTCATCATGAGATGAATTCAGCCCCAATAACTCCTATAGCTCCTTCCTACTTTCTGTGTACCTAATTAACTAATTGATTAATTACTTCTTTCAACAAATATGTACTGAGTTCCTATTCTGTGCCTAGCAATGTTATAGTCATAGTCATTGGGGGTAGAGCCATGAACAAAACAGACAGACAACAGATCCTATTCCTGCCCTGTGTGGTGTTAGTATCTAAAGAAACTGTTGGATTCCTATGCAATTTTAGCTATAAGGACTGAGAGAGGAAGAGAGGCAGGTGGGAGGAGGAGAGGGAGGGAGGGAGGGGAGAGGGAAGGAATAGAAGAGAGGAAAGAGGGAGAGAGAGGGAGAGATCGAGGGAAATAATAGAGCTATTAAGGCCCATGCTCATGGTTTCCCCCTTTTCCCTAGTTAAGATCTACTTATCCTGCAGATTGCAAATCAAATATTTCTTCAAGGGAACTTTCCTTTTTTGCTACAGTTTAGATCATGTTCTCCTACAGTGTTCTATTTTTTTTCCCTCTGAAGGACCTAACAGGGCAAAATCAGATATCTGTCTGACTCTCGCCCGCCTCCTCCATTAAGTGTAAGCTCCATGGGGGCATGGGCTGTGTTTGCCCACCGTTATACATGCAGCACTACTACATACATACATACTACTTAGGAAACACCAATAACTATCTGTTCAATGAATATACACACGGAGGAACAATGACCTGTAAAATACGATTAACTGATACTAAACATGTGGGTTGCTCAGAATAAATAGACAAGTTGGGAGTTAGTGAGCAGGGCACAACGGGAAAGAACTTCACACACTCTAAAACCTACCACATTGGAAGCTTTGGAGCCAGATTTCCCGGAGGGAGAACCTGTCTCTGCCACTTATGAGCCTGGCTACTTTGGGTCTGTTTCCACGTTTGTAAAATAGGGCTGATAAGGATAGCTACCCCTTGGGTTGTAGTGAGACTTAAATGAATGAACACATGTGAAGTGTCTGGGACAATGCCAGCATAGAGTTAAGTACTTAAAAAATATTAGCAAGTATCCTCTATGTCTAAAAACTCAACTCATTAACATCCTCTTCAAATCAGCCACTTCTCTGAGTTCACCTATGAAGGACTTCGCAGACCTCCCATTGCTCTCATAACCATGTCTAACGACTCCTCCCCCCTGGCCATCATAGTTAGTTAATCCATCTCAAAAACTCTGATTATTATCTCTGTGATGTGCCTGGCATTTAGCTCCTCCCCTCAATCTCACTGCCTCTGGGCTAGGACTTCTGTAACTATTACCTATATTGTTTCCAGGGCTCCTGGCTGGTCCCTCTGCTTCCCATCTCTGCTGTAATCCATCCCAGGTCCTTCCAAATCTACTTATTAAACGACATTAAACAAAAGAGCACATGTAAAGCCCTTGGCACACTGCCTGGCACTGGGTATTTTTAAATGGTGGTTATTATTAATTTCCTAGAATCCTAATTACCAATAGCTTTCATTGCCCCTTGCTACTCAAGTGTGGTCCCTGCACTAGCCACATCAACATTACCTGGCAGCTTGCTAGAAATGTAGAATCTTGGGCCCTGTCCTGGACCAGCCTCATCAGAATGTGCAGTTTAACAAGATGCTTAGTAAGTTCATGCCCACAAACGCTGGGGAAGCCTGGTCCCAATGAGATGCCTGAGCCTGTCTGTACCCAGCGTTCGTCCAGTCTCCATAAACCTAACTCCCCAAAGCCACTTGTCCCAGTATGAAATAGTTCTATTACAAAGTTTTTCTTTATGCTTTATGTTTATGATTTTACAGTTCCCAGTTCTGTCTCTTGGGCACATACAAGAAACAAATTCTCTTCCTTCTGGCAAGCAGCAAGGAACAAGGACAGGGTGATAGTAGCCGTCAGAAGACCCAATAATGACATGCAATTCCTTCGCTTTCCAAGCAAGTCTCAGGGCACAGGCCAACTCGGAGACAACAGTAATCCAGTTCCAGCCAAAGAGGAGCGCTAACACCAACCAACAAACAGGACCTTCCTGCTCTGCTCTGAGCTCCACTTCTTTCTTGGGGAAGTCATCTCACTGCTACTTCTCATTGCATACATAACATCATTTACTGGCGGGCAGTCCCCAGAGACACCGAGCCCGTGCTCATGAGGAAGCCACAAGCTGGTCAGCAGTCTATGCTTAGGCTATAATACTGCTTTCCAGTCTGTCTGTCTTTGGTTTATTAGAGTATATGTCTGTCTCCCCAAGGAAACCACAAACTCTTTGAGGATGAGGGATTGTGTGTCTAGTGCATAGCAGATGCTCAATAAATATTACTGAATTAATCTGAATTGAAATATGGTAGTCCTCAGGAATTCAGACTGTTTTCTAATAACAAAGTGGTAGGCTAAAAATAATTAATTTTCCTAATATGGGACGCTTTCTGCAATTTACAATTAACCCATTCATTTGACCAATGTTTGCTATGTGCCAGACACTTAAATGCCAAGGTAATTATAAAGATGAATAAGACTCTCCCTGTCCTTCAAGAAACCCACAGTCTAGTTACAGAAGAAGAGACACAAATAAATTACTTAATATAATGTGTATGTGCAATTGTAGGGATTCAGGAAATTGTTATGGATTCTCAGGAGAATAGCTAGCTCTTCCCAGAGGTAAGAAAATAGCATTTAACGTAATAATAATGAAGGTTGGTCTAATATTTTTTCTCTTCGAAGTACACATTAGCTCATTTAATCTTTATAGGAGACCTACAAGTAGATGCAATTATCTCTGTGAAAAATGAGAAAACTGAGATTCAGAGAGTATAAGGAAAAAAAGAGAGAGAAAGAGGGAGTGTGCATAAGAAACTAGCCCAAGACTGCACAGCTAGGCATTAGCAGAGTGAAGACTTGAACTCATATCTCCAATTTCGAAATTCCAAGACAATCCCCACCCTTTTAAAAAAAAATGATATTGCCAAGTTTTACACTTCGTTTTCTTTGCAATGCAGCTGATGGCTATACATGATATAAAACAGGGTAACCAGGTAACCATTTAGAATGAACGGGGTAGAGGGCATGGCAAGATCAGGCACCTGCCTGGTCCTTCTATGTCACTGTTCATTGCTTTCTGCCCCTGGTTCAACCTTTCTTCCTGCTCTCCAATCTTAGAATTCATGTTCTAATAAGACCAAGAAAAAGACTATAGGCATAAGAGAAAGGAGTTCTTTTCTCACTTGACAGAAGATCTGAGCGGGCAAAGAAAGCCATGGAGAACATTCTTTTAGTGTAGTGATGCCAAATGACATTTGGACACTCAAGATTCCCTCCCCACCATCTGGTCTAAAATGGCCTTTCCGATCTTATTTCCCTTTTCACTGCATGGGAAAGACATTTTACTCAGATGCTAGATCATCATAAGATAAATACCACATTGAATCAATCTTTTTCCTGAAAGTCCTTTAAATTCCCCCAAAGTGCAGCTCTCACCACCAGAAGCAGAGAGAGACCCCAGGACCCACTGTGGACATGATGTCTTCTGTCTCATGCTCACCCCAGGATAGATACTTTTCAAGTACGATAGCCTGCATTCTTTTGGTTCTTTCTAACCAGATTATATGTGGGTTTCAACACAGGTGTAACGCAACACGCTGTACTTGTTTTCCCCAAAGCTGCTGAAGCCTTTGTGATGCTATTTTCTTGATCTGGAATGTCCTTCCTCTGTATCTTCCCATGGCTACACCCTACCTCCTTGGGAAGCCATTCATGACCAGCACCTTTCTCTGTCTGAAAAAAGTGAACAGTAATCTGGACTTCCCCTGCACTGAATCTATTGCTTTTAAGGACCTGGACACTAACTGCCACACATTAAGTTCATTGCATCCCCAATCACACACGACTTTTTAGAAGGTTCTACCCTTTCTAATAGTAGAATTGATGCATGGCTTATCTTTGCATCCTGAGAGACTGACACCAGCCCTGGCATACGGTAGGCCCTCAATATTTAGTTAATGAATGGATACTTATAAAACGGTAATTCCGGGGCGCCTGGGTGGCTCAGTGGGTTGAGGCCTCTGCCTTCGGCTCGGGTCATGATCCCAGGGTTCTGGGATCGAGCCCCATGTCGGGCTCTCTGCTCAGCAGGGAGCCTGCTTCCCTCTCTTTCTCTGTCTGCCTCTCTGCCTACTTGTGGTCTCTGTCTGTCAAATAAATAAATAAAATCTTTAAAAAAAAAAAAAAACGGTAATTCCACACTAACTTTCTGTTTGGGGGTCTTCTTATGTATGAAAAGTAACGAAATGTTCCCAGACCTCACCTCACCAGGATCCCATCAGAAGCAAAGCATTTCTGCTGCTCCCATGTCAGGGATGGGGCACGGGTGAATGAAGACAGTTAGGGCAGATAAACTGGGGACTTAAAAACATTTGATAACCACAACTGTGGGGCATGGGAGTGATCTGAAACAAACCATTTCCTGCCCCACCTCACCACCGAGTTTTTCACAAGGAGGCCTAGAGACAGGTGGGAGAGGCAGATAAAAAGAAGTAGAAAACAAAAGCCATGTGTGTGCCAACTTTTAATACTGCCCAGATTCTTAATAATTTCCCTGGAAAAGAGATTGGCTAAACTTCTAACAGTCTGTTTCCTTTTCATGATTCTTCCCTGTGGTTTAGGAGCAGATAATTTGGGGATGAGTTTTCTGATGCCAGGAGCCCAGCTGATCAGGGCCCCACCATCACCTGGGACCATTAGCGGAGCTTATTCCAAAGTCAGGATTTCCTGGGAGGCCATAGTCAATTGGAAACGAAGATCTGGAACAATGCCACCACTGTTTTCCGGACGTCCCCTTTCCTGCCCTTTCCTGATGCTTTCATACGTTTCAAACCCCCTCCCAACCAGCAAATCACAAAGCACTGCAACGTGCGGAGAAGAGAGAAGAGGAGCTTATTTTTCCTGTGGGTATTCCCCACAGCACCTAGGACAGCTCTGCACAGGCTGCCAAGATCAAGGGCAGGGACCAGAACTACCCCATGAAGGACGGGGCCTCCGGTGCCCGAGTGCTGGGCGAGTGCAGCTTCATTTCTTCAATACTTGTGTTCTCCTTGGAGCCTCTCAAGCAGCCGAGGAGATATTCACCAAACATAACGCCTCCTAAAGCCACCACCAGCTTCCTCATGACACTGAGTTTGATTTTGGACTCCCTAGGGTTTTCAAGGAGAAGGGGTAGGCATAGGCCAACTTTGAGGGGATCCCTGTCACCATCATTCCAGAATGGAATATAGGTGGATCGAGCGCCTAGTCCAAATCCAGTCTGGCTACATCACAAACCTTTTTCCCGAAATCCTTACTGCTATCTCCTAGAACAGGTGTCGTTATCCCCATTTTACAGATTGCAGTCTGGAGAAATGAAATGCATTACTGAATAGCACACACTTATTGAATACAGGGCCCCAGATTACAGCTTGGGGGTGCCGGATTCCATAGTCCATGCTGCTTCTGCTATGCCAAACTCCCTGAGCAAATCTCCCCATAGAGGGCAGTGGGCCAGGCAGCTGTAACCATAGGGCAAACAGCAGGCTGGAGGCAGAGACGGGAACCACAGCACTATCTCCTAATTTCTTCCCTGTGTTCTCTGCACTGAGCTGCCCAGTATCTCCAGGAGGGGACTGTCTGGCACTCACGTGTCCCAGGCTCATTGGCATCTATTAATTTCTACTTAATGAGGAAAACAAACACACAAAGATGTAAGCCTCAGTAGCTCTCCTCTAATCCCACAGCTCCTATACCCGGACTGGCCCTTTCCCTCTTACTGGTGCTCAAAACCAGCTGTCGGGGTAGCTCTTTCTAAAATGCAAGCCTGGCTCTGATGCTCCCCAGGTCAACACTTTCCACTGATCCCCACTGCTCCCTGAATGACCTCGGACCTCCTCACTGATGTATGAAGGGCTCTTCGTGCCTCGCCCCACCCTTCCCTGCCAGGCCAGACTCCCTTCCCAGCACTCTATCTTTTTTACTCATTTCCTTCCTGAAACTTATGACAGCCATATAGTCAATGGGTTTAGCAAATTTTTATGTATCCCCAGAATTCTCAGTCCTTCCATTTTAGCCTGGAGACACCCTGTGCTTTTAACGAGGACCATTCACGTTTGTAACATGTTACCTCTTTTGAGAAGCACACCACCTTTGATGACTCGGCACTTTGTACCCATGCCCACAGCCTGCCCTGGCACAGCACCCTGTCTCCCATGCATTCGTGTGCACATTCTAGCTCCTCCAGGGACGCGTGCTATCATCTCTGAAAACCCACCGACGTGAGCAGAGGGCCGAGATCAGTGAACACTTGTTGACTCACTCGCTAGACTCAACACTCATTTCCATAGGGATGTGGCAACGTGTTGGTTTTATTTGCCGCAAGCCAAGGCTGGTTCTAAGTGGCAGTCATTTCCCCAATTTTCTGGTTGTGTGTGTGAGACCGCCAAAGCCGGAATTCACCGTCAACGTAGGAAAAGAGAGAAAGGGGAACACAGTCACCTCGGTGAGCAGGGTGGCGCTTACCTGTGATCATGCTCAGTGCTGACAGGCATGCTAAGGCTTGGATATCAAGGTTCAGGCTCTGCAAACTTAAGGAAAAGTCTTTAATGGAGTCGAGCCACTCCCCAAATCCACGAAGGCACTGAAGTCGATGCAGGACAAGTCCATTGCAGAACACAAACTTATCTTCAGCAGTGTTTGACCTATAAGACAAAGTCGTGGGGGTGGGTGGGAGATGGAGACACATCAAACATGTGTTCAGTCGGTCCAGCATCGTAACACGAAGGCACCTAAATAGCCATGGGGCAGCATTCAGAACCGTCCCCCCCCCCACCCGGCATGGTGCTGTGGAACCTTCCCAGATATTCTCAATGGATAAGACTTTGCTCCTGGGATCGACAGCCACTGCCACTTGTCTGCGAGAACCTTCTGGGTGAGGGGCGGCCCTGGGTAGCAGGCGGTGGAGCCCCTGCTCTCTTATTACTCGAATCAGGTGCTGTCCCCCCAGGGATGGGACAGGGAAGAGACGGCACTCAGGGAGGATGGACGTGAAGCCCCAGGCGCCGCCTCTCTCTGTAGTGAATGTGAGGCTGTTCCCTTCAGGGCTCCTTGGCCAGGACTTCTCCCTTTTATTCTTAAATGTCAAAAACTGATAAGACCTGAGCCTAGACACTACAATTCCACTGTGCAGACTCTAAGAACACCAAGTCCTTGCAATTGCCAGAAGTCAATCCTAGAAATAAAAAGTGACCCAAAGTCCAAGTAATCGTTGTTGGAAGTCTCCTTCTGTCCTTTTAACAGCGGGGCTGCGGAGGGCTGTTTCTAAATCGGCCTGATAGTTTATATTATGCCCATCACCATGCTCTGGAACACCTAGACGTAACTGCTTAGCCATGGGCCTGGCGACATGTCTTTCATCTCTCCCTTTCCTTATCTATAAAAAAGGAAATTCTGATTACTACCTCCTGCCATTGTTGTGGGAACTCAATAAGGTATTTGAAAGCCCACGCACAGGACCTGGTACAGAAGAGGAGCTCCATGAGTATTAGGTGTAACTAATTCTGACTTCTCTATGGTCCTTACTTGAATCTTACCTTTCCTTTAATTTTCCAGTCTCTTGCTACATATTTCTCTCTTTCAGCCTATTGCATTAACAAGTTAATATCTCTTGATTTGGGCTTCTTGGATGAGTAGCTTTATTCATTCATTCCCTTAGCAATTATGTCCTTAGCCCCAGGTATATGCCATTCCTGGAGCCAGGCACTGGAGAAAATTTGGTGAATAGTACATATATATATGGCACCTGCCGGCATGCAACTTATCCCTTACTTAATCCATTGCTGCCTGCCCAACAGAGGACAGTCCCGTTGCTGGCTTGGCTTCTGTGCACACCAGACTGGCTATCATTATGCTAATGACTGACCCTCCTAGACGTAACTCCACCTCTGCCTCTCCTACAGATCCTGCCACAGAGGCATGCAAAAGACGGAAGGGTTCAGCCTCAGAGTTGAAAACCCGGACCTCAGGCCACCGGCATCAGAATCACTGGAGCATGAGTTGAAAATGCAGATTTCTGGACTTCTTCCAAAGTAGCTCCAAACCAGAAGAGCTGAGAATGAGGCCTGGGAATCTGCACTTTACACAAGAGTTTCTGGTAACACTTAGGTATGAAAAGCTTAGAGAAAAGCTCAGATCCCAGGTTCCAGCTTTTTCGAAAATCACCCCCTCTTTGTCTTTGGTATCACTGAGTAGGATCGGTTGGACCAAGTCTTTTGATCCAAAAGCTATTCTCTTGGAGTAGACACGTGGGGTTGAGAAGCTGTGGGAACTCTTTAGAGCTCCATCTGGTGTACTCGAACAGCCCCTTGTTAAATAGAAACCCATGAGGTAAATGCAATGCTCAAAACAAATACCTGGCTGCCAGGAAATACCTTATGCACCATGAGAGAATCTTCCTAGAATCATAGAATGTTGGAACTGCCATGGGCTTCAGAGATCAACAGATCTGACCTCCTTATATCACAAAGCAAAGTGAATATCAGGGGAGGCCAGGGACCGGCTCAGGGTCATAGAGCAAGTCCATTTTGGAACTGAGACTAGAACCCAGGAGTCCTGGCTCCCAGGCACGTGCTCTCACCCACAGCCTAGTTTCATTCATGCCTGCCCATCTTTCTTATTTCCTTCCTGAGCAAACTTTTCACCGATGACTCCGTTACAAACCCAGCAGGTTTCCAACTTCTCCAAAGCAAGGGGAGAACTTAAAAAAAAAAATAATAAAATCATAGTAATTACCTGATGGAAAGTCTGAGAACAAACAGCTCCAAAAAGGCTGATTCTATAAGTAATGTCTGATCTTCTTTGGGGAGATCAGTAAATCCGGGTATCTTTTCTGCCCAGCTTCTGGACACATCGATGGAGGCTGTCAGGAGGTTGTAGAACTGTTGCACGTGCTCGGCATCCGTGCCTGCCGCAGCCTGTTCGGCCGGACAGTACTAGAAGGCAAACCGCAGAGAGCTGTGTTAGCACAGGTCCACTGGGGCGGCAGCACTATTTGCAAATTAGCTTTTCCAAGACAGTTAGGGCCTAAAACCTCATTTTTAGGTCCCTCGGTTGTAAAACATTTTTTTTTTTTGTATTTAGTCTCATCTGATTCTCACAATGTAAACAGAGCAAATTATGTTACCTCTTTTTTTTTCTTTTTTTAGGATTTTTATTTATTCATTTGATAGAGAGAGACACAGCGAGAGAGGGAACACAAGCAGAGGGAGTGGGAGAGGAAGAAGCAGGCTTCCTGCTAAGCAGGGAGTCCGATGTGGTGCTCTATCCCAGGACCCTGGGATCATGATCTGAGAAGAAGGCAGACGCTTAAGACTGAGCCACCCAGGGACCCACATTGTGTTACATCTTAATAGACAAAAGAAACCTGGTGACATCCATTAGTGCAGTGGTTTTCCATCCTGATGCAAGACTGAAATCAAGTTTTACAAAACACCTTGTCTAGCTCATCCGCACAGAGATTTGAATTTAACAGGTCTGGGGTGGGGACTGGTCATCAGGAATTTCAAAGGCCCCCCAGGTGATTCCAAAGAGCTGTTAAGGAGAATCATTACCCCTGAGGTCTGTGTCCAACAGGCCTCCAGGGTCTACTGATTCCACCTAAGCATAGCTGTCTCTAGGATGCTGATTCAGTCACAGTTCTCAAAGTGTAGTCTCTGGGCCAGCAGCACCAGCAAGACCTGGGAATGTGCAGGAAATGAACATCTTGGGCCCCGACCCAGACCTATAGAAGCAGAAACTCTGAGACTAGGAGAGACTGTTTTATGGAGACCTCCAGCTGATTCTTATGCACACTGGAGTCCGGGAACCACAGAATTAACCAATAGGAGAAGAGAATGATTTTTGCTTGTTGCAGGTGGATTTCTGTAAGATAAAACAAACCAGGCCAGAGGAGGAGGGTGTCTCCTTAGCAGGGCCCAGGCAGTATTGTGCGATCAGACTCAGGACTTATGGCTACTTAAATTCATGAAAATTAAATAAAAAGCCCAGTTTCTCAGTTGTGCTGGCCATATTTCTAGTGCTCTAAAGCCATGTCATGTGGAATATTTCGATCACTGTAGAATATTCTACAGGACAGCACTGATCTAAAGGATCCCAGGAGAAGAAAGGTACAGGTAGGAATACAGTCCTTGTCCAGCTTTTGGATATTCTGGTAGACTCACGGTTTTGCTTGAGTCACTGGAGGAAAAAGTCTTTGCTGCTTTGGGCAGGAAGATTGACAGAGCAAGATAGTAATCAAGGGTCAACCAACAACAGAAATGCAGCAGATCCGCAGAAATACTCATGGAAGTACGCACATCATTTCCTTCGCCCTCACGCAGCCTTATGTGTGTTTGTGTCCTTTGTCTCAGTTCCTGCGGGGTATGGATTTTAATGCGTACTTTACAGGTGAGAAAAATGAGGCTCAGGGGGACTCAGGGAGGTAAAGACTTTCCCAAGGTACACAACCAATAGTGGTCCAGCCAAGACTTAAACATGGCCCTGTGACTCCCCCTTCTACACTCCATGGCTGTTAATATGTCTGATGTTCCTAGCCGGTAGCCTGTGGGATAGTTTTAAATAGCGTTTTTGCTTTGCTCTAATCGGAGGTGTCTGTGTGTGTATTTGGTCCCATGTTCTGTCAACAGCACAGTGACAGCACATAATTGACCCCCAATAAGTTGTTGAATATTGCTCAGTGAAAAAACAGTCAGGGGAGTGCCTCGGTTTGTCATAATGCCCTAACCTGGCTGCCGGAGGAATAGCCAATAAGCGCCAGGAGCTGACTAAGGAAACACTTAGGAGGAAATGAGGTACTTGCCTTAACTGGGTCTCTCTCTTCCCCTTTGTGCTTTCCCAAGAGGCATTGTGAAATACCAAAAGACACCATCAGACAAGGGGCCCAGATGCTTTAATCCTAGATTTGTCTAGGCCCCTAATTTGTGAAAGAATGTAGCCCTGCCTGTAGTTACCTGGGATAAATTACTTCACTTTTATGAGCCTCAGTTTTCTCCTCTGTAAAGTGGGGATAATACCTTCCTCGAGATTCTTTTGTAAGGATGACATGTGATGATATACTTGAAGGGCCCGACATAAGGAAGATATTTAACAAATGACGACAGCGATGATACTGATAATGATTATGATACTTGGAACTAACTCTGTTCCTCCACTTCCATATTTATAAAATGGGGAAAATGGATGAACCAGAAGGTTTCTAATTCTCAGCCCCGACTTTCTAGGATCCTCTAGCATCAGGTCCAGTTCAGAGTTCTGGCTCCTCTGTTCTCAATAATCCCACCCAGAGTTTGGATTCTATGAAGCTGTGGATGTTTCTGTGCTGTGATGGGACTCCTTGTGGAACAAAGTCTGGGAGAAGGAAGCAGTTCTCCTTCCCAAAGATAGTCAAGGATGGCAGCATGATCCTGGTGTCATGATACTTCCCCCACCTCCTTTTAGCTCATACCCTACTAACAGGAAGAGAGTGAAAAAAGGGATTTTATTTAACTTTTTTTTTTTTAACTTTCTTTTCTTGTATGAATCTGCTTGTATATACTCTCCAAGGGCAGGAGGAAAATTAGAGCAGAACCCCCTTTAGAAAGCTGACAGTACTACATGTGAGACTCCCGAGTGCTATCTGGACTAAAGAAAAGAATTTTGGACCAGGCAGTAGGTCATGGGGTCCTCCTCCAGGCTCTGGCATTGACTTGTTATGCAGCCCTAGCCAAGTTACTTAACTTCTCTGGAAAAGGAAGTGACCGGGCTACCTGATTTTTAAGATATCTTCTGGCTCTCTGTATTCAGCTATCTTTCTGCTATTGATTTCTAGTTTAGTTACATTGTGGTTTGATGGCACACATCGTCTGTTTTCATTCTTTTAAATTTGTTAGGGTGCATTTTATGGCCCAGACTATCAACTATCCTGGTGAATGTTCCATATGATGCCTCTTGAATTTGATGATTCTACATGTTGTTAATCATACCAGCTATGATGTTACTGCCTAGATTTTGGCACTGATTTAGCATTATTTTGTCTTAAAATAGTATGTTAAATGGAGAGAAAAAGACCAAAGGTTGTAAATTTGTCCCTGGGAACAGGACCTAATAGCGCCTTCCTGCACTGACCTCCCTGAAACCATGGCTCACAACTCAGTAATCTCTCTGCTCAGAATCCTCCAGAGTGCTTAGCTTCCATCCAGAGTTCTCTGCAGGCCTCATCCCTGCTGGGCTCACATTTCATGCGTCCTGCACACAGGGAGGCGCAGACCCTGCCTACCGTGTTTGTGCAATTGTCTCCGATAGAGTTCAGCAAGGAGAAAAGCCAGCAGGCCCGGCATGCCAGACTCCAGCCAGACCCTCTGGGCTTCACCTGCAGTAATTCTGGCCCACGGTCCGGAATTTTGGGGACAAACTGGATTCAGCCTGAGCCACCAGTAACTTGGGGTTGACTGGTGGGTCAGCACCCAGTGCTAGAGGAAAAAACAAACCAAAGGTTCCCTCTGCTGAACGTAAGATTTAAAGGAACAGAACAAAACATTTTGGAGCCTTTCTTACCTGGCCTAGAAGTTTTTTATAAAACCTTGCCAAGGAATACTGGGATTTGCAGGTGAAAGATTCTGACCCCCATTCTCAGCTTCTGGGCTCCCCTACATCACTCTGTTTCTGGGCTACGCAGTTTTGGGGTTCACCAGAGAAAATCCAGAAATGTTCATTTATTGATCATTCCCATCGAATTTAGGTCAAATAGAGAAAGACTTTTAAAAAAATAAATCTTTTTTTCCTGTTTAGGCTTTTTATTTCAGCCTGTGTGAATAATCGATCCATCTAAAATCTGCTTTACCTCTGGTCAGAGACACTGTATGACATTTACTAACCATTTAGAAGAGGCTATAGCTGTCTGATGGAAGTTTCTCTGAATGACCTGGAGTGAGAATCTCGAGCTGAAAACATCCACAGAAGTTACTGAAACAAGTCTCCATTCTGCATATGACAGTACTAGGGCTGGGCAGGTCAGACTTCACCAACAACCCTAAAGGCCTAAAACAAATTGTTCGAATGCGAATTAAGTGAGAGGCTCTGGGAACGCGAGCCCCGGCACATGAGTAATGTGAGGTTTTCAGAGCAAAACGGAATCTGGTATTTACTCCACCTCACTGCCCGTCCAGGCTGAATATGTAGAATGTCCTAAGAACCTTTATCTCCCTTCAGAATGTTACTTCCCCTGGGTCTTTCTATTTCTTTATACGTTTTAGATGTGATCATTATATGAGCCCACTGTGCAGACATATTCCTAGGTTTTTACACTTTAAAAAGTGACACTTAAAAAAAATTGCGACAAGTATGTCCCCCCCAACACCCGCCCCGCCGCCGTCTTTCTTTTCTAACCCCCTCCCCTGCTAAAACACAAAAGAAACAAAAAATCCTCTTCTCCTCCCACTAATGGCGTCACTACAGCGATACCTTTGCTTCCTTTCTCTCTCCTTCAGGCTATGTCAGCTGCAGGCAGGGGATTCTCTTCAACGTGTCCACTGCTATAGAACAGTACCTGACACCCAAGAGCCCAATCCGTAATTATTTGTTACACAACTTGGGAACTTTCTGAAAATTTATATGTCTATCCCTCATTCCCTCTAGCCTCAAAAAAAAAAAAAAAAAAGAGAGAGAAGAAGAAGCTGGGAAACATGATTAGAGGTAAAATTGGATTGTTTTTATTAAACTATACTGGTGGTTCTCAAATCTTAGTGTGGCAACGAGTCACCCAAGGCACTTGTTAAAATGCAGATTCCTGTCTGCCTCATCCCCCGTGTCCCAGTTCTGATTCAGTAGGTCTGGGTGTGGCCTATTGAATGTGGAACATTCACATTACTGGGTGTGGAATCTGAATTTTTAAGCAAACACCCTGGGTCTTCCTGGGCACCACACTCTGGGAAATGCTGAGCTCAACCCTAGCAGAATTAGAGCAGGACTAACAGTCAGAGGGTCTAGAAGGAGAAGCCTGGGAGGGATCATGGCGGGGCATTTAGTCCGATCTCCTCACCATTCAGGCAAGGCAGCTGAGGCCCGCTGTGGCACAGGGACTGGCCTGAAATCTTGTTAACATATTTAAATGCCATTTGCTGGTGCCTGGTTTTATCTGAGTGGCATCTCTCGTTTTTGGAGTCTGTTACTATCTAAGTGACACCAATTACCGAGAAACATCCCAGTTTGCTGAAGAATACTTGAAATGACCAACTAATGAGAACGTTAAGTATATTTTCTCATTAGTAATAATGCAGGCTCCGAAGCCAAACCCCATATCTATATATACTTGTATTGCTAAATTAAAAGCAACTGTGGGGCAGAGAACAGCTACATTTCGAGGAGAAACAAATCAAACGTGACATGTTTTGACTGCACTGATATACAATGATCTGAGCTCACTTTTGAAGGAGAGAAGTTTGGCCCAAAGGAGAAGTGAAGGTCCCAGAGCCAGGAACACTTCCCAGAGCGAGAAGCTCTCTTTCTGGCCTCTCTCACATGCATGCATTCCCTCTGTGACTTGGACCCCAACTGCTCCACCTCCCTTTCCCACAATCGACCACTCACTCACGACCTTAGAGACATACATACCGGAACAAGGTTGGAGCATACCTATCTGGCAAACATTGTCTCATTTCTCGATTTTCCTGATTCAAAGGGGAAACTGGCATTGTCAACAAATTGTCTTGGTCAAATCAACTGTCTGACTCAAATCCGACAGGGCAAATTCTTATTTAAAATGTAATAAACTATGGACACACACTAGAATGTTAACATTTGTTACCACTGAAGAGTGGGATTAGTCAGGAATAAATGAAGAGGAGAATTTCATTTTTCACTTCGTCCTCTTCTAAATGGTTTGCCTTTTAAAAAAAAAACCAATGGGTATATATTACTATTATTGTAATTTCTAAAAACCCAGTAAAGCTTCTATTAAAAAAAAAACAAACTAGTAACTTTTCATTACAGAGACAACGCAGTATGGTGAAATAGGAACTTAATACCTTGGGTGATGAGATTCAGATCTAGCCCTAGCTCTGCCCCTGACCTTAGGCAAGACGCTTAGGCTCTGGAAGCTTCTAATTAGTCCTCTGAAAATATGGTGGTTGGATCAGATGATCTCAAAGTCACCTGCAGTTCTATACATTTGAATATATATCAGGAGAAGATACTATGAAAACTGAATTTCAATGAATGACATTCTTTAAAAAAATGACAGAAACAATAAATTACAGCACATAAAGCTGTGGCTAAAGTGAAATTATGTAAGAACATATGGGATGTTGCCTAGCTCAAAGTAGGCACTCAATAAATTCACTTTGCTTCATTCATTTTATGGTAACGTTTTTTAGAGAACAAAGCAAGTTCAATCTTGTTAAATAACAAGTTTCTTAACATATATTCACATACACATTCACGTATATATCTAAAATCATATAAATATAAAATTACTTGCACTTTGGAATAATAAGGTAAACCCCAGAATCATAAAATCTTAGAGTTGGAAGGAATTCAATATTCAAAATAACTTCTCTGCTTGTGAGAAATCCTGTTATGTGTTCTCCTTATTTACTTCATGTGTTGATGAGCTCATGCTTCCACAGTAACTCTTGTAGCTAAGAGAGCTCATCCTTATCTTCAGAATGAGCTGGACGGAGGGCCCCCCCCCTTCTTCTTCTTCTAGATCTGCCCTTGGGAACAGCAGTCCTCTTTCCACAGGGTAAAAGAGTAACCTAATCCTGCCAAACCTTCTCACTTTCTGTCTAGATATTTTCGTTTCCTCCAATCATCCCCTACAAGTTTCCATAAATGGTGTGTTTCCATGTCCCTCTTAAACTCCAGTTTGGGAATGGACTTAACCCTTGAAGTGTGGTCTCATAGAACAGAGCCTGTGTGTCCACTCCCAACTTGGTCCTGGTCCTGCATTTCTACTACAGCAACCCAAGGTAATTCAGCATCCCTTCCTTCCATCACACATATATTTTGTTGGTTCATATTGAGAGTGTATGGAATAAAGTCCCAAGATCTTCTTAACAAGAACTACTGATGGGCCAAGGCTCTCCCATGTTTTGAAATTCTAAATGCTGAGCTTCACATTTATTTTTGTTAACTTTCTTCGTGATGGCTTCAGCCCATCCTGTTCCAACCTGTCGAAATCACTCTGAATGTTGATACTGACATCCATCATATTAGCGATCCCTCCCAGATTTCTGTCATCTGCAAATGTGATCAGCATGCCTTCTATGCCTTCATCCAAGTTTTTGATGAAAACTCACTGTATTTTTAAAAAGTCTTTTAATTTAATTGATTTTGGTCCAAGATTTGATAATTTTGTAAAGCTATCTAAAAGCAGGAGAATCCAACTTATGAGGTTCAACCTGATTCCAAAACAATGAATTAAAATAAATACGCTTTACAAAATTGAGCAAGGCACCAAAAGGTAGTATCAATGTGACCCAGACTCTGGCATGGTCAATCTGCTATTTTGGACAAAGCTAACAATTAAATTGGATAAATGTTTGTTGATGAGGATGACGACTCTAGTCTAACACACTGAATAGTGCAGAGGCAAGCAAACACACTGGATTGATTTTTCCGTGTGGAGACAGTTCCCAGCTGGGACAACTCAAAGTGCTGGGGAGGGTTTGCCACTGAATGACTAATTAGGCCACGTAGGCCAATAATTGGATAATTTAGGGCCAAAAAATCACTCTGGGGGCCCAAGTTCTCTGGACTGACCATCAGTAGTGATTTCCAATGCCTGGAACAACGTCAGACCGTCCTATAGGCTCGGCGTAGGACTGTGGAGCAGCTTCATGAATTCAGACAAATTGCATGTGGGGAGGCCCAAAGGTGCTTCAGGGAGGAGAGGTCATTATTTCTGAATGCTTTTCTAGCACCCACTCTCGTTGAAACCAAAGACACAGTGAAGCATGGTATCTAGGAACACAGACTTTGGGGTCCGTGGGTCCCCACAGATTGTTGGGGTGTTGGGTCCAACACTCTTTGCTTCTAATTCTCTCTTTGACAAATATCACCTATATGACTTTGGGCATGTCACTCCCTTACCCTTTCCCAGTTTTGATCTCATCATCTGTGAAATAGGTGATAACGCTTACCTTAATGATATGGCTACATGACCCGTGACATGTGTAGTTCATACATTCAACAAATGGTAAAGGAAGAAAGGTTGGTCAGGGAGATAATGTACAGAGCACTATGCTAAAGCTTTGATAAGTATCATCTTATTGACTCTTCTTCACAGACCACCCCAGAAAGTAGATATTATTATTATCACTCCATAACACAGATGAGGAAACTGAGGTATTACAAGGTTTCATTGGTTGCTCAAGGTCACCCATCTACTAAATGATGGTGTTGGGATTTTCTTCTAGGCCTGCATGGTTCCATAGCCTAAGCCCTTAACCACTGCATTATTCTGTTAGACTATTATTTGAGACTTGACTTTAGTTAAGAGATGCTACTTGTAATCAGAATAAGAGTCCTCAACCTTTGGTGCTAAGGGTCTACCATGCTTCTCATTTGAAGTCTTGTGATTAGGTGTGGAGAGGAAGCTTCACAGCCTATAATGAGAGTGAGGATGAGGGAGGGAGGATCGCAGCAGGTTTACCAATCACCCCTTCATTTCTGTCAACATTGCAACCCAGAAGGAGGGCACACAGCAGACACACACACACACACACACACACACACACACACACACACACACACTCTTTGCCAGCTCTTCCATCAGAAGTCTGAAATACTGATTAGACCTGGGGAGGGCAATCTGGTAGTCGCTGCCAAGCCAGATCAACCAACTGGAGATCCCTGGATTGGCCCTTCTCTCTCATCTGTGTGCAAACTGTGTTTCTAAGTTTTCTTGGATTAGAGAGTGGGAGACTATCCTCACAGTTCATGGTTCTTTAAGTGGTGAGACGAGACAATAGACTGCAATGTCTAGCATGCAGAAATAACCCAATAATTGTGGTCTTTTTCCTTTCTTTCCCTCTCTGGTGAGACCCTATCTTATTAGAAGCTTGCTTTTCTGAGTCTTTTTCAAAACTATCATCCATTGATGTTTATACATTTGCTCAGAAAATCCCTTCTCATGGTTCTCCTCTATGTTATACAAATTTCTGGGAATCTTCAGGGTTCAAACTGATGATATTTGAGCACATCTCATAAGAAATAAAAATAGTGGTATGCTTTCGTTGACTTAAATAACAATACTGGTACTTGGGTATGGTTTTCGAAGCCATCATTCCTGTGTGACTGATGTTCCAAACATCCCTCTGGGGTTAAATATTATAATCATCTCCACTGTAGGGATGAGAAAGCCATGAGCAGGAGCCAGGTGACACTGGCAGGAGCAGCACAGGCAGCGTTCCATCCCGATACCCCTGACACCTCCCAATGTCAAGGCCAGAGCTCGCTCCTCTCCATCAGTGGTCTAATCCCCTGAATAAGCACCAGGTCAATCAGTGCTGATGCAATTGGGTAAACTGGTGAGGGATAACTTAAGGCTCACCCAGATGGTTTGATCACAATACAAAAAAAGCGTTGGTCCCTTCCTCTAAACCATGAAAGAAACCTACACACCGCAATTCACCTGTGCAGATTTTCACTGACACAACCACCAGGAATTCTGCAACATTGTTATGACAGGTGCAACACTGTCAGGGTCATTTGTTAAGGCATTTAGAGACCCAATAAGGCAAAAATGATTGGGTGCAATGGATGCACCAGAATTGCTAAATGAAGGGAGAAATATAGGAAAGGTACGAAAACTGTTCAGTCCAGTGCCAGGTGCAAAGTTGTTCAATCAACTCATGTTACTAGTATCATGAACAGAGACCAGATCATTCATTCAAAAAGCATCATAAAACTTACTCTGGAGTAATCGAGATCTCTGGGTGTTGAGTCTGTTAAAGCTCGGACAAGGGCGTTCATCATACAGATCGGAGGAGAAGGTGGAGAGGGCTGAGAAGGTTCCTGCTGTAATGGGCTCTTTGGTTTGGAAGGCAGCCGACCTCTCCTCCCTTTTAGACTATCTGTACGGACAACTGATGCCAAGAGAAAGAAAGAAAAAAATGTCTTCAAAGATATCCATAAAGAGCCATAAATCACAAAAAAGAATCAAAATACATTACAGTTGAGCAATCATTAACGAGACCAACCATTTAAAAGTGGCAATGAGTTTGGAATTCTATCCCCACAACGATTTAATGAGAGTTGAAACAAGCAGCATAAAAATCACTCATACTTACATCTGGTAATGAATTAGCCCTGAAAGTCTCCTTCTTAAATAGAACAGAGATGTATGTACACAAGCTCTCTATTGATTTTGAGAAATTAGAATAAGTAGTCCTTGGCTATTTTTAAATGGTAATACACAACATAAAAGTAAAATGTTGGAAAGAAAAGGCAACTGGGAAAATTCACCATCCCAACATCAATATCAACATTTTTCTCAGGGATAGAATAAGTATAAGCAAGCTGAATAAAGAGCATTATATCCGTACCTTCTTTAACCATGCCAACACTGAGACACTTCTGAAATCGACAGTACTGACATCGGTTTCGACGTCTCTTGTCTACAGGGCAGTTTTTATTTGCCAGGCAAACATATTTTGCATTTTTCTGAACCGTTCTCTGAGAAAACACAATACAGAGATAGTCAGCTAATAGTTTCTGGAAAGAGGTAGGACCTGACAAGATGTATTTTAATTACAATGTGAAAAGCGACAGTGCAATTCGTATAATTAGATAAATTTAATTTCCTAACACGCTAGCCTGCAGGAAAAACAATTTTATTAGTGTTAGCTGCTGACAATGAAAATCATCTCGGATTGTTCTGAAGCAAGTCTCAGGAGACACCCAAGTCTGAATGATAAAATCATATCTGAAATTACCAGGTCAACATATCATACCTTGGAGGATTAGATTATCTCCACTTTTAATATCCCTTTGGGAACAATTTTCTACTTGTTCCACTCCCCTGATTATTGCTGACCTTATTAAAATAAAATCAAAATTATCTGGGATGTACTTTGTTGGCTATCACTATTGTAAGTCAAATATCACAGTAACTGGCTTTGTTCCCCAATAGAGATGAAATCATAAAAAGCAAAATCAAGACTTGACTAGTTAAAACATATAGGAAATGTTTTTATGCAAAAAAATCACTATCGCTTAATCTGCCTATATCATTTATTTTATCTTTAAGATATTAAGATAATATATATTAAGAGAATATTTTCTTAAGAGGATATCTATGGTAAACTGATTATTTCTGACTTTTGAAAGTAAAATCTTAAAATTGGTTACTAAAAACCACACCAAAAAAAAAAAACCAACAAAAACATTAAAAAAGAAAAAAAAGGAAGGAAATATGAGAGCCATAAATTTTCAATAAAAATTCCTATTAATAGTTTATCTCATAAATGACTATTGACATAGACATCAAAATAGCCATATTGTAAACAGTACAACATAAACCTTAAACTTGGATATAAAATGATGTTTTATTCTTCAGAATCACATAAAATTTGAAAATGACACATGGAGAAATAATGAAGCATATTTTATGCTCCAGATTTTTTTTTTTAAGATTTTATTTATTTATTTGTCAGAGAGGGAGAGGAAGAGAGAGTAAGTGAGCACAGGCAGAGGCAGAGGGAGAAGCAGGCTCCCTGCCAAGCAAGGAGCCCGATGTGGGACTCGATCCCAGGACGCTGGGATCATGATCTGAGCCGAAGGCAGCTGCTTAACCAATTGAGCCACCCAGGCATCCCTATGCTCCAGATTCTAAAAAATTATTAAAAAAATTTTTTTAAAAAGTTTGTACAAGTGGATGTGTATTTACTACTTAGGGTGAAATTATTCAGAGATTACCTGAATCTATACAACTCCAAATAGAGCAGAAAGTTGGAATTTATTTAGTAAGCCTGGGCTGCATTAAAGAAAGAATGAAAGAGAGAAAGGAAAAAAGGAAGAAAGAAATCCAGATATTTTGGGATTGGTGATCTATTTTGGGTCCAAAATTCTAGATTCACTTTTAATCTTTTACTTTTAGCAGTTCTCAAGCCCCGTGAATTAGTTTTCACCCCATCACCTTTTAATTTCATTTTAGGGAATGGTTTCTAAACTGCTTCTATGACTTTAAAAATCTACCAAAGCCAGATCCATTTAGTTTAAAATGCAAAATTCCAAAACACAAACACATCTCTGAGTTTCCAGCATTTAAATTCTCAACAGTCTGTAAGGGTAGGAAACTTATGTTTCCTGAATGAAGCTCTCTTTCATTGGACATGCAGTAATTTCTGAAACTCTCTTTCTTGCCATCATCCTCAAGGCTACCTGCCAGTTTGAGTGCTGGTGGCATTTTGCTTCAGGTATACATCTTCCCAATAACCTGAAACCTTCCCCACATTTGTGTGTGTCTGCACAGTTTAAGGACAGGGAGAGATCGTTATGGTTCAATCACTGAATTCCCATCATTAACTGCACCTCATGTCACATTTTTAAAGAATTCAATTTAATGGTAGAAAGCCACTGGGTAAAACCTGCTTCTGTTCCTTTAATTAACAGATCTGTGGGGTGGTTCTTTCCCATCCTACCCCCACCCTTTTGAGTATAGATTTGTTTTCAAGGCATTGCTGCAGAAAAGGGACGCTGTTGGGGAACACTTAATTGACATTTCTAGACGAGGAATGTATTACCACTCCTGTATTTTGGTTAACTCTCAATTATTCAGAGGTGATTATATTTGTGGGTTAATCGTACTTCTCTTAATTGTTTTTCTTTCTTTTACCCTTTTTGGCTGCCTGTTTCATTGCCCTTCAGCATTTCCACTGAAATACTGTGAAAATGAAATCTGCTACAGGAATGTGGTTAACTTGGAAAGAACCCTGGTAAAGCGTGAGCAGTTCAGACAGGAAAAAAAAAATGGCTGAACTGAGGGTTCTACATTTAAAACATTATATTTCTGCATACCTCCTATATGGCACTAGACATACTACAAAGTCTTTCCACAAGCATTTTCTCATTTATCTGCAGAATTTAATTAGTTGCATGATGTCTAACCCCAGATCAAAAATAACTGTTGCTTGCTGGTAGGCATATCAATCCACACACATGTGCATTTTAATAAATACTTGGTAGTTTTCATTTAATAACAAACTACTGTTTTATGGCCCTTTAAATAAATGTGTTCATAACTGCTTTATCTAATTTGATACTCATGGCCCTTCTCTGAATTTTATTCACCTGAGTGGAAAATGGAAGCCTAGAAAAACACACCATGCTCAACATGGTATGTTGGATTGGTAGGTGACAGATCAAGGACTCCTATTTGAGTGTTCTGACTCCAATTTTAGCACACTCCCACTCCCAGATATATCCTATTGGCCTCCAAATACCAGTTATCCAATCAGCATCTAGCTTCCCTTTTCCCTTCACCCTGCCAGGCCCTGGAGGCCAGGGAGTGGTTTTTGTGTGAGAACAATTATGGGTTTGCAAACGCCTGATATAATGGCCAAGGGAGTAGTGAGGGTGGCACAGAATTAAGTGTCTGAAGAAGTCTGGGAGTCAGTAGCAAAAGTTGAGTGGCAAGAGAACAAGGCCTCTTCTCCCTCAACAGTAGAAAGAGCACTGACCCCAAGTGTTGAAGGAAACCATCGGGAATGGCCAAACATGCCACGAAATCACCATTTACAGAACGCACAAGGCTTCTCTTTCTAGGCTTCAGCTTACTCAGGGGTAAGATATGGAGGAAGCCGAAGACCCTGTAAAATTCTCCTTTGGGTCTATGAGATAATGAACAGTGCCCACACCTGGCGCTGTGTGTGGCACAGAGATGGAGGGGACTGGTGAGACCCCAGCTTCTGTCTTCTACAGAGGGAGCTTCCCCAGCCTGCAACCAGCCAGTTGCTCCTGTCTATTCTGCTGGTGCAGACCTGCGAAGAGTTCTCACAGAGTTTGTGTCTTGGGGTAATTTGAATAACCTCTCTGAGTCTCCACTTCCTCATCTATGAAGCAAGGATAATTAATACCTACCTTCAAGATACTATTAATAAAAATGGCTAGTGGGTGATCAGAATTCAATCTCAGTTCTGTCTGCTTCTAGAGTCCCAGCTCTTATATGAGGATTAAGTGAGATATAAATGTCCAGGGCCTGGAACACAGACCCCATCCCCTCCCATACCCTGCATGGACAGAGGAGGAATACAATGAGGCTTCTGCACTTTTTTTTTTTTTTTTAAAGGCTAGGGATCCTTTTGAGAATCTGCTGAAGGCTCTCTCCAGAAAAATGTTCAAAAGGTAAAGCCAAGTCGGGAGGTTCACAGCTCCCTGGAGTCCAGGTCTGCCTCCATTCATGGACCTCAAGTTAAAAGCCCCTGAGAGAGTGGGTGTGAAGGTGCTAGGAAAGGCTACAGGAACGCACAGTATAATAATGCCACTTCTGGAAGGAGAAGGACCCTCTTGGACGCTCACTTGGCAGGTGGCAGAGGAGGCTGGCTGCAGAGGGGAGGGGGCGCCAGGAGGAGGCGCGCGCTCACCTTGAAGAAGCCCTTGCAGCCCTCGCAGGTGCGCACCCCGTAGTGCTGGCAGGCGGCGTTGTCCCCGCACACGGCGCACGTGCCCTCGCCCGACGACGAGCTCCTGTTGGGCGGCGACGGCAGGTTGGGGCTCTCGCCCAGCAAGCTGGACGCCGTGGGGGAGGCCGTGAGGCCGAGCGGCGGGAAGGCCAGCGCGGCCGCCCTCTTGGCCAGCGGCAGCCCGTACGGGTGGCCCTCGAGCGCGGCGGCCTGGCTGCTGGCGGCGGCGGCGGCGGCGGCGGCGGCTCCCAGCGGCAGGCTGAGCGCCGCGGCGGCTGTCGGGTCGTAGCCCAGGTGGTGGCCCCCGGCCGGGCTAGGCGCGGGCGGGTGCGGCGGCGAGGGCTTGAAGTGGAAGAGCGGGAAGCGCGCGCCGGGCACGGTGGGCACGGCCTTCATCGGCGGGTCGAGCAGCGGGCCCGGAGCGATGCAACCCTGCGCCGAGGGCAGCGCGTCGTCCCACAGCGCCCCCGCCTGCGGGGGGAAGCCCGGCGTGGTGGGCGTGGATGGCGGGGACTGCTTGAAGTACATGGAGGTGCTGGGCAGCACCTCGTCCTCCGGGCCGGACGGGGGCGGAATGGATGGCTGCTGCTGGGGCTGCTGTTGCTGCTGCTGCTGGTGGTGGTGGTGATGGTGGTGATGATGGTGATGGTGGTAGTCGTGTGCGCGGCCCTCCTCCATCTTGATCAGGGGCCGCGGCCCCGATGGCTGCATTTGGTACAGGCAGGAGGGCTTGAGTTCGTAGTTGCTCGAGTAGCCTTCCATGAAGGTACTGAAGCTGGGCAGGGACGTGGTGGCGGTGGCCGTGATCTCAGTACTGCCAAGGTCCATGGTCAGTTTGGCATAGTCGGGGTTCATAATCTCCGTGGTGTATTCCGAGCCGTAGGTCTGCACTGCATAACTGGAACCTGGAGGCGAAGGGCTATACTGGGCTTGCACGCAGGGCATATCTGCAGGACAGGGAAAAGGGTCTGTCAGAAGCAAGTCAGCACTCTCTCCTAGCTGACAGGTAGTACTGGGTTCATTGCTCTCTCATCTGGGAAATGGGAGGGGAAGTGCCATCCTTTTCTCCTTCCGGTAGAGTAGATTTAAAGCTTCACGCTTACTTTCTTCCTTGGAGAAAGCAGAATTCCTGACAGACTGTCTAAGGGGCCTCAGGATGCCCAGACCAGGCCTCCTGGGGACCTCTGCCCACCTTCTCTCTCTTGCCCTTGTTCTCCACCAGATCTGGGAAATTTCACTCCTTTCATAAGCCCAGTCATGTTTTGACGAAGGGGTTTTGAACCCTATAAACTAATTGGGGGTGGTCTTGGCCACAAGTTGGGAGGACAAAAAGAAAACCAGTGAATGCTCTGTTGGTTTATTTTTGGGGAAAGAGGCCACTAGTCCCCAAAGTCACATGCATTGATTTAGAAATCTATGAGTTAGTTTAAAAAAAAAAAAAGTGTCCTTTGCGGGACTTACCGGCCAAGGGAGACTGACATTCTAACATTTTATGAGTGCCAACTGAGCCTACCCACACATGTTGTGGTCGCTTTCTCCCACCCCCTCCCCATTTCTCCAAACACAGCTAACAGCCTACACAAACTGGACCCCTAGTGATGATTTCAGCCAGTTGGGTGGAGAGGTGGGAACACAGGCCCAGGAAGTGGACTCGGGGGAGTTTGTGCCATCTGCAAAGAAAAAGATCAGCAGCTGCAACAAAACACCCACCAAACATGCTCTCTGCCTTATACAGTATATATATATATATATATATATATATATATACACACACACACACACACACACATATATATACACACACACATATGTGTGTGTATGTATGTATACATATATATATATATCTCCCCCCAATTCTGACTAATAAAATGTATCAGTGGCTGTTTTAAGACAACAGTTTACAGCTACTGTAAGAGGTGAGTTAGCCTACAAATTTTCTTATGACAGAAGAATTAGTACCTCTGCAAAAGAAAGCAGTTCCTTAGTAGGTTCAATTTCTCTGCCAGTTGACTATGTTGAGCCCCCGAAGTGACTACCCAGGATGCTTATTATTGTACAGAGAGGTTGAGCTGGATGAGAAGGCCTTGGGAATTACTGGATCTAGTGGCTGGTTTTTAAAAAATCTTATTATTTCTCTTTCTCTATGGCTAACTAGAAATGGTAAAAGGGGCAGTTTCTGGTGGTTGGTTTTTCTGAACCAAAGGGAAAGCAGGTGCTTCACCTCTGTTTGGAGTCTGTGGCCTAGAAGTTGTGACTAATAAAAGAAGTGAGTACTTCATATTTCCTTTGACATCTTTCTCTTACCCACGTTTCCAAATCTGATTGAGTCATGCGTGTATGGGATGAAATCTTGACTTGGAAAAAGGTGATGAGGGCCTGTGGGAAGAAGCGGTGATAAGGAGAGGCCAGTTCAAGCCTTCATTTTCCAAGAAGGGCCTTAATAAAAACACTCACTAGTTTGAAGTTCAAGGATTACTTATCCTGCTGTCTTGTTGTTAGGGTGAAATGAAAGGCTAATGATTTGAAAGGAAGAACACTGCCCAATGTTCCATCGACTCTTCCTTCAGCACCTCTAGGGTCTCCATTAATCTTCTGTCGTCTTCCCTTGCCAGTCCCTATGCATTGCTCTTCTTTGTGTCTTTCTGGGGTTGCCAGCTAGAATATGAGTTTGCTTGCTCCTAAGTTCTATTGATCTTCATATCTTTGGTGATTACACAGTCCATATACCTCTTTAACAAAGGCATAAAGAGGTGTTACGAGCCAAACCTGCGATCCTTTCTTTGCCCCATTAGAATTTACTCCTCAGTTTTCAGCTTAAATGCTTTTTCTCTTTTCCTCTGCGCTATAATCATCCAAACTTCTGCATCAAAGGATTTGGGTTCTGTACAAACATAAATGCTCTGTACTGCTCAAAGAGAGTCCATAACTTTTACATGCATAAACTGGATATAAAAAGAGAGCAAAAATGGAGACATTAAAATGTATAATACGATCCTAATCTATTGGTGTATGACTTTTTTTTTTTTTTTAGGAAAAATATTTTTGAGAAATGCAATGCTTAATTGAATCTGGCTGCTCTACTAGGTAGCAACAGGGTGTGGTATCCAGAGGAGCTTCGTGCAAGGAGGCCACCTGTTCTGTGAAATGCATGGTCAACAGTCACTGCCTTGGTGCTGGCCTAGTGGAACAGCCCGCCTGCTGGGTGTGTGCCTTCCCCCCCACCCCCATCTCTCCCAGCCTGAGAGGAATAAGGCGCCATGCCTTTAGACCTACCTGGAGGATATCTTGCGCGCTGAATGGTGGGGCTGTGGGTCTCTCCAGCGGAGGCTGAGAGGGTGGGAGGCGGGGACGTCCGGCGAGGCGAAGCGGTGGTAGTGCTACCGGGCTCCGCTGAGGCTCCAGGCTCAGGACGGGGGCTTGCCGGACTGCGCTCTTCCGCAGGAGGCTCTGCGGGCACCGGGAGAGAACAGAGCTCAAAGTGAGACCAGGCTGGTCGTCGTGGCCGGGGCTGGGCGTATTGGGAGAGGGTGGTTTGGTAGGGGATCACTATGAATGCTACGTTAATTACAAAGAATTGTAAGGGCAAAGAAGCAGTGATTAAGGTGAACAGGGTTCCTGGGCAAGAAGCATCACACCTGGGGGGGGGGGGAGCGCAGAAAGATTCTCAGGCACCCACTGCGCTCACCGCCGTTTTGTGGCACCCAAATCTAGGCTAAAAATACGTGCATTCTGTCATCGCCCAGGAATTGCTCTCTCTTGTCCCCACAATTGGTTCTGAGCTCGCCAAGTCAGGAAAACCAAAGAAAGAGCACCTGAGGAAGAGTTTCGACCGAATTCGAGGAGTCAGTGAGTGTTCACGAGCGGAAAATAGTCGTTTTCCAACTCCACTGCCCTTCGCCCCCCGCCCTCCTCAAATACAGAATTTACACGTTGCATAGGAAATGCACAAGGTCCGGAACGAATGCGTGAATGCCCCGGGGAATTAAGAAAGTCTGCGCTTTTCATTCTAAATGCTAATGGAGCTTAGCTTCTATTAGCCTCGAGTTTTGGGGGCCAGGGGTCAAGCAAACAAAAGGACACAGTGGAAACAGCCCCGCGCTGGAAACAAGGGGACCAGGCAGTTGGAGTTCCAGGCTGGTGGGGTGGGAGGAGGGAGGCCCCCTGCACCCAGCAGGAGGTATCCCTGAGGGTGGGCGACTTCGAGGCTCGGGGCCATCCGGCCGCCCCGAGGGGGCACATTCCGGAGGGCGCCGAGCGCGGCTCCGAGGCGAGCGTCTCTGCGCACAGCCTCAGCGAAACTTTGTAGCTGGAATCGCAGGTCCGCGGGCCTTGGGGGAAAGGTCCACTGCCCCAAACTCTGGTCTACAGCGCCCCCTTTGCCTGGACCCGTTCATATCTCGAGGGTTGGGAAGGTGAAACCGAAAAAAACCAGAACACAACCCCCAAAAGCCTCGGGAGTGCGCGGGCCGAGAGGGGCGTGTTAAGTTTTGTCCCCCGCCGCCCCTGCGCCAGCGGCTTGCCTGAAGGAAGAGGGAGAGGGGGTATCGGAACCCCCAGGTCCGGTAAGCCCTCAAAAGCCAGGAAACGGGGGATTCCCTTGCCACCCCGCCCCAGCCCTGTCCCAGCCGATCGTACGGAAATCTTGCGCTCGCTCTAGCGCAGGCACGGGCGGATCTTCCCACGGCTGTAGCAGGAGCTTCCCGTCCACCCAGAATTTGCAATACGTGTCTCCAGCAACCTCCCACTACCTCTTGCAGTAGGTGCCCTCATTCCTGCCCTCCCCTGGGTCCTTTCGAGCGGAGTATTTCTCCGAGGATCGGCAAGGTTGCGTCTCCTTAAGGAAAGGGCTCCCCTCGAGCGCCGCGCGTTCGCGGAAAGAGCCACACCACGTTTCCTGCAGCAGCGCCAAGAGCCCCAACGCTCCCCCCCCCCCCCCCGCCCACTCCCATGGCCGGTTACCTAGGCAAAGCCTCTGCGCCTGGAAACACGTTCCGCCGCTCCGGCTCGCGGCCGCCGGGGCCGGGAGCACTGAGCCTCGGGGTTGTAAATTAGGTAGAAATAACTACCTCTGTCAAAGCTCCTTTCTTTCTCGTGGGCAGACGAAAGGAACACCCCCATGTTCCCCTCCCCGTGGTGAAGTGTGTGGAGGAAACCGTGAAACGCACCATTGTGACCGGGGCTCCTCCGCGGAGTTTCCAAACCTGGGGAGCGGGGGCGGAGGTTGGGCGGGGGCAGTAGGAGTGGAGGAGAGACCGACAGAAAGGGAAAGACAGAGATTCTCAGAAAGACCAAGGGAGAGGAGACAAACCGCGGGGGAGAATTTCTGCGAGCGCGCGGTCTTAGGGAGGGGAGTGGGTGGGTGCGGAGAGGAGGGAGCCGGTGTGGAGGTGGCTTGGCCTGAGCAGTCTTTGATATTCACGTAGGATCACCTTATCCAGGTAAGATAACTCGAATGAACTCTAACTTCATTCATTGAGCCCAGTAGCCCCGTTGGGCAGCTTTTTCTTTCCTCTCAACTCAGTTCTGTAAAATATTTCTCCGTCGTAGAAATAGAGGATTCAGGACGGATTTGCCATTCACCTCTCGCCTGGCACCCTAAGACTCTGGGATAACAGCCCAACATTTGTGATTACCAAACGCCTTGCAGCTCTTCCCTCCGAAGAATCCGGAGGCATAAATAAAAGACAATTTCCAGGAACGTTCTTTAGAATCAAGGGACAAATGCTTTCTCTCTTAGTACTGACCCAAGCTTCCAGTGGGTTCGAGAGGTGCCTTAGGTAGTCAATCTCCCTAGGCTGCGCTCTCATAACCGCTCTCCGCTCACCACTGAGAACTTTCATTTGTTTCTATTAAGAGTAAAACACTCAGAGCAACTTCTCCAAAAGCGCGAGTTCTGTCAGTTAAGAGTAAAACATGCCCATACCAAGCCAAGGCCCGAAGGAAACGAATACCATCCCCACGCGTGTCCGGGCTCGGGAGTAGGCAATTACACCCGATTACCTCTGAAGGGAAAAGTGTACACGGGCAAGTAGGCTACGCCAGGCAGACGTGCCTAGTGGAGCCCCAGGCTCATTTCAATACAATAAGCTACATTCCTACAATTACGCCCTCTTTCCAGAGATCATCCGAGAGACTTTGCGAACTCCAACCACTGCTGCCCATGCCCCTTCCCTCCCAAGCTTCCTCCCAGTCAACCAGATGGGAGTCACCATTAGGTATATTAACTTGGACGCACCGGAGCCCCTATTTTCAATCCTGGTTAAAAGGCAAGAAAATTACTGCAGTTCATCACCGGAGCTGCAACTCCCTGCCGAGGCCGCTGCCGCCGCCGCCGCCGCCGCCGAGAGCATCATTACCATGACAACTAGAGCCGAAATACCCTGAATTACATCGCTGGAGCTGCTACTGAACAAATCCCGGTCCTCCTCTTTGTTAGAGGCTTTTCGCCTCTTCGGGTGGGGGGAGGAATCCCACGAGCTCCAGAGATCCCCGCGGGCCCGCTACAGGGGAAAAGTTTCATATCAGAACCCACCGGGCCGCTCGGCGAGCAAAACCGGAGCGACGAGCCGAGGGGGAAAAACCCCACACGCAAAGTTGTCAATTTCAGGAGCGACGCTTCCCAGCGCGCCAACTTTTTAGCAAGTCCCCCAATTAACTGGGCGAATCTCATACGTACTTGAGTGCTGTGGCGGTTCCGTCTTTAGAGCGAGTTTCTAGAGAGCTGCCCCGAAATCTGCACTGGGGGGGAGTCACAGCTGCTGTCCCGGAAGGGCTGCTGTGTACAAGCCCAGCGGCTCCCAGAGGTGGTGAGCGTCTGGCAGGGGATGCTGCGATCCAGACTCATGGGAGAGTGCCGGCGAGGGGTTCCGCGGGCGTCCTGGCTCCGGCCGCGACCAGGGGGGGAGGATGCCGCCGCAGTTCCCACCTCCAAGGCCACCGCCGGCGCTGTCAGCGTTGCAAAGTGAGTCCAAGAGGGGCGTCCGGCTGCCGCGCGGCTCGGCACCGGCGAGGGCGCAGGGCGAGAGGGGTGTGAGCGCGCGGGAGAGAGTGGAGTGTGTGTGAGGAGCTTGTGTGCGCGCGTGTCTGTGTGTGCGAGTGAGGGAGCGGGTGTGAGCTTGTCTGTGTGTGGGGAGCGGAGGAGGAGCAGGAGCTGGAGGGGTGGGGGGCGGGAGGCAGGAGACTCCGCTCTCCCGGCAGCGCGTTCGCTCGCTCTCTCGGCACGTCATTTATGCCACAGGAGCCCTAGCGGCCTCTCCATAGAGTGCCTGGAATGCGAGACGTCAATGTGACGCCATGGGACGCTACGTCACCCTCCTCCTCCCTCCCCTGGCCCAGCCGGTTCCGCGTGTGCGAGGGAGGGTGTGTGTGTGTGTGTGTGTGTGTGTGCATGTGCGCGCGCGCGCGCGTTCCCCGACCATTCTCAGGGCTGCACAATGGAAACTGTGCCGCGCGGCCAGCCCCGGCAGGGGAGCCTTTTGGACTCGCGCCGCCAACCCCTTTGCAGCCGCGCTGCTCGCCAGGGCGCGAGTCGGCTAGAGGGTGCAGCGGCCCGCCCGCGGGTCAGGCGGGACCGCCCAGCTGTCAGGCTCGGGTGGAGTAGAGTTGGAGGAGTGCGGCTGGCGCGACTCCGAGGCTGCCCCGAGGCATGGAGCCAGAGAGAGGGGGTAAGGGAGAGGACAGCTCTTCCGAAAGGGAAGGCTCCGCCAGCCAGCTTCTCCGAGTGACCTGGCAGCCGGTGCAGGAGTCAGGCACCGGCTCGAAGACTCCCTGAGGTGCAGCTGCGCTTTCCTCAAGCAACAGTTCCAAAGCTGTTTAAGCCTCGCTGGCCCTCAGCGTCTAGGCTAATCCATCTCCTCCTCGCATCATTTGCTGAGTGCGTGTTTCGCACAGGGATGCAGATGGCTCCGGGAAGATAAGGTCTTATTTCATTAAGCCAAGGTGTGGATTTCCTAACTGGACCCACTGTAACCCAACTAAGAGTGCACATCCATCCATCATCCACGTGCGCGCTGCAGCAGAAACCACTTAATGTGTGTAAAACAAACACACACGTGTTGAACAGCTGAGCGGGTCTGACTGTTGCAAATCACCCCCCCCCCCAGCAGAAATGGAAATCTCAGCTCGCACTTTCACTTTTTGATGGTTGCCCCCCCTCATCTCCCAAATTAAATATTTCGAAATCAATCAGCAGGATTTATTAGTCAGTCCCTCGCCATGGGATTTGCTCTGGTCTTCTGGGACACATTTGTCATGAAATAGTGTGCTGAAAGCCTGGGCGACTGTGTGAGGGAGAGCAATGTCTTCCTGGAAATGATGAATTTAAGTGTGAATTTCTCGCTGCAAACAAAAACAAAAATTTATCAAAGTTAAAGTCTCCAAGTTCCAAAGTGCAGCTGAGTGAAAGCGACCTCTTTGAGGTATGAATTTCTGAGGAGGAGAAAATATTTGAGAGCAACAACGCAGACAGGAAGGGTCTCCTGTAGTCCGCTTAAATCAGATGTGACATTCTATTTCTTTGACATGTCCCAATGTTTGCGTGTGTGTGTGTGTGTGTGTCGCAGTGGGGCGAGGATCCCATTGTCGACAGCACACAGTTCAGAATCGAAGGTTCGAGTTAGCACCAGAAACTTGAAAACAAAACTATTATATATATACAAAATGTATATTTTTTTCAGTTCCACTTCGACTTCAGACAGGGTGGTGTGGAGACGACCGTGGGAGGATGCTCCGCAAGTTAACCCAGCAGAGGGGAACCGAGTTTCTGCACTGCCACGGGTTCCAATCCAGTCTCGGAAGGAAGGAGGGCGCTGCTACATTGTATCCATTCAAAGGCTGGGGGTGGGGGGAGCAGGACCTGGAGCCGCGCGGCGCTGACGCACACGAGGCGCGTGATTGACGCAGGCGATGTTACTAAATTCGGCGGTTGGCCGGGCCCCGCCGCCGGCGCGCGCCGCAGATAGCGGAGTAGGTTCCCCTCGGTCACCCCCGCCCCTTCTCCATTCAGTGCTGCGCGGGGCGGGGCGGGGCGGGGCGGGGCGGGGCGGAGAGCGCGGGGCGGGGCGGGGCGGGGCGCGCAGGGCGGGGCGGGGCGGGGCGGGGCGGGGCGGAGTGCGCGCGGCCGCGACGGGATCCGGCAGAACCAAATATAGTCGAGCCTGGATATTTTTAGCCGGGCCTCGGGCGCGAGCCCGCCGCGTGAGGGGGCGCCCTGACCCCGCCAAGAGTGCGGAGGGGGCGGGGGCGGAGTCGCCATCTTGGACCCGGCTCGACCCTGTCTAGTGACCGGCGGCGCTGGGCCAGGCTCTGCGCAGGGGGTCGGGGTGAGTGGGTGTGAGCCTTGGGAGAGAGGGGGCGCGGGCTGTGACGGGAGACGAGGGCGAGGCGCGGGCGAGGGAGCGGGGCGCGAGGCCCGCGGGGCGTGCGTGTGTGTCGGAAGACGAAAGCCGTCTGCCAACTTGCTGGGCAGTCCTGCCACCCGGCGCCCCGGCCAGCCCCGAGTCGCGTGGGGGCGGAGCCGCCCGCGGCCACCACTTCCTGAGAGCCGGGGATACCCCTCCCGGACGTCACGGAGGAGCCGAGGCGGCGGTGGCGGCCTGGGGCTCATCCTGCACTTGCATCACGGGTGCAGCAGCAGCTGCTCTGCTTCTTTGTGGCTTTTTCCCCTGTTGAGTAACTGCTTTGTTAACTGAAAATACCATGACGGGCCAGTGTGATCACCAGCTCAAGACCTCAAAGAAAGTGAAGCTGTCAGGCAAGAAGAGGGAGACTCCCCAACCCGGCTGCGATGGTATCTGGTGGGTGGGTGTGTAGAGAAGCACTTGACAGTTTCCACGTATTACTTCTTGCCTAATTCTTCACCCCCAAGAAGGTTTAAAAATACTTTTATTTCCATGCTGTAAAATTTTCATGTGTTCTGCACCCCACCCATTCCCTCTTCAATTTGAAATCTCACGAAGAACTGAAATCACGGTAAAGCAGGAACTCTAAAATTATGTTCAGTTTTTAGGGAGCAGGACATTTTTTGATGAATTTATTGAATAAACCCCATTTTCTAAATGTTAATATATATAAAATGTCCATGCCCACTCAAGGTAGTTGTAAAGCTACTAAGTTTGTTCATAGGAATTGGGTTCCTCCAGTGACAATTTGAAACCCGTATCCTTGTTTACCTTAAAGGAAAAAAATCCATCCCTGGCCAAATATCTCCAGGTAATAGCATTTCTTTCTTTGAGAGGCTACGTCTTTCTGGACGTCTGTATTGGTTGATTCGGTGCTTTCCCCCTCCCCTTGCCTCGTTTACATCCTTTCCTTCCTGAGTATCAGGTCGCCAATCTTTGTTCCTTGACTGCTGTTGAGCTGAGGGTTGTTGTCTGATTGCGCTGACCCAATCAGCGGGCTTAGTGCTCCTCTGGGTAGGAAGCTGGGCTGACTGTTGGAGAGGTTCCAGTGGTCACTGATAAGTGGCAACATTTTTGCACTCAAATGGAAAGTCATGGAAACAGAGACAAGGCTCTCTTGCAATCTGGGACACTGTCCTCTCTCTAATCCTAAATCCCTAAACCTATGCAGTTCCTCAAACAGAATAAATTATTTTTTTCTTTTTCTTTTTCAAATTACTCTCTATTGTTCTATATTTTTTCGTAAGTTTGATTTACTAGAAATTACACATAATATTCTGTAAGGCATGTGTAATACGACTTTAAGTAGTTTAAATTACCTTTTCGATGACTATTTTGGATTAAATGAAACTTAGTACTTTATTAAAGAAAGCTCTTCTTTTGGGAAATCAAATAGAATAAGACTACCTTAATCTCTGAAATGTTGAAAAGTTACTTGGTTTGGTCCTTTTTCTAGAAGAGGGACGTTTACATGTGGCTTAGTTTACACACACAAAGCAAAGAAAGCAGTTAGTTTCTATTTTCATGATACTTGGGACAGCCAATCTGTTAAAAACTCTCTATGAAGTAATTATTACAGATTCACTGGATAATAAAGAAACCTTCATTTTTTTCATTGGTATAGTCTGCAAGAAAAGAAAAGTGCTCTTTCTCTTGGAAAATAAAATATGAAATTTAGGGGAGATTTATTGTGTGTGATATAAAACAATTCCTTTAACAAAGTGGGATTTAAAAACATTGCTTTAAATGCTCTTCTGATTAAGCAATGACATTTAATGTTGTTCATTTTGCTCATACACAAAGAATGAGGATGAGTAGTTTTAATGTGAGGATAGGGTAAAGAAAGGTAAAATAAAAATTCCAAGCCAGAAGTTGTTACCTAAGGTGAAAATAGGAAGGGAAAATGAAAGAATTATGTAAGTCCAAGTCTCTAGAATCACTGTAGAAGTTCTATGTTATATATGAATATATGTGTACATATATATAAAATATAAAAAGTATATATAAAATTTGGTAACTGCAGATGACATTGACTTTCAAACTTAAGTGTTCTGGGCCCAGGAACATGGGACTATTGTAGTAATTTTCTGTTTGATCTGCTTGCATACCATGTCTTCCATATCCATTCTATCGTTCCTCGAAAATCTCTAGCAGCTGGATGTTGTCTTCAAAGTAAAACCTGAAAGTCTCCACATCCTGGCTTCTTTATTTCCACAGGATTTCCCCGTTCTAGTCAAACTGGTATCTTTACTGTTCTTCAAACATCTTTTCACCCTCCCACATTTGTTCATAGTTTTCCTTCATATGACATTCCCTTCTTCCCCTTCTTCTCTGCTTATTGAAATCTTATCTTCCCTATAAAACTAGCTCAAGAAATGAACTCAGATTATGCTTTAGTCTTTTATAGAGTTCTTATTTTACTGCTTGCTTTTTCTGCTTTTATGTCCATAGTTTATTCCCCTGTCAAACTATAAGCTTCACATATCTTTGAAATTTCTGTGGCACCTGTTTAACATGGATAGTGAATATCCATAAAATATTTCCCCCTTCTCAGTTTGAATATAAATAGAGAGCAGCCATAATGTAAGTCCCAAATTGCATGGATTAGGAGATTCTTGGCATGAATGGATGTAAATGAGATCATATGTTAGTTGTTTTTGTTAACCTCAACTTTTGACTCTCCTGATTGAAGATAACTTGTCAAGGTACCTGCCACAAGCCCAGACAGTTGCATGGTAATATGAGGAAATTGGCAGTTTGGCTTGTACCTGTTATATCTGTGTAGGAAGACTTGCTCTGATTTTTTTTCCTGATCGACTTTGGTTTGATTCTTATTCTACTCTCTTCCTCCCTCTAATTGCACTTTCTCTTATGCTGCTTTTTCTCAGCGATGAACTGAATGCTGTAGGCTAGGAAATGTAATGTCATTCTTCTTTTGTAAACATTTCTTAAGGTTTAGAAAATTGAGAACTCTAACATCTGTGTATAATGGGTTAAATATAAAAATTTCTTAATTTCCTACCTCTTCCAAAATGTATTTAACTAGATTTGTATGACACTATATATATGCCGGAGTAAATTAGGCAAGGAGATTTTGGAATTACATTTGTTGGAAGTTTTAGAGAGACCCAGGTGACTTAGAATATTAAAATTTTCTTTAAAAGGATAAAAGCAATATAATAGATCAGGGAAGACTTTCTATGTTATGGAGGATTTTGGAAAGAATAAAAACTGAGAAAGATTATTTAATAGTATAAGTGCAGATGATATTTTAAAATCTCATGAAATAATTTTCTTTTGCTTTTGTCTATTAGTAGATAACAGATTTGCAATGTGGTTAAAAAGAGAGTTTATTTCTTAGTCATGTTTTCCCCAGTTGCTGGTAAACTCTGGAAGACCACGGTGATTTGGGAAAGATAAGTTATTACTCCTGTGTGATCAGTCAATTCAGGATATCATGTATACCTATAAAATAAGATCTTCATTTTAGCTGGAAATGATAGATGAAGTTAATATCTCTTTCCAAAGATAACCACATAGCCCTTTTCCTTATTACCCAACTCTGGAAAAGAAAAAAAAATGATTGCCTCACATGTACTTTAGTTGCTTCAGCATAGTCTCCAAGAGCGAGATGCCGTATTTCACTAGGAGCACTGGTTGCTTCTCAGAGGCCTGGGTCTGGCTTTGCTGCCACGAAGCTGCCCAACCTTGGGTAAGTTTTTTAAGCTTTTTGGGAGCCTTAATATCACTATCTTAAAATGACATTGTTGGGCTCACTATATGACCTCGCAGGATGTTTTGTTTCTAAAGTTGAAGCATTTTTTAGGCCACTTATGTGTTGTGAATCAAGAATCAGCTCTGGTCTGGTCTTCTGTCACTACCTGGTTGCTGTAGTCAGTAGGCTCAATAATTTTTGTATATAATTTATGTTTCTAATAGTAATATTATATTAAACTGCTTTGGCCTGCTTGGTAATTAATTGTAGCCATGGAGTGGGATCTCAGTAGCCTGAGAGAGTTAATGTACTGCCAGCTTCACAGCCTTCTCTTATCCACAAAGTAGAAACAAGCAGAAACCTGGGTAGTCCAAAAGTCATTTTATATTTAGCTATGGAGTTTGTTTTTGTACTTTCATTTGAATATGGATGAGTAGCAAATTGACTTCATACAAATTAATAAACTTTCATTGGAATGGATAGTGTTGTTTCGGTTCCTTTCTGATCCTCACTGCATGCTAGGCATAAACCATTTTTCTTAGAAGCAGCAGCCGAGGAATAACTGTCCTTTTCTCTTTTTCACAGAGAATGATTGGTGATGGTGGGATTGTAAGTCTTTATATCTCTTTGTAGAGTGTAAGTAAATAGGGTGAAATATTAAGAAGGCTGGTCAAAAGGAAAGTACCAAGTAGGTATTAGGTTGAAAAAATATTAGCACATCAGGCAGAAAGAATACAATAAATTCTGTTTGCAAACTTGTTACATTTGCAGTTGGATACATCTTTATGGATATGTAAGAGTCGACTTTATAGGCTTTGAGAAATACCTGCATTTTAACACGTTGCAGGTTTATGTATTATCTGAGGTTTGGGAAGTAAAAACATGGTTTGTCCATTAATTTAGAGCTATTTTTTAAATGCCTGTTCTACATATTTAGGTATCTGGTTTCCTGCTTAGATCATGTAATTAGTAACTGATTCTGATTTTTTTTTTTTTACCATATTACATTTTCCAGTATTTATTCCACATGTTTATAGTTCACTACTGGAAAAATTCCTCCCTGACATCTGTTCTGAATTAGTTCCCTTTTCCAGTTATGTTTTCCTGCTTTATCAATTCTAGTGATGAGAATAGAAAGCTGTATTTTAAAGATTTATCCTATTGAAGTTTAGTAAAATTGAAACAAACTTCTTCATTATTTCTAATTTTGGAGAATGTCTTATTTTAAGTTCACATGTTAAGTCAGTGTTTCACTCTTAAGACAATAGAATAAGTTTGATAAAAATTGAAATTCATTTTCCATAGTTTCATAGCATTTTATAGCTGTCAATTAAGTGACTTTTTCATATTTCACAAAAAAATTTTCTAAGAGAAGCTTTTGTTATCTCAAAATCTTTTAAAATATCTTTTTGTTAGTAATAATTAACAAACAAATTGATAATTTGTTTAAATGATTTCCAACATACTTATTTTGGGGGATGAATTTATTGACCACTTAGAGCAGTTCTTGGCACAGAGTAGGTGCTCTGTAAACATTTGATGAATGAATGAAAGTAGTTTTCAGGAAGTTTATTCAAAATATTCTGTTTTCTTTATTCTAACCAGCCTTATGGCCTTACTAACTTCTCTGAGAGTTTTCCTTGGAGTTTAGGCATAAGTGAGCAGCAGAGGAGGCCTGCTGCCCATCCCTGTGTCACTGCTACCACACTACCCTGGCTCACCGTGGACCCTAGTCAGCAGAGACTTGTAGTTGTCCCGATCAAGGGCCGGACACTCTTAGTTCTGCCACTCTGTGACACGCGTTTGAACTAAGAACTCATTCAGTATCCTAAGGAATTGGACCACCTTTTGACTTCAACTACCCTAAGAATTAATCTTAGTCTCTGGCTTATCTCTTTTGATGGGCCTCTTTTACTATGGTACTTTCATAAGACTGTGCTCTTCTCTCTTTCCTTCGTGGTCTCTGCCCTGGGCATAAGCAACCTGTTCATCAGTGAGTTCTTCACTTCTAGTCATCAGGTTTCCAGCCGGAACCACGCTTGGCTTTTCAGTTTTGGATGCTGCCGTTTAAGGCCTCCCCAAGCGCACTTGTTTGCATCTAGCACTCACAGACTGAGGGGCCCAAATGTAGAGTATTTTGTAGATATAACTTGAAGTATTTCATCTACTAAACGTTTACTATATTAAGCATTTTAAGTGTTAAATTTTGAAAAGGTAATGCATTAACTTGATTCAAACAACAGAATGTTTAGAAATGAAAATTTCCCTTCCACCCTGTTCCCCATCTATTCAATTCCCATCCTTCCAGAGTTTCGAAATACATATTCAGGCAAAAACAAATATAAATTCTGTTTTTTGCTTATATAAATGAAGCTTATATGCATTATTCTCCCTTTTTCACTTAACAGTGTATCTTGGAGTTCTTTCCATTGCAGTGGGAAAATATCCCAGATAGATTTCATTTTTTTTTTTTGAGAGGGGGAGGGGCAGGTGGAGAGGGAGACAGAATCTTAAGCAGGCTCCATGTCCAGCGTGGAACCTGATGTGGGGGTGGATCTCACAACTCTGAGATCATGACCTGAGCCGAAATCAAAAGTTGGATATTTAGCCAACTGAGCCACCCAGGTGCCCCTCCCCCAGATATATTTCACTTTAATAATATATTTTGGAAATCTCTTCCACATCATTGTGTGGATATAGCATCATTTTTTTTTAATGAGTCCTATATTGTTGGGGATTTGGGAAATTTTGGTCTTTTGCTATTAGAAACAATACTGCAATAAGTAGTTTTGTTACATAGATTTTCCATACTGGTATAAATGTATAGGGTAAATTCTTAAAAGTGCAGTTGCTGACCGAAGAGTATATCTCATTGTACTTTTATAGGTACTACTAAATTGCCCTCCATGGAGGTTGTATGATGTAGACCTCCATCAGAAATGTATGGGAGTGCCTTGTTACCCATATTCTTGCCACAAAATGTATTATTGAACATCTGGATTTTTCCAGTCTGATAGGTGAAAAACGTTTTCTTGATGTAGTTTTAACTTCTATTTTTCTTATGAATGAGTTTGAAAACCTTTTTATATGTTTGGGAGCCAGTTATATTTCCTTTTTTGTGAAATGTGTCTTTAATCCTTTGCCTTTCTTGGGTGGATATGGGGGGTTCATTTAAAAACCACCTTGTAACTGATGTGTATAATATTTGCCCTTTGTAATATGAGTTGCAACACGCACCCCCCCATTATCGTTGCTTATGATGTTTTTGCTAAGTAGATTTTTCCTGAAATGTAGTTGAATTTGTTAATCTTTTATAACTTCTGGAATTGGGGTCATAGTTGGAAAAGCCTGCCCCACTTCAAGATTATGAAAGAATTCTCTCACATTGTTTTCTATGGTTTTGTGGTTTCTATTTTGCACTCAATTTTTTGTTCAATTTTCTTGGTGTATGGTGTGATAGGAGTGTGGGTCCAACTTCATTTTTCCCCAACGGGCTCCTCAGTTGCTCCAACAGCGTTTGTGAATAGTCCATCTCCATGTTGTTCTGCTTCTTATCAAAACTGGGACTGATTTATCTATCCTTTTTTCACACCTACTTTGTTGTAATTGGATATATGTACAGTTCTCTGTTTTCTCTCCTGTAAGACACTTTTTTTTTTTTTTTTTTAATGGCAATGATGTCTTTCGCCCTCCTACCTCCCTGCTTACCTCAGCAACACCAACAGCCTGGAAGCCAGTTAGTATTTGAGTGAATACAGACTGCTCAGAAGGCTCTCCAGGACTTTCCACTGAACAAGTGGCTAAAAAGAAATCCCAACTATAATCACGTTCCTTTGAAGACTTCACACTAGAGATGTCTTCTAGCTCTTTCTAGCCATATGACCAGCTATTGTAGAAGCTGAAGTCCACTACCTGAGTCCTTTACTCCCAAGGCAGTACAATTGGAATTTTTTTTAATGTACAAATTTCCATCATCTCCCATCTCTACTTTGTCTGACACTGTGGGGTATTACCTTCCAGAATTTGGAATGGGAACCATAATATGTCAAAAACACTGGTTTGGATTCCCCAATCACACAGTGGCTAGCTCCAGAACCTCATTTACTGGGAAAGTGTATCATTGTAGAGTGATTTGGGGGAACATTCATCTTCAAAACCCCAGGCAGATTAAGTTTTCTCATAGGGAACCTGGGGAAAACCTTAGCATTGTCTACCCAAGGAGAGAATTCAAGCAGGTGGATGAAACTTAATTAACTTGGTATCCTTACTAACATTTACTAAGCTACTTGGGTTAGTTTTATAGCTCCTTGATAAAAGATTTTCTTCTACTCTTGAACCGTTGCACTAGGTGATTTTCTTTTTTCATACTTGTTCAGGCCATCTTGCTCGTTCTTTATTACTGAATGTCGTGTAGGGATCCTATTTCTTATCTCTGCCTTTAGACTTTCCCCTGATGCTGGTAGTATGTTCTTTGTAAAATACTAGTTTGACTTAAGAGTTATTTTGGCCAAATACAATTTAGGTGAAAGCAAACTGGCCAACTGGCAATTTGGGTGAAAAAATGATTTGACTTTAAAAATATGCTAAGTTATCAAATTTTTGAGTAGTGATAATTTCAGAATATTATGGAGGTGATTAAACAGTTTTGATTCATTTTTTTAGCCCCTTTTCTAATTTTTATCCTTTTATGTTTCAAATTAATTTTCAGCTGCAAGAATACTTCGTTGCTTGTGATACCAACGAGTTAAAACAACCTTGCTTCCCAGCCATAGGAGAATAGTTGGACAAGCTTGATCTTAAAACTACAAGGCAGTTAGAGGTTAATTGGAACAACCAAAACATCAAACGATAAGATAAAAACGTATTTCCTTTATTTTTTCCCCCTCATTAAGAAGGCAGTGTATGTGCAGTTCAGGACACTCAGAAAAATGTAGATAAGGAATAGAAGGACAAAAGAAAAAAGCCGTAAGTTAATTCATCCCAGAATAACCACTGTTGCCCTTCCCTGTCTTTTCAGATGCATTTTACACACATAATTTCTGCATGTTGTTTGCAGTCTGTCATTACTTAAGGACCCTCCACTTATTGATCAGTCACCTTTGTCTGGGATTAGATTTTAGTTCCTTTCTGGTTTTTGTCTGGCAACTGTGGACTCGTCCATTTTAACTGGGAATAGATGGCCATTCTCTTTTTCCATCTACCCCTCAATCCTGCCTAGGCCTACCTCCAGACTGGGTCCCAAAGACCCTCCTTTGCTTCCTTTACCTAAGAAAGTTTGTAAGTGAAGCCATTCTGCCAGGCCTTTCTATGGACTTACAAAAGGGGTCAGTTTTTAGAATTCCTGTGGAATTGATTATATATAAATTAATTTTTGGAGTTCATGCCTGAGGTATATTATGTGTATATATATGTAAATTACATGAAGAGAGTGAAGAGATGGGAGAAGATGGAGTGGATCCCCACTAAAATAAAAAAGAGGCATTGCAACAGAGAAATCTACTATCACTGAGGATAATTATTTAAAGAGATTTTCTCTAAACGGGGGTTGGCAGAAATACTCAGTGTATTGTGCCCAAACCATGGAAGATATCACTAATGAGTCATGTCACTATTTTTCACTGGATCCAAACTCAGCTTTGGATCTGTCTTGAAGTGGGGTTCTAGATAGCTGTTTCTACTGGAGTAGATGTGAGACACAAGCCTGTTTGCCATTCTTGCTCTAAAATGTTGCATTAAAGACTTAAAAAAAATAGGGGATCGAACAGGAAGGTTTTAATAAAATGTTTTATATCTGAGGGAATAAGTCTATGATGATAAATATGAGATGTGAGTGAGGAGTAATTATCTGAGTCTCAGGCAAAGCACATGCCTCATAGTTATGATCATGGAAGCAGCATAATTAAATTACAGTTTTGTTCTGGAGTGAAAACAATGTCATAGTAATACTCATCATTATAAATTGCCCATGGTATGGTCATGGTGATTGACTCTTCAGCATTCATTCTACCCAGATGATTGGTCTAAGCAATTATGGTTGATCCCATTTCCTTTGCCAGTGAAGGGTTAGGAATGGCCTGTAACCTATGCTGACCAATGAGATGTGAAAGGAAGTCTGGAGGAGGGCCAGAGTGGTTCTGGGCAAGAGTTTCTTGTCCCTAAAAAGAGTTAAAAGAAAGAGATGGTACTTCTTTCTCTGATGATATTACGTGTGAGTATGTTGGCTTAAACTGCTCAGGCCATCTTAGGACAACGAGAGAAGCTGGCTTTGGATAAGCTCACCTAGAAGTTGGCAGAATTAGAGAAGAAACCTGAGCCTTTGATGACCTTGCCGAATTGCTGATTGTACTGTACTGTACCTGGTCTGATCTACCTCTGAACTTCTAGTTCTGTGAGATAATACAGTTCCTTATTGTGTAAGCCAGCATGATCTGGGATTTTGCCATTTACAGCCAGAAGCATTCTGAGTGGTTATACCTACTTTGTCTCCAGCAGTTTCACATCAGATGGACTTGATTTTATTATGATAGATTTGGTTTTATCAGAGCTCATCCCTCCCCTCTCTTCTGGCTTCATAAAGTGCATGCAGATTCTGACTGGCCAGTTCTTGTCTCAGTCTTCTTTAAGGGGCTCTGCCTCAGAGCAGGGGTCTTCACAGAAAGCAGTAAGGAACTGGTTTATTTTCTCATCTCCTGTCTTTTACTCATGGCATACACTAAGTAACTCCAAAAATGTCTAAGGGTCAGGATACTTGAATCTTCATTATGGCTTTACTATTTGGCACCTGTAATTGGGCAAGTCACTTGAAACATAGAGTTTCTTTGAAAAGTTTGTTAATAATTGTCTTTTTTTTCATAGTAGTATTGTGATTCAAATGAAATCATATGACTATGGCATATAAAAAAACCCCTGTTTTTAAAAAACAAATACTCAGCTTTGGTTGGATTTTCTGATTATTTTCCAGGGAACTAATGTCGAAGTCTCTAGAATCAGCTCTGTGTAGCTTGTTACTAGTCTGTGAAAAGGCAAGGAAGTGTGATATGGGGCATAGTAATACAAATAATTAGGGATTGAAGTTGATATTTTAGTGGCAATGTACAGCCTGAAATAAAATGAAAGGACCACACAATATGAAGGGGAAATAAAGGTCAGAATGTTTATCTTGAGGCTTGTTTCTAGTTCAACCAGAAATTCTGGTGAGCCAAATTAGGGGGAAGAGAAACCAATAGAAGAAACACCCCCCTCTAGTGGCGAGGGGCCAGATTCTATACTTTGGTTGCTAAGATAGGTGATGGGGGTATGGGTGGCTTTTTAAGATGTTTTTTAAGTTTCTTTCTTTCTTTCTTTTTTCTTCTTAAGGTTTTATTTTTAAGTAATCTCTGTGCCCACCATGGGGCTCCAACTTACAGCCCTGAGATCAAGAGTGACATACTCTACTGACTGAGCCAGCCCGGCAACCCAGAATGTTTTTTGAGTTTCTTAAAAAGACTTCCAAGGATCTAGAGTTAGAACTTTTAAGCAAGATCTTCCTTATCAGGGGAGTTAACACATTTCACAGAATATGTAGTATTTTGGCAGTTTCATGTGGAACTGACTGAAAAATGTGGAGGCTACAGTTGGAAGAGGCTTACAGTTTACTTTTTTGTAGGCCATTTAGAGATCATGAAAATTAGGAGACTGTTGTTACTAAATTTCTTATTGATTTGAGATGATGCAGTAAGTACCTTTATAAATCCATTTGTAGGGGGATAAAGCCTATATTTGAAGTTATGGATAGTGCCATATGGTGATATTCACCTATATACACAAATAATGGCAGTGGATATCCTAAGTATAATTTTTGATTTGAAATTTTTTAGTGACCGTCCTGAGAACTGAATGCTTAGCATGCATATTGGTGGTGATTTAACTGCTTCCTATTGAAAGGTAGTGAAGTAAGGTATATTAAAATAATGTATTACCCACAATTCAATGGCTTGGTAGGAACACTTAGCATTCTTGAAAGATGTCTCATTTTAAGGATGTATGTTATTGATGGTAATAATTGCAAGTGATTATTACATTTACAAATCTCAAAGTCCATTAAAGTTTTTATCATTCAACTGGTTTTTGGGAAGCATTCTTTTACATTTACTTAAAGATCTCTAAAGAGGCAACATTTCAGACAATAAAATTTTTATGGTACTCTGAGTTAGATCTTAGGAAGATTTGAATGCCATTCAACTCCAATATAGAATAGAATGATTAAGACACAAGAAAATATATTCTGAATACATTCTGGTACAAGACTGCATTATCAAAGTACCATTTTTTTTTTTAATGTCAAACTTGCCCTGAAGGAAAGACCTTTGCAGCTTGCAGTAGAACCAACCTCTCAATAATTTAGAATGTGTTTGAAGATGTTTTATGTGAAATAAAAATGGAAAAATTCATATATAAACATACATAGATAAAATAGGATTATAGAATTATGAAACTAACTTTTGTGCATAACTTGTGGAACCAGTATCCTTAGTTTATGGTTATACTTCATAAATATACTTCATTTTAGGAAAGAAGAACTAGGTCTGGCAGTAGATCAGGATCTACCTATTGGGGAAAACCCAAATAGGAAGAACAGGTTATTAATGGTTCATTCTTCACTGAGAAAAACTCAGTATGGGATAATTAAGGTCAGCTAGAGAAAGAATTATGATTATGTTAAGAGAGTTCACAGATATTGTTGAAGGCAAATCAGCTCAAACTGATTTGTTAATATATATGGGGCAATAAACCAATTAGATGGTCTCTTTACTAAATTAGTATGACAGTAGTAGAAGATATCTGGAGGGAAATAAAATAGATGATAGGGTTAGTGGTAATTAGACCTTCATTAAATCCTAGCACTAAAGAGGTACACCATGTATATTAGTGATAGCTTAATTCTATAAATAAGATTTGATATTAAGAATTGATAGAATGTTGACATTGTTAAAATTAGGCAAGTATTAATTTGCATAAAGAGTTGCAGCAAGTGGGTTTGAGTAAAAAGCCTAGGCTCCAAACCTCATTTGGAATGCCAGATTAAGTGTAGTAATAATAACAACAACAATAATAATACATCTTTGCATAGAATTTTACAGCATTCTGAGTGTTTTCACAGGCATGATTTCATTTTAGTCTTATCAGAACTCTGGGGGATGGTAGCACAGGTGTGATTATCCCATTTTTTACTAATAAGGCTATGGAGGCTCAGGGAGGCTAAGGGACTTGCTAAGGAGTGAATAGGGACTAACTGCCAGGTGTGGAACTTGAACCCAGGGTTCCTTACCACAATGCTTCTGTTCACTGTCTCCTGGGGCTGCGGTAACCAATGATCACAGACTGAGGGGTATAAACAACAGAAAGGTATTTTCCCACAGTTGGGGAGGTCAGAAGTCTGAAAGGTTCTTGGGCTCTTTCAGCTTCTGCTGGCTGCTGGCATTCCTTGACTTGGTTGGCTCCACTCCAGGCTCTGCTTCTGTGTTCTCACAGCTTCCTTCTTTTCTGCTCTGTGTCTTTTCCTCTTCTGTGTCCTTTCTCTGAAAACAACTCTTAGAAGGACTGACTTTAAGACTCCACTTGTCATTAGATTTAGGCATACCTAGATAAGCCAGATACTTTCCTCATTGGAAGATCCTTACTTACACCTGTAAAGGCCCTTTATTTCAATAATGTAATATTCACAGGTTCTAGGTATTAGGGCATGAACATATCTTTTTGGGGGCCACCATTCAACCCACTACATTCATTATATGCAATTCCTTTTGTATTGAAGAAAGAATCTTCCATCTGAAGATAGAAAGTGGACTAGGAAATTTTTAGGTAACATCTAGAGAGAAACATTTAAAATATTTCTGGTTGGTGCTGAGTGCTTAGTAAATAGAACTGAACTAATTAATACAAGAGTTCCACCAAATTGTTATGCTAGCTTTTGCATTCACAGAACTATAAAAAATGAGACAAATTAAGTTAAAGTAACATTCCACTATTCATGATTAACTATTGAAAGTTGACTTTTTGTTTTTGTTTCTTGTGAATTCAGCTAGAAGATGTGTGTGTGTGTGTGTGTGTGCGCTTTAAATTTTTGTAATGACTTTTGTTAGTATGATCAGTTTCTTACATGGGCATTCCAATTTGGGTGATATAAATCAAGATTCATGTATGTATACTCTTTGAGGGAAGGGACTTAATGTGTCTTATTCACAGATCCCCAGTATATTGCCTCACACATAACATAGATAGGCCCAAACAATTTCCTGAATGAATGAAATAACTTCTTTATGACACACAAATCAGGCAGCCACAAATCCCGTACTAGTTCACTTTTTGGAGGGTCCTGCATGGCAAAAACAATAAGATCTATTCGTTGTAGGAGAGTCCTCAGTGACTCAGATTCCACTGTGAGTCCGTTTACTCTTGACGGGGCCTACAACTTTTTCATCTCCGATAATCTTTAGCTCCAGGCTATAAAAACTGTCATCCTTGCCCTGCTCACCTTAATTAAAATTAGTGAATGAGATTCTTTCTGCCCATCAGTTCCCTTCTCACTTGCATGAGCTCAGGTAACATTAGAGGCAGTAGGGTGGGGCTCATCCTACAGCTTTTCAGATCAGTAGTGCTAAACATTAAGCCCTGGGGAGGGCTCAGACTCCTGCCTTCTCAAAAGTCTACACAGTTTTCACTCTCTTATACAGCTTCCGGTATTAACAGGTTAAAGTCCAGTGATTATAATTGACTATGTGCTGGACTCTTCCATGTATTATCTCAAATACTGCCTCCAGCCCACCTTAGAAGTTAAGTACTGTCATCATCCCTGTTTTACAGAAGCACAAAGAAGTTAAGTAACTTAACCAGGTGCACACCAAGATTTGAAGCCAGGTAGTCTTACTTCAGAGCCTGTGTGCTTAGCTGTGACCTCGTGGCAGCCTCATGCTCATTTGTTTGCAAGTAACTTGTTCTTTCTTTTTTGGAAGTTTATGTTTTTTCTTTATTAAACTTGAGAAATGTTGCCAGGATATATCTCAGTGCCTTTTTTCATTTATCCTGCCTGGCATGCAGTGAGTACTTTTGACCTAACAACTCTAGTCTCCTCCTGAGGGAAGTTTTCTTACACTATGTTTTGATTATTGCTTTCTCCAATGTGGTCTCTCTTGAATTTCTTTTATTTGCAAAGAGGCCTCCTAGACCTGCCCTCTAGATCTCTTTTCATTTGGGAATTCCATTTCTTTTATTTTTGATCTGGATAGTGTGATAACTCATTCACTTGCATTTCCAGATAATAAATTTGTTCTTCAGAAATGTCTGTTCTACTCTTTAATTTCTCAGTTGAAATTTGAAATCTATGAATCATTTAAAGACTTTCCCAGTGTATTATTTTTTCTTGGTTATTCCTTTATATCCAACAGCATATAAAAATGTCATAACCAAGTAAACATTGTTTATTTCAGATATGCAAGGTTTTTTCAACATTGGGAAATATTAATTTAATGTATTACCTCAGTAGATTAAAGGAAATAAACTTTAGGATCATTTCTACAGATATTACCATGGTATTTGATAAATCAATATTCATTTGTGATAAAACAAAGAAATAAAAAACAGTTCTTGGTAATCTAGGAGATGATACTTTCCTAATAGCTATTGTCATACTTAACATTGACATACTTAAGGAACATTTCCTAAATGTGTCCTTTGAACTGTGGATCTCGGGTTTTTTATTTGTTTTAGTTTTATTTCATTGATATATATTTATATATTTTATCAATACCACGTTGTCTTAATTGCTTAGTTTTTTGTTTTTGTTTTTAGAGCGTGCACGTGCACCAGTGTGAGGGTGGGGAGAGGAGGAGGCGGGAAGAGAGAGAGAGAGAATCTAACCAGGCTTCATGCCCAGCACAGACCCTAGTGCGGGCTCAATCTCATGACCCTGACCTGAGCCAAAAACAAGAGTCAGATGCTTAACCAACTGAGCCGTCTAGGAGCCCTGCAATTGCTTAGTTTTATTTTAAGTATAGAAATCCTCCTTCTTTATTTCTTTTTCTCAAACTTGTTCTACCCATTCTAGGCCCTCCACTTTTCCATGTAAAGTTTAGAATCAGTCTGCCAAATTCTACCAAAAACTATGCTGGAATTATTTTTGAGATTGCATTGAATATATAGTTCAGTTTGGAGAAAACTTGACATTCTAACAATATTGAGTCTTCCAATCCAAGAACATGTTATATAGTGCCATTTTTTATTTATCTCTTTAAAGTTTTGTATTTTTTTAAGTATACATATTTTGCATATATTTTGTTAGCTCTGTCTCATTTTTTGTTGCTATTTTAAATGATCCTTTTTAAAATTAAGTTTTTAATTTTAATTCCAGTATAGTTAACATACAGTCTTATATTAGTTTTGGGTATGAAATATAGTGATTCAACACTTCCATGCAATTCCCAGTGCTCCTCACAACAAGTGCTCCCCTTAATCCCCATCACCTCTTTCATCCATCCCACCACCAACCTCCCCTCTGTAACCATCAGTTTGTTTTCTGTAGTTAAGAGTTTGTTTCTTGGTTTGTCTCTCTCTCCCTTTCCTTTGCTTGTTTGTTTTGTTTCTTAAATTCCATATATGAGTGAGATCATATGGTATTTGTCTTTCTTTGACTGACTTATTTTGTTTAGCATTATACTCTCTAGCTCCATCCATGTTGTTGCACGTGGCAAGATTTCATTCATTTTTTTTTTAACATTTTATTATTTATTTGAGAGAGAGAGAGAAAGAGTGCGTGCACATGCATGGACAGAGAGAGGAGCAGAGAATCTCAGACAGACTCTGTGACATTGAGTGTAGGGCTGGATGTGGGGCTCAACCCCACAACCCATGAGATCATGACCTGAGCTGAAACCCAGAGTCAGACACTTAACTGACTGAGCCAACCAGGCACCCCCCACACAACATCTTCTTTATGCATTCATCAGTCGATGGGCACTTGGGCTGCTTCCATAATTTGGCTGTTGTATATAATTTACAGTAAACATAGAGGGACATGTATCCTGTTGAATTAGTGTTTCTTATTTTTTGGGTAAATACCTAGTAATTCAATTACCAGATCATAGGGTAGTTCTATTTTTAACTTTGAGGGAACTCCATATTGTTTTTCCACATTGGCTGCCCCAGTTTGCATTCCTACCAACAGCACATGGGGGTTCCTTTTTCTCCATATCCTCACCAACACTTTTTGTATCTTGTGTTTTTGATTTTAGCCATTCTGACTAAAATCAGAGGTGATATCTCACTGTAGTTTTGATTTGTATTTATCTCCCTGATGATCATTGATGTTGAGCATCTTTTCACGTGTCTATTGGCCATCTAGATGTCTTCTTTGGAGAAATGTATGTATGTGTCTTCTGCCCATTTTTTAATTAGATTGTTTTTTAGGTGTTGACGCATATAAGTTCTTTATATATTTTCGATATTAATCCTTTATTTGATATGTCATTTGCAAATATCCTCGGGCATTCCAGCAGTTTGCCTTTTAGTTTTGTTGATGGTTTGCTGTGCAGAAGCTTTTTATTTTGATGTAGTCCCAATAGTTTATTTTTTCTTTTATTTCCCTTGTCTCAGGAAACATATCTAGAAAAACGTTGCTGTGACTGATGTCAGAGGAATTACTGCCTGTGCTCTTCTAGGATTTTTTTTTTTTTTTAGTAGGCTCCATGCTCATTGTGGAGCCCAACATGGGGGCTTGAACTCACAACCTTGAGATCAAGACCTGAGCTGAGATCAAGAGTCAGACATTTAACTGACTGAGCCACCCATGGACCCCTCTTCCAGGATTTTTATGGTTTCAGGTCTCATATTTAGGTCTTTAATACACTTCGAGTTTATTTTCGTATATGGTGTAAGAAAGTGGTCTGGTTTCTTTCTTTTGCACGTAGCTGTCCAGTTTTCCCAGCACCATTTCTTGAAGAGACTGTCTCTTCAAAGAATATTGTATATTCTTTCCTGCTTTATCAAAGATACCTCCAGTTTTGTGATACCTCCAGTTTTGTTCTTCTTTTTCAGGATTGCTTTGGCTGTTTGGGGTCTTTTGTGGTTCCATGCAAATTTTAGGATTGTTTTAGTTCTGTGAAAAATGCTGTTGGTATTTAGGTAGGTCTTGCATTAAATCTACAGATTGTTTTGGGTAGTCTAGACAGTTTTAACAATACTTGTTCTTCCAATCCATGAGAATGAAATGTCTTTCCATTTGTTTGTGTTGTCTTCAATTTCTTTCATCAGTGTTTCGGTTTTCAGAGTACAGGTCTTTCATGTCTTTGGTTAAGTTTATTCTTATTTTATTATTTTTGGTGCAATTGTAAATAGGATTATTTTCTTAATTTCTCTTTCTGCTGCTTCATTATTAGTGTATAGAGATCTGGGATTTTAAAGATTTTATTTATTTATTTGTGATAGGTAGGGGGAGGGGCAGAGAGAGAATCTCAAGCAGGCTCCACACCCAGTGCAGAGCTCGATGTGAGACTTGATCTCATGACCCTGAGATTATGACCTGAGCCAAAATCAAGAGTCTGTTGCTTAATTTATGGAGCCACCCAGGTGCCCCAGGATCTGGGATTTTATATAAAAAAGGATATCTTGGTTTATTTGTTACGATAAAGCAAGAAGTTTTAACAAACACCGATATTTCAACAGCTTGTAATACAATAGGAACTTTTTTTCTCCCTCATGTAATAGTCCCATGTGGGTATTTCTGGTTGATAGACAGTTTTTCTCTGTATGTTTTCAGGGACTCAGGTTCCTTGCATCATGTGGCTCTACCATGTCTAGGGCCTTGAAATCTTCTCTTTCCAGCTGGCAGAAAAACAAAGAGTGAGGATGCACCCTCTCTTCTCTATTACTTTATCCTTGACGTGATGCTTATCATTTGTGTTCATATTCTCACATCCCATTGGCCAGATAGGTGATCTTACCTGTTTCTAAGATGTGTTTGTATTAGGGGTGGGGGAACACGGGAGAATGGGAGATAGTTTTTGATTGGGCAGCCACAAGTAAGGGAAAGGGATAGGTGTTTTCCTTTGTAATTGGCTGGAAGACACTGTGGTAGTATCTTTCAAATTCTAAAATATATATATCCTTTGAGCTTAGACTCCACTTCTAGCAATTTTTCCTATAGCTATATTTACAAATGCATATGTATTTACATTTTAAGGCTACATCTAGCAATACTGTAAAAGCAAAATATTAGAAATATTCTAAATGTCCATCAAAGGGGACTGGATGCAAGTTATTATATTTTCATACAATGGTACACTTCTTTTTCAAGAAGAATAAGACAGTGATATGTGTATTGTCTGGGGAAAGAAAAATGAGGTATGAAATTTTGTGTGCATGACTACCATTTATTTAAAAAGAAATATATACACATAAGCAAAATATTTGTGGAAGGATCACAAGAAACTGGTAACAGTGGTTGTTTCTGGTAATGGCAGAATGGGATGGGAGAGAGACATGCTTTTGCTGTATACTCTTTTATACCTTTTGATATGCACCTATTTAAAAATAAAGGTCAGTTGTAGAAGTATAGTAAATTACATGGAAAAATGGTTGTAATATATTGTTGCCTGAAAATGCTGTTTACTGAAAGGAATGTTCAGTATGGTTTCATTTTTATAATAAATAAATTTTTAAATGGCATATACAAAAATATAGTGGTTCATTTGTGATCTTTTTTTTTCTGTATTTAGAAATTTTATATAATGAACATTTATCACCTTTGTAATTAAAATATATAAATAAAAAAGAAACATAAAGAAAACTTTTCCTGGTAGTCCCTTAAGTTAAGCCCGTCATGAAATCTTTCCCCCTTTCAACTTAATGCCTCTTGTTTGCTTCCATGCTACACTTTTCATACATTACCTGCTGAATTGCATTGTTACGTACACATTGGCTCACCTACTCTGTACATTCTTTAAAGGCCTGGATCTTCCCAGATTCATCCAGGATTCCCTGTCTGTGCCAAGCACAGTGTCTTTCTCATAACAGGTGTGCAGTAAATATTGAGTTGGTGCTTGAAGCAGGGAGCACAGTGAGTAAAGTGGTTGTGCATTTTGTTGTTATGTGATACAACCTGTATTCAGTACTGTACCAGATTCACTCTTCAGTGATGCCAGGGTCTTACTAGGTGCAGTGCAAAGCACGTGGGCCAGAGCATTTCCTTCCTAAAGCGATTCGGTTCCCTTTAGAGATCTCTGTCTCTGCATCTTAGATGTGTAATGTGTGTTGGTTGCAGAAATATATATATAGTAAAAAAAAAGACGTAAAGTTTAAAAATAAAGAATAGTCAAATTACTGATGACATAGTCTCCGCTATTCTAGGGGTAAGACACTGCTATCTGCTCAGTACATTAATTTAGTTTGGTTTCCTCCTATTTTTCTCTCCATACTATTTTCCCTTTCCTGTATCTCTCCTTTCACTACAACCTTTCCTTGTACACATAACTGTAGTTCTGATACGATTATCAGGGGTCGGTTATGAACGAGTGAGAAGAAATACAAATAGAAGAATTGGGAGCTGATCACATTACTTACAGCAGTAGGATTTTTTAAAATTGAAAATTGCTTGAAAATTACTTTGATGGTCTGGCTTTTCTCCAAGTCCCAGTTTTATTGCCATTTATCTCTTGCCACCTTATTGCCTTACCCTCCATTTTTCTTCCTTATGTTCTAGTCACAGAACTTACTTATTATACCTCAAAATCTCCTTCTAGGGCCTTTCCTCAAACCTTTTCTTACTGGGAGGTCTGCTGTATATGTCATTAATTCAAGTACTCCCTTCCCACAAAGAGTCAGTTCAGATGCCACCTCCTCAAAGAAGTCATCACAGACCCTCTTAGTCAGTTTCACTCTGCTCATTCTTCCATTAAATCGTTATACCCACATTAGAGCACTAATTAAAGTTTATTTGTTGATTTGTTCATTATGTACACATTCATTGAGTGTCTACTGTGCATAAAATTGTTGTGGGAGCTAGGTTAAGAGACCACTAAGAAGTCTTCAAGAAGCTTCAGAATGGTGGTGGAGGCAAATGAGCAGAAGTGTTTCAGTACAATGTAGTAAGTTCAGTGAGTGTGTGCAGGGTTCTGTGGGAGCACAGAGAGGGAGCAAGCATCTCATGTAGTAGGGGTTGAGGAATTCCAGAGAGATTTGAGTTGAATATGGAAGTTGGAGAAATGGAGGTAGGGGAAGGAATTTCCCAAGCTAACAGAACAGCACATTGTGAGTTATTGAGATGTGAAATGTCTTGCTCATCTGAAGATTAAGTAACTCAGGCTGGAGGGTGAGTAGGGGAAGTGGCAGGAGATACCTTCAAGGAGGAAAGACAGGGTGGAGTTGTGATGGGCCTTTTGTGCCACGCTAGGGACTTGAGCTTTCTGAAAGCAGTGTAGAGCCTTTGAAGGATTTTGTATAGGGGAGCAATGTAAGTAAGCCTTGAATTCTGTGTTTCTTAAGGGCAGGAATCAAGTCTTATATATCACTATAGCACCTTAGCACCTAACACAGTGCTTAAAATTGAAATGGGTTTGCTGGATACTGCTGTAATTCTTTTCAAGAATTAACTATCTGATATAGTAATAGTGTTGAAGGCTTTTGCACTCTATCAAATCTGTAAGAACTATCTGATCCTTACTACTCTCTGATGTAAGTATAGTGGCTTAGAGGTTTAACTGAGGGGACTAGTGTAATAGTTAAGTCTGCTTGGGTTTGAATTTCAGCTCCTCCACTTACTAGTTTTGGACCTCAAAGTTATACTTGTGCCGCTATTTCCTCGTCTGTAAACTGATAATGATAATGATACCTCATACCTTATAGGGTATTATGAGGAATAGTGAAACAAGTAAATACATGTAAAGTGGTTGGCCGTATGATTGCTAAGTGATTACATGCTCAGTAAATGTAATTCTTAGCTATTATTAAGAAACATATTCCAAAGTCACATGAGTGATTAGTGATGAAGCCTAGGATGAACAAGGCCGTTTGATTTCAGAACCTTTAATTACTATTTCTTCTGTGTTATAACTACTTCTGTAGTTATAGTGAGAAGAGTAAAGATAGGTTCTAAGCAGTGAAACAAAATGAAGAATTTCTGTCAACATGGGAAATACCATTAGGGATAGGGAATTCTTAGGGACTCTTCAAGTTGCCCCTACTTAAGGAACTCTTCCTTTGCTATCCTGCCTCACATAAGGGACTTATGTGAGAAGTATCTCTCTCTAATTTAGGTAGATGATACTAATTCCAGATTTGTAGTACACATGTCTAAAGAACCTAAAGATTGTCTTATAAAGGTCTCCCTCTAGGAGTTTGTCTGCTGGTGCTGGCACTGGTGTACAGTGTCAAGTCTTGTGGCTCTCTCCCTCTTCTCCATACTCCCTAGATTTTTCCAACTTTAGGACCCAAGTGGGAGTCTTATGTTGGAGAATGTTGTGCAAACCACATGCGTAAAGAAAATAATTTACATTTTTCCTTTCTTAGCTTCTGGAACATCAGTGATTCCGTCCTCCCACTTCTATTGGGCAGAAATTGAGGTATTCTCCTTATGCTCCCTCATCTTCTCCAAAAGGCACCACACACACACACACGCACACACACTCCTTGCCATACATGTCATAGGGATCCAGCATAACTACTTTTTTTCTAATTCAAGTTCACAAGAACATACAAAGTCTTTGGTAATAGAGGATCCCACCAGCAATTCACTTTTTCTTCTCCATTCCTACTCTTTCCAGTCATAACTGTCTTTTAGCTTTCTTTTCTCCGTTTTTGTGCTCACCATTTTATCTCTTTATCCTTTGCACAATTCTTGGTTTATAGTAGGCATTCAATAAATAGTTTTTGAAAGAATAAAAGAAAGGCAAGATGCATTGTACATCCAATACTTTAAAGATATTCAATTACAGAAAAGTGTGCAAAAATATTGCCTTTTCTTAAATTTTATGGGAACATATTGTTTTTAGCAAGCAAGCAAGCAAACCAGCCCCACCTTCACCTCCACTGCCACACTGGAGCTCCCACAACTTCAGGATTTGCTCCCCTGAGTATAGCTCTGGTGGTAAAGGAACTGAATGGATCCCTCACAAATGTAGGAGGAGCTCTCTAGTTTGGAGGCAGGTGTGTCTTATGGAATCTGCAATTTTTCCAAATTCTTTTGCAATTGAACAACTTCACAGTGGAAAAATTTCCACAAATTTAAGCCCATATGGAAATTAATAAGTCATAGGAGATATATTACTTACTGTCAGAAAAGGGTTGGGAGAAAATAATCTGAGGAAAATAGAAGATATCCAGGGCCCATGGTTCAAAATAAATAACCTTCACAATTCTGGTCTCTATAAGAACTGAAATTTGTGTAGATAGTGATGCTAAGACAAACCCTTTCACTGGTTTCCTAGGTAAACCTTTAGAGATGTGAAAAAGAGGCTTCCACGTTAGGAGCTTATCCTTGCCTGAAAGTCCAGACTCATGTTTAGTCTGGGCCATGATGACACACATATAGACTATCCAGATATGTTCAAGGCAATGAACTTGGTCCTTCAGGGCTTTGATTGGCCCTGGATCTCATACTGCAATATGCAGAAACAGTGTGTATCCAAAGATGAACATCTCCTGAAGCCCAAGCATCCCGTGTGTGTGTGTGTGTGTGTGTGTGTGTGTACACAACCTGGAGGTAATCTCCAAGACTTTAAGTGAAAGTGATACCCAGGCTTAAATTTGGTGTGCTTCACACATAAATATTGTTCATGGCTTGCTCTGTCTCCAAACCTCCTTAAAAAGATTACCTTAAAGGTTATTTTTCTTACCTCTATAAGAAATTAGAAAAAGAAGACCAAATTAAATCCAAAGCAGAAGATAAAGATAACAGCAGAAATCAACCAGATAGAAAAGAGACAGTTAATGGAGAAAATTGACAAAGCCCAAAATTTGTCCTTTGAAAAGTGTAAAAAAATTGGTGAGCCTCTACCACAATTGTTAAGGACAGAAAAAAGGAATTACCAACATGAAAAAAATATTATCAACATGAGGAATGAAAGAGGAATATGACTAGATCATACTGACATTAAAAGAATAATTAAAAAGTAATATGGAAATCTTATGCCACTGGATTCAATGAATTAGATGGTTTCAAATTACTTTAAAACATAACTTACTAAAGTTAATACAAGGTGGAATACAAAATCTGAATATCCCTGGTATCTAAAATTTTGAATTTGTGATAAAAAAAAAACCTTCCCATGAAGAAGATTATAGGTTCAGATGGTTTCTCTGATGAATACTATCAAACATTTAAAAAAGAAGAATGCTAAACAAATTTAGAAAATAGAAAAGAAGTACACATTTCCAAACTTATTTTATGAAGCAAGCATTCCCCGGACACCAAACCTGAGAAAAATATTTCAAAAAAAGAAAATTGCTGATTAGTATTCCCTGTGATTATAGCCACTGTGATATAATGAATGTTTGTGTCCGTCCAAAATTCATATGTTCAAACCTAACCCCCAATGTGATGGAGAAGTCAATGGTCTGCAGCCTGGAAGAAGGCCCTTACTAGACACTGAATCTGTTGGTGCCTTGATCTTGGACTTCATAGGCTCCCAAACTTGAGAAATAAATGTTTGTTGTTTCAAGTCATTAAGTCTATGGTATTCTGTTATAGCAGCCTGAACTAAGACAGAAATGAGAATCCTTAATGAAATATTAGCAGGTTGAATCTAGCAATATATAAAAAAGTTAATACCTCATGATCAAGTGGGGTCTATTAGTTAATGTATTTCACATATTAATATCATAAAGGGAAAAAACCCTATATAATCCTCTCAATAAGTACAGAGACAGCATTTCACAAAATTTAACAATTCTTGATTTAGCAAATCAGGAATAGAAAGAAATTTATTTAACTTGATGAAGAGCATCTACGAAACACCTATAGTACAATCTATCATATCTAACATTGAAATATTGAAAGTCTTCTTCATGACTGAGAACAGTATGGATGTCCTTTCTTACTACTTCTATTTGATACTGCACTGGAGCTCCTAGCCATTGCAATAAAGCAAGAAAAAGAAGTAAAAGCTGTAAAGCTTGGAAAGGATGGATTAAAACCCTCTATTTCTGCCAGACATGACTTTTTACATAGAAAATTCTAAGGAAGCTACAAAACAACTACTAGAACTTGTAAATGAACTTTAAGAGGCCAAAGTAATTTAGAAAGGCCATAGTGAACTTAATAAGTGAATTTAGAAAGAACACAGAATGTAAGGTCAAATGTATTTTTATACACCAGCAGCAAATAATTGGGAAACGCAATTAAGAATATAATTCTGTGTTAGATAGCACCCCAGAACATAAATACTTCAGTGGTGGATCAGAGATCCAACATAAAATCAGAACTATGAAACTTCTAGAGGAAAACACAAACTTGGGTTAGGAAAAGATTTCGTAGAGAGAGAATAAATGGCAGTGAACAGAAAGGAAAAAATTGATAAAATGGAATTAAGAATTTTTGCTTATCAAGTTACTATGGCAAAAACAAGGAGGGAAGACACATATTAGGGGAAAAATTTTTACAATACACATCTACAAATCAGTACAAAATGGGCAAAAGACTTGAGCAGGTGGTTCATGAAGGAAGATGTATGGTTAATAAGTACATGAAATTACTCAGCACCATTAGTATTCAGGGAAAACACAAGTTAAAAGTATGAGATACCATTTTATACCCAATACAATGGCTAAAATTAAAAAGACAACACCAGTTGTTGGTGAAGATGTGGAGAAACTGCTGATGAGAGTATAAAATACACAGTCACTTTGGAAAATTTTCTGGTAGTTTCATATAAAATTAACTGTACACTTGTGCTCTGGCCCAGAAATCCTACTTCTAGGTATTTATCCACAAGAAATGAAGACCTATGCCCAACAGCAATTTTATTTATACCAGCCCCAAGCTGGAAAGAACCCAAATATCCATCAACAAAAGGATAAATTATGGTATAAGTCATTTAAATACTACCCAGCAAGAAAAAAGAATGAACTACTGATATATACAGCAACAAGAGCAAATCCCAAAAACATCATGCTGAGTGAAAGAGATCAGAGACAAAATAATACATAGTGAATGATTCTATTTATATAAATTATAGAAGGGGCAAAATTTATGTTTATAGAAATAAGAATAGTTGTTGTCTATGGGAGTACATGGTAATTTTCTGGAATGATGGAAATGTTTGATACCTTGATTGTGACCACAGTAGTTACATGGGTATATATGTTTATCGAACCACAATTGTACATTTGAGGTTAGGCATTTCATCATATGTATATTTTACCTCTGTCAAAACCAAACCAACATTATATGTGACATTATAACAGTGACTTAGGGGAGTTAAAAATATGAAGTTGGGCAAAAATTATAGTGAAGAACAAGCAAAATGGGTAGTAACATTATTCTATTTATTTATTTATTTAGAGATTGAGTGCACTGGCATAGGGGAAGGGTATAGGGAGAGGGAGAGAAAGAATCTCAAGCAGGCTTCATGCATGCCCAGTGCAGAGCCTGCCTCGGGGCTCCATCTCACAACTCTAATTCATGACCTGAGCCGAAATCAAGAGTTGGACGCTTAACCAACTGAGTCACCCAGGTGCCCCATCCTAGCCATTGTTTTAAGAAGAAAAAAATAAATTAAATACGAATATTGGAAAGGAAGAGACAAAGTTATCATTACCTATAAAATACTTAGAAAATACAAATCTGACTTTTAGAGCTAATATGAATTTTTTGTAGTCTTGTTAATTATATGTGCACACACATGTATCATTGTATCGTATGACATATATACATGTATATATATACATACATAGGTACATATATATGCATGCTGATTTCACATGTATGTATGAACCAACATAAATGAGCTAGAAAATAGAATAGAAAAAAGCTCCTTTTCACAGTTACAATAAAAATACACAGAGACCTAGGAATTAATTTGTCAAGAAATTAAGGAATTGGATTGGACTGTATGAAGAAAGCAACAAAACTTTCTGAGGGACAAGAGAAGACTTGAATAAGTGGAGACCACATTTTTGGATGAAAAAACCCAAAATTAAATAGTAACTAATTATAATGGTAAAATTTTATAACATTATAAGAATTCCCCTAATTTACTCTTTAAATTCTTACCAAAATTAGGTTAGGTTTTGGGGATATGACAAAATGATTCTAAAGTTTAGATGGAATTATGAACATTCAAAGATATCTTAAAACGATATTAAAGATAATGAAGGGAGAATTTCACTGTAAGTTATTAAAACACATTTTGAAGCTGTGATAATTTGTTTTGTGTGGAATGAGTTAAGAAATAGATCATCAGATCATAAGAGAATCAAAAGTCCAGAAACAGTCACAAGTGTATATAACATATTAGTATATAATGAAGTTAGAAATTTTAAATCAGAAAAGAATGCTATATTATTAAAAAAAATAGCATTGGGTGGGGCACTAGTAAATGTATGTTAGAAAAGGCATTTTGGAGTTTTCCTGCCCCACTGCTCTTCATGATGTTATACTCCTACTCCTCTAACTCCCAGTGTTCCCATCCTCTGCAGCTGCTTCCAATTTGCTTCATTACCTCTTTGTACAAAATTTCTTTCATGTTCTTTCTTGGACCCAGCTTTATCTTCTTCCTCCCCAATTTTCCCTTTTCTGGTTCTGTTTTCCAGCAGATAACTCTTTCCCTTTCCAGTCAGTGTAAGACCTCACAGGTCTTTTTTTCTTCTTCACGCACCTGTCTACCTCAAAAAAGCCTTATTACTGGGTTGGACCAACCCATCTTTTTTGAGGAGGTGTGGAGGGTGGAGTGATGAATGAACTCAGTTAGTGAATGCGGTCACCAGATAACTTCAGAATTTCCTTTGTGGGTCTGAAGGAGAAGAGGCTGTGGATACTCAGGTCTTGATATTTTTGTCATCATCAGAGTTGAACACACTGTGGGTCATTTGCGAACTGGAATGCATTCATCACAAATGAAACCAAGACAGTGGTTTGAGGCTGCGTGGGTACTACTAAGAAGGCTCAGATGCCGCCAGAGGTGGGTGGAGGAGGGCTGGCACACAGGCATGCCTTCTTAAATACGCTTTCAGCAGAGCAATATTTATATGTTGAGGATACCCATAGAAGTTCCTGCTACAAAAATGTTTGAAGATTACTCCTTAAGAAAACAATTAAATGATATTTTCCATAGAAAATAAATGCTTTAAAAAGTAGTATGAATTGTAACTTAAAAAGATACGGCTCCAAAGCCACTTAACATTAGTTACCTATATCTGAGTGGTGGGAAGCAAAGAATAGATTCACTTTTGCTTATCTTTATTTAAAAAGTTTCATAGTGATAACATATTATTGTTAATTGTTTTTATTTTATAGCTTTGAGGTATCATTTAGATACAGTAAAATGCACAAATTTTAAGTATATAATTTGATGACATTTCACATCTATATACACCTATGTGACCACCACCCAGATCAAAATATAGCCTATTTCTATCACCCCAGAGAGTTTCCCCATGGCCCCTGCTAGTCAATAGTCCCATTCCCCATGTCCCATTCGAGATAATCACGAGTTTGACCTAGTTCAGATTAGCGTTTGCCTTTTTAAAAACTTCTTGTAAATGGAATCATATAGTATATACCTGCTTGGTCTAGATTATTTTGCTCAACATAGTATTTCTGAGATCCATTCATATTGTTGTATATATTAGTATGTTTTCTTTAAACTGTTTGGTGATGGTCCATTTAATGACTACACCACAATTTCTTTATTTTTTCTTTTGTTGGATATTTGGATTATTTACAGTTTTTGCTGTTAAGAATAAATTGGCTCTTGGGGGCGCCTGTGGCTCAATTGTAGATCATGCAACTCTTGATCTCAGGGTTGTGAGTTCAAGCCCCATGTTTGGCAAACAGAACAAAAACACTCAAAGAGAATAAAATGGCTCTGTGCAACCTTGTATTTTTTGGTGGACATATCATCCCTTTCACTTGGGCACATGCCTACAAGTAGGATTACAGGATATCTGCATCTTAAACTTTCCAAGACTGCCAAATTTTTCATCAAAGTAGTTGCATGAATTTACTTTTCAATCAGCAGTGCTTGGGAGTTGCCCATTCTCTTTTCCGTGTACCACTGTAAAGTTCAAACAAGGCAGACTTTTCCATACAGGAAGACCCAAACTAAGCCTGGAGGAATGTGGCAAAACCAGCTCTCATGTCCAGTGTCCAATCCAAGAGAAACATGCAGACAGCAAAAACAGGTTTTGGGTTGACAGTTGTTCTTGGTGTCTGTGTCTGTGTTGCAAGCTCCAGAGGAGTGTGGGAGATGGAGATATGTCGAAAGCCAGTCTCAGGAAAGGGCTTCCAGACATCAGATAAGAGGTCTGGTTCCCAGGTGAACGGGTTCCATCTCTTTAGGGAACCAGAGGATCTTGGGTAGAAGGGATAGATTCCTGAACTGACCGAAGGCTGAATGCTTAGATGATTCAGATTTCAGCTGATGTTTATACCAGCATTAGGCTTGCTGTTGCTTTGCCTTTCTGGGCACACAGGGTATCAAACTCTTGAGATGCCACTAAACCCAGGCTAACTTGATCTTGCAAGTAGAACTTCCAGCAGATATGGTAGAGCTGATATAGACTGGGATGTCAATATCCAAGCCCAAGTGTACAACTGAACCGAATGCTGGGGCACAGTTTGGATGTCAGTTTTCTAGGCAGGAAGCTAAGTGTATGGAGGAAGCGAGGTCTATAAATGTGTGAACTAAGTAGGTGTTGCTTGCCAAGACAAGTGGAACCATCCCAACTGAGTAGCTCTTGGTAAGTCCTAGTAATGACAGTGACAATGAAGCCAAGTGTTCAGGTATAACTTCCATATAGTTTACTTACCTTTGGTCTGTTTCATGCTTAGAGTCCGGATCCTTAGGACTCCCTGCATGATGCAGAAATCTGTGACTGATGACCCACATGAGAGTTGAGCTAACTCTGACTCTACTACTACTACTACTACTACTACTACTACTACTACTACTTCTCCTCCTCCTCCTCCTCCTCCTCCTCCTCCTCCGCCTCCTCCTTCTCCTTCTTCTTCTCCTCCTCCTCCTCCTCCTCTTTCTTCTTCTTCTTTCTCTCCTTCTTCTTCTTCTTCTTCTTCCTCTTCTTCTTCTTTTTTTAAAAAAGATTTTATTTATTTATTTGACAGACAGAGATCACAATTAGGCAGAGAGGCAGGCAGAGAGAGAGGGGAAGCAGGCTCCCCACTGAGCAGAGAGCCTGATGTGGGGCTCCATCCCAGGACCCTGGGACCATGACCTGAGCTGAAGGCAGAGGCTTTAACCCACTGAGCCACCCAGGTGCCCCTCTGACTCTACTTCTAAAATGTATCTTGAGTCCTTTTGCTTCTTTCCAATTTCATGGCCATCACTCTAGTTGAAGCCATGATCTGTATTCTTCGTGTATTCCAATAGCCTCTTCACCCATCTCCTATCAACTTCTGACCCACACAAATTCATTCCACGCAGCATTACTCATTCATCATGTATTCCCTTTCTTAAAATCATGTTGATGTTTTCAGGAGAATATATTTGAAGCATATATTTGGAGATAATGTAGCTACTAGAAAATGTGCCAGTTTGGGAGTTAGAAGACTCAGGTTCTTATGCCGGCACAACCACTAACTAGCTGTATGACTGAGCAATCTCTCCTCTACCCCCATGTCTCCGTTTCCTTATATGTAAGTTAAAGAAAAGAGCCAAACTGTGAAGTCTCTAGGGGCCCTCGAAGGTCTAACATTCTGTGATACTTTGTGGGGCTAATTCAGAGGATTTTTTTCTTGAGTTTTTTCTTGGAATGAAAAGAAGGGAGAGCCTGGGTGGGATTTCAGTCAGCTCTCCCATCTCTTCTCAGAGATGGCTGGCATCCTTGAAGTTTTAAGACAATTCCCATATACTGAGGAAAACCATATGAAAATATTTCAAGAGCATTTCCTCTTTTCAGCAGGTGTGTCTCAAGGACTGAGAGTTCCCTGTGGTTTCGCATTGCGGATGCCGGCCTTTGTCAAGTTCTCTGTGCTTCACTGCACACTTTATCTCGGGGTTGTGTGGATTCTCAGAAGCTCCCCAGTCCAGGTCTGCTGGTGGAAGGTAGGTCCTTAAGTTCCATGGAATGTTACTGCCATCCTTTGTTCCATGGAGTCATTCCTGCCATCAGGATTCTGACTGAATGGTGAATACAGATATATATTCAGTTGTCCAGTTATGGTTTTTAAAATATAAATCTGATGGCACAGAACTAGACACATGCTCTATACAAATGTCAGTTTCCTGGTTTTAATTTTGTATGATAGTTCGGTAAGTTGCGCTCGTTGAGGGAACCTGGGTGAGGGGACATGGGGTCTCTTTGTTCTATCCTTGCAACGTCCTGTGAATCTTTGTTTCAAATTTTTTGAAAAAGTAAGTCTTCACAAAGTGGTTAACAGGACTCTCTAGGGCTGATTCCATAATATGCAACAATATCACAGTTGTCTGAGCTGAATTTGATTTTCTCCCCCGCCAAAGCACAATGTAGATTACCTCACAATGCAGTGGTTTTTCGTGATTTCTCCTATGAAGTTTGGTCCCCAGAATTTCTTTTTGAAAGCTCAACCTACACATTCAGTGGCCTGTGTGTTTACGTAGTTTTTGATCAGCACCAAGGCCAACTTTAGCAATAGCATTTCGTGTGCTGTTCTTTCTGGGTCCTTGGATACCATGCTAGCTCCCACCTTTCTTTTCTCTGTTTCTAGGATCAGCCCTCCTTTCTCTGTGTAGACAGAGGGCTGTGATTGGCCTGGCCAGTGCCCTTCTCAGACCTCTGAAGGAAGAATCTCCAAATGACTGCTGGGATATAGGGTGAGATGAGCCCAGTAGCCATTTGGAGATTCAATCAATTGAGAATCCATTCTTCTGGAAATGAGGGTGGAGGGTATCAAGGGATGAGCAGAAGGCGCTGAAGGGAAGAAGGATTAACAGCACCCCAAAGATGTCCATGTCCTAATCTTCAGGACCTGTGAATAAATCAGATCATGTGGCAAAGGCAAATTCAGGTTGCTGATAGAATTCAGGTTGCTAATCAGCGGACCTTAATGTCCTGGGATATTCTTAATATCCTGGGATCTCCTGGTGGGCTCAATGTTATCACAAGGGTCCTTGAAAGTGGAAGGAGGAGGCAGAAGAGGAGAGTCAGAGAAAGAGAAGTGGTGAGGAAGGAGGCTCAGAGAGATGCTATGTTGCTTCGAAGGTGGAGGAAGGGGCCGTGAGTCAATTTACGGGGGTGACCTCAGCAAAGCTGGAAAAGATAAGTCAGTTAATTCTCTTCAAAGCTGTCAGAAGGGAGCACACCTTGATTTTAGTCCAATGAGATCTCTCTCAGATGTATGACCTACAGAACTATAAAATAATAAATTTGTGTCGTTTCAAGTCACTGACTTTGTAGCCATTTGTCATAGCACAGTAGAATATGGATCCTACAGAAAACCTATGCATTATGGCAGTTCACGAGGTTTTGGGATAAGAATTGGTGGGGGAGGCCTGGAGCTCAGGAGTCAGAGAGGAGTCTTGGGGCTGGGTTGGAGTGAAATCTGAGACAGGAGGTAGTGATTGGGAAGCAGGAGACACCCAAGTTTTAGGGGCACCATCTTACAGAGACAGACAGTTCTGTGCTGGGAGGGATTGAGTTAAGCATCAGGAAAAGAGAAGGTCAACTCAGGCAGTCAGAGAAGCAGTCTGGGGACTTGAAGCGTTGGGGTAATAGCACAGAGGTGAGACTTGAGTGGGGGGAGTATATGTGGGGAGAGTGGGTTTATATTAGGCTACGGCACAGAGGAGGGGAATGGGAAGAGCACAGGACTAGGAGTCCAGAAGTCTGGATTTTAGCCATTTTGCTAAGCCTCCTGGGTCTCGGTTTTCCGACACGTAAGATGAGGGGCTCAGAGTATTAGGACTGTTGTCCAGATTGAAACAAAAATGACATGACTTGCTGAAGACCTTAGTGAGCTCTGTAGGACTAGCCTGACTGTAGTTGTAGCATTTTAGCTATGTCACTGAGGCAGTGTCTTTGGACACTGCTCAGTGTGGTACAGGTAAATGACTGGAATAGGGCTTCCCCCTTAGCAGAATAACTTGTCTCCACTGGTAAGTGTTCATTGTATTACTTCAATGTAGGACTAATGACTATGGCACACATAAGTCTCCCTGTGATCGAAATATTTTGCATTTACAGAGTTGTATGTATATGATGCTTTTCAGGGGGCAAGTTGAAGGTCTTTGAAAACTGCCATCTCTGATTCCTTTTGGGATAGGCAGGTTAGTAGCCATTTTAAAGTTGGCCAAACAGAGAAACACAGGGCCGTGGATCCCCAAATCTCTCTTAATTCTTAAGCATTAAGTATTCTAGAATCCTGAAATACTGAGTTCAGTAAAAATGTCTTTGCATTCTGTTTGATTTTGTACACTTTTCAGTTTCTCACAAACCTTTTACTGACAGAGCATCGTAGCATCTGCCAGTGATAGGGCAACCAGAGGGTTTGGCAGCTTGTGGGTGGGAGTTTCAGGGTTTGGGGACTTGGCAGCAGTTAGATTGGGCTGTTGGTGTGGGAGGATGGAACTGTGTATTGATGATGGTCTTGGCTTTTCCTAAATCACAATTGCATCATATGAGATAGCTGAATTTATGTTGAGCTTTACAAAAGCCTCCTGGGAAAAGGGCAAAACTGGTTTTAGTGCGTAAGAAGTTTATTTATGGCAATTATGGTACCAAGCTGAGATTGGAGACTGTTGAGAATCTGGACCGTTTTCTGGTGGAGGAAAAAAAATGATTTTACTTTTATAAGTAGGGATCCTATAGTAGAATCATTTTATAGTTGTACTGATATTTGAAAGTCTTCTTGTCATTTCTATAGGGCAGCAGGTAGGATATTCTTGTCGTACTAATTCAAATAAGGGTGGCTTCTGGAAAGAAATATGAGGAAAAAAAATAGTAAGAGTGAATGGAAAGAAAATGGCCAGCTCCTGGGGAGATGTTTTGAGGATGTCAAGTACGGTTGGCCAGGTTTCTTATGACTCATCTGCACAGCAGAACTGTATGACTGGTCCTCCTGGAAACATAGGGTCACAGCTTTCTGTAGTATTGAGATGACTCACAGAGAAGGGGGCTGCAGGTTCCATCTGATGTGCATAAATGTGACTTAGGTGTTTGATTTGATTTTTTAACTTGTAGTGCCCTGATTTTTAGTGATAGAATGCCATGGAAGGGAAATTGTATTAAATGATTTTTTTTTCCAAAAAAAGAAGATTAGAAATAGAGATCACTGCAGTCACTCTTGCACATTGTCCTAGAAAATGGGTTACTTTTGGTAAGGTTCTGTCAAGAGTTCTTCCAATATAGCGCAGTATAATGTAATCTATCATTGACAACTATACTAAGCACTGTAACTTTTGTTTAAGATACTTCTTTCTATTAAACTCTGTAAAACCTTCTTTTCCCTTCTTTTAATAGAATCTAAGTAAATATCAAAACAAACTGGTCATTTTTGATGAGTAAAGTTCAGTCCAATACAGTTTAAAACTTTCCTCTTAATCAAGGGACCCAAAAAGTAGTTTGGAAGGAGGGGTTGGAAAAAGAAGGAGGGAAGGGAAGAAGGGAGATAGAGAGAGAGAGAGAGACAGAGGTGTGTTGAGAAATAGACATAGAGATAAATAGAAGATAGAGATAGAATGAAAGAAAGAAAGAAGAAAGAAAGAAAAAAGATACAGTAGGCTTCAGATAGAAAGAAAGGAAAGAAAGAACAAAAGAAAGAAAAAGAAAGAAAGAAAGATACAGTAGGCTTCTAAGATGCTTCCTCCCCTTCTCTCTGTCCTGTAGATAATTCATGACTGGGGCAAGGGGCGCTTAGATAGAGGAGGTAACAGTAGTCTTACACCATTGACTACCAGCCAGTTGTAGGAAGTTACCCATACTTACCCTCCTCACTACGGTTCTATCAGTTTCTAGCAGTCTCTGCTGATGTAATGGTCTCCATATGACAGTTTCTTGTTCAGGCCAACATGGCCCACTCTGTCAACGAGGACTTTCTTAGGGGTAGAGAAAACCACTGGGGTTTTCTTCCCTACCTTCTGTCATGAAACTGGGGTGAGGTGCCACACATCTTTTCCTTCCCAGGATTACTATTCTATAGTACCTTGGTGTGTTACTTCAAGGCTGCTCCAGGAAGCCTCTTGCCTTCAGAAATGTATAGGGAGAAATGGGTACAGTCTCTGTGTTCAAGTTCATGCCCCCATCTTCAGGCCAAGGCCACCCTAGAACTTGCACACCAGTGGTTCTCCTTTCCTATGGTTCCCCCCAAGTCTGTCAGGAGTTCTTTTAGAACAGTGCATCTCTCCCTCCAACAAACTTGGCTTTGTAGGACAGGGAAAATAAAATTTCCTCACAATAAACAAGACTGGGGACTCCATTCCCTCTCCTCTTCCTGCCCAGCCTGGGAAGAGGTGTGGGGTTTGGGTTGATGGCTCCCCGTCATAGTCTTAGTTCTGACTACTATAAACCCTTTAGGGAAGGTATCTGTCCCTTTAGATATGGAGACTCAGTGCCTGTAGATTTTATCTACAGACCCTAGGGCCAGTACTGGGACCAAAGGAAAAATTCCACTCAACCTTCTGGCATACTAATATCTGGTTTTATATATGACTATGTTCTCCTGTCATTTGGTGGCCTTTCGTTGCTATGGGATAGTATGGTGGGTTTTTTGTTTTGTTTTGTTTTGTATCTGTCAATACATATTTCTAGAAAAATCATAGAAAATAATGATTTATTAAAAATAATATAAGGTTCTGTTTACTTCAGTACTGACTTGTTTCCTAGAAAATATTTGATTTCCCTGGCTAGATGCTGTAAATGCAGTAGGATGTTATATTTATATTGTTTATTATAATAGGAATTTCTTTCTGTGAGTCATAACATGGTCTTCAAGATGTGTTCCATGTATTAAAAGCCCAGGGGGGCAGTAGAGTGCATATAGGGGTCAAAGTAACTTGGCTCGAATCAGCAGCTATATGAGGGTGGTGAGTCACTTAACATCTTCCTTATAAGCAAAATAAAAGTAGTACTACTTCTCCCATCTCAATGGGTTATGAAGTCTCAATTGAAGACTGTATGTAAAGCATTCAACATAATGCCTGGGTCATAGGAAGTATATCATAAGGCTACTTTTACCATTTTTATGGTACAGATAATGTGTATCAATATGATTGTATGGTTCCACTACAATTTGAATAAAAACATATCAGATTGGGCAGGGGAGGCCAAGGCTGGGAATTCTACTCGATATAAGGAAATTTAGCACCTGTCATGTTGGCAGAAAAAGGGATCAAGTTCAGGAGGACAGCAGAAGTTAGGGACTCTATCTAAGACACTGGGAGATACAGATCACGGGTAAAGGTCAGAGTGTGAATAACTGAAAATTAGGCACAGCACATCAGGAAGAAAGCTTGGTAGTTATAGGTTTGAAAGGTAAGGTCTAGAACACATCTCAGTGGATGGGCACCTGGGACTGTGGATTGGAACAATCCAGGGTCTCTGACTGCAGTGCTGCTTGGGGTAGGGGAAGAGGTAATTCCCTACGGCATTTTTCTTTTTGCTAGAAGGATCTTTAAATATTTTTTCTTTGTGGTCAGCAGGTCTTGTTTCCTTCTTTTCTGCTCACTCTAGTGGGGTGAAGTAGGACTGAGCCTTTAAAAAATTACTGCTTATTGGATAGGCCCAAAATAATCTCATTCAAATTTTTACTTTTTGATCATAAGTGGGGCTTAATGTATAACACCGAATATGTTTATGTTAGCTGTTTGCATTTGTCCTTTTGTGAATTATCTACTCATGCCATTTGTAATTTGTTTATTACAACTTTAGGGTTTTTCTTAATCTGTGTATGCTCTTGATATATTCACTCTTTGTCCATTATATGTGCTGTATTTCTCTCCATTTCTTTTTACCTTTTAATTTTTGACTTTATGCTTTTAGGGTATATGGAATCAACAAAATGAAAAGGCAACCTAGGGAATGGGAGAAAATATTTGCAAACCATATATCTGATAAGGGGTTAATATCCAAAATATGTAAGGAATTCTTACAGCTCCATCATAAAAAAAAATAAGTAAACTGATTCAGAAATTGGCCAGGGACCTGAATAGACATACAAATGGCCAACAGGTACATGAAAAGATGCTCAACGTCACTTGTCATCAGGGAAATGCAAATCAAAGCTACAATGACATATCACCTTACACCTGTTAGCACAGCTATTTTCAAGAAGTCAAAAGATAGTAAGTGTTGGTGAGGACGTGGAGGAAAATTGTTATTCATTGTGGGTGAGAATGTAAATTGGTGCAGCCCCTGTGGAAAATAGTACGGACATTCCTCAAAAAATTAAAAATAGAACTACCATATGGTCTAGTAATTCCAGTACTAGATACCTAACCAAAGGAAATGAAATTAGTATCTCTGAGAGATATCTGCAGTCCCATGTTCATTGTAGCATTATTCACAATAGCTAGGATAGGGAAATAATCTAAATATTTGTTGACTGATGAATGGATAAAGAAAATATGATATATTCATAGTGGAATATTATTCAACTTAAAGAGAGAAGGAAATTCTGTCATATGTGACAATATGGATGAAACTGGAGGACATTATGTTAAGTGAAAAACAACCAAAAACCCCACAAAAAGCCAACCTCATTGTAACAGAGAGTAGAGTGGTGGTTACCAATTGCTGGAGCATGGGCAGTGGGGGGGAGGTTTAAAAAAAATTAAATAGTAAAATGGTGATTGCCAGGGGCTGGGGAGAGGGTGTCTTTGGAAGTTATTGTTTAATGAGAACAGAATTTCAGTTTTGCAAGATGAAAAGAGTTCTGGAGATGGATGGTGGTAATAGTTGCACAACAATATGAATGTACTTAATACCCCTGAACTGTATACTTAAAATTTGTTAAGAAAATAAATTTTAAGTTATGTGTATTTTACAAGAAAAAATTTAAAAAGGAAAAATTGGAAATTGGAAAAAAAAAAGAAAAAATTAAGTAAGATAGGGAGATGTATATTCAGATGGTGCAAAGGTTCAACAGATAACAATAAGATATTACGGAGGAAAATGGTTTGGTATTTATTAAAAAATTAAACAGAATTATTATATGATCCAGCAATTAAAATTAAACAGAATTATTATATGATCCTATATACTGGAAATACTATTTCCAGATATATACTGGAAATAATAAAAAAAAAAGGTATGTGTACCCTGATGTTCATGGCAACATTATTCACAATAGCCAAATGGTGTAAACAACTCAGGTATCTATGGACAGATGAGTGGATAAACACTATATGGTATGTACATAAAATGAACATTATTTACCCATAAAAAATAGTGAAACCTTGACATGCTACTAACATGGGTGAACCTTGAAAACATTATTCTAAGTAAAATAAGCCAGAAAAAAAAGGGTATGATTCTCTATATGCAAAGTAGGTAGAATAGGCAAAATCACAAAGATAATAAGTAGAATAGGGCTACCGGGGGCTGAGGGGGGAAGGGAAAGGAAAGTTAATGCTTAATGGGTAGAGTTTCTGTTTGAGAGGATGAAAAGGTTCTGAAAATAGTGGTGATGGTTATAGAATACTGTAAATTTACTTAATTCCCCTAAGGTGTACACTTAAAAATGGTTAAATGGAAAAATTTATGTTTCATATATTTTACCACAATTAAATTTTTAAAAAGAAGAGAAAAAATGTATCAATCTTTCACTTTAAAAACTCTTAAGGATGACTTTTTCTAAGGTACATTTTTTTATATATAATTCTTTATATTTTCCTTTAGGCATTATAAAGTTCAAGTTTTGCATTTAAATCTGTTATCCATCTGAAATTTATTTATGAGATACAGATACAAATTTATCACAGCATCATTTGTTTTGTATTCTCTTCTGCACTAATTAATCATCTTTATCATACATTAAAAATATATAGTAAATCTAATCATGTATAAATTTCTTTTGTGGATTTGAAGGCTATCGAGGGGATTTTTGCCTCACGGTGCTTCTGGGTGTGGAGATGGGGATACTGAGCCTCTTGTTGTGTTTTTACCTAAGACATATCTTTTCGTGTATCATGATTATTCCATGGTAGCATAAACTCAGTGTTTCCAGAATGTAATTATCAAGTGGTGCTATAGTTCATTCAAATTTATTTATAAATATTCTTTCCACATATGGCCAAATCTCGACACCACTGGTTTTGAGAAGATACAGTGCCTATCATGTGCAGTTCTATTAGCAGGGAGAGGTGGGTTAAAGGAGAAAAGCTGCTTACGTATCATTCGTAGGGCCATTAGTTGTTATTATGTCGTATTTGTGATTATAAGTAATGCCCCACTACACTATCATTCCAACTGGGCTGGTGGGCTGTTAATTCAGCAAATTTAATTTTCCAAGTGGAGCAAAGTTGCCCTTGTATGAAGCTCATGGATATAATGCCTGGTTGTGGATATAATTCTTCCATTATCAGCTTCATTCATCACAAGGCAAGTGGCCAGAAATGTGAGACTGAACATGGCAAAGACTTAGTGATTTCTCTTGCTTAATTTCACCAACGCATTTTATATCTTCATTTTAACAATGATATGCCTATCTACATATAGGACCGTTATTGAGAGCATATAAAGTAAGCCACTTCAGATTTTTGGGGGGAATACTTTAATTGGAATCATTTTCTAGATGTTACTTATCAAGGGACTTTACCCATTTGAGTTTGTCTCTGGCAAACGTCCTGCTTGCCCAGTGATGCTCCGTCCGAGTTTTTTAACTATTAGGTTAATAGTTAACTATTGAGTAGCACGTCAGTGTTTCACTATTTTTTATGGGTAAATAATGTTCATTTTATGTACATACCATATAGTGTTTATCCACTCATCTGTCCATAGACACCTGAGTTGTTTACACCTTTTGGCTATTGTGAATAATGCTGCCATGAACATGAGCTCCCACTGGGAGGGGGAGCTCAGGCTCATAGTTGGGGGCTCTGGGACTATCATGTTTTTCATGGGATTTGTCCATCCTAGCCAGTTTCTTCTCCATTTGGATTTTTGTTCTTTTACATCTAAGGGACCTAAAGAAACAATCCATCTGTTACTACTGAGTAGAGAGCATCACGACTTAGTGGACTGTGTCATAGGTTTTCTGAGCTTCCTGGCATGGTGTCCACCAGTTTTTCCGGACTTGACCAATTCATCAAACCATTCTGCCTCCTCTTTCATACCAGTGAAAGAAACAGGACACCAGACGGAAGTCCTAGTGGGTCAGGAAATCTGGATGAGGCTTGATTCATGGATCCTGTGGAGGAAGGATATTTTATTGGCCAGCAGATATGGTGAGGTTACAGGAAAAGCAACAGAAGGTTTCTGTGGAAAACAGGCAGATTTTTATGGAGTTTAGAAATCAGAACGAGTGGGTAGTTGGGAGAGAGTTGTTGGAGAATTTGGGGATTTAAGGAGAAATAGGCACATATTCCTGGAGATTTGGCTATATTCTAGGATTCATGGAGAAGAGAGGTTTTTACAGTTTCATCTATAAGTGGGAGGTCTCTTTTGTAGTTTCAGGATGGGTGAGGAAACAGAACCTGTTGCACAGCTGAATGACGTAAGGATAAGAAGTAGCAGTCTAGCAACCCAAGCAAGAATGGTCCCCAGGCCTTGGTAATGTAACTGCGATTAGGCTCCCAGGCCCTGGTAGAGAAAAGCCTGAAGGGAAGGTAAGTAAGAGGGCTGGAGGCAGCTGGAGGGTCACTTTATCAGTTCAAATCTTAGAATTACAGTTTTTCTGGTAAATGAGAGGTTTTGTTTTGTTTTGTTTTTCCTCCTTCGTTATGGGCTTACTCAGCACTCTACCCCACTGGAACCGTGGTCAGCTGGAGCTGAGATCAGGCCTTAATAGTGTCACATCCCTAGAGAGAAGCATTGGGATGAAAGCCCTAGGTTACAGACAGAAAAATAAAGACTTTGAAGTAGTAAGGATTGAAGAATTCAGATGGAAGAGGAGTAGCCAGACATCGGAATACACTAGTAGACATAGAATATTTGTTATAAGAAGGCAGGACTTTGGGAGACAGCGATCTTGTTTGAGATTTTAATTTTTAGAAGAAAGGCATCATATGTATTAAATGACTAAAACCACAAAGTTTCTTCTGCTGGCTAATTTTTCTTCTACTGGACAATTTAAAATAAAATTTGGTCCCTAAAATTTTAAGAATTAGTCATACAGAATAAAAACTAAAAAAGAAATACAATACCACAACACATTTGTGAATATTCCTCGCAAAAATTTCTCAAATTACGAGTGTGTATGTATTGCACTTAAGACACAATATCTATCTATATCTATCTATCTACCTATTACACATAATTAGCTTGACTCCTTTCCTGATTGTGTGCTTTATTTTTGGCTTGCTATTTGTAATAAGTGACTCAGAAACGGAACTGAAAAATCATTTTACAGTTTGACCAGGGATTTTTATTTTCTGTTAGGGTTGCTGTAATTCTTACATAATACGAATACAAACCTCTGAATGTTTGTTAGATGTCTGGTGCTCAGTTTCTGTGTAAAACAACAATACCAGCCCCCTAACTTCCATGCCTCTCTAATTATATGTAAACTTGTTTAAGATCATCGAGTACAATGATTCATCACTCCAAGGTGCTCTGCAAAAGGCTACATTGTTATAAGACTATTGTTCCCTACTGAATATATTTATTTTGAGCTTTGGTTAATTTTTTTTATTTTTAACGTAAGCTCCAGATCTCTATCTGTACTTATTATGTAAGAAATAATAAACACTTGAATGTAGTTATCTACATTTAAAAATTTACTTCCTATGATAAAAACAGAAGGCTACTGCCTTCTTAAAAATGTCAATTTAGATTTATTGCTATCATTATCAGCAGCATCATAATGATCATTATCATCATCTGTTAATATTGGTTGCTAACCATTTAGTTCAGGGATTATTATAAGTTCTAGTAGAATTTAAAAATAGTATGTATCAGATAACAGAGCTCTTGCCCTTAGAGAAAAGAGAGAAGAAGGAGGAATGGTCTAATTAGACACAATTCCTAACTTTAAAATGGGTTGGTTGCCAAATTTTTTTTGTAAGGTAGTTTGTTTGAACTTGGAGCCCCTTCTATTGATTGATTGGTAAACACTGTTGTATATGGGATGGAGGTACTCAGTTTTGCACCCAAAAACCCACTCAGGAGTTGAAACTCTATGTGCTCAGCATATGATCCAAGGGTTTGAAAATGGGTCTAATGGTGAAAATTTATCAAGACTCAAAACAGAGCCTTCCACTAGAGTTGGTGGAGAGTTACTCTTCTCTTTCCGCTTTCTTCCCCTATACTCTCAAGGAAGACATGAAGACAATTTTATGACCTCTGCTGTGCATTGAATTATGTCCCCCAGGCAAAACATGTTGAAATTCTGACCTCAGGTCCCTGTGAATGTGACCTTATTTGGAAATAAGGTCTTTGCAGATATGATCAATTTAAGATGAAGTCATGTTGGGTTAGAATGGGCTCTACTCCAATGACTGGTGTCCTTATAAGAAGAGAGAAATTTGGACACATATGGAAGAATGCTATGTGATGATGAAGGTAGATATTGGGGTGATGAATTTGTGTGCTATGGAGTGACAAGGAGGGCCAGTAACCACCAAACACTAGGAAAAAGCAAGCGAAGAGTCTTCCCCGGAGCCTTCAGAGAGAGCACGGTCCTGCTGATATCTTGATTTTTGGACTTCTAACCTTCAGAACTGTGAGAGAATAAATTCTGTTTGAATCCATCCAAGTTTGTGGTGATTTGTTATGGCAGCCTTAGGCAAGTAAGACACCTTCCAAATAAACAGAACTTGACCGATAGAAGTTTCTTATGTGTCTGTCTGTTCCTAGGAAGTCTAGGATGGACTTACTACTAAAATAGAATTTAGCATGTGTTATGGACTGAATGTCTGTGTCTCCCTAAAATTCATATGTTGTAATAATAGCCTCCAATGTGATGACATTAGGAGGTAGCATCTTTGGGAGGTAATTAAGTCATGAGGGTGCAGCCTTCATGAATGGGATTAGTGCCCTTATTGAGGGAGCCCAGAGAATTTCCTTACTCCTTCCACTATGTGAGGTCACATGAAAAGATGTCTGCTTTTGAACCAGGAAGAGGGCCTGACCATATATCAAATCTACCAGCACTTTGATCTTGGATTCCCTGTCTCCAGAACTGTGAGAAATAAATGTTTTTTTTGTTTTAGCTACCCAGTCTATGGTATTTTTGTTATAGCATTCTGAACAGGCTCAGACAGCATGCTTAAGTTTGATACATGGTTTAGTCTTTTTTTTTTTTCAAGATTTTATTTATTTATTTGACAGAGAGAGAGAGAGAGAGAGAGAGAGAGATAGATCACAAGTAGGTGGAGAGGCAGGCAAGAGAGAGTGGGAAGCAGGCTCCCCGCTGAGCAGAGAACCAGATGCGGGGCTCGATCCCAGGACCCTGAGATCATGACCTGAGCCGAAGGCAGAGGCTTAACCCACTGAGCCACCCACGCACCCCCATGGTTTAGTCTTAAGACACAATTGTGGTGATAATATTTAAGTGATTACATTGATAGTACTTTTTAAATATAAACTTCTCAGTTCATTAAGGATTTTAAGATATGTGATGATACATAGCAAGTCCTGCAATTTTTAGAATTTCTATGACAAGAATATATGAAGAATGCTAAAAACTGTACAACAGAAATCTGTACATTATCAATCCTTGCTTTAAGTAGAGAACACATATTAAATAAAGATAGATTAGACATAGTTAAATTTTAAAGAAGACTCTTATGTTTATTACTCTTCTATTTTTTTTCTTTTTCTTCCTCTTGCCCTGCCCTGCCCTGTCCATGTTCTCTGTGACAGCTCACCAAGACTGCCAGCTGTTCTATTTTTTTTTTTTAATTTAAACTTGCTGAACTCCAGAGTAGCAGAATCCATTATATGTTTATTATTCCCCTTCCTTCCAAAATGGTCTAAGAATCCAGGGACCTTAATGAATTCAAAGAGACCAGTCATTTTTCTAAACAATTCACAGAGAAAGAGAAAAAAACTAGAAAGTTTGACCAGTTTTCTATTGGGTCTCATTTTTTATCTGCCACTGTTCTATTGTCCACAGTTACCAGTAACAGCAAATCCTCATGGTCTCGTGGATCCTTTTCCATTCCTGCAATGACATGCCTCCTGGTCAATAGTACTTGGACCACAGCTCAACTCTTCAGTTCACCCTCATTGGTTAAGAGAATGGGCTTTGAAGTCTGACAGCCCTGTGCTTGTGTCTCAGATCTGCCACTAATTGGCCGTGTGGCCTTGGAAAATTTACTTAAGCTCACTAGGCCTCTATTTGCAGAACTGTAAAATGGGTATACTATTGGACTTTCCTCATAGACTAGTTGTAAGAATTAAATGACAAAATCTGCATAAAGTGGAAAATGTCTGGCACATAGCAATGTTTATAATAGTTTTTTAAAAAAAGTTTTAATTTAAATTTCAGTTAGTTAACATACACTGTAATATTTGTTTCAGGTATACAAGATAGTGATTTTACACTTCCCTCCATCACCCAGTGCTCATCACAAGTGCCCTCCTTAATCCCCATCACCTATTTCACCCATTCCCACCTCACCCCCCCACCTCCCCTCTGGTAATCATCAGTTTGTTCTCTATAATTAAGAGTATGTTTCTTGGTTTGCCCCTCTTTTCCCCCTTTGCTCATTTGTTTTGTTCCCTAAATTCCACATATGAGTGAAAGCATATGATATTTGTCTTTCTCTGACTGGCTTATCTGGCTTAGAGTAATACTCTGTAGCTCCATCCATGTCATTGCAAATGGTTTCTTTTTTATGGCTAATATTCCATTGTGTAGACATACCACTTCTTCTTTATCCATTCATTAATTGATGGATATTTAGGCTGCTTCCATAATTTGGCTAGATAATGCTGCTATTTATAGCAGAGGCACATGCATCCCTCTGAATTAGTATTTTTGTATTCTTTGCGTAAATACCTAGTAGTGCATAGGGGAGTTCTATTTTTAACTTTTTGAGGAACCTCCATACTGTTTTCCAGAGTGACTCCACCAGTTTGCATTCTCACCAACAGTACAAGAGGGTTCCCCTTTCTCCACAGCCTGACCAGAACCTGTTGTCTCTTACGTTTTTGATTTTAACCATTCTGACAGGTGTGAGGTGATATCTCATTGTAGTTTCGATTTATATTTCCCTGATGACCAGTGATGTTGAGTATCTTTTCATGTGTCTATTGGCCATCTGGACCTCTTCTTTGAAAAAATGTTTACTAATGTCTTCTGCCCATTTTTAAATTGGATTATTATTTTTGGGAGGGGTGTGTTGAGTTAATTTGTTGTTGTTGTTTTTTAGAAAGGAGGGAGGGGCAGAGGGAGAGAGATCATCTTAAGCAGACTCCATGCCCAGTGTGGAGCCTGACGTGGGGCTGAATTTCACAACCCTAGATCATCACCTGAGCTGAAATTAAGAGTCAGATGCTTAACTGACTGAGCCACCCAGATATCCCTGGGTGTTGAGTTTTATAAGTTTCTTCTATATTTTGGATATTAACCCATTATCAGATATGTCATTTACAAATATCTTTATCAGATATGTCATTTACAAATATCTTCTCCCATTCCATAGGTTGCCTTTTAGTTTTGTTGATTGTTTCCTTCGCTGTGCAGAGGCTATAATAGTGAAACTGACTGAATAACAGAGGGTGATATCTGTATATTTATGAAGAGATTTAATGATGTGGGGAAAATCTTATGATACACTTTTAAAGACAAAAAATGAATAAAATTATAGTATTATATATAATATATATATACATATTACATACATATATATATATGTGATATGATTTTTAATGTGACAAGAAGAATGGTGGCCATCAAACATTTCACTTTGTGTTCTTGACATTTCTTTCCACCTATAGTTGCATGACTAGTTCTAGACTGTGGGCTGTGGGTGAAAGTGGTGTGTTACTTCTGGACCAAAGCATAGCAGGGCTGGTGTGAGAGCTTTGAGCTGTTGCTTTATCTCCCAAGGTGACTGAAGAGGTCACATGTTCCAGGTGTAGCTACAAGATTGTGAAGTTTCCTAATCATTCTGGGTCCTGATGGACTAAGGTCCCTGCTGACCCATGATGGACAAGTAGCATGAGTGAAAAATAAGCCTTAATTGAGTGAGGTCACTGGGACTTAGGGGTTCATTTTTCACCACAGCATAATTAGGTCTATCCTGCCCAATACTTTTGTCTTTATTAAAATATGTATAGAAAGACTTGAAGACAATTCACCAAAATTGTAATAGTGATAATTATGGAATAGTGTGATTGCAGATGCTTTCAATTTTCTTTAAAATTTTTCTGTATTATAAAACATTAAAAAATTTTTAGTTCATTCCCTTTTTAAAAATTATGTTCAGTTAGCCAGCATATAGTACATCATTAGTTTTTGATGTAGTGTTCAATGATTCATTAGTTGCATATAACACCCAGTGCTCATCACAAAATAAAGCACAGTTTTAATTTAAATATCACTGGTGGTGTTTTAGCTCTATAATGGCAGAGTTGAGTGGTACAATAAAGACGTCATGGCCCATAGAGTCTGAAATATTTACTATGTGGCCCTTTTCAGAACAAATTTTCACACCCCTTGTGTGGACTGTAAACTCTACAAATGCCTGTGAGGCATTTGCCCAGGTTGCAAATTTTAAAGGGGCACCGAAAAACTCAGTAATCAAGATTAAATAACATTTTAATGCAATGTGAAAAAAATTAATGTGAAAAACCCATGTCATTATGGATGTCAAAATTTTAAATAAAAATAGAATCAGTACCTACTGCTGTTGGAGCCCAAGGTGGTAATAATCCTGTCTTTATTTAGAATTTTGATATTTTGGGGGCACCTGGGTGGCTTAGTGGGTTAAGCCTCTGCCTTTGGCTCAGTTCATGATCTCAGCGTCCTGGGATGGAGCCCCACATCTGGTTCTCTGCTCAGCAGGGAGCCTGCTTCCCCCTCCCCTTCTGCCTGCCTCTCTGCCTACTTGTGATCTCTGTCTGTCAAATAAATAAATAAAATCTTAAAAAAAAAAGGAATTTTGATATTTTGTCTCATCATTTACAGCAGAGAAGTGCCCTAAATTCCCTAGCATGATGCTTAGCAGATAGTGGACTTGTCATAAGTTTTTTCATAAATATGAATTCATTAGCCCATGATACTGAAAAAGAAGAATTAGAAAAAGTGTTGAAGTGGGATCAGTTTGTCACAGTTGTGCTGGTACTTACATACTTACGTACTAAGTCTTTTCAGCAGTTTGATGTACCAACAAATATTGGCAATGGGTTTTGCCTTAGTCCTAGACCCATGGGCACCATCCTAATTTATAGGACTATTTTAAGGTGGTGTTTTTGGGATTTATTATACTTTAAACATAATTTTGAACATACTTTTTTGAAATTTAGATTATCTGTAAAGACTTGCTTGTACAATCTAAATGCTTGATGTATTACTTTTTAGCCAACTATTTCTGGCATTGTCTCCCATTTCTCAGTTGATGTATTCATCAGATAGACTAATCTCATCCTCTCCTTCCAGGCTCTTGTAATATCTCCATTCTGACTGGAAGATGGAACATCCATTCCAAAAGTCATATTTGTTGGGATTCACAGCCACATTTTTCAGAGTTCAAAGGTTCAAGTAGTCTGTGAACTTGAACTTTATTCAATATGATATTTGGAAGTGGCTGCTTGCAAGGAATGAACATTATATTGTTTATCTTTGGCACAGAGACCCACGTTGACCAGTATAGAGGCTTGGATGAAGACAAGCCTTTTTTCTTTTCTTTCAAATACCCACTATTTGGGAGAGAGGGGTAGATTTTGGTAAAAGTTGGGGAAGGAAGCACTGTGTGAGTGGTTGCTGATGTTATATAATGGTCATTAGACAAAACATTTTGAAGGGAGCATGTTAACTATAGGAATAGAGAACACAACTACACATTTAGTTTACCATCATAAATCAAGATAAATATGCCCAACTGGTAGTCACTCAAATGCAAAGAGAAAATCGTTCATGCAATTCTGAAAAACTTACAAATAACTTAGTCTGAACTATACTTAAAATGTTAGCTGGCATTTTATTAGATATCTTCATTATTAGACTTCAATCACCTATAGATAGAGTTTATGGTTCTTCTACATGTAGGGAAGTAGAGGAAGAACAAGAAAGGTTCTCCTTCCTCACCTCAGTTCTTTGAAGTGGATAGGGTAAGAGTGGGAGAGTGGTAGGCAGGAGAGAGAGGAGAAAACCCAGGAATGAGGCTTGAGGAAGAGAAGTGGAGAGAGAGAGAGAAAGTGATTAAAGGAGAAATGTGGAGTGAAGAGGGGAAGGAGACAGAGAGGTTTTGGGGAGGGAGCAAGGGACAGAACTCTTGGTCTCCTAGCTCCACTTTGTGTACTACTAAGAGATAATAATGATGGAGGCAGATACTCAATAACCTTTGACAGTGGAGACTCATCTGATTCTTTATGTACTACCCACGTGCTCTTCAAATCAGTTGAATTAAGAGGGGGAACTGGCCTGGTGCCACTGTGATGATTTCTTCTGAAGGTACTAATATTCTGAGGAAATTTCTGGCCCTACAATGAAGTGAACTAAGAAGAATTAAACATTTAGCAAGAATACATGGCAAGATATGTGAGGAAGTTGTCAGAGAATTAAGCTTTCTAACACTTTAGTTATTCCCACAATTTATATTTTCCTTTTATTTTTCCAATTTTCTGACACATTTTGGTGAGGGCTGCCTATAGCATGTGTTTGGTATGTGGAAAAAAGAAGCATTTCTCCTGAAGAAAAATCCATAGCTTTCTTAAATTTTACTTTGAGGCATTGTTATCTTAGATTCCTCTATTTTTAAAATTTTGGAGGAGAAAACTTGATCTTCTTTTCTGCATAGGCAGTTTACTAACATTCCATAGCTGGGTCATGTGGAGAGAATATTTCTAGTGTTGACAGTAATTGTCTTCTCTCTGGAGAGAATGAAAAGATGGAGTATTTCTTAGTATTTCCCACAGCACCTAGTCACATGCTTTGTTTACAGGAGGGTTCTCAATAAGAGTTCACGAAATTGTAACTTTTAAGGATTTTATAAACAATGGCATGTACGTAAAAGGATTTTTTCCTCCCTAATGATGAGAATCGTGGACTCTGAAGCCAACTTGTGTATTTGTTGTATTTTATAGCCAAATTATACTGTTGGTTTTATGTTTTTAATTTAATTTGTGTGTATATATATATTTATTATTATTTTTATTTTTTTTAATTTTTAAATAAACATATAATGTTTTTTATCCCCAAGGGTACAGGTCTGTGAATCACCAGGTTTACACATTTCACAGCACTCATCATAGCAGACACCCTCCCCAGTGTCCATATCCCCACCACCCTCTCCCATCCCCCCTCTCCCCGGCAACCCTCAGTCTGTTTTTTGAGATTGAGTCTTTTATGGTTTATCTCCCTCCCAATCCCATCTTCTTTCATTTTTTTCTTTTCCTACCCCCTAAACCCCTCACATTGCATCTCCACTTCCTCATATCAGGGAGATCATATGATAGTTGTCTTTCTCTGATTGACTTATTTCACTAAGCATAATACCCTCTAGTTCCATCCATGTCGTCGCAAATGGCAAGATTTCATTTCTTTTGATGGCTGCATAGTATTCCATTGTGTATATATACCACATCTTCTTTATCCATTCATCTGTTGATGGACATCTAGGTTCTTTCCATAGTTTGGCTATTGTGGACATTGCTGCTATAAACATTCGGGTGCACGTGCCCCTTCGGAGCACCACGTTTGTATCTTTAGGATATATACCCAGTAGTGCAATAGCTGGGTCATAGGGTAGCTCTATTTTCAGTTTTTTGAGGAACCTCCACACTGTTTTCCAGAGTGGTTGCACCAGCTTTCATTCCCACCAACAGTGGAGGGTTCCCCTCTCTCCGCATCCTCACCAGCATCTGTCATTTCTTGACTTGTTAATTTTAGCCATTCTGCCTGGTGTGAGATGGTATCTCATTGTGGCTTTGATTTGTATTTCCCTGATGCCGAGTGATGTGGAGCATTTTTTCACGTATCTGTTGGCCATCTGGATGTCTTCTTTGGAGAAATGTCTGTTCATGTCCTCTGGATTATTTGTTCTTTGGGTGTTGAGTTTGCTAAGCTCTTTATAGATTTTGGATACTAGCCCTTTATCGGATATGTCGTTTGCAAATATCTTCTCCCATTCTGTCAGTTGTCCTTTGGTTTTGTTAACTGTTTCCTCTGCTGTGCAAAAGCTTTTGATCTTGATGAAATCCCAATAGTTCATTTTTGCCCTTGCTTCTGTTGCCTTTGGCGATGTTCCTAGGAAGAAGTTGCTGCAGTTGAGGTCAAAGAGGTTGCTGCCTGCATTCTCCTCAAGGATTTTGATAGATTCCTTTCTCACATTGAGGTCCTTCATCCATTTTGAGTCTATTTTCGTGTGTGGTGTAAGGAAATAGTCCAATTTCATTTTTCTGCATGTGGCTGTCCAGTTTTCCCAGCACCATTTGTTGAAGAGGCTGTCTTTTTTCCATTGGACATTCTTTCCTGCTTTGTCGAAGATTAGTTGACCATAGAGTCGAGGGTCTATTTCTGGGCTCTCTATTCTGTTCCATTGATCTGTATGTCTGTTTTTGTGCCAGTACCATACTGTCTTGATGATGACAGCTTTGTAATAGAGCTTGAAGTCTGGAATTGTGATGCCACCGAGTTTGGCTTTCTTTTTCAATATTCCTTTGGCTATTCGAGGTCTTTTCTGGTTCCATATGAATTTTAGGATTATTTGTTCTATTTCTTTAAAAAAATGGATGGGATTTTGATAGGGATTGCATTAAATGTGTAGATTGCTTTAGGTAGAATAGACATTTTCACAATATTTGTTCTTCCAATCCATGAGCATGGAACATTTTTCCCTTTCTTTGTGTCTTCCTCAATTTCTTTCATGAGGACTTTATAGTTTTCTGAGTATAGATTCTTTTCCTCTTTGGTTAGATTTATTCCTAGGTATCTTATGGTTTTTGGGTGCGATTGTAAATGGTACTGACTCCTCAATTTCTCTTTCTTCTGTCTTGTTGTTAGTGTAAAGAAATGCAACTGATTTCTGTGCATTGACTTTATATCCTGACACTTTACTGAATTCCTGTATAAGTTCTAGCAGTTTTGGAGTGGAGGCTTTTGGGTTTTCCACATATAGTATCATATCATCTGCAAAGTGTGATAGTTTGACTTCTTCTTTGCCAATTTGGATGCCTTTAATTTCTTTTTGTTGTCTGATTGCTGAGGCTAGGACTTCTAGTACTATGTTGAACAGCAGTGGTGATAACGGACATCCCTGCTGTGTTCCTGACCTTAGCGGAAAAGCTTTCAGTTTTTCTCCATTGAGAATGATATTTGCGGTGGGTTTTTCATAGATGGCTTTGATAATATCTTTCTTCTTCTTCTGGAATCCCAATTATTCTAATATTGTGTCGTCTTATGGTGTCGCTTATCTCTCGAATTCTCTCCTCGTGGTCCAGTATTTGTTTGTCTCTCTTTTGCTCAGCTTCTTTATTCTCTGTCATTTGGTCTTCTATGTCACTAGTTCTTTCTTCTGCCTCATTTATCCTAGCAGTGAGAGCTTCCATTTTTTATTGCACCTCATTAATAGCTTTTTTGATTTCAACTTGGTTAGATTTTAGTTCTTTTATTTCTCCAGAAAGGGCTTTTATCTCTCCGGAGAGAGTTTCTCTAGTATCTTCTATGCCTTTTTTGAGCCCGGCTAGAACCTTGAGAATTGTCATTCTGAACTCTAGATCTGTCATGTTACCAATGTCCGTATTGATTAGGTCTCCAGCCTTCTGTACGGCCTCTTGTTCTTTTTTTTGAGGTGAGTTTTTCCGCCTTGTCATTTTGTCCAGATAAGATTTGATTTCTCCTGCTGTGGAATTCCGCTGTTCTTGGTGACTGAAGTTGGTTTTGGATGGGTTTCTTGTTGATCTTCTGGGGGAGGGGCCTGTTGTAGTGATTCTCAAGTGTCTTTGCCGCAGGCGGAATTGCACCGCCCTTGCCAGGGGCAGAGCTAAATAATCCGCTTGGGTTTGCTTTTGGGAGCTTTTGTTCCCTGAGCGCTTTCCGTAGAGTTCCGGAGGACGGGAATGAAGATGGCGGCCTCCCAATCTCTCGGCCTGGAGGAGCCAAGTGCTTGGGGTTCTGCTCCTCAGTGCGCCCTCGGAGAAAAGCGCCCAACCGCCCCGCCTCCCTGGCCTGCGGTCGCACCTTGAGGGAAGCAGTCAATTGCTGGAACCTGGAGAAAAGTGCCCGGTCACTTCCGTCTCCGTGGCCTCTGGCCACGCTCCGAGCCCACCCAGCCTGCAACCGGCACAAGGTAACCCCGGGCTGAGAGCTCAGTCCTCGGCTCTGTCGCTGTAGCGGCTTTCCCACTCCAATACCTGCAAGCTCCGCGGCCCTCAGACACCCCCGGTCCTTCCGTGACCCGCGGGACCTGGGGTTATGCTGACCCCGCCTGGGTTTCCCCCCAGTTTAGCCCCTGGAGTGATGTCTCCCAGTGGAGCAGACTTTTAAAAGTCCTGATTTTGTGCTCCGTTGCTCCGCCGCTTGCCGGGAGCCGGCCCCTCCCCCCGGGGTCTATCTTCCCGTCGCTTTGGATTCACTTCTCCGCAGGTCCTACCTTTCAGAAAGTGATCGATTTTCTGTTTCTAGAGTTGTTGCTCTTCTTCTCTTCGATTTCCCGTTGGATTTGTAGGTGTTCACAATGGTTAGATAAGCTGTCTAGCTGATCTCCTGCTACCCGATGTCGTCTCAGCCTGCTACTTCTCCACCATCTTGACTCCTCTCCCTCTCTCCTCAAGGATTTTGATGGATTCCTTTCTCACATTGAGGTCCTTCATAATTTTGAGTCTATTTTCATGTGTGGTGTAAGGAAATAGTCCAATTTCATTTTTCTGCATGTGGCTGTCCAATTTTCCCAGCACCATTTGTTGAAGATGCTGTCTTTTTTCCATTGGACATTCCTTCCTGCTTCCTGTCGAAGATTAGTTGACCATAGAGTTGAGGGTGTATTTCTGGGCTCTCTATTCTGTTCCATTGATCTATGTGTCTGTTTTTGTGCCAGTACCATACTGTCTTGATGATGACAGCTTTGTAATAGAGCTTGAAGTCTGGAATTTGTGATGCCACGGACTTTGGCTTTCTTTTTCAATATTCCTTTGGCTACTCTAGGTCTTTTCTGGTTCCATATAAATTTTAGGATTATTTGTTCTATTTCTTTTTAAAAAAATGGATGGGATTTTGATAAGGATTGCATTAAATGTGTAGATTGCTTTAGGTAGAATAGACATTTTCACAATATTTGTTCTTCCAATCCATGAGCATGGAACATTTTTCCCTTTCTTTGTGTCTTCCTCAATTTCTTTCATGAGGACTTTATAGTTTTCTGAGTATAGATTCTTTTCCTCTTTGGTTAGGTTTATTCCTAGGTATCTTATGATTTTGGGTGCAATTGTAAATGGATTGACTCCTTGATTTCTCTTTCTTCTGTCTTGTTGTTAGTGTAAAGAAATGCAACTGATTTCTGTGCATTGACTTTATATCCTGACACTTTACTGAATTCCTATATAAGTTCTAGCAGTTTTGGAGTGGAGGCTTTTGGGTTTTCCACATATAGTATCATATCATCTGCAAAGAGTGATAGTTTGACTTCTTCTTTGCCGATCTGGAATGCCTTTAATTTCTTTTTGTTGTCTGATTGCTGAGGCTAGGACTTCTAGTACTATGTTGAATAGCACTGGTGATAATGGACATCCCTGCCGTGTTCCTGACCTTAGCGGAAAAGCTTTCAGTTTTTCTCCATTGAGAATGATATTTGCGGTGGGTTTTTCATAGATGGCTTTGATAATATTGAGGTATGTACCCTCTATCCCTACACTCTGAAGAGTTTTAATCAGGAAGGGATGCTGCACTTTGTCAAATGCTTTTTCAGCATCTATTGAGAGTATCATATGGTTCTTGTTCTTTTTTTTATTAATGTATTGTATCACATTGATTGATTTGCGGATGTTGAACCAAACTTGCAGCCCTGGAATAAATCCCACTTGGTCGTGGTGAATAATCCTTTTAATGGACTGTTGGATCCTACTGGCCAGTATTTTGGTGAGAATTTTCGCATCTGTGTTCATCAAGGATATTGGTCTGTAATTCTCTTTTTTGATGGGATCCTTGTCTGGTTTTGGGATCAAGGTGATGCTGGCCTCATAAAATGAGTTTGGAAGTTTTCCTTCCATTTCTATTTTTTGGAACAGTTTCAGGAGAATAAGAATTAATTCTTCTTTAAATGTTTGGTAGAATTCCCCTGGGAAGCCGTCTGGCCCTGGACTTTTGTTTGTTTGGAGATTTTTGATGACTGTTTCAATCTCCTTACTGGTTATGGGTCTGTTCAGGTTTTCTATTTCTTTCTGGTTCAGTTGTGGTAGTTTGTATGTCTCTAGAAATGTATCCATTTCTTCCAGATTGTCAAATTTGTTGGCGTAGAGTTGATCGTAGTGTGTTCTTATAATTGTTTGTATTTCTTTGGCGTTGGTTGTGATCTCTCCTCTTTCATTCATGATTTTATTTATTTGGGTCCTTTCTCTTCTCTTTTTGATAAGTCTGGCCAGGGGTTTGTCAATCTTATTAATTCTTTCAAAGAACCAGCTCCTAGTTTCATTGATTTGTTCTATTTTTTTTTTTTGTTTCTATTTCATTGATTTCTGCTCTGATCTTTATGATTTCTCTTCTCCTGCTGGGTTTAGGCTTTCTTTGTTGTTCTTTCTCCAGCTCCTTTAGGTGTAGGGTTAGGTTGTGTATTTGAGACCTTTCTTGTTTCTTGAGAAAGGCTTGTACCACTATTTATTTTCCTCTCAGGACTGCCTTTGTTGTGTCCCACAGATTTTGAACCATTGTGTTTTCATTATCATTTGTTTCCATGAATTTTTTCAATTCTTCTTTAATTTCCTGGTTGACCCATTCATTTTTTAGAAGGGTGCTATTTAGTCTCCATGTATTTGCATTCTTTCCAAATTTCCTCTTGTGATTGAGTTCTAGCTTCAGAGCATTGTGGTCTGAAAATATGCAGGGAATGATCCCAATCTTTTGATACCGGTTGAGACCTGATTTATGACCCAGGATGTGGTCTATTCTGGAGAATGTTCCATATGCACTAGAGAAGAATGTGTATTCTGTTATTTTGGGATGGAATGTTCTGAATATATCTGTGATGTCCTTCTGGTCCAGTTGTGTCATTTAAGGCCTTTATTTCCTTGTTGACTTTTTGCTTAGATGATCTGTCCATTTTAGTGAGGGGAGTGTTAAAGTCCCCTACTATTATTGTACTATTGTCGATGTATTTCTTTGATTTTGTTATTAATTGGTTTATATGGTTGGCTGCTCCCATGTTAGGGGCATAGATATTTAAAATTGTTAGGTCTTCTTGTTGGACAGACCCTTTGAATATGATATAGTGTCCTTCCTCATCTCTTATTATAGTCTTTGGCTTAAAATCTAATTGATCTGATATAAAGATTGCCACCCCAGCTTTCTTCTGATGTCCATTAGCATGGTACATTATTTTCCACCCCCTCACTTTAAATCTGGAGGTGTCTTTGGGTCTAAAATGAGTTTCTTGTAGGCAGCATATCGATGGGTTTCATTTTCTTATCCATTCTGATACCCTGTGTCTTTTGATTGGGGCATTGAGCCCATTAACATTCAGGGTAACTATTGAGAGATATGAATTTAGTGCCATTGTATTGCCTGTAAGGTGACTGTTACTGTATATTGTCTCTGTTTCTTTCTGATCTACTACTTTTAGGGTCTCTCTTTGCTTAGAGGACCCCTTTCAATATTTCCTGTAGAGCTGATTTGGTGTTTGCAAATTCTTTCAGTTTTTGTTTGTCCTGGAAGCTTTTAATCTCTCCTTCTATTTTCAATGATAGCCTAGCTGGATATAGTATTCTTGGCTGCTTAATTTGGATTTTTATCAAACCAGTATAAATGAATGGCTAAAAAGGTAGACAGAACAAAACACTGCAGAAAACAGCAGTGTTCTGCATCCTATTTTCTTACACTTGATTCTTATCCACTATTCTTCATTATTGGCTATTTCACCTCTGTATTTCTAAATCACACCCTTACACTAGTTAAAAATTTTTTTCATTTTATCTCCTCTAATCCTGTCCATGTTGATACAAACGTTAGGTATTCTTCCTTTCTGATCGAAGCATAATGCTCCATTGTGTATATGGACCATATCTTCTTTATCCATTCAGCTGTTGAAGGGCATCTTGGTTCTTTCCACAGTTTGGTGACTGTAGCCATTGCTGCTATGAACATTGGGGTACAGATGGCCCTTCTTTTCACTACATCTGTATCTTTGGGGTAAATACCCAGTAGTGCAATTGCAGGGTCATAGGGAAGCTCTAATTTTAATTTCTTAGAGAATCTCCACACTGTTTTCCATAGTGGCTGCACCAACTTGCATTTCCACCAACAGTGTGAGAGGGTTCCCTTTCTTCACATCCTCTTCAACACTTGTTGTTTACTGTCTTGTTGATTTTGACCATTCTAACTGGTGTAAGGTGATATCTCAATGTGGTTTTGATTTGAATCTGCCTGATGACTAATGATGATGAACATTTCTTCATGTGTCTGTTAGCCATTTGCCTGTCTTCATTGGAGAACTGTCTGTTCATGTCTTCTGCCTATTTTTTGACATGATTATCTGTTTTTGGGGTGTTGAGTTTGAGGAATTCTTTATAGATCTTAGATATCAGTCCTTTGTCTGTATTGTAATTTGCAAATATCTTCTCCCATTCTGTGGGTTGCCTCTTTGTTTTGTTGACTGTTTCTTTTGCTGTGCAGAAGCTTTTGATCTTGATGAAGTCCTAAAAGTTCATTTTTGCTTTTGTTTCCTTTGCCTTTGGGGACATATCTTGAAAGAAGTTGCTGTGGCCGATGTTGAAGAGGTTACTGCCTATGTTCTCCTCTAGGATTTTGATGGATTCCTGCCTCACATTGAGGTTTTTTATCCATTTTGAGTTTATCTTTGTGTATGGTGTAAGAGAATGGTCGAGTTTCATTCTTCTTTACATAGCTGTCCAATTTTCCCAGCACCATTTATTGAAGAGACTGTCTTTTTTCCACTGTATATTTTTTCCTGCTTTGTCGAAGATTATTTGGCCATAGAGTTGCAGGTCTAAATCTGGGCTCTCTACTCTGTTCCATGGTCTATGTGTCTGTTTTTGTGCCAGTACCTTGCTGTCTTGGTGATCACAGCTTTGTAGTGTAGCTTGAAATCAGGCAATGTGATGCCCCAGTTTTGTTTTTCTTTTTCAACATATCCCTAGCAATTCAGGGTCTCTTCTGGTTCCATACAAATTTTAGGATTGTTTGTTCCAGCTCTTTGAAAAATGCCAGTGAAATTTTGAGCAGGATGGCATTGAAAGTATGGATTGCTCTAGGCAGTATAGACATATTAGCAATGTTTATTCTTCCGATCCATGAGCATGGAGTGGTCTTCCATCTTTTTGTGTCTTCTTCAATTTCTTTCATGAGTGTACTGTAGTTCCTTGAGTACAGATCCTTTACCTCTTTGGTTAGGTTTATTCCCAGGTATCTTATGGTTCTTGGTGCTCTAATAAATGGAATCGATTCTCCAATTTCCCTTTCTATGTTTTCATTGTTAATGTATAAGAAAGCAACTGATTTCCGTACATTGATTTTGTATCCTGCCACATTACTGAATTGCTGTATGAGTTCTAGTAGTTTGGGGGTGGAGTCTTTTGGGTTTTCCATATAAAATGTCATATCATCTGCAAAGAGAGAGAGTTTGACTTCTTTGCCAATTGGAATACCTTTCATTTCTTTTTGTTGTCTGATTGCTGTTGCTAGGACTTCTAGTACTATGTTGAAAACAGTGACGAGGATGGACATCCTTGTCATGTTCCTGATCTCAAAGGGAAGGCTGTCAGCTTTTCCCCATTGAGAATGATATTCGGTGTGGGTTTTTCATAGATAGATTTTATGAAGTTGAGGAATGTTCCCTCTATCCCTATACTTTGAAGCGTTTTAATCAGGAATAGATGCTGTGGTTTGTCAAATGCTTTTTCTGCATCAATTGAGAGGACCATGTGATTCTTCTTTCTTCTCTTATTGATTTGTTCTATCACACTGATTGATTTGCAAATGTTCAACCATGCTTGCATTCCAGGGATAAATATTTTATTGATTTATTTGAGAGAGAGAGAGAGAGCACCCAAGCAGGGGGGAGGAGCAGAGGGAAAAGCAGATTCCCCACTGAACAGGGAGCCTGACTTTGGGCTCAATTCCAGGACTCTGAGATCATGCCCTGAGAAAGCCAGATGCTTAACTGACTGAGCTATCCAGGTACCACAATCATTGAAAATTTATTTTTGCTAATTTAATTGATAAAACAATGTACCTTATTTTGCATATTGTTTCTTTGTGCTCAAATACTTTTTCATAGCTTCCTTTTCTTGTTGTGTATTGACTGTTTTGTAAGTTTGTGTCTGTTTGGGTCCTTTGGATGGTAGATTTCAAGATGGTAAGGTGATAACAGATTATTCTAAGCGGAGATAATGGCACAAGCAGAGACATATGATTATACAATTGTGGACTGAGTTTGTGAGACAGCAAATCCTGTTTGACAGGATCATGGTGTGTAAGTAGAAGAACAGAGCAGGAAAAGGTAATGCCTTAGAGATGTTGATCATTGCCTGCCCTGCGAAAAAGGATTCCTTTTAAAGGAGTCTCTTCTGCCATAGGCCTGCTTCTAAAGGGTCCATTCTCTGAATCTGTTGTGCTGCCCATCGCCCTCGTTATTTGGTCACAGCTGATTGGAAGAGAATGGGCATCTGATCCAAAGACAGATACTCCATTGGTTGTTCTGTGGCATAGCTGTGGTCCAGTATGAAAATATGAGGCCATTTGGCCTCTTCAGAATTTGGAACTGGGAAATCAAAGAGTGAACCAATTAGCAGTGTAGGCAGAAACTGCAAGAAAGTGTTGAGAGTGGCCAAGATGGAGAAGGGCTTGGGAGTGGTCATGTTGTGCTGTGTGTTAGCTGAAACCATGAGGAATGGAAACTGAAAAATGAGGGAGCAGGGCAACAGAGAGAAGAGAAACTGAAAGGAGAAGCATGGACATGGGTAGAGAGAGAGAGAGTGGCTTGGTTTTGGAGCTTTCTCGTTCTCTGACAGCTATCAGTTGATCAGTGAATATCCTTTTCTAAACATTTTCTTCTCTTAAAGTAACTCGAGTAGATCTCTTCCAAACACACAGGTATTTTGGGAACATATTAGGGCAAGACGTTTGTAGTTTGCAAGGCAAAGGATAAAACTTAACCATTTTTGAGATGCAGACTGGTATCATCAGAAGTGTGTTAAATAAAGATTAATCTAGAAATGATATGTGGGAGAGATGGAGAAACTGATTTGGGACTCTATTACATTAAGGTAGGAGGTAATTAAGGCCTTGAACTGAAACTTTTTTCAGAAAGAAGATAAATGAGTAAATGGATGTAAAAACATGGCAAAGGACAAATCAATAACATGTGATAATTTATCAGATATAGGAGACAAGGAAAAAGAACATGTCAGAGTTGGAGCTGAGGTTTTAAGGCTTGGAGGTTAGAAGTTAAGAGAAATAGGGAAGTTAGGAGGCTGGGGTGTTTGGGTTATGGAGGGCCCAGACAGCTGTTCAGTTTGTGTTTGTTTAGTTTCAGATACAGGTAGGAAATGCTATTTAGTTCAGCTTAAATAACTTTTATTGAGTTCCTACTACCTTGTTCCTGGCCCTCGATGGTAAAGGTGGGAGATTGAAGTACAAAAGAAATAAAACTGGTTTGTGCCTTTGAGGAGCCCCTCGTGTTATGGATGAAGTTGTCTGCCAGGTGGAGGTATGTGTGGAACTGCTTGAGAGAGGACTTCTGGACTGGCAATCCAGATGTCAAAAGAGCCCCCACAGAACTGGATTATGAAAGGATAGAGTGAGGGGATATAAAGAGGAGAACCAATGGTAAAACTGTGGGGAAATACCTGGTGTCAGGTATTCCCCGGGGCAGGAGAAGGAAGGACAAGGGGAAGCATGGTCAGGACATATTTAGGAGAAATGGGGTACCACAAGAACACAACACCAAGGGGAAGGAGGGTTTCAGGAGATACAAGGTCATGGGCAGTGTTACAAACTTCAAATCTTGAGAGAATGAAGTTGGACTGGACATGCAGGAGCTCATCATGATCCTGGAAGGCAAGTGTGAGTAAAGGGCTAGTGAAGACAGGTAGGAAGAAACTGTAAACTCCTCTTCTAATAGTTTGTATGTTGAAGGGTTGATAAGAAAAGAAAACTTGTGGGAGGGGGTAAAATCAAGAGAAGGTTTGTGTTTATTTTAAGACATTGGGTCTACCTGAGTAGGCAGAAGAAGAGATGATTGGTCAGGAGAGATTTAAAAAAAAAAATCAAGGAAGAGAATCAAAGGAGCAAAAATGTAGGCAGAGGAGGATTTGTGATCAGGTGTAAAGGCAAAGAAGATAATGTTACCAGAAAGAGAGACATTTCATGCTGGAGCCCAAGTTTGGAAGGAAGAATACAACTTACAATACAGAGGAATCCAGAAGGGAAGGGAAAGGGAGTAAAAAGAAAAATACCTCAGATGGCTTCTATTTTCTCAGAAAAGTAGCAGGCTAGAAGTGAAGTCTTGTGATTGGGGATTTTGGGAACATAGAGGAAGAGAAAGTCTTGAAAGGCCACTAAAGGGAATGAAACAGGGAATTAATAAGAGGTAAAAGAGAGGATTTTTGAGTGATAATAGAGACAAGTAAGGATGAGAAGGTGAGAGATGAATCAAGAAAATGAAAACTATTTCAAGTAGTAGTACTCAAAAGAATTTCACAGAGTTCCTCCTTCTCCCACCCACACCATTTTACAAATAAAGAGTTTAATTCCAAGCAACTTACTCATGAATCTGTTGGAGCCCCCCCCCCAACCCCGCTTTCTGCATGAAAAGAGATGTTGACAGTTGACTATAAGGTTAGTTTAGGGAATTGGTTAAATCTGAAATCTGACTAAGTCTGGAAAATATAAAATTGACCCAACCAAAAGTTCAGTGCCTATGTATGTTGAATAAATGTGTTAACTGGTCAGTGAGTCATAGGAAATGATTCAGGAATATTATAGTGTGTGTGCCTGATAAGAATATTTTTTCAAGTTTTTAAACAATTCTGATTTTGTATATAAATATTTAAATGTCTGATTTAGGCAAAATACTGCCAAATAACTTATCTAAAAGAAACTCTATTGTGCTCGTTCTATAATATAAGTCCAGTTTTCAGTGTGAAAGCTATAGTTGTGGAAGATAGTCTGAAAAATTATTACACATTCAGAAGTAATCAATCATTTCTAGAAATGGAATGAGAACATTATTTAAAATGTTTTAAGAAATATTTAATTTATTTCCAGGTCTCAAGACTTAGTCCCTTAAGTTTCTATAATCATTTTAAAGACAAATCTTCACATTTCTGAGGATTCATTTTTCAGCAGAGCTCCAGGAATAGTTGAATTCTCTTAGAAATAGTAGTGAAATAATATTCTTATTCTTATGTACTTTATACTGAACTTCAGTAGTGACCTTTAGGAGCCAAATAAAATGACTACAGCCCTTCTGTGTTATTTTCACATGCAATTTTTGCAGTCATGGACTGAACAGACAGAATTGCCACCGCAAGAGCAGAATATTATTGTTACTTCTGGTTAGAAACTTCTCTAGATCTTTTTCTTCTTTTGGTTGTTGAAACAAAATAGAAACTGATTCCAGAAGAAAGATGAACATTTTATTAGATATTTTTATGTTTTCAAAGCTCATTGTAATTGTTGGTTATTCTTGATCCTGCTGTGACAGCAGATGGGAATGCTGTCAGTGATGTCCATAGGCTTCAGCGTGAGGTGAGGGTCCGTGATCATTCTGGCCTCTTGCCCAGGAGATGGAATGGAATGACTCAGTTTTCTTGGCTGAATTCCAAGGAGGCCTCAGGAGAGCCCTTCACACTGAAATGGTATTGAAGCTTTTATCACTTTTCTGAATTGGTAGAACTTGTCCTCTGGTTAGAGGCAATGCTAGTGCTACACCTGTCTCTTCTGGGATGTGTGTGTACACATGTGTGTGTGTGTGTGTGTGTGTGTGTGTGTGTATGTGTTCACTGATGCTGGGAGTCCATACTTTTAACTCCACAAGGGGACAGCTGGCCTCTGACCCTTACTACCTTTTAGGTCTCAGTTTAGGAAAGGGTGTTCTGCATTTCAGAGGTATTCCTAGCTGAAGAATCCAGCTTCCACAATGAAGTATTGGAAGCTCTGTGGATAAGCCTTGTCTTGGCAGGCCAGGCTCTCTTTCTGACTCAAAAGCTTGGACATTATCCATAGATGTCCTTACTTGCAAGGTGACATTCTAAAGAGAATGTCCCCCTCCCCCAGTTGCGTCTAAAGAGTGAATCAAAAGTGCCGGGGACTACTTTTCACTGGATGTTCAAACTATTTTAACTTACCTCTAAATCTTTTCTAGACACTTTTTAGTTCACTTCAAATTTCTCCCACCAATATTTTCTTGATACCTGTCTATATGCTATCCTATTTGGTACCTCTTCCAGGAATTCTGAATAATTCTACCATGTATAGATAAGAATTCTCAAATGGGAAGGCGGAAGTGCTACCCTGGCCCCAGGGTTCTGGGCCCATCACCAGGATGGGTATTATGGAGCTGGAACCTGGTGTTTTCTACTGCTACAGAACCAAAGGTTCAAGTTCTTTCAAGTACAACAAAACTTATGGTAAAGGATGGATCAGTTTTCACATTTCCTGTAGGGTCTACCTTGGTTTTCTTTAATAAGCAAAAAATGGCATTTACCTTTTCTAGCAAGACAACTGTGACTTTAGTAGGCTCATCATATATAATCCATACCAAACTCTCAGTAGAAGAGGCAGTGTGGCATAAAGTAAAGAGCATAGTCAATGGAACCAATAATATCTGTGTTTGACTTCTGGCTGTACTACTTTTAAATTATGTGACCTTGTAGAAGTTGCTATAAGTGTTGTTTATCTACCACAGGGCTGTTGTGAGAATAAATGAACTAATACATGTGCAGTCCTTACCATAGGGCCTGGCACATGCTAGGTACTCAATAAATGATGACTACCATCATCATTACCAGTGATCTTCCTGAACATAGGCTGAGATCTTTATGGAATTTAACTTATGGACACTTACAACTTTGTTCTTGGAAAAGTGGCAAGCAAACACTATTCTTCAGAATTTTTTTTTTTTTTTTTAATGGAGGAAGAGAGAGGGGCAGGGGCAGAAGGAGAGAGAGAATCTTAAGCAGGCTCCATGCCCAGCAAGGAGCCCAATGAAGGGCCCTATCTCACAACACTCAGATCATGACCTGAGCTGAAATGAAGAGTCAGATGCTTAACCGACTGAGCTACCTGGGAGTACCCTTCCAGACGTCTTTTGATAAGTCTGAATATATTTTAGGACTGGCATCTGGACTCCTTGGCAATCCTCCAACATCTGTTGAACAACATTTTAATGAATGCGAGGGACTGAGAAATCATGGTTTTCTAGGGTGACATGACATACTTCTATGACTTACTATCCCTGGTTTGGATAGGTTTTACAGGTCTCCTTCAGTATCTCTAGGTCAACTCTAAAACGTGTGTATTCGAGAGCCCAATGGCGAGACTCATTTTTCTCTTCAGAGATTTGTCAGGTTGAAGAAATATGTCTGCAAAGAGGTTGGCTTTATGTCCATTCCCAGGTGTTACAACTATATAAAGAATTACACACTGTTATTCAAGCTATTGCTACTCATCCACAGGAAGTTCTAGGGTCCATCTTTCTTGCTGCTCTCATATGGCATTCAGCTGTATACCAGCAATTGTTGGTGGCTCTGCTCCTTCCCCTCAACTCACTGCCTCTCTCACATCATGGACGTCTTTCATGACCTGGGCAAAATGCAGGCTGTTCAGAAGGGCCTTCAGGACACTCTTTAGTTATCAAAGCCACTGGTATAGAAGTACTCAGGCTACACTTGGCATTTAAGGAGAATATCTACGTGGGTTATGCCACTTGTCTCTTCCCGTACTCACTACCCACTCGAGTTGCTAGCAGAGGGTTTCCACTCAAGGTCTTTTGAGGGGGTTGCTCTGTCAAATGTTGTCATCCCTCTCCAAGTGAATCAACCACACTTTCTACTGTATATGTATACACACATGTGTATGTGTATATATATAGCTATTTGTATTTTTCATGTCACAAATTGTCTATTTTCAACTAGTATGCAATTTTTCTTATAGTTTTTATTTTTATTTATTTACTTTTATTATATGTTATAAAATTGAAAAAAAGGCCTAAGTAAAAATAAGTTGGATACACCCAGGCCTCTGTCATAGGACCTCCTCTTTTTAAAAATTAATTTATTTTATTTTATTTTTATTCTGCATGCTCCACTAGATCATCTCCAATTGTAAGACTTGGATTATCACCTTTCTGCTCATGGTTCCAAGTCTCTTTCTCTGGTTCAGACCTCTGTCCCACATGATAGACATATAATTTAAGTGCCTCCCAGGCACCTTCTCCTGGACCTACCACATGCAGCATACTTTGTCTTAAATTGAGCTTTATTATTCTTGATCTTGGATTGTGACACCAACGTATGAGTTGGTGACTTGATAGTATTTCTATTCTCTGCCCTCTCTTCTATTTCCAACATTCAAATCCTATTATTTCTTCTGATGAAGTACTTTTGGAATCTCTCAATTTAGACCTTTCATCATTTATCCCATGAATTGTTATAATACTTACCTCTAATTGCTCTCCTTAGCTGCTGGCCTAGAACTCTTTAATTTATCTCCTTAATGCTTTCAGCATGATTTTTATAAAATGTGAAAACTGAAAATACTATTATATTTTTTTCTTCTTCCTCACCCACTCCCAGCTTAAAAATCTTCAGGGGCTTCCCATCATTTACTGAATGAAGATTTAATTTGTTAGCATGGCTTATAAAGCCCTTTATAATTTGACCTCTGCCAACTTTTCTTACTGTATCTCTCTCCCTGCTCTCCTGATTTTAGTCTTCCTCCTTAGTATAGTGAACTAATTGGCTCCTCATGCTTGTGCAGATGTCTGTTTTTGCCTATGTTCTTCCTTTATCTGCCTCTTCCCTTAGTAAACTCATGAAGCTTTTATAGACTGCTTCCCTAAAGGAAGAGTTAAGTTTCTCTGTTTCTCTGCTTCCATGGACCTGTATTACTTACTTAACAAGCATTTGTTGAGGATGTGCAATACAGAGAAATAAGGTTAAAATTAAATGATTTTTGGATTCAGCACATGAGTACATTTGTTTTAGATAAATATTAGTAACATAAAATGGAAAAGAAAAAAAACCCCTTTATTTTGGATATTTAGTCTAGCCATATAGAGTGGGATAAATCACTAAGCTTTAACCATATGCAACCTAATTCTTGTTTTATTCAACTTTTTCTGCATTTTCCCTCCAGATCATTTGTGATATAATAGTGTTGTTGAAGAATAAATGCACCCACCTTAAAGGCATTTATTTTCATTTTAAGCAAATAGTGAGTCTTAAGGTTGTGACTAATTTCCACCTTTTTGCTTACTTATAATTTTATCAGAAAGTAGGAGATGGAGCCTATAAGACAGGACAAAATCTAGTGTAGTATTTTGGCGTATTAGTTGGGAAGGAACAGCACACAAATAGACCGGGGTTGGTTGGATTAAGTGGGTTTTGGTCTGTATTACATCGGGTGTTTTGTTTGTTTGTTTTTACATTGAGTGTTTTGTGAGATATAGGAAGTGAGGAGCTCAGATATTTTAGGCCTAGTATTACATGTCCATCTAAAAGATTGTATCTGAAAAAAATAAAATAAAAGATTGTATCTGGGAAAAGGCACTGGAAAGAAATATGTCTCCACACAGACTTTTTTAAAAAAAGATTTACCCATTTATTTGAGAGAGAGAGAGCGAGAGAGCATGTGAGTGGGGGGAGAGGCAGAGAGAGAGGAAGAGAGAATCTCAAACAGACTCAATATTGAACATGGAGCCTCCCATATCAGGATCCTGAGATCAGGACCTGAGCCAAAACCAAAAGTCAGATGCTCAACCAACTGCACCACCCAGATGCTCCCACACAAATAGACTTTTGCTCTCATCATCCCACATTAAATGTTTCCTTTAAACTTTCTCTTCCTTTCAGAATCTTCCTCTTCCTTTACTGAATAAGTCCTTCTGGGTCTCTGGATATGCTATTTGTAGTGAATCTGTATTATTTTGTTTGTCCACAGTTTTGACTCTTCTTCTGGGAACATTATTCACCTTTTTGGGCAAAATGTTCCTTATTGCCCCTTAGACAGTTGATTTGGATGTGAACTGCCATGTTTCTTTGACAGACTTTGAACCTGGCCACAGTTGATGGCTGAAAAGTGGTCAGAACTCATCATTTGGAGTTTTGAACTAGGGACCAGAGAAATCATGGTCTGTTCTTTGGTGGTAAAACTGAGATGAAGTATGGTAGCTGTTGGCAGCCAATTTCCTCATCATATAATTGCAGTTGGTTTAAAAGAAAAAAATAAACTTGCAGAGAAAAACAATGAAGAGACAAAAAGTCCTGTTGGGACTGAGGTTTCTGGTTCCAAAGTTGCTTATATTCAAGTCTGTTGTGAGGTTCATCTGCAGCCCTTCTCTTCTTGTAACACCCAAACCAATACATTTCCTCTTTTGCCTAATCTAATTCAAGCTGGGTTTCTGTTACCCTGCAACCTAACGAGTTCCAGCCATTCCACTTTTCTCATCTCTTTCTTTATATAATGTGTTTGATTCATTTTGTTAATATCCTTTAATTAATGTCCTTAAGATATTAGACGACATGCATAACAGTTTGCTGAGTATGTACTGAGTATTCAAAGTGAGCAACATCATTAGGAAATCAAGCAGAATAAGTAATATGATTTAAGAATAACTGGAAGAGTAGTCTGGAAGGGCTGATTCACATCTAAGGTTGGTAAAGATTTGTTCTCTAGAAAACAGGAGGCAAATACCTTGTCCAGAAAACTATGCAAAGATCTAGGAAAAAAACCCTAGAAAACATAGAAAAAGAGACAGAGAAAATAAAAGTTATAAGCACTGATTTAGAGGGGGGAAGTGGTATATCATTTTACAGAAACGTGTACATAGACCAAGGAGTTTAACATTTATCAAGGAGTTTGACACTTGTATGTACCTACTGTATATACAGACTCAATATGAGGAGGAGGAGGTTTTAATTTGTCTGTTTTAAAAAGAATTTGGTAAAAAATTAGGTTTTAGTTTTTTAAAGGAAAATTAAAGTTTTTATACTAATATGACCAAGAATGTGACTTAGGGCAGCACGGTTCAAATATCTACTTTGTGGGATTAAAAGAGTTTATTTAACTTGGATTTTACAAAAGACATAATAATAATAAAAATAAAAACAACCTAATAAAAATGAGCAAAATATTTGAACAGATACTTCACGAAGAAAAATGTACAAGTGGCCAATAAATTATAAAGACATGAAAATGTGCTCAACATCATTAGTCATCAGGGAAATATAATTTAAAAGCACAATGAGCTAACGTTTAATATCCACTAGAATGGGTAATGTTTAAAAGTCTGTTATCACCAAATGTTGGAGATGATGTGGAACAACCAGAACACTCATTTATTGTTGTTAGGTGGGTGTGTAAAATGGTGTCACTACTTTGGAAAACAGCCTGAAAATTTCTTAAATGGCTAAGCATACAACTTCTTTATATGACCCAACAATTCTACTTTTGGTTGTTTACCCAAGAAAAATAAAACATATCAACACAAAAACACTTGTACAAGAATAATGTACAGCATTTAAAAAAAAAACTGGAAGCAACCAAGGAGTCATCCATAAGAGAATGGATAAACATACTATGGTATATTAAAAAATGAATACTACGGGGCAGTAAAAATGACAAACTACTCATATACACAATGACATGAGAAAAAAAAAAAACTAACCCCCCACACCAAAAAAATCTATAATAAGTGAAAGAAGCATTCAAAAGTGCAAGTATTTTGTGATTTCATTTATATGAAGTTCCAAAATAAGCAAAAGTAATTTATACTGAAAAAAAAAAATCAGAACTGTGTTTGCCTCTAGCGGAGTTTGGGCTGGGATTGACAGGGAAAGAACAAAAGGAACTTGGGTTAATAGTAATATTCTATAATAATAATAGTAGTAATATACTATAACTTGTAGGGGTTGTGATTCACAGGTACACATTTGTCAGATTCATCAACTATCACAATATTTTTGCATTTCATGCTGAAAACTGACCTGAAAACTGGCAGAACAAACTCCACAACTAAAGTTAGAGAAGAGGCCACATTGAATAAAGTAGGAAGTGTGGAGATACAGTTTGGGAGGGAAACAGATCACGGCTGCTGCAGAAGGGAGTCATGGTTATGGAGAAGGATGAGAGACAGACTAATGCATAGGGGAGCACACGGGGAAAATGGTACCCCATAGCAATTGCTTGGAAGGTGAGAGATGTCAAATTTTGTGACTTCTGGCAACCAGCTGGGCTTAAACCTGGAAGTAAGGAATAATATAGCAGAGAAAAAGGGTACAATGAGCAAAATGAGAAACATGCTTGATGGAATGAACAGCAGAATGGAAGAAGCAGAGGAACAACTGAGTGACCTAGAAGACAGAGTAATGGAAAGTAATAAAGCTGAACTAAAGAGAGAAAAAAAGAATAATTCAAAATAAGAATAGACTTAGGGAACTCAGTGACTTCATCAAATGTAGTAACATTTGTATTGTAGGAATCTCAGGAGAAGAGAAAGAAAATGGGACAGAAAATTTATTTGAAGAAATAATAGCTGAGAACTTCCCCAGTCTGGGGAAGGAAGGAAGAATCCAGATCTAGGAGGCACCGAAAACTCCCATTGGAGTCAAAGAAAGCAGATCCTCACCAAGACATATTCTAATTAAACTGGCAAAATATAGTGATAAAAATTTTTTTAGAGACACTTGGATGCTCATTTGGTTAGGCATCCAACTCTTGACCTCAGCTCAGGTCTTGATCTCAGGATTATGAGTTCAAGCCCCATGCTGGGCTCCACACTAGGCCTAAAGCCTATCTTAAAAAAAAAAAAAAAAAAAGGAAGAAAGAAAAAAATTGTAAAGCACCAAGACAAAAGAAGATAGTGTATTACAAGGGAAAGCCTATAAGGTTAGCAGGAGATTTTTCAGCAGAAACTTTCCAAGCCAGGAGAGAGTGGAATGATCTATTCAAAGCACTGAAAGGGAAAAATCTGCAGCCAAGAATACCCTATCCAGCAAGGCTATCTTTCAGAATAGAGGGAGAGATAAAGAGTTTCCTAGATAAACAAAAACTTTAGGAGCGCATGATCAATAAACCAGTCCTATAAAAAATATTAAAGAGGATTCTTTGAGTAGAAAGAAAAAAATGACAGTATGAAGATAGGAAACACAACAGCAGTAAAAATGAATATTTCTATAAAAGATCAGTCAAGGAAACCCCAAAATAAAAGGATGTAAAATGTAACAACATATACCTAAATGTGGGGAGGAGAGGAGTAAAGAATGGGTCCAAACTTAAATGACCATCAACTTAATGTTAACTACTATATGTAAAAAAGTTTATATACAAACCTAATGGTAACCATATATCAAAATCACTAATAAATATGCAGAGAATAAGGAGAAAGAAATCCAAATATATCACAAAAGAAAGTCAGCAAACCATGAAAGACAGGAAAGGATCAGAGAAAAATCTTCAAAAATAACACAAAACAAATAATAAAATGACACAAATACATATCTACCAGTAATTACTTTGAATGTAAATGGACTAAAAACTCCAATCAAAAGACACAGGATGACAGAGTGGATAAAAAATTTTTTACCCATCTATGTGCTGCCTACAAGAGACTCATTTTAGACCTAAAGACATCTGTAGATTTGAAGTGAGGAGATGGGGAAAACTGTTTAAAACATTTCAGACGTAAAGACATCTGTAGATTGGAAGTGAGGAGATGGAGAAAAACAGTTATCTTGCAAATGGATGTCAAAAGAAAGCTGGAGTGGCAATACTTAGCAATACTTATATTGAACAAAGTAGACTTTAAAACAAAGACTACAAAAAGAAACAAAGAAGGACCCTATTATATAAAGGGGACAATCCAACAATAAGATATAACAATTGTAAATATTTATGCATCCAAAATAGGAGCACCCAAATACATGAAACAGTTAATAATAAGCAGAAAGGAACTAATCAATAATAATACAGTAATAGTAGGGGACTTTAATATCCTATTTACCTCAATGGACAGATCATCAAAACAGAAAATCAGCAAGGAAACAGTGGCTTTGAATGACACATTAGACCAGATGAATTTAATAGAGATATTCAGATCATTAATCCTAAAACACCAGACTACATATTCTTTTCAAGTGCACATGTAACATTCTCTAGAATAGATCATATATTAGCCCACAAAACAAGCCTGAACAGATTCAAGAAGACTGAATTTATACCATGCATGTTTTCTGATGACAACATTATGAAAGTAGAAGTCAACCACAAGAAAAAATTTGTAAAGACCACAAATACATTAGAAGTTAAATAACATGCTATTAAACAATGAATGAGTCAGCTAGTAAATAAATGAATAAATAAAAAAAGTACATGGAAACAAATGAAAATGAAAACACAATGGTCTAAAACCTTTGGGATGCAGCAAAAATGGTTCTATAGCAATATAGGCCTATCTTAAGAAGCAAGAAAAATACCAAATAAACAACATAACCTTACACCTAAAGGAGCTAGAAAACAAACAACAAACAAAACCTAAACCCAGCAAAAGGAAGGAAATAATAAATATTAAACCAGAAATAAATGATCTAGAAACTAAAAAACAAAAACAAAAAAGAACAAAAAAAAACCCCACCCCCAAACCAACCAACCAACCAACCAACCAAACAAACAAACAAACAAAAACAAGCCCTCTCTCCATCCCCCCCCCAAATAGAAAAGATGAATGAAACAAGGAGCTGGTTTTTTGGGGGGGAGGGAAAGAAAAGAAAAGAAATTGATACACCTCTAGCCAACTTATCAAAGAGTACCCAAATAAATAAAATTGCAAAATAAGAGAGGAGAAATAAAACCAATACCACAGAAATACAAATAACTATAAGAGAATATTATGAAAAACTATATTGGACAATGTAGAAGAAATGGATAAATTCCTAGAAACATATAAATTACCAAAACTGAAAGAGGAAGAAATAGAAAACTTGAACACACGGATAACCAGCAAAGAAGTTGAATCAGTTGGGGAATGTGGGTGGCTTAGTCAGTTAAGCTTCTGCCTTTGGCTCTGGTTGAGATCCTGGGGTCCTGCTTGGAAAGGAGCATGCTTCTCCCTCTCCCACTGCTGCTCACCCTCCTTGTGCTCTCTCTCTCTCAAATAAATAAAATATTTAAAAAAGGAAGAAATTGAATCAGTAATCAAAAAACTCCCAACAAACAAAAGTCTAGGATTGGATGCCTTCATAGGTGAGTACTACCAAACATTTAAAGAAGAGCTAATACCTATTCTTCACAAACTATTCCAAAACATAGGAAAGAGAGGAAAACCTCCAAATCCATTTTATGAGGCCATGGATAAAATGGATAAAATCCATTTTATCAGCATTACCCTGATACCAAAATGAGATAGATATCACTAAAGTGGTGCTTGGGTGGCTTGGTTGCTTCAGTGTCTGCCTTCAACTCAGGTCATGATTCCAGGGTCCTAGGACTAAGCCCCTTATTAGACTCTCTGCTTGATGGGAGCTTACTTTTCCCTCTCCCTCTGCCACTCCCCCAGCTTGTGCTTGTCCCTGTCTCTCTCCCTGTCAAATAAATAAATAAAATCTTTTTAAAAAGACACCACTAAAAAAGAACTACAGTTTAATATCCCTGATGAACACTGATTCAGAAATTCTCAACAAAATATTAACAAATCAAAATAATTGACCACGATCAAGTGGGATTTATTCCTGGGTTGCAAGGGTGGTTCAATATTCACAAATCAATCAAAATGATACATTACATCAATAAGAGAAAAGACAGGAACCATATGATTATTTCAGTAGATGCAGAAAAAGCATTTGACAAAGTACAACATCCGTTCATGATAAAAACTCTCAACAAAGTAGGTTTTGAGGGAGGATACCTCAACATAATAAAGGACATTTATGAAAAATCCATAGCTAACATCATCTTTAATGGGGAAAAACTGAGAGGTTTTCCCATAAGATCAGAAACAAGACAAAATGTCCACTGTCACCACTTTTATTCAACATAGTACTGGAAGTCCTAGCCACAGCAACCAAACAAGAAGAAAAAAAAGGCACCCAAATTGGTAAGGAAGAAGCAAAATTTTCACTATTTGCAGATGACATGGTACTATATATAGAAAACCCTAAAGGTGACACACAAAAAACTACTAGAACTGATAAATGAATTCAGTAAAGTCGCAGGATACAAAATCAATATACAGAAATCTGTTGCATTTCTGTACACTAATAATGAAGCACCAGAAAGAGAAGTTAAGGAAACAATCCCATTTACAATTACATCAAAAATAATAAGATGCCTAGGAATATAACCAAAGAGGTGGGAGACCTATACTGTGAAAACTTTAAAACACTGATGAAAGAAACTGAAGATGACACAAAGAAATGGAAAGGTATTCTATGATCATGGATAGGAAGAACAAATGCTGTTAAAATGTCTATAGAACCCAAAGCAATCTACACATTTAATGCAATTCCTATCAAAATACCAACAGCATTTATCACAGAATTAGAACAAATAATCCTAAAATTTGCATGGAACCACAAAAGACCCCAACTAGCCAAAGCAATCTTGAAAAAGAAAAGCAAAGCTGGAGACATCACACTTCCAGACTTCAAGATATACTAGAGTTGTAGTTATCAAAACAGAATGGTACCGGCACAAAAATAGGCACATTGATCAATGGAACAGAATGAAAAATGCAGAAACAAACTTACAACTATATGAGCAATTAATCTTCAACAAAGCAGGAAAGAATATCCAATGGGAAGAAGACAGTCTCTTCAGCACATGGTGTTGAGAAAACTGGACAGCAACATGCAAAAGAAACTGGACCACTTTCTTACACGATGCACAAAAACAAACTCAAAATGTGTTAAAGATCCAAATGTGAGACCTGAAACTATAAAAACCCTAGAGGAGAACCTAGGCAGTAACTTCTTTGATGTCAGTCATAGCAACTTTTTTCTAGATATGTCTCCTGAAGCAAGGGAAACAAAAGCAAAAATAAACTATTGGAACTTCATCAAAATTAGAAGCTTCTGCACAGAGAAGGAAACAATCAACAAAACTAAAAGGCAACTTATGAAATGCAAGAATATATTTGTAAATGACATGTCCAATAAAAGTTTAGTATCCAAAATATATAAAGAAATTATACTGCTCAATACCAAAAAAACAAATAATCCAGTTAAAAAATGGGCAGAAGACATGCACAGACATTTCTCCAAAGAAGACATCCAGATGGCTAACAGGCATATGAAAAGATGGTCATCATCACTTACCATCAGGGAAATGCAAATCAAAACTAAAATGAGATTACTAAAACCTCACACCTGTCAGAATGGCTAAAATCAACAGTGCAAGAAACAATAGGTGTTGGTGGGGATGTGGAGAAAAAGGAACCCTTGTGCACTGTTGGTAGAAATGCAAACTGGTGAAGCTACTGTAGAAAACAGTATAGATGTACCTCAAAAATTTAAAACTAGAACTACCCTATGATCCAGCAATCACACTACTGGGTATTTACCCAAAGAATACAAGAACACTAATTCAAAGGGATACATACACCTCTATATTCATACCACCATTATTCACAATAGCCAAATTAAGGAAGCAGCCCAAGTGTCTGTCAATTAATGAATGGATAAAGAAGTAGCATATAAATATAAATAAATAAATAAATATGTATGTATGTATATGGCTGTACATATATTTGTGGCTGAATAATATTCCAATGTGTATATATGTGTGTGTATATATATATATATATATATATATATATATATATAAACTATAAAAAGGAATAAAATCATGCCATTTGCAATAACATGGATGGAGCTATAGAGTATAATGCTAAGTGAAATAAGCAAGTCAGAGAAAGACAAAGAAAAAGAAAAGAAAGTTAAGAAATGAAACAATTGAGCAAAGGGGAACAAGAGAAAGAAACAAATCAAGAAACAGACTCTTAACTATAGAAAACAAATTGATGGTTACAGAGGGAAGATAGGTGGGAGGATGTGTTAAATAGGTGATGGGGATTAAGGAGGGTACTTCTTGTGATGAGCACTGGATGATGTATGGAATTGTTGAATCAGTGTATTTCACACCTGAAACTAATATAAAACTATATGTTAACTGGAATTAACATAAAAACTTTAAAACAAAAAAAATAAGATAGATTGACAGATGGGTAGGTGGATGCAAAGATGGGTAGATAGGTGATAAAGCAAACATGGCAAAATGTTAATTATAAAATCCAGTAGGTATGTGTATGGATGTTCAGTGTAGAGTTTTTTCAACTTTTCTATATAGTTGAAAGTTTTCATGCTAAGATATTGGAAAAAATAAATATCAAAATGGAAAAAAAGGCATCGAATGTATTAATGAGAACAGATTATATATTACTAAGTGGATTACATATTACTAAGTGGATTATATACAATTCATCACACAACCAGGTTAAACATAAAGGTGTCACCACCATATAATAAATTGCAAATAATATATAGACACACTTTATTTAGGGCTGCCTCAAACACTGCTGATTTGAAATAGTGATGATTATCTCAGAAATATATTTTTTGGGCGCCTGGGTGGCTCAGTGGGTTAAAGCCTCTGCCTTCAGCTCAGGTCATGATCCCAGAGTCCTGGGATCGAGCCCCGCATGGGGGGGGAAGCAGGGAGCCTGCTTCCCCCCCTCTATCTGCCTGTCTCTCTGCCTACTTGTGATTTCTGTCTGTCAAATAAATAAAAATTAAAAAAAAAGAAATATATTTTTTAAAGTGTTATATATTTATTTGAGAGATAGATAAAGAGCCTGGGGTGGGGTGGGTAGGGGCAAAATGGGAGGGAGAGAAAGAATCTCAAGAAGACTCCCCGCTGAGCACGAAGTGGGATGTGCGGCTGATCTCACCATCTTGAGATCGTTATCTGTTCTGAAATCAAGAGTCTGGTGCTTAACTGACTGTTCCACCCAGGCACCCCCTGAGGAATATTTTTATATTAAAATACTATGTATTAATTAATACATGTAAATTTATTTGGTTTTAGAGATTAAATGATTCTCTAACAAATGTGTTTTTAATACTGAAGCATGGGATGTCCATGGTCTGTTTGCTCTCAGATCCATTCCTTGCCTTCCCCTGATTTACTCTGTGTCATAATGGGGCTGACCGGGCAGGATCTTTTCTCAGGCTCTTCTGTTAGCTGGGTTATAGCTAGCTTAGGCATGGGAGGCACACATGGGACAGAGAAGAGCAAGAAAAAAGGAAAGCCCAGGAGATTTCTCCTCTTCTGTACCATGGTCGGCATCTTTAGCAGTAGCTGCGTCTTCTCTGTGACTCTAGTTCTCATCAGACATGCCTGCCATGGTCCCTGCTTTCCCCAGTGACCCTAAACTCTGGACACCCACATCACTACCTCCTTCTTTTGTCCCTCCAGACTTGGGCTGGTAGTGTCTTCTTGTTGTGAAGCTCTTGAACTGCTTCATGGTATTCTTTGACTTAGGGGATCTACTGTTCCTTGTATAACCAATTCTCTGCATTGAGTTCTTTCTCCTTTAATACTTAGAATGCTCCTGTTTTCCTGATTGATCTCTGCCTGAAATATGCAATCTTCATAGAGAGGGATCATGGATGAAATTTTTTAAAAAGATTTTTTATTTATTTATGTGACAGACAGAGATCACAAGTAGGCAGAGAGGCAGGCAGGGGGAGAGAGAGAGAAAGAGAGAGAGAGAGAGAGAGAGAGAGATAGGAGGCAGCAGGCTCCCCGCTGAGCAGAGAGCCTGATGCGGGGCTTAATCCCAGGACCCTGGGATCATGACCTGAGCCGAAGTCGGAGGCTTTAACCCACTGAGCCACACAGCTGCCCCCGTTTTTGGTTTTTTAAACTGAGGTTGGCCACTTCCTGAAAGAAGGTAACAAAGAATGAGAAACTCAAGTTTGCCTGGGAATTGTGGGCATGTGGCAAGGGGAAGAGTCTGAGCTTTCCTGGCCCTGAAATGAACAGAGTCAGGGCAGAGACATCCAGAACACAGAGTGCAATGGAAGCAAAGAAGTATATACATAGTACATGCATAGTATATACAAAGTATATACATACATTTATTACAGCTCTGACCACTATGGTAATACAGTTCTTTTAACTTGGATGGAGTGCAACATACTGTGATCCGTCAAAGGCTCACAGCTAGAGCCTGTGAATCAGACTCCCCACCCTGTTTGCAGTTCTTTCTACTGTGTTCTTTACTTTTCCAATGTTGTTTCCACTGTCTCATTCTGATAAATAGATTCGATGCACGGGGACTGATACAGGTGTGGATGTGGAAGTGTCAGTATTATGTTGGATGTATAAGATGCTCATTTTCTGTAGTGGTTTATCTGATCAAAGAAATAGATGGTGTAGAGCAGCAGTCCCATAGGGCTTGCTGGAAATTCTCTCAAAATGGAGGCAGTGAAGAGGACAGGTTCTGTTGCCAGACTGCCTGGTATGGTGTGTCTTTAGGTAAGTTAAGTAACCTCTCTGCCTCACTTTTTTCACCCATAAAATGAGGGTAATCACAGTACCTACTTCACGGGGTTATCATGAAAATAGAATGACTTTAGTCCATGTAAAGTCCTTAACACTGCTCTGGACACTCAGTGAATGTGACCATCACCATTATTATGAAAGGCATTAGAAACATCACTGCAGCCTAGGAGCAAGTAATCAGCAAATGTCTGTAACAGGGGTGGCAGGAGATTATGGCCACAGGCATTTCATAACTGCAGGGACTTTGAAGAGAGCAAAGCCATAATTGCCAGTCTGTGATGTAGGAGATGTGCCTCCCTCCATGGGACCCCTGTGGTAATGTTCCTCTTCAGTGCTGGTATAGTTCATGTTCCCTTTTCCAGGAATGCATTCTACTTGAGAAGCAGTTCACTTGGAGGTATAGTTACTCCTTACTATATTTTGGTTTGCTTGTTTTTTGTTTGTCCCCCATATTAGATTTGGGAGATCCCCTTAGCTAGGAGGGCTGTCCTAATCTACTTCTTGATGCCTTTCTTAGGTTATAATTTTGTAGTAAATAAATAAATAAATATACACACACACACACACACAAAATTCAAATTCAAATTCAAATTCAAATTCACTTCCTCTGTTTTGGAATCTTGCTTGAGACTTGGGAAGAAGTAGGGTCCACCCCATAGTTGGAGCCAAAAAATCAGCGTTTGTTTTCTTCCTTACAGCTTGAATTTAGGCTGGCTAATTTCAGTTGTAATAGTCTCCTGCTGAAGGATTGGAATGCGGTGAGCTACGTAAAGAAGCAGGGTCAGCTTAGAATTTCTTGTGGTGGTGGGTGGTGCCTGTGGCATCCAGTGGTGGTTGTGTCCACAGTTTTAGCATAGTTCCCTAAGCTGCAGGTGGGGGCAGTCCAGCTGTGCCAGCCAACCTTCAGTGGTGCTGGCTTAGCACCTAACCAGCCTCTTCCCAGCATATGGCTTTAGTGTGGTTCTGGTTACCTATATTTTCCTGGCTTCTGCTGATACTTTGAGCCTAGTTCTGCAGTCTTTGTGTTGATTCTATGAATTGTCCAGTAGCTTTCAATCAATTCATTTTTTCTTAGTTATCAGCCAGGGTTGGCTTCATTGTTTGCAACCTGAAACTCTGCCCAATGCACTGATTTTTTGTGACTCACCGATCTGGTTCTTCTTCTTCTCCTTCTTCTTCTTCTTTTTCTACTACTACTACTACTACTACTACTGCTACTACTGCTATTACTACTACTACTACTACTACAGCTGCATCTTTATGTTAGAGAGAGTGTATCCATTGTAGAAAAATCTAACCTTTATCTCTTACAGTCCTTTAAGCCTCAATTTTTAAAGCACAAACTTTGTGTACCCAGACACAGGAAGTTGCTGTATTATTGCAATGTGCATTATTTCTACCCATCTCATTCAATTTACTGAACACCTAATGAATGTTGTGTAAGGCAATGAATGGTCAGGCTTTGGAGACACAAAGTCAAGAAAGACATTGTTCCTCCTGCTCATATTTAGAATTAGAGTTGTTTAATTTGTTATATCATGGTGTGATTCAGGCACACCAATTCAGCCATGCCCAAAGGGGAAAAAAATGAATGGTTAAGATTAAGGATGGGGAAGGCAATATAACATGATGGTTAAAATATTTTTAATTAATTAATTTTTAATTCCAGTATGATTAACACAGAGTGTTATATTAGTTTCAGGTGTACAATTTAACAATTCTATACATTACTCAGTGCCCATGACTGTAAGAGTACTCTCAATTTCCTTTACATTTTTCATCTATCCCTCCATGCACCTTTCCCTAGGTAACCATTAATTATATTTAGGAGTCTGGGTTTTTTGTTTGTTTGTTTCCTTTTAACTTTGTTCATTTGTTTTGTTTCTTAAATTCCACATATGAGTGAAATCATATGGTATTCGTCTTTCTCTGATTGACTTATTTCATTTAGTTTTATACCACCTAGGTCCATTCATGTTGTTGCAATTGGCAAGATTTCATTCTTTTTCATGCCCGAGTAATATAAATATATACATGGATATATATATCCATGTGTGTATATATATCCATATATATAAATATAAATTTATATATATATATATATCACTTTTTTTTTGAGAGAGTGAGTGCGACAGTGGGGGAGGGGAAGAGGGAGAGAGAATCTTAAGCAGACTCCATGACCAGTGTGGAGCCTGGCATAGGGCTCAATCTCATGACTCTGAGAGCATGACCTGAGCTGAAATCCAAAAGTCAGATGCTTAACAAACTGGCCACCCAGCTGCCCCTCTATCACATGTTTTTTTTTTATCCATTCATTTATTGATGGACACTTGGGCTGCTTCCATATTTTGGCTATTGTAAATAATGCTGCAACAAACATAGAGGTGCATATATCTTTCTAAATTAGTGTTTTCACATTCTTTGGGTAAATCTCAGTAGTTGAATTACTGGATCATATATTAATTCTATTTTTAATGGTTTGAGGAGCTTCCATAGTGTGTTCAACAGTGGCTGTACCAGTTTGCATTCCCACCAATAGTGCACGAGTGTTCTTTTTTCTCTATATCCTCACCAACCCTTTTTGTTTCTTGTGTTTTTGATTTTAGTTTTCTGACGGTTATGAGGTGATATCTCATTTGTGGTTTTGATTTGTATTTTTTCTGATAATTAGAAATATAGTGATGTTGAGCATCTTTTCATGTGCCTGTTAGCCATCTGGATCTCTTCACTGGAGAAATTTCTGTTCATGTTTTCTGCCCCCCCCCCTTTTTTTGTAGGCTCCATGCCCAATGTGGAGCCCAATCTGGGGCTTCAACTCATGACCCCGAGATCAAGACCTGGTTGGAGATCATGACATTGGCCGCTTAACTGACTGAGCCATCTAGGTGACCTGCCTTCTACCCATTTTTAAGTGGATTATTGTTATTATTGTTATTTTTTGTGTTGAGTAGTATAAGTTCTTTATACATTTTGGATACTAACACCTTATCAGAGATACCACTTGAAAATATCTTCTCATGTTCCATAGGTTGTCTTTAGTTTTGTTGATTATGTCCTTTGCTGTTTCTTCTGCAGAAGCTTTGTTTTCTTTTGTAGAAGCTTTTATTTTGATGTAGTCCTAATAGTTTATTTTTGCTTTTATTTCCCTTGCCTCTGGAGACATATCTAGAAAAATGTTGCTACAGCTGATATCAAAGAAATCACTGCCTGTGCTCTCTTGTAAAAATTTTTATGGTCTCAGGTCTCACATTTTGGTCTTTAACCCATTTTGAATATATTTTTGTATATGGTATTAGAAAGTGGTTCAGTTGAGTTTATTTTTTGTACATGGTGTTAGAAAGTGGTCCAGTTTCATTCTTTTGCATGAAGCAGTCCAGTTTTCTCCACAACATTTGTTGAAGAGATCTTTTCCCATTATATATTTTTGCTTCCTTTGTCATGGATTAATGGACCATATGATCAAGAGTTTAGGGGCGCCTGGGTGGCTCAGTGGGTTAAGTCTCTGCCTTCAGCTCAGGTCATGATCCCAGGGTCCTGGAATCGAGCCCCGCCTCGGGCTCTCTGCTCAGCGGGGAGTCTGCTTCCCCCTCTCTCTGTCTCTGCCTGCCTCTCTGCCTACTTGTGACCTCTGTCTGTCAAATAAATAAAATCTTTTAAAAAAAGCTTATTTCTGGGCTCTCTATTCTCTTTTATTGATCTATGCATCTATTTTTGTCTTAGTACATACTGTTTTGATTACTACAGCTTTGCAGTGTATCTTGAAATCCAGGATTGTGTTTTGTTTTTCTTTGCTTTGGTGAGTTGGGGTATTTTGTGGTTCCATAGAATTTTTAGGATTATTTGTTCTAATTCTGTGACAAATGCTGTTGGTATTTTGATAGGGATTGCATTAAATTTGTAGGTTGCTTTGGGCTTTATAGATATTTTAACAGTATTTGTTCTTCCTATCCATGATCATAGACTATCTTTCCATTTCTTTGTGTCATCCTCAGTTTCTTTCATCAGTGTTTTATAGTTTTCAGAGTACAAATCTTTCACCTCCTTGGTTAGGTTTACTATTAAGTATTTTATTATTTTTGTTGTAATTGCAAATGGAATTATTTTCTTAATTTCTCTTTCTGGTGCTTTATTATTAGTGTATAGAAATGCAACAGATTTCTGTATATTGATTTTGTATCCTGCAACTTTACTGAATTTATTTATCAGTTCTAGTAGTTTTTTGGTGGCACCTTTAGGATTTTCTATATATAGTATCATGTCCATCTGCAAATAATGAAAGTTTTGCTTCTTCCTTACCAATTTGGATGCATTTTATTTCTTCTTGTTTGGTTGCTGTGGCTAGGACTTCCAGTACTATGTTGAATAAAAGTAGTGAGAGTGGGCATTCTTGTCTTCTTTCTGATCTTATGGGTAAACTTCTCAGTTTTTCCCCATTAAGGTTGATGTTAGCTGTGTGTTTTTCATAAACGACCTTTATCATGTTGAGATGTGTTCTCCCAAAACCTACTTTGTTGAGTGTTTTTATCATGAATGGATGTTGTACTTTGTCAAGTGCTTTTTCTGCATCTATTAAAATGATCATATGGTTTTTATCCTTTTTCTTGTTGTTATACCTTGTGGTGTATCAAATTGATTGATTTGGAAATATTGAGCTACTCTTGCAACCCAGGAATAAATCCCACTTGATCATGGTGAATGAGATTTTTAGTGTATTGCTGGATTCAGTTTGTTAATATTTTGTTGAGGATTTTGCATCTATGTTCATCGAGATATTGGCCTGTAGTTCTCTTTTTTAGTGGTGACTTTATCTTGTTTTGGTATCAGTGTAATGTTGTCCTCATAAAGTGAATTTGGAAATTTTCTTTCCTGTTCTATTTTTTGTAATAGTTTGAGAAGAATAGATTGTGGTAGAATTCACCTGTGAAAACATCTGGTCCTGGACTTTTGTGTGTTGGGAATTTTTTGATTACCAATTCAATGTTATTGCTGGTAATCGGTTTGCTCAAATTGTCTATTCTTCTGGATTCAGTTTTGGAGGGCTATATGTTTTTAGGAATTTATCCATTTCTTCTAGGTTGTCCAATTTGTTGGCACAGGGTTTTTCATAATATTCTCTTAAAATCCTTTTTATTTCTGTGGCATCAGTTGTTATTTCTCCTCTTTCATTTCTGATTTTGTTTATTTGAGCCCGCTTGCTTGTTTGCTTCCTTCCTTTCTTTTTCTTTTCTTTCTTTCTTTCTTTCTTTTTTTTGATGAGTCTAGCTAAAGGTTTATCAATTTTGTTGATTTTTTCAAAGAATCAGCTCCTGTTTTCATTGACCTCTTCTATTGTTTCTTTAGTTTCTATTTTTTTTTCTTTTCTAATCTGTATTATTTTCTTTCTTCTACTGTTTTGGGGTTTTGTTTGTTCTTTTTGTAGCTCCTTTAGGTACAAGGTTCAGGTTATTTAGATGTAAGTTTCTTTGAAAATTTTCTTGCTTGTTGAGGTAGGACTGTATTGCTCTAAACTTCCCTTCCAGAACAGCTTTTGTTGCATCCCAAGGATTTTGGACCTTTGAGTTTTCATTTTCATTCATCTCCATGTATTTTTTTTTAATTTCCTCTTTGATTTCTTGTTTGAGCCATTCATTGTTTGGTAGCATGTTATTTAACCTCCATGTATTTTTTTTTTTAAGATTTTATTTATTTGAGAGAGAGAGAGCATACAAGCAGGGAGAACAGAGGGAGAGGGAGAAGAGACCTTACTGAGCAGGAAGCTTGACATGGGGCTTGATCCCAGGGCCCTAAGATCATGACCTGAGCCAAAGGCAGACACTTAGCTGACTTAGCCACCCAGGTACCCCAGCTTCCATGTATTTGCGTTCTTTCCAGATTTTTTTTTTCCTGTAGTTTATTTCTAGTTTCATAATGTTGTGATTGAAAAAGATGCATGGTATGAATTCAGTCTTTTTGAGTTTGTTGAGACTTGCTTTTTGGCCTAACATGTGATCTATTCTGGAGAATGTTCCATGTGTACTTGAAAAGAATTATATACTACTGTTGTATGATGGAATGTTCTCGCTCTATCTGTTAGATCCATCCGGTCCAATATAGCACTCAAAACCACTGTTTCCTTGTTGATTTTCTGTTTGATTGAACTATGGATTGATATAAGCAGGTGTTAAAGTCCCCTACTATTATTGTAATTCTGTCAATTACTTCCTTCATGTTTGTTAATAGGTGCTTTATGTATTTGGGTGCTCCTGTGTTGGGTGCATATTTACAATTGTTTTATCTCCTTGTTGGATTGTTCCCTTTATGATTTTGTAGTGTCCTCCTTTTGTCTCTTCTTATCTTCTTTGTTTTAAAGTCATTTTGTCCAATATAAATGTTGCTATCTTTGCTTTGTATATACTTCCATGTATACTGTTTCCTGCCCCAGATTTGGGAATTTTTCAGCTATTATTTCTTCAAATACATTTTCTGTCCCCCTTTCTCCCTGTTCTCCTTTGCGGATCCCTATAATGTGAATGTTTTTACATTTGATGGTGTTACTGAGTTCCCTTAATCTATTCTCTCTCTCTTTCTTTTTAATTAATCTTTTTCTTTCTCCAGTTCAGCTTGAATGCTTTCTATTACTATGTTGTTCAGGTTACTGATCCATTATTCTGCTTCCACTAGTCTATTACTTATTCCCTTTACTGTATTTTTTATTTCCACTATTGAGTTCTTCATCTCTGATTGTTGGTTTTTTTTTTTAAGAGAGAGAGAGAGAGAGAGAATGAGAGTGGGGGGAGGGGAAGGAGAGGGAGAGAGAGAAGCTCAAGTAGACTCCTCGCTGAGCATGGAGCATGACATGGGGCTTGGTCTCACAACCCTGAGATAACGACCTGAACCAAAACCAAGAGTGAGACGCTTAACAGACTGAGCCACCCAAGCACCTCTGATTGATTCTTTTTCATGTTTTCTTTCTCTTTGTTAAGGGTCTCACTGAGGTCCTCCATTCTTCTCAAGTCCAGTGAGTATGTTATGACCATTACTTTAAATTCTATATCAGGCATATTTCTTACCTCTGTTTCCTTTAGATTTCTTGTTGTGATTTTTATCCTATTCTTTCATTTGGAACATATTTCTCTGTCTCTTCATTTTGTCTAACTCTCTGTGTCTGTTTTTTGTGTTAGGAAAGTCAGCTACATCTCCTGCTCTTGCAAGTAGTGGCCTTATGGTGAAGAGGTCCTGTGGTGGCCTGTAGTGCAGTATCCCCTGTTCACCAGAACCTTGCGCTTCAGGGGTCTCATGTGTGTGTTATATGCACCCTACTATTGTGGCTGAGCTGCATTTGCCTTCAGTCCAGTCTTCTACAATGGCTTTATTTGCCTGTTATGGATGGTGTTTGGTCCCTGTGTTGTTAATGGGCATCTGGGTTGACCTTAGGCTTCAGTTGGGTTAGACCAACTGTTTTCCAGAACTGTGGTTGCATCAACCTGCAGAGGGCTCTCACTGTGTTGTGCCATGGGAGACTTTTATTGGTGGGTGGGGTCTGTTGTCAGACTGGATGTCTGCCCCCAGCTCCCTGAGTCGTTATCTTCCTCTTCCCTGGGGCAGGAACCACTTTGGAATGGTGCTGGCTCCTGCTGCAGCTGCTTGCACACTGCCATATTTGTGGAGCCACTTTGGATAGATTCCTGCCAAGGGCATAGCAGATGGGGCCATTTCAGGAGAGAACAGGAGCATGATGCCTACATGATGTTAGCAAGATTTGTGTGGGTCTGGTGTGGGAGACCTGGTGCTGCTTTGGAAAACTGCTGAGGGCAGGTTGGTTAAAACCTCGATATAGAAATCTGACCAGTCACAGTTCATATCCAGGCATGAAAAGGACACATTTTTAATCTATATAAACCTCAGTCTATTTATCTTTAAAGTTGTGGATCATAATACTTCCATGTTCATATTAGTTTGAAGTTTAAAAGAAATATGAATTTGAGATATAAATTTATTATGAAGTTAATGGATATAAATTGGTTAACACAATGCTTGGCACGTGATGAAGTGCTTAGTAAAATGGTAGCTACATCCACATACACGAATAGACTGCCCAGAGAGATTGTGGAATTTCTAGGTTAAGTACAACTCTCAAGAGCACAAACTTTGCCTTGATATTCTGCATTAGTTCCATAGTCTCCTTGATCATGAGTCCTTCTTTATTTTCTTTTTCCAGTCCAGTTCTATTATATTATATTTTAAAAATATTTTATTTATTTATCTGAAAGAAAAAGCACAAGCAGAGGGGAGGAACAGAGGGAGAGGGAGAAGCAGACTCCCTGCTGATCATGGAGCCTGATGCAGGGCTTGATCCCAGGAGCCTAAGATCATGACCTGAGCCTAAGGGAGTTGTTAAACTAAGCCACCAGAGAATTATATTATTCTTAACACCAGTAGTCAGAAATGTATGTTTTCTTCTAGCATGGATAAGCCACAATTTTAAATAGAAATAGGTGAGTTTTCTGCCTGTTTTCCTTTATCTGATGCTCTTTAATAGTATTTTAGTAGAATTTTTGGCTGCAGCATCACATCGAGGCAGAATACTTTAGGGAATTTCTGTGTCCTTTCCCTGGGTAGGTATGGTGTCCTGATAGAGGTTTGAGAGTAGCTTTTTCTCCTCAGTTGCATAAATATGTACTTTACATACATTGAAACCCCTTTGTCCCTTTTCTGCTCACTCACTGACATTTGCCATTATTGGATCTAGTAGGCCTGACTTGTATGTTTCAAAAATATTTATGGTGCAAGAACCTCCCTTCTGGCATTTTTTTCTCCCTAGGAAGACCAAGAGAAGAGATTCATTTACCCAATTTGCTATCTGATCTTTTGATAAGTGTACCTATTTTAGACCTTGGTCATTAAATTGTTATTCAGATTCTTCAGCCCAGTTTTTTTTTTTAAACGTATTATAAAAAGTGTTTTATTGCCTTTGGAGTCCTTTTCAAAGTATTTCTCAAATTATATTTGGTCTAGTTTTCAGTTTTATAGCTAACCTGCTATGTTTGTTAGCTTCCTTGTTTCCTTATATGGACTACTTTTCTATTATTAAAAACTGACTTTAAAAAAAAAAAATCCCTGTAATTGCTCTTTTGGCCATCAAGCAGACAGGTGGGGTTTTGTTTGTTTGGTCTTGGAAGAGTTTTAATTAAAAAATTTTGTTTTTTTTTTATTATTCCCTTCCCAATGCTATTTACAATTACAATTTTGTTTTTGGCCACTGATGAGATATTTGAAAAAAGTCTCCAAGCTTCTATTTTATTTTCATGCTTTTCAATCCTTTCTCTCTCTACCTGACACCTGCATTTGCTTATGTTGCAACCGGTGGAAATGATACCAAATGAGGGATTATAGCCTGAAGTTCTAGTTCTGGGACAGCTTCAAAGTTACTGTGCCACTTTGGTTAGGTCATTTGACTGCGTGGCTTCCAGTTTCCTCATCTGTGAAATGAAGGGAGTTTGTTCATTTACTCAACGAGTATTTGTTAGGCAAATATTAAATTGTAGGCATTGTGCTAGATGCTGGACCATCTGCAGTGAACAATAAAAGTCAAGGGACCCCTCTCCTGGGATATATATTCTAGTGCCATTAAATGATATAAACTCCAAGGCCTTTTGTGGTTTATGACACTGTGTATGACACTTCACTTAGCTCCAATTATCTTCTGAGCAGAATAGAAAAAAATGCAATATGTCTGAAGTTTGTTTTTGGCTTTTGAGGATTCCTTTGGCTTAAAACAAACACCTTACAGTTTGTTCTATAAGGTGTTCCATGGAAACAAGTGTGAGAGGCTCTTTCCGAAAAAGATTTAGGTTAAAGCTGCATACTATATCCTCGTCTTAAAGTAAATCTTAGAACACCTTTGGAAATACACTTCAGAGCTCTGCTTTTTGAAGTACATTTTTAAAAAAAGGAATTACTGGAATAATTAAGACTGACCTTTATTTAGATTTGAAAGTCAACATCAGTAAAAGAGGAAATGAAAGTTTCTTGGTTGTTGCCAGTATGCTAATACTTATTGAGCTATAAAAGTACATTCAGCTCTGGACTATAAAGCTCTTTGTTGGATATCAGTAATAATGATAAATAAGTATGAATAGCAAAATGTGTAAATTTTATTATTTGGTTGACAATCTAGTATGTGACATATATCTTGGAAAAATAATGGGCTGATAAACTTTTTTTAAAATTCCAATATAATTAACATGGGTTGGTAAACTTTTTTTTTTAAATTTTTTATTTCTTTTCAGCGTAACAGTATTCATTGTTTTTTCACCACACCCAGTGCTCCATGCAATCCATGCCCTCCCTAATACCCACCACCTGGTTCCCCCAACCTCCACCCCTCCGCCCCTTCAAAACGCACAGGTTGTTTTTCAGAGTCCATAGTCTCTGGGCCATCTGTACCCCAGTGTTTATAGCAGCAATGGCCACGGTCGCCAAACTGTGGAAAGAACCAAGATGCCCTTCAACGGATGAATGGGTTGGTAAACTTTTAAACTTACTTGCCAATGGATTTTTACTGTTGCAGGAACTACTACAACAGAAGTCCTTAAGAGAATATTTAAGCCAAGTCTCTTCTCTTCCCTTCATACCCTTTATTTATTTATTTGGTTTATTTATATTATTACTAAAATATAATGTATTATTTGCCCCAGGGGTACAGGTCTATGAATCTTCAGGCTTACACATTTCACAGCACTCACCATAGCACATACCCTCCCCAATGTCCATCCTTCATACCTCTTTTAATTTAAAGTGGGCTATTTGTTGGAATGATTGATGTCAGGTAGTAAGAAAAGGTTGGAATTATAGTGAGGTAATTTTGGAATTATTATCAGAATGGAGCTATCTGAAAGGATTGTTTGTTATAGGTAATAGCTGTCAGCAAAAATAAAAGAGAATGAAAGATGTAAGCAAAGAGACAGAAAATAACTGATGAGTTGGTGAAAAATCCAGAAAACATCTTGCATGAAAATCAATTCATAACAGGGATTTGCTTGATTTTGTAGGAAGAGATTAAATAGTAAATGTAAATTTTTGCCTGTTTCTCAAATTCTGTCTTACCCAGGATAATAACTCTTATTTCAACTCTGAATGATCACACTTACATTTTTTTCTGTTCATGCATTTATGTAAATTTTATTGATATCATGGTTCTAATTTAATTTGTCTCCTTAGATTAATCTTCTAAAACTTCAGGAATAATAATCAGAGTTACTGAATGGAAGTAGAGTCCAGTATTCTAAAAATGTTCATACATAAACCTCATTATACATATTCAGAGATAACCATAAAAAACAGAAAGTAGCACCAAAGGAAAAAGGAGATAAAGAGATACTAAGTTTTCAGAGGAAGGTAAGAGTATTTCTAAATTGGAGGAAAAGGGAAAAATTTGTGTGTAAGATTTATACTGGTCTTAAAAGATAGTCGAATCTGGGCACTCAGAGATATAGGGAACACTTCCAATGTGGAAGGAATAGTAAAGCTATAGAGTAGGAATTATATTGGCCTGGAGCTAACTGAACTTTGGTTCAATTTTCTCTAGTTCCTAGTTTCATCTGTAAAAATTGGAATAATAACATTGAAGACCTTGCTGTGTGGTTGTTGTGAGGGATAGTCAAGTGGACATTTCTACCTAAGTTTCTGGCAAAGAGTGGATGCTCGGACAGAAACCCTCCCTTCATTTTTAATGTAACTGTGGAGGATGTTTGACTCCAGCCTGAAGAGTCTGGGGGAGGCTTAATCCTGCCTTTGCTCTTTCCTAGCTTCATGACCTTGGGCAAGTTATTTAACTTCACTCAGTCTCAGTTTTCTCATCTCTAAAATGATGTAATAGTACCAATTTCATAGTTGATGTAAGGAGCAAAAGAGTTAGTTTATGTTAAGGACTTATAATATATATATAAGCACAAAGTATGTCATTGTTAAATATTGTTTTTATTTTTCATAGGCTCTGAGGAGCAAATGGAGGCTTTTGAGTCAGGGGATGGAGGAGAGTGACTCAATTTTTTCTTTGCAAAATTCAACATGTTGGTGGTTTATAAATAGGAATTGGGTGCTGAAGAATTAGGGAGAGACCCAAAGGGATGAAGACTAGTTAAGGGATTATTAAACACTCTGGATCAGAGACACTGGGAACCTGATGATTAATGGTGGTAGCAGGAGTGGAGAGGGGCCACTTAGCCTAGAGACATACTTTTCAAACTTCATTGTATGAATCGTTGGGGATCTTATAACAATGCAGGTTCTGGTTTGGTATGTTTGAGTGGGGCCTGCGATGTTGCATTTATAACAAGATCCCAAGTGGTACTGATGATGCTGGCCCAAGGAGCACACTGAATAGCAAGGAATTTGAAGACAGGATTCATAGGAGTTGACAGTTGATTGGTCATGGAGACAAGAGGGATGGTGAGTTTTCAACAGAAGGAGCTAAATTGGGAAGGAAAAGGATGAACTCAGATCAACACACCAAGCTTGATAACCTGAAATTGGAGTTTTAGGAGGGAGAACGGTATAATGCCCCAAGGGTAGATTTATTGTCAAAAGACCTGGAGTAAATCCCGGCACCAACAAATATGAGGATGACTTTGGACTTCAGCTCTTCTTCATCTCTAAACGGGAGACCACAGTGACTATTTCAAAGGATTGTTGCAGAGATGAATGGAGATACTTTGTTTTTTTTTTTTTTTTTTTAAAGATTATTTATTTATTTATTTGTCAGAGAGAGAGAGAGAGCGAGTGAGCACTGGCAGATGGAGGCAGAGGGAGAAGCAGGCTCCCTGCTGAGCAAGGAGCCCGATGTGGGACTCGATCCCAGGACGCTGGGATCATGACCTGAGCCGAAGGCAGCTGCTCAACCAACTGAGCCACCCAGGCGTCCCTGAATGGAGATACTTTGTAATGAAAACTTCTCACGTGGTGGCCAGCCCATAGAAGGCACTTACTGAGTAAAAATTAAATTTATAGGCTATGGAATTTATGGCCTAATCCAGCTCCTGGCAAGGCTGGTCTGGGTTTTAACACATACGTTTTTCCTACAATGTACATACTGATACTTCAAATCATACGGTAATTTGGCAGCCTTCTGAACTTTATGTTTTCTAAGTATGCGTTAGCTGACATAATTTCAGGGGACTCGAATGCCAGGATTGGCAGCAGTTTCACCAGCGCTCCATCTATCAGAAAACAGCAATTGTCAGATTTTTCCTTTTAAGGCACTTCTCCAGGAATAACTGTCTGAATCAAAGAGGAAAATATCTGGTCAAACTCATTTATAATCATAGTCCAATAATGGTAAATGGCAGGCTGTGGCATAAATCTGTGGACTTTCACTCACATTTCCAACCAGAGGCAGCATTATTGATGATTGAAGAATTAGCTCTTCAGAGCTTATCTACAACCTTGAGTTGGATATTTTAGACTGGTGGAAAGTAAATATTTTTCCCTTAAACTTAATCTGAACTTTCAAAATTGTCCTTGTATCTGTCCCTACACATAACTCAATCAGTGAGATTTTAGGGATAAGGCTAAACTGAAGTGAGTAAGTAAATTTATGATAACAAAGAATTTATAGCACATATTTTATTCTGCAAGTCTTAAAAAATAACTATTTATAATATTAACAAACTGCGGTTATAGTACTTATGTTGCTGGACTATTCAAGAAGAAGTTCTTTTATCTCTTGCTTCATAAAAGAGATCAGAAAGAAGAAAATTCCAGGCCATATTGTCAAGATATTATCTCAAATATAACAAGAGATCAGGTCATCCAAAGACTCATTTTAGTTGCAATTCTTCTAAAAACAACGTATCCTTTACAAAAATTAAATTACATAAACTATTCTGGAATATTTTGTGCTCGACCTCAGGGACACCAACCATATGGATTTGTGACTTTATCTTTGGTGTTACTTCAGTTTGAGGAAATTCAAAATCACGTGCATGGATTGAGTACTAAACCAATCATCTCAATTTCAACTCTTTATCTCTGCATTTTGTTGTCTCCAGTATTCTCCATAGCCAGACTCCATTATTTTCATCAACTCTAAAAAAAGTCCAGTCTTTCAAGGCTGAAAGGAGCTCCAGAAGAAAATCTTTGCTGACAGAAATATTTTGATCTTGCTTGAGTAGTTGGCTGAGGTCCTTGCCAACCTATTTACCTTAATTAACTCCACAGGTATGGTTCCCTCAAGATGAACCCTAAGTGTAGTTGACTCTAGGTTCAAAAAGGGAAACTGTCTCCTGAAATTAGAGAACCATTAAGGCTCTTAGAGACTTCCTCAAAATAACATCAAATTTCTTCTTAAATTGAAAGACTTAAGGCTCACTCGAATAGCTTTCTTGCATAAGGAGCTAACGAGCTTTAGGTAACAACTATTTTCTACAGGTAATGGCTATGAAAATATTTGTTGAACGAGTCAATTCTATTACCTCTTTTATCTCTTCCAAAGAATAATTTTGTGAAACTTTTATCTAGACATGTTATTTTTTTCCTCCCATAAAATTTCCTTCCTGTTATCTAACCATTATGCATCCAGTCATCTGAAAGAGAAATCTGGGAGTTATCCTGGAGTCCTCCCTGCCCACCTCATCCCCATTCACTTCCTGACACCTGCTGACTCTTGCATTCTGGATGTATGCTGTCCCTTTCTCCCTTGGTCCCTCCTGGCACTGTGCTAGCTCAGGCCCATGCATTTCTCTTTGAGCCTTTATAACAGCATGTTAAGGACTTTCTCTGTCTCTAGTTATGGCCTCCTCCAATTTACCCTTCAGAATGCCCTCGGAGTGATATACTTAAAATCCAAATTCAATCAGATAATTTCCCCTCAGTGGCTCTCCATCATTCATAGTGAAAATAAAGTAAAACAAATAAAAATACAATGAAAAAAATCCAAGCTCCCTGACACAAAATTCAAGGCCTCCCATGATCTGGTTTGTATGAGCCTCTCCGGTTTATTTCTTACTTACCATTCACTTCACACTCAGCAGGTGTCTCAGCCTTGGTGCTACTGACATTTTGGGCCAGATAATTCTTTGTTGTGGTGGGGTTACCCTGTGCCATTTTAAGATGTTTAGCAGCATACCTAGCCTCCACCCAACTCCTGGGTATGACAACCCAAAATAACTCCATTGCTAAATGTTCCCCAGGAACAAAATTTCTCCCTGGTTTGTAGATAGGAGTTGGGTGGTGAATCACAAACTGTACATATTAGGTTATGTAGTACCTCTCTTCCTTGATTTTTTTTTTTTTTGTTGTTGTTATTTGTTCCTGGAAACCTTTTCTCCTTCTTTGTCTAATGTAGGTAGAGAGGAAAATATCCTGTCCTTCTTTCCTCTAACTTCTTTGTTTGCTTGAAAAGGAGGGACTGATTGCTAATTGGATTTCAGACAATGATTGGGCCACAGGTATAATTATTTCTTTCTTTCTTCTTCTTCTTCTTCTTCTTTTTTTTTTTGAAAGGACCACATATTGTATAACCCATTCTTCAATTTAAAAAAAAAAAAATCAGGGCACCTGCGTGGCTCAGCTGGTTAAGCACCTGCCTTCGTCTCAGGTCATGATCCTGGAGTCCCGGAATCAAGTCCCGCATTGGGCTCCCAGCTCCATGGGGAGTCGTCTTCTCCCTCTGACCTTCTACCCTCTTATACTTTCTCTCACTCTCTTTCTCAAATAAATAAATAAATCTTAAAAAAAAATCAACCAGTCAATACATGAATCCATGCTTGGAAAAATTAAAACAATATAGAATACAGAATTAAAAATGAAAGCTTTCCAGGGTCAAAGTATTATACTTAAAAAGAAAAAAACCCAAAGATTTGATACAAGCTGTCCCAACATCTTCACCAACAGATATCCTTTGGCCATTGGGGTTTCAGGATTGTGTATAAAAAATTGAGGTTAGGTTAGCTGACCAAAACATGGGACTTTGTCATGCTTGCTAGGATTATTGGAGCCTATAATTCACATTTTAGGTCTACCTGCCTTAAAGAAAGAAACCTATTTTCTTTCTTTCCTTCTTCTTACCTATCTTCCTTCCTTCCTTTCTTTTGAGACAGAGAGAACAAGCGTGCATGGGCAAGCAGTGGGAGAGTGGAGGGGCAAAAGGAGAGGAAGAGAGAATCTTAAGCAGGCTCCATGACCCTAAGATCATGATCTGAGCCAAAATCGAGAGTTAAACGCTTAAGTGACTGAGCCATGGAGCTGCCCCTCAAAGAAGGAAATTTCAACAAAGCTTTTATAGTCCATATTCATCTTTTATATTACCATCCTTTCTCAAAATCCCTACAGCTAGTTTCCCTTCCATCCCCATAAAAATCCACAACACGTGATAATCAGAGCTATTATTAAGAAAGAGAGAACTTTGACATTTTATGGGGTATGATGTTACTAAACTTCAGTCCATAGCCAAGCCCCAGAGATTCTGCTTCACAAAGTCAAGGGTGAATCTTGGGATCTATCTCTGTTTTTTGTTTGTTTGTTTTGCCAGCTCCGGTCACGATGAGTGTCAGGCGCTGCCTGGGGTAGAAACCAGTGACTACAAAGCTGCAAAGGAAAAGGTAAAATGATGCATCCAAGTATTCAACATTTTGACAGTTGAGGATTTCCCCTCATGGTCATATAGATTCAGTATCTAGTGTCCACACTTAAATTCCAAGTTATATAAATTCTTATAGCAGATGGAGGAAAAGATGTCTGTTCACGCCTATGTCCTAAATACTAAGCAGGGCTTCAAAACAAACTAGGTAAAGAGGAAATACCTGCATGGGTTCTTTCTTAAGATAACAAAAACATGCCTGATGGTGGGGGAAATGGAGTTATTTTCATAAAGGTTTCCAGCGATGGGAGCAAACAAAGGGTGAGAGAATTCCTTTCTACACAAGTTTCATTCTAGACCCCCCATCCTTAAACAGAGAATTTAAAAATAGCCCTTTCCCCTAATTCTGTTGATTCTTCTTCTTCTAGAGTCTTCCTCACCATTTAGGATCCCACAGGAGGTCAGTAAGGATAGTAGGGGTGAAGTGTTCCTAGTTGTGGAACCAAGGATGGTGGAGTAAACTGGAAAAATGCTTTAAAAGCTCTAATTGAGACAAACCTGACTACAAAATTGTGTCTGTGCTATGATTACAACTGCAAAAATTCTGTCTGCATATGGACAGGGACTAAAAGGGAGCATGAAAAAAATGTAAAGTTTGGTTTGTAGGATGGCAGGATTTTGGGTGGATTTTTCTTTCTTTTATTTTGAGTTTTGTCAATGTTTTTGTAATGTTTTGTAATAAACAATACTATAAAAGAAGCAGCTGAACCTGCTGACTAATTATTGTTAGAAAGAGCAGCTTAGCATCAACTCTATCAGAGCTGAAAATGCTGCTTTTGGCAGATGCTTCTTGACATCAAATAATACAGATAACATATTAACCAAGAAGTCAACTCCACTGGTCGGTAGGAGCATTTCCTCCTTCCTCCCCTGCCCTCTTCTGTTCCTCCCTCCCTTCCTTCATTCCCTCCCTCCTTCCTTTCTTCCTTCCTCCCTATGCTAACTCCTTGGGACAGGCATAAGAGATTACCAGATATTGGTTCAACTGGGTCCATAAGGAGGGTGTTTCATTTTGTTGTTATTTTATTTTATTTTAAAAAATAGTTGGAATGATTGATTGGTTATACCTGCTTTAAGAACAGCCTTGGACCAAATCATCTTCTGCAATATCATGGTCCTCAAAAGGACCTCAGTGTCCTCCAAAGAGTGTCTAAGTGTGTGATTGGATTCAAGCTCCATTTGGAAGGACATCCTGTTGTCACCTGTCACCTGCAGGAAGCCCTGCAGCTTATCTTTGTGAAGAAATGGAACAGCAAGAATACAAGTCAGGTTCCTAAAAATTTGACAACAGAATGTCAGCCTCACTTCCTGCACATCTGGTGTTTAAAGCTTATGGATAATCAACAGCATAGACTATCGGCACTTCAGGCACTCATTGGTAAATTCAGTCCTGAAGCGACTTGTAACTGTGCACTTGCCAAAGGCTCGCCTTGGACACACAATATTGGAGAGGGATAATTTAAAAGGGTGGTCTCTCCGTTCTCCTTCCAGGAACTCTAATCTCTGCTCTTGTCATTCACTGTGGTACTGGGAAGCAACGTATTGGTGTTGGGTTACCTCTGTACCTGACAGAAATGCTTGCACTGGGTTAAAAATTCAGTGGTTGGAGCCTTTGTGAGAATCAATACAAGAATTGTCCAATGGAACAATGCTTTTGCATTTTTCAGCAAATATCATTGTCGAGGATGTTGTGCCTTATGTCACCTAAAATCTATTGTTAAAATATATATGTGATAAATTCCTGTTGTGGAATTCAGGACATGAGCTTTTCTTTGCTTCTAACATGGGTTAGAGACCAGGCATTTCTCTTTGTGCCTTAGGTACCAGGGAACTCATGCTTTACCCCTAGGACTCCTCCACGGGCAGTTCCATACAGATTAGAGGAATTGATGAGCTCAGACAGCAGAGTTGGGCACAACAGGAAGGTACCATTTGGTGTCCATTCAGTTGCTATGTCTGTTATGGCTTAGGTTGGTACAATCCTTCCAACTTTAATGATCTCATTAGGATTTTTTCTTCAAGAATCTGTTGTTCCTGAAGTGCTAGATTTTCATAAAGGAAGAAATGCATTTCATTTTCTATAAATATCAAAATTAATTACTCATCGTTATAACTATTCATTAAAATTCAAAATTAGATGAGAATGTTCTTCATAGATTTTTTTAAGCCTTGAAGAGATCCATTTTATTATAGCATCTACAGCTCTACTATTTAAGGAAATTATGACATAAGGTTCATAATCAAATTTAGCCAATACCTTTTGCCCAAATCCTAAGAAGAAATTAGTGAAAGATGGTGGATAGAACAGTAGAGTTGTTTTTGTAGGTCTGACCCCAGTGTATCTAGTTGGGAACAGACTCATTCATTCATTCATTCATTCATTCCTTCTGTCATCAGTATATGAGTCTAATATAGTCCAAGGACAATTTTAGGGGCCGAGGATATATCAGTAAATGGAACAGGCAGAACTCTCTGCCTTTACAGAATTTCCATTCTAGTGCAGTGAGGGGGAAGACAGTCAATAATAACAAAAAAAAATGCATGGTGTGACAGTTGGTGATAAGTGCTATGGGGAAAAGTCAAGTAGGTAAGGGAGAGATAGGGGGCACAGGGTGTGAGGGTGGAATTGCTATTTTAAATAGTGTGACCAGGTGGCATCTGAGCAGAGATTGGAAGGAGAGAGCTATGTGAGTCTCTCTGGGAAAAGTTTCCGTTGAGAGGGAACAGTTTGTGCAAAACCCCAAAGCAGGCATGTGCTTGGCGTGTTCAAAGAAAGCAAGGAGACGGACGTGGCAGGAATGGAACATGGGAAGACAGTAGTTGGGAGGCCGCTGAGGGAGGAGAGAGCCAGATCACGTAGGTCATTTTAAGGGGTTTTAAGAATGAGACAGGGAACACATGGAGGGTTTTGAGCGGAGGAGTAATAGGATCTGACATGTTTTAAAAACATCACTTGATTGCTTTGTGCAAAATAGACAGTAGTGAGATGTGGGACTTGGTCCGTAGGAGGGAGAATGGGGAGAAGTGGTCAGATTCTGGATCTATTTTGAGGGTAGAGCCATCAGGATTGGTGATTGATAGGATAGAGGTTGTGAAAAAAGATGAGGTTTTGGTCTGAGCAAGTATGTTAAGGAATGCAAAGGTTGGAGTTGCCATGTCTTAGATGAGGACGACTGTGGGAGGAAGATCAGGACTTTGGTTTCGGGCAGATGAAATCTGAGTTGTCCAAGTGCTGATGGTTTGATAACATAAATCTCAACTCAAAATGAATACTACATTTACTATTTTATGTAAACAATATGCTATGGTGTTATCAAATATTAATATACTTGTGGTACTACATTTTAAAAAGGACACTAGCAACAAGTTCTACACATACATACATACATACATATATATATAGAGAGAGAGAGAGAGAGAGAGAGAGATATCTACACATCTATCTGCATCTGTGTCTCTTCATGCTGGAGGGGTTCCTTGAAAAGATCTAGCAAATTTTTTTTCCCTCAGTGCTCACTTACAATCAGTACTCAGTCTTCCTATTCTACTGCCCAAATGAACCTTGATTTTGTTCTCTTTATTCACACAGCCTAAAATTCAGGTCCTTTGATCTCTTCCTGTACTATTGCAACAGCTTCCTAACTGGTGTCCTCACCTCTACTTTTCAGTTTTCTCTCTGTCTCCCTCTTACTCTCTGTATACACACACATATACAGAGGTACTCACATACATCAATCTACCTATCTATAGCTATATATCTGTATACATATATACAGCTAATTATCATTGTGGTAGCTGGATATGTAGATAATACATATTATATATATATATTAGATAACAATATATTAATCTGGCTACTTCAATGTGTGTATATGTATGTACATATATATATACACACACACCTATATATGTATATATACATATATATACACACACATACATACAGAGGCATGTGTATGTATACATACATATGTGTATATATACACACAGATATATACCTATAATATAACAAATATGCATATTTACGTCTATACATTTACATATGTATATACACGCATGTGTGCGCGCGCGCACACACACACACACACATACCCAGCCACCACAATGATACTTATTTTTTAAAGATTCATTTATTTATTTATTTTAGAAAGAGAGAAAGTGTGTGTGAGTGGGGGAGGGGGCAGAAGGAGAGGGAGAGAGAGAGAATCTCAAGCAGACTCCACGCTGAGCATGGGGCTCCACTTGGGGCTCGATCCCACAACCCTGAGATCATGATTTGAGCCAAAACCAACTGTCCCACACTTACCTGAATGACCCACCTAGGCACCCTGTGATTTTTTTTTTGAGTAAAAACTTAATAATTTGTGGTAAAATATACACACCATGAAATTGCCTATTTTAATCATTTTAACTTGTATGGTTCAGTGGTATTATGTACATTCATAAAGCTATGCAACCGATTTCCAGATGACTTTTCTTCTTGCAAAACCAAAACTTTGTATCCATTAAACATTAGCTCCCCATGCCCTCTTCCCCTAACCCCTGGCAGCCACCATTGTACTTTCTGTGACTATGATTCTGACTGCTCTAGAGACCTCATATGAATGGAGTCATACAGTATTTGTCCTTTTGTGACTGGCTTACCTCACTTAACATAACGTCCTCAAAGTTCATCCATGTTGTAGCAGGTGTCAGCATTCCTGTCCTTTTTAAGGCTGAATAACATTCCATTGTATGTATATACCATATCTCATTCAGCCATTCATACATCGATGGAACCACAGTGATATTTATTATATATTATCCCTCTTGGAACCTTATAGTAACTTGTCCCCATTACTCTCAGGAGAAACCTAAAAGAATTTACTACGATTTATCACACCCTGCCCCCTAACCCAGCAGCCTTCCTTCTGTTTATCTCTCTCTACACTCTTCCCTTCAGTCATGCTACCTGACCTTACCACAATTCCTTTCACATCTGGATTTTCTGCCCAGCTTCTTCCTCTGCTTACAATGCCATTTTTTCAGAACAAGCCCAGCTTGTACCTCAGGACTCAGCTTAAGACATCTGCTCCTCCAAGAAGATTTCCCCCTCTGGTCCAGGCTGGGATAGGTGTACAAATAGTGCTTCTAGAATCCCCTGGACTTCTCTCTACCATTGCATTTGTCACACTTAGAGCAAAGACAATGTCTTCTTTCCCATTTCATTCATGGGGCCCAACACCTTCTGAGTGCACAATACAGTGTTCCCCTCCTATCCAGTGTCACTGTCCGCAGATTCTGTTAACCCTCCCATGGTCAGCGGTCCACGGTGACTACAGAGGTAGGGAAGCAGATGCTCCCTCTTCTGACGTAGTGTGATGTTGCCTCACGCAATGATACATCGCCACGTCATTCTCCTCATTTCACCATGAGGACATTGTATCATTTCCCACACTCAAAGAAGGGTGAGTACTGTGCAGTGAGATATTTTGAGAGGCAGATCACATTCACAGAACTTTCATTACAGTATATTGTTATAAGTGTTCCATTTTACTATTACTATTTACTATTACTATTGTTAATCTCTTCCTGTGCCTAATTTACAAATTAAACTTTTAATCATAGGTACGTGTGTGTGTGTATGCATGTATATATATAGTTCTGGACTCTGGGGTTTGGGCATCCATGGGGGATCTCTGAACAAATCTCCAATTAGGGGGAAATGCACCTTTTTGTTGAATGGATAGATAGTGGTGTGCAAGTACCTGGAGTCTTGGAGGAGGTGGGTGTGGAGGCAGTGGGCCATACAAGGGACTAATTCTAGACCCCTAAATGTGAAGGGCAAGCCTGTGCAGCCCTTGGAGTGCTGAGTCCCTCCCTGCCCCCGACATCACTCTGAGTCACTTTGTGCACGCAATATGGTGACCCAAGCTGTGCCGACTCGAGTCACATTCCCCAGCCCTCAACTTTTAACCCCCCTTGTAGGAGTTTAGGTGCCTTCAGCACAGTGTTAAACTTGTGCTCTTTTGGTAAATGATGCTTAAACCCTTCCCATCTCCCCCCACCCCATATGAACTTGGAAATAAATTCATATGTTTAGGTCACTTAAACAAAAATGAGACTTTATTCTGTGAAGTAAGTGTTTAGTTTGTAAAAGGATCAATGGGCTATTTTGGATCAAATAACTGTGTTTTCTTTAGCCATTTAAAATGGTCTATTTTCATTTTTTAAGCCACTGCCTTGTGAAAGGACCTAAGAATATCCCCAACTTAGTGTTAGATCCCGTAATTACATTTTCTCATTTTGAAAGCAGTTATGCAGTCCTTACAATAGAGTCAACGCAGCTAAAAATAAACTCCAGGCAGTTCATATTAACTGGGTAATAATAACAGGCAACAAGGAGGCTCGGTGTCCAAATATGATGAAAACAGGAAGTTCATTACACAAGCTGTTCTTTCCTGATAGATCTGAATTCTTAAAGCCTTAACTCAAAAATAATCCCTTCAGGTTATAAATAAAAGCAGAGAATTGTCTCTTACTTGTGGCTTAATGGAGATAACACTGTAGCTAAATAAATCCACACAGTTATGGATTGAACGTAAGGCCAGAACGTCTGTTTGGGAAGAGGAAGGAATATGTTTATGGAGACCCCTCTCCCACAGAGGTGCTGGACCCATGCATCCAGGGGCTTACCTTTTCTCACCCTGGGCACAAGTTGCCGAGGAGATGATGCTTCACTTTGGTATGATGGTAGGAAAGCAGAAAGCCTTCAGGTGTGGAAAGGATTTTTATTTTTCCCTGGGGAGAACATGGATGAAACAACCTCAGCTCCAAGTGTCTGCCAAGTGGTGTAAATTTCAGTCCCAGATTTTCACGGTGTAAAGTGGGAATGATACCCAAAAGAAGACATTAAACCCTTTCCTTTACAACTCCCTTTCTCTAGTGAGTGTCACTGGTTGTAAAGATTCAGATTTTCTTGATTAAAGTAAGGTGAGCATGGAGGGAAAATTTAACTTATGTAACTGGAATGAACCCCACCATCTCACCTCTTGAAACCAAATCCCAGGCCCCCAGGGTGTTACTGGGAAGTGTGATGAGGAGTCCATAACCATGCCATCCATTCCTCTTTGAGAATCTCTCACTAGTTTTTTTTTTTTTCCCAGCTTTTTTAAAATTTAATTTCCAGTTAGTTAACATAACAGTGCAATATTGGTTTCAGGTGTAGAATTTAGGGATTCAGGCAGAATTTAGTGATGCATCACGTACACACAACACCCAGTGCTCATCCCAACAAGCGCCCTCCTTAACCCCATCCCCCATCTAACCCATCCCCCACCCGCCTCCCTCCATCACTAGTTGTTACAGCAGCCACCAGGAGGGTCACACAGGCTCACACAATATCCCATCCTGATTTCCTGTAATATGGTAGAGACCAGGCTGAAAGGATTGAGATGGGGAAGGGTATGGGGTAATGAGCAGGTGCTGGCCACAGAGTGGAAAGTGCACACTGACCTCGTTCCACAGAGGCGGTTTTTGCTCCTTAGGCTGGGTCAGTGATGTCTGCTGGGTTTCCCTGGAATAAAAGAGCACGTCTGGGGGGTGCTCACCTTGTGAATGTCCCCAAATCCGCCAGCTAATTCTTGATCTACTCCTATGTGGGCTGCACTCACCCTTCAAGGGACCTTTGTTTCTTTCACCACACAACAAATCTAGGACTATGTCCCAGGAAGGGGGTTTGTGCCACTTTTGAAGAGATGAGGGAGAGGGCCAGTCACCGTGAGCGTCAGGAGGGCCATATTGCCAAGGCCTCTGTTTAAGAACAGCCTCAAATTTAGACTTTTGGTGTTATTTCAAAATGGGGTTAACATAGCCATAGACAGCTACTAAACACACACACATACACACACACACACACACACACCCCAAAAAAGTCATTACATATGACTTTAAGATTGTGTTCTATGACCAGCTCATGTTAGCTGTTGGGCACTATAAATAGTATATTTTATAAACCTGTGAATCGCACAATAACATTGCACTATATGTATTTATTGAGTACACACATTTAAAATATGTCAATTTTTATAATGCTGTTTTGACATATTTTCACTTTCTAAAATATTGTCGTTCTCAGAAGCTGGAAGTGGTCCAGCCTCTGACATGCCCTGACCATAGACCACCTCCCTCTCTGATGCCACTCGTGGGAAGGGGTGGAGACTTCTTTGAGAGAAGGTGGGAGATTTACAGAGATGCTCCTTCAAGGTACATGAATGCAGCAGTTCTTCAACTTACATGCATAACAAAATCTCCTAGGAAGCTTGTTAGAAATGACACATGATGCACTGAGAATTTCTGGCTCTGACCCAAGCTCTTGTCACAGGGCACTGGGACTACTCTTTGAAAGGTCCTGTAACAAAAGTTGGGTATTCATCCTTTCTGATGGGGGCATAATACTCCATAGTGTATATGGACCACATCTTCCTTATCCATTCGTCCGTTGAAGGCCATCTTGGTTCTTTCCACAGTTTGGCGACCATGGCCATTGCTGCTATAAACATTGGGGTACAGATGGCCCTTCTTTTCACTACATCTGTATCTTTGGGGTAAATACCCAGTAATGCAATTGCAGTGTCATAGGGAAGCTCCATTTTTAATTTCTTGAGGAATCTCCACACTGTTCTCCAAAGTGGTTGCACCAACTTGCATTCCCACCAACAGTGTAAGAGGGTTCCCCTTTCTCCACATCCTCTCCAACACACGTTGTTTTCTGGAAGAGATTATGCTGAGTGAAATAAGTCAAGCAGAGAGAGCCAATTATCATATGGTTTCACTTATTTGTGGAGCATAACAAATAACATGGAGGACATGGGGAGATGGAGGGGAGAAGGGAGTTGAGGGCAATTGGAGGGGGAGGAGAACCATGAGAGACTATGGACACTGAGAAACAACCTGAGGGTTTTGAAGGGGCGGGGGGTGGGAGGTTTGGGGAACCAGGTGATGGGTATTGGGGAAGGCACGTATTGCATGGAGCACTGGGTGTCGTGCAAAAACAATGAATACTGTTACACTGAAAAGAAATTTAAAAAAAATAATAATTAATTTAAAAAAAAAAAAAGAAAGGCCCTGTAACAGGTTGTAGAGGGAGCTGTTGGGGAAAGGTAAAAGTGTAAAAGAGATGCCTTTGGGAAATAAATAATGACACCCTCTGGGAGCAGTGAAGATTCTATCAGAGAGATGGGTTTATCCCACTAGGATAAAAAGAGCAAAGGACCTGGTAGTTGAGAGAGCAGAGGGTAGACAGAGACAGCCATCAAGGATGTGGAGAAAAAGGAACCCTCATGCACTATTGGTGGGAATGCAAACTGGTGCAGCCACTGTGGAAAACAGTATGGAGGTTCCTCAAAAATTTAAAAACAAGATTATTGTATGATTCAGTAACAAAAAACACTAATTTGAAAAGATATATGCACCCCTACATTTATTGCATTGTTGTTATTTACTATAGCCAAGATATGGAATTAGCACAAGTGTCCATTGATAGATGAATGATAAAGAAGCTGTGGTATATATAAACAAAGGAATATTACTCAGGTATAAAAGAGAATGAAATCTTGCCATTTGCAACAACATGGGTGGACCTAGAAGGTCAATGCTAAATGAAATAAGTCAGTCAGAGAAAGACAAAAATACCATATGATTTCACTCATATGTGGAATTTAAGAAACAAAACAAAGGAACAAATCGAAAAGAGACAAATAAACAGACTCTTAACTATAGAGAACAAATTATTGGTGGGGGGATGGGCTAAATAGGTAATGGGGATTAAAGAGTACACTTATCATGATGAATACCAAATGGTTGAATTATGACATTGTACACCTGAAACTAATATAACACTAATATAACACTGTACATTAATTATATTTTAATTAAAATAAACAAACAAACACACAGAGCCAGGGACCTGGTGGTTGAGAGAGCAGAGGGTAGGAGGGAAAGCTGTCAAGCCTGGCTTCAGAAAGCACGAAGCCCACTGGGGAAATGTTCACATGGGAAGACTGTGAGGGTGGGCAGTTATGCAGGAGGGGTGCGAGACATGGGCAGCTTCTGGGGGATCTCGCTGGAGGGGAGTGGTGAGAAGACCTCAGGATAAAGCAGGCATATCCTAGAGGGGTCAGAAATCTAGGAAGCTGAGGAAGTATGAGAGGCTCTGTAGGCCTTGGTATAGGAAGAAACCCAGAGCCAACCACTCCCCCAACTCACGGCAATCAAGCTAGAATACTCCCTTGAGGTCACTTATCTAATATATACACTGACTTTCTGTGACATTTTTAAAAAGATTTTATTTATTTATTTGACAGATAGAGATCACAAGAGGGCAGAGAGGCAGGCAGAGAGAGAGAGGGGGGGGGAAGCAGGCTCCCTGCTGAGCAGAGAGCCCGATGCGGGGCTTGATCCCAGGACCCTGGGATCATGACCCGAGCTGAAGGCAGAGGCTTTAACCCACTGAGCCACCCAGTTGCCCCTTTTTAAGACATTTATGATCAAATCATCTGTTTGGAAGAATAAGAGGAGTGTTAAAGGAATTTGGGATACGGAAGGAATGTGTTCTAAGCTGTGGGTAGGGACAGGTTTTCCTAGATTTTTGAGTTATGATTCGAGCTAAGCAGTGTGACATTCTTTCATAGATCAACCTGTGCCTCTCATACCATCAGTACTTCTTGCCTCAGGGTCAATTTTATACATTTAAAAATTATAGGTTAAACATCTCAGCTTCATTTCCATGGTCCATGTGTTACAAATCAAAATTCTTTTCTGTTAGTTTTTGTCCATTCCAAGAACCTACCACAAAAGCCTTTCTATGAGTAATAAGAGAAATTTATCCACTCTTGATATGATTAAATAGTTACAGGACTTTCTTTCATTTTAAATATCAATGATCTCTGTTACATAAGTTTTTCTTAACTTTAAGTTTCAGTTCCTTAATTTTCACTAATGATAGCAACCGTGCTCCATATTTTTGAGTTATCTGCCTAGCAACTTGACTATGAGCCATTTGAGCTAAGAGTGCAATTCTCAAGCTTTCTGGATTGCAAAGCTCTATTGTTTCTAGACTTCCACATATTATCCTTTTTTTTTTCTAGTGGAACAACATTAATAGACTACAGCAAAAAATCATAACAACTCAACTTCTATTTTGCTTTTGTTGTGGCCATCACAGGTAATGGTTCCCAAGCTGTAAAAAATAGAACAAATAGTGTTAATAGGGCTCTGAAATCAAAGGTAATTGTTGGATGTGTATGTGTGTTTGTGTGAGTTGTGTATAGGAAGTCAAAAGATAGGCTATGTGTAATTCAACAAATTTATTTCATGCCTAATATATGCCAGACACTGTTGGATACAGATGTACAAAACAATGCTCCCATTCTCGGGGAATTTACATTCTCATGGTTGTAGTAGGACAATAAAGGGACTGACAGGAAGTGGGACATGTGTGCTGTTTTATAATGGGCAATTAGAAGAGACTTCTATAATAAATGACATTTGACCCAAGACTCAAAAGAAGTGACGATGCCTCGTGGATACCTGGGAGGAGAGATTTCTTGGTGTAGGAAAATTGAGTACACAGCCTTGAGAGAGGAGATTGCACAGCATTTGGAGGTAGGGAATGGATGAAGGGGAGAGGGAAAGGGAGCGTGTCAGAAGGTTAGCTGGGGAAGACCATAGAGGGTCTTTTAGGTTAAGGTAAAGACTTTGATTCTTTTTTTTTTTTCTTTTTTTTTCTTGGTGAGATGGGAAGCCAATGGAGAGTCTTGAGCAAAGGAGTGATGTGAACATTTTAATAAGATCACTGTGGCTGCTGCAAGGGGAGTAAGTTAGGCTGAGTTCCCTACAAGTGGAGCTTGAGATGGTAGTGCATATGATTTATGAAGAAGCTGGTGAAGGAAGCAGGGTCGAAGTAAAGAAGGAGAATGGCAAGAACATGGTTTTGGGAGATGTGAAGCTTCAGTCTGATCCTCTGGAGTATAAATCTCACTGTTGAGTTTTCCTCACCTGAGGCAAGGCAGAGGTGCTTTTTACCTTCATCATGGTTATTGACTAAAGACTCTGGGGAGAGGGATGGAGAGTGTAAATCCCAGGCACCTCTGGGTGCAGTCGCTTCCGTTGCTGAAGGGCAGTTCTCATGGATGTTCTCACGACAGCTGGGGAAAGGGCTCACCAACCACACTGAGAGAAGGGATTTCAGGGTGCCTGAATGAGCATACCAACAGCATCTTCTAGATGGAATAAGGGTGGAAATAGAGACACCCATTGGGAGACTAATGCCACAGTCCAGAAGAAGATGGAGGTGGCTTGGACTGGAATATAACAGCAGAGGTGTTGAGAAGTGGTTGGATTCTAGAAAACTGTGGAAGGCAGGGCCCACAGGACTTGCTATGGTTTGCTTATAGAATGTGAAAGAAGGGAAAGAATCAAGACGAATTCTAGGGTTTGTGGCCTACTCATGTGTGGAGAAGGGAAAGACTGTGGAAGGAGCAAGTTTGGGGCTGGGGTGACAATTAGAAGCTCCATTTGATACATACTAAATCAGAAACACTTCATAGATGCCCAAATGAAGATGTCACAGAGGCAGATGACCAAAGAATCTGAAGCTGTGAAAATATATTTCAGTTCCTAGGTTCAGATGACCAGCTGCCCATGATTTTAAAGGAATGTGCGTATGTGTTTGAGGTAGCACTGCTGGAAACTTTTACTGGGGTCCTGAGAATGGATGGGGAGTGAGTGAGAAAGCCGTAGTTCCGATAAACCTTGAGAAGGATGAAAGGGGAATATTAAACACTATACACCAGTAAGCTTAATGAGAACTGTAGGCCCCATTTCTAAAATAGATAATTAAACATGATTTTTAAGTAATTTATCAAAAGGTGTAGTGCTTTAGAGGTAACATGGATTCACAAAGAACACATCAAATCATGTTAGCCTCATTTCCATAATGACATTCTAGGCGTATAGGTTTGGGGGATACTGAAGTCTTAGTATATCCTGATTTTTTATACAGTATTTGTTAAATTTCTTTATTATATCCTTCTGACGGAATGAAGAAATGTGGGCCAGAATCTAGAGTAGTTATGTAGCTTTCTGAGAGGCCAAGCAACACGAGCAAAGAAGGGCCAACCCTTAGATTATTTTTTTATGGCCAATCAAGTTTTTTATCATCAGGCCCTTTGCTGGTGATAATTTTTTTTTTAAAGATTTTATTTACTTATTTGACAGACAGAGATCACAAGAGAGAGAGGAGGGGAAGCAGGCTCCCTGCTGAGCAGAGAGCCTGATGCGGGGCTAAATCCCAGGACCCTGGGATCATGACCTGAGCCGAAGGCAGAGGCTTCAACCCAGTGAGCCACCCAGGCGCCAGGCTGGTGATAATTTTTATCAACAACTTAAATGAAGAGCTAGAAAGCATGTAATCAGATTTGAAGATGACACAAACTGAGGGGGAAAAAAAGCTAATATAGTGAATTATAGAATGGGAGTTGAAAAGGAGAAGCCCGAACTCACAATCTGAGATTTAATAGGGATGGATGCAAAATAAAGCAAAATATCCCATTTCACAGGTTGTGAGAGGTCTCACTTGACAGAAATGAATAGGATTAACAGATTTTTATAAAGTGGTTTATTTTTCATTAAGTCATGTGTGGCATTAAGTTAAGAGTGCAGGCTTTGGAGCCATCTGCCTGGGTTAGAATCCTGGCTCTACTACTTACTGGCTATATGATCTAGGGTATGTTTTTTAAAGTCTGTGTTTTCTCTTCCTTACCTGGGAGATGAGAATGATAATGTCAGTTCTAGCTAATATTGTTGGAATAATTTTAAGAATTAAACACATGTGACGTACTTAGAACAATGCCTGGGACATAATAAGTATTCAATAGAAAACTATTATAACAGGTTCAACAGTGCGATCTGCTTGCTACAAAGGTAAAACAATCTCTGAATACAATGATAGAAATGAGGTGTCAAGATCAAAGGAATCTCATAGCCTACTGTACTCCTTACTGCTGGGATTTGGTTCAGTTAGGGTGTCGCTCATATAAAAAGTGTCTTCAATCTGTGGGCAGTTGAGAGCTGAAGGTGATGAAGGGTGTAGAGTCATGCCAAGTGAAGAAAAGTGGAAAGGGCTAGAAGAGAGAATATGACTTCCTTTGCAGAAAGACTCGAGAGCTGAAATAAAGCTTTCTTGAAAAATCTGAAGGGCTGTCATGTGGGAAAGGAATTAGACAGAGTCTCTGTTGCTCTGGAGACAGAACCCAGAGCAGAAAGTAGGAATAACAGGGGATGACGTGGGGGTGCAGGAGTGTGTTAACTTTCTGTTATGGGCGAAGAATTTCTGTTCTAGTCCCGCCTCTAAATCACTATGTGGTGTTAAGTCTCTCCACTCTGTAGGCCTCAATTTCATAATCTGTGAAATCAGAATTTAGATTAGATGTGCTCTGAAGTGGAATTTAGAGTTGGTCTGTCAGTGGGCCGTCTTCCTATGCAGTGGGTTTCCTGTCATTGGAAATGTTTAAGTAGAGGGCCATGAGACATATCAGAGTAGACATTATTGTATTTGACTTGGAATTTGATCTAAATGACATCAAAGATCTCTTTCAACTCTAAGATTCCAAGAAAATGTTTTTGTGTGCATTTGGATGGCCTCTCCATCCCTGTCCTCACCCCTTAGCCCTACTTTCTTTCTTTCTTTTTTTTTTTTTAAAGATTTTATTTATTTATTTGACAGAGATCACAAGTAGGCAGAGAGGCAGGCAGAGAGAGAGGAAGGGAAGCAGGCTCCCTGCTGAGCAGAGAGCCCGATGCGGGGCTCGATCCCAGGAGCCTGAGATCATGACCTGAGCTGAAGGCAGAGGCCTCAACCCACTGAGCCACCCAGGCGCCCCAGCTCTACTTTCTTGATGGAAATATAGACTCTTCAATGATTGTGTAAGAGCTCCTTACAGTCTCTATTGATTAGAGTGAGCTGTAATTTCTCATTCACATTCTCAGGGGCATAATGCTCCCAGAGAATTGAATGACCTCAGGAAAGAGCTCTCTGTACTAATTTCCTTGGTACCTAAAGTGTCACAGCAGAGTTTCTAGCGTTAGCGTGCTAACGTTGCTCCCATTCTTTGTCTTGAAAGTGAAAAGTACCTATAAACGACTGACTCCATATTACACAGCCGCTCCCTGGGTTCCAGGCTGTGGATGGAGAATCTGGTGCCGGTGGAGCCTGGGATACACAGGCTTGGGGGTGAGTGCAGCAGGAGGGGGAGGGGCGAGTGGAGGGCAGCCAGGAGCAGCAGAGCTGTGGGACACTGTCATCTGTTGCCTGCAGCTGCCAGGCTGACTTCACTCCTTCTAAAACAAATATTTATTGACCACTTATCATGTGGAGGACACTCTACTAGGCACTCTGAGAGACACCCAGGAATGGGATACACTTGCCCTTTCTGGCAATGGGTTTCTAGTCTATTTGGAAGGTAATTACCAGCTGGCAGCAAACACTTTGCAAAATACTTCATTGTTTGCGAAGTGCCTTCAGATAAATCATTCTTCCAGCAGCCTATGGGATTGGGTCCTTCAAGGACCCTCACAGCAGCCTGTGAGGTACTGTTATTCCCACTTTTCAGACAGGAAACTGCGGCTCTGGAAATTAATCAATTTACCCAACTGTGTTGTCTGATGTGCCCTTGCTGTTGCTGAAGTAGACTTAGGCATGCCTTCTGACTCCATTTCCAGTACTCTTTCCACTCCACCCCACTAACAAGAAAAATTGAAAGCCACCATGTAGCCTATAGTATATTATCAAGGGAATTGCACAGATAATATGTATTATAGGAATTCAGGAATGCAGATCACCATGTCTAGTTACAGAAGGGAGGTGAGTGAGGCTCTGGACATGAGTTAGAGCATGTTAGTGATTAAATTAATAGTGATCCAAGCAGACATGGTTCTTGCCATCTGAGAGTTTATAGACCAGTAAGGGAATCAGACATTCATTAAATAATCACATAGAGATTAATTACAAGCTAGGATAATACTCTGAAGAAAAAGTACAAGATGATATGAGAATGTATAACAGGATGGAATCTGATCTAGTTTGAGTAGATAGAAGTCAGGGACATTTTCTATGCAAAAAAAAAAAAAAAGATTTTAGCCTGAGGGTGACTAGGACTGAGCTATGCCAAGGGAAGCAAGGAAGAGGAGAAAAGCATTCCAGGCAATGGGAATAGCATATGCAGAGGCCCTGTGGTAGCAGGGAGCATGCATTCAAAAAAGTGAAAGTTGACTAGTAGAGGGTTCTGACTTGAGACTGAACAGAAAGGCAGGGGCCAGATAATACTGAGTTCTTTGTTTTCATTTTGAGAACAATAAGAAGACATTGGAATAGTCTTAACCTGGAGTCGACATGTTCAGTTTACATCTTGAAATGGCTACTCTTGCTGTTATGTGAATAGTAAGGTGGACCCTCAGGGAAACTGGGAAGAGTCTACTGCAGCAGTCCAAGAGGGATCTTGGCGTACTGGACAATGGAAAGGGTAGCGGAGAGAGAAAATTATAAGAGAAGATTTACCAGGACTTGAGGACTGGTAGGATGTGGATGGAGAAAGGAGAAAGAGCAATCAATAATCAAGATTTTGGATATGGGAGTCTTGCAGCCTGGAAGGGCTTTTAAGGGACATTATAGAAAGTGGGGGTGAGGCTGGCTTGACATGCAGAGTCAGGGGTATGTTGGATTATCCGAGTGAAAAGTAAGCAGCAGGGTTAAAATTTTTTAAAAAGACAAAAGAACTGTAGTTGTAAGATTGGGACCTATCAATAAAGTCATGGTGATTAAGATGTGAGTGGAGGAATCTGCAAGTGGAGGGATAGTGAAGAAAAATAATGAGGGTTCAGGAGTTGTACAGAACAAGCACTGTATAGACCAGAACCACTGGATCAGGTGAGTGGATAAAGTAGGGTGCACCTTGCAAAGAGGTGGTCACAGAAATAGATGGATATTATTATAAGAAAATCAAACATGTAACCACTAAACATAGTTCTTTTTTTATTACAACCTCATATACATTTCCCTGAATTATACAACAATAGACATTCATCAGGAAGAAATTATTCTGTGGACTGCAACACTGTTGTTACATAATATGGTTGCTTTCAGAGTATGTTTGAGGATGGCTGCAAATCAAGCTTAAGGCCAGGTCCTCCCCACCCCTGCATTCACTGGTCACAGGCAGATAAACTACATTTAGATTGTAGTTTTTGCTAGTGAATATTGTGGTCCAGAATCAGATTCTGTAAGACCCATTCATTTGTAAATAAATAAATAGCCTCTTAAAATCATTAAGATGCTTTTGTTTCCTAAAAAAAAAAAAAAGTAATCTGCTTCTATATTTGAGAAGTCACAGTGTGTTCCTGTGACCAAAGAACACCAAACTTTCATTCTTATTCCAAATGTCTCTAAAATCCACTAACACTTGTCTCAGCATTGAATAAGCACATTAAAAATAAAGTTATCAACTTTCTCTGCTGAAACTTTTTCATCCACTTACGAGTATGCCCAAAGACTTCAGCTCTGAAGGATGGTAGCTTGATTTGTGCCAGCTGTTATCAGGAATCACGGACCAAATTGGTTATTTTTGGCCATGAAACAAACTTGAGGCTGGCACCAATGCCTTAAAGCACTTACAAGACAAAACACTTAAGTGCAAGTCCGTTGTGTTCTCTTCTATGGAAAGTCTTCTGTGAGATCGAAGTACAGGTGGCTTCATCCAGCCAAGATTATGTTCAAAGTTGAGTACTCAGACTACAAAATGGAAAAAGTTCAAGCCAACGGATTAGGTAATTGGTTTCGGTAAATTTTCAGTGTATGGTTAGTTGAAAACATAAGGCAAGACATCCTTCCTGGGACTCTGAATCTATGCACAGAGGGGGTGGGTGTGAAGAATCAGTCCCCGATGACTACCTTTATGTGGTTTTGTATCTGATGAGTCAGCTCTCGGTCACTGTCCCACAGCAGGGTGGCAGGGCTCCTGTTCTTGTAGTGTCCCTTAGGTGCGTCCCATCCTGTTTTCAGAGTTTCTTCTGAAATGCTACTTTTTTTCCACTCTTCTAGGATCTGAGGCCAACATTTCAGATGGATAGAGGTGACCACTCCTCTAACCTAAGTGTAGGAGCTTTATGGAAGTATAGAAAGAATCAAACTTTATGTATATCAAAAGAAGGTGCAAAGCCAGGAAAAGTTTACATTTTTATCAGTTAGGTCTAGGGAAGTACCACCTGAAATCTAAACCTTCAGCAACATTTATTAACCTTTTTAAAAAACTGAGGTATAATTTGTGTCCAGTGAAATGCTCAGAGCTTCCATCAGTTTTGACAACTGCATATCAAGACATAAAGTATCTTCATCAGTCTAGAATGTTCCCTCATGCGTCTTTCTGGTCAGTCCCCATACTCATCCATCAACTACTGCTCTGCTTTCTATCACTATTGCTTAGTCTTGTTTATTCTTGAATTTCTTATAAGCAGAATCATACGGTCTGTGTTCTTTTGTGTTTTGTTTCTTTCACTGAGGATAATATTTTTGAAATTCATTCATAGAGCATATCAGTAGTTCATTCCTTTTTATTAATGAGTACCATTCAATCTTTGAATGTACTACAGTTTTTAAAAACTCCATTCTACTGTTGACGTACATTTGGATTGTTTCCAGTTTTTGGCTACTATGAATAAAATTGCTGTGAACATTCTTATATAAAGCTTTATGTAAACATGCATTTTCATTTCTCCTAGGAAAATATCTATAAATAGAATCTCTGGGTCACAGGGTAGATGTATGTTTAACTATTTAAGAAACTGCTAAACAGTTTCCCAAAGTAGTTGTATCATTTTATACTCCCACCAGAATCAAAGAAAATTTGGGTTTCTTCACATCCTCTCCAACGTTTGTGTTGTAAGTACTTTTTCAGTTACAGGTGTGTGTGTGTGTGTGTGTGTGTGTGTGTGTGTATTTTATGTAGTGGTATGTTGTTGTATTTTACTTTGTATTAACCTGCTGACTAGTGGTGTTGAATACTTTTCACATGTGCTTATTGGTCATTTGTATATCTTCTTTTGTGAGCTGTTTAAGTCTTATGCCCATTTAAAAATTTTGGTTCCTTGTATTATGGACTTACAGGATTTTTTTATGTATGTTCTGAACACAATATATTTTTCAGATATATGAATTGTGATTATTTTTTTTCCAGACTATGACTTGCTTATTTATTTTCTTGATGGTGTCTTTCAATGAACATTTTATAGTTTGATACAATACAGTTTATCAATGTTTTTCTTTATGGTTCATACTTTCTATATCCTTCTTGAAAAAGTTTTGCCTAGTACAAGGCCATAAAGATTTTCTCCTATGATTTGTTTCTCCTGGTAACTTTACCGTTTTACCTTTATATACATTTAAGTATATGACCCATCTCTAATTGACTTTTGTGTATGGTGCGAAGTAATTTTTTTTCTCTCTCTCACTTTTGGTATGGGTATATTCTAACACAGTTTTGAAGAGATTTCCTTTTTCCACTGAATTTCTTTGGTGCCTTATCAAAAGTCATTTGACTAGATGTGAATGGGCATATTTCTGGCCTCTTTATTCTGTTTCCAGACCTGGTTTCTAAGTGTTGGTAATGATTTTGAATAGGAATGGATCGAGAGTCTTAGGTTTCTAGAGGTTTATGAATTAGTACTGGAGTCTCATGTAAGCATCTTTGACCACCTGAAGATTTTTGTGCGTGTGTTCAGTGATCCCACAATTATTTATATGATTCTCATGTGGGTACTCTATAGAAGGTGGTTACAAAGAGCCAGAGTGTTGATATGTTTGGCTTTTACTTATGCTTGTAGAAACATCTTTCAAGAATGAGTGAGCTCAGGTAAGAATTAGCTGATGTGATAGCAGAAGCAGAGGGAATAGATAAGAGCCTAGAAATGTAGGGCCTGTCAGGGTTGGAGAAACCAACTATTCCTGAAACTAAATAAATAATTGCCTTTTTAGTCAAGCCTATTATTTCAAATAGTTGCAGTGTAGCTGTCACAAGCTGAGAGAGCTGAAAGATATCCCATGCTTGACCTTTTGCAATTGGTTAAACATTTTAGCTGAATTATTCTTAACCACTTCCGTAGCACCCAGGAGCTCTTCCTTCACCACCCTGGTTTTGATGAGCTAGTGCTCCTGTCCTGGTTTTCCTTGGAAAGGCCCATCTTTCCTTAGAATTCAGGTTACTACACTGTCCTATAATAGCAGCTCTCTGACAGTTCAAGAGAAGTTATGGTTTGTAGTCCACCCAGCTTTTTATTGTTAGGTTCGTACCGAGCTCTTTCCAGCTTTTTGTACTCTAAATGGAAACAGAATTCCCAAGAGGGTGATTTATAAAGACATTTTTCACTTGGTAAAATATCTTTTGTAATATTCCTTGGAATCACAATCCCTATTACCATTCCAATCCCTATTACCACTCCAATCTGTTTCTTTATTGGATTCTACTCATCTGCCTCCAAACTTGTAGACCACAGCTCCAGGAGGGTATGACTTGGCGTTTATTTCTATTCCCAGCAATTTGCACAGATTCTGGCATGAATAAAGGACCCTGTTTGTTGATTAAGTGATGAATGGAATGCCTTGACCAATCTCACCCGAAAAATGCCTGTCAAGACCACAAGCAATGTCACCTCCTCTGAGAAGACTCTCATGAGTTCCCTTAGAAAGTTAGCTGCTCCTTCTCTGTGTCTCCTTCCTACTTTGTACCTTTCTCCTCTGGCCTGTTATATGATGACGATTTTTATATCTTTTCGTCTGGACTGTGAATTTGTTCAGAGCAGGAACCTGTTCTTCTTATTCTATATCTCCAGGTACCTACAATGCTGTGTGGTACATATAATTATGACTCCGTTTGTTAAATGGATACATGAAAATGGGTTTTCTAAATGAACTCTAAAATGTCTTTGTTGAGTGATTACACAAAATGGGCTTACAATTATGCAATTTCTGTTAAAAAAACAACGGCATAAGGAAATGCACTTGTCATAACCTTTGTGTACGTGTGTATGTTTTAACCTCCTAATGATGTAAGTGATTGCAGAATTTGCTTAGGGCAAAGATTGCAGCCATGCAGCACCTGTGCCACCATTTTCTTCTTGTGTGCTTATAGCAGAGAGGTCATTTCAGATCTTTTTCCTATTGGTCCTGGGCATGAACTCAGCACCTTCCTTCCAATAACAACTCCACCAATCGATTAGATTTGATACATGGAATAAAGATTGTTTTCTCTTCCCTAATCTAAGGGGCACCTAGGACAACAAGCTGGAGGTCACCCTCGATGCCCTTGCGGGATGGTACCTAGAGAGAAGATTCTAATAAGCTGCAGACACTTCGCAGATTCCTGTCTCTCAGAACTTAATCACATTTGCATTTGGCTATGCTCAGATGGTGGAAACACAAACTCCAGACTGTCAATCAACTTGGGCTTCCTTTCCAACTTTTCCTAAATCAATTTCTTTTAAAAATCCTTGAACACCAAAATTATACAACTAGTTTTTAAGCAATAACAATGTTTTATACCTATATATTACATGATGGTTGGTAACCTAGAATTGTTCATCACTGCAAATCTACTTTAGGAGTTGTTCACGAGAGTGTGTGTGAGAGTGTGTGCATACATGTGTGTGAACTGAGGAGTTTATGAGATTCAAGGAAAAAAGAGGGAAGATATTTGCTGAAAAATATTTTTTATACTGTCCAGCTTTTACCTTTAAATATCAGTAGAAAAATTTCTGAAACATAGATTTCTGGCATGTAATTTATCCTCAAAACAGAAATTAAACCTAACCAGTTATAAATTTGAGTTTCTTTCTGAATTAACCATGTTGGCATTACCCCAGCTACCTCCTTATGCTCACATGGTTGCTTCCAGACTCTATGTAGAATTTTATGCCTCTGTAGTATCAAATTTGTTAAATGGCATATTTTTATATCAGTAATTTTTATAGCATATTGTTATTCCAGACTTTTACATGCCTCTAATTTATTCTTAACTTCAATATAGCAGTATTGGCTTTTTTTCCCCTAAGTTTGATGGTATGAGCGCTTAATTGTGATTTAAAGTCATGTCAATACCATCACTAGTTTGTACTTCATTTTCTATTCTTTCACAAACTTTAGAATTTGGTTGGGTCCGAGAGTAAGTATTAATGCTCCTCAAGTTTCCTTTTTATATCTCCTTGAGGAACATTTTGATTTTTCTCTTAATAGGACTGAGGTGAAGTATTTCTGATGACCTTGGCTTATTCATGATACTTAAATGCAGAAGTAGGAGCAGTTTGGGTTGCAAATCAAGTAGAACTGGTACAGTTTCCTTAAATCATATTCCCTCTTCTTCATCCCCCAGTAACAAGCGGTCAGTTGATCATTATCTCTCTCTTCTAATGTCTTTTATAAAATGAGGTCGTTGGGTTGCTGACTTGTCCTTAGGATAGATTTTTGTGGCAGTGTCCTTTCTTAGTTGTCTGGGTATCATGTTTCTATGGTTGACAGGATTATGGTCTAAGGTAAGATGGATGAAGAAGGCTGATGAAGTATGTTTTTGTTGCTATATAAAGCAAGGTCCCTAAGTGCAGCAATCAAGAGATTGATTTTTTTTTCTTGAATACTTTGTTTGCCATTGAGATAGGCTGCCACCAGGTGAATGGTCGTACCTTGGTTATGGGCCTAGAGTCCAAATAGCTTTCATAGAAGACCTGTTGAAAGCATCATTTTTCTCTCTTAATTATATCATTTTATTTTTGGCACAGACTTATGATCACATTAGTGAAAATAAAAATAAAGAAGGGAAATTAAACTAGAAATCAAGTGCCTTTTCTTTCCCCTTGCTTATATCCAGTTTGTATTCAATTATAGCCATAATTTGTGTGTAGTTATAGCCATAGTTTTTGATCCATAATTTATTATTCTAATTTTAACTAATACATCAGAAAGCATGTTTCTATGTTGTCACATAGTGTAATTTGTTATGACCATTTGAACAAATATGCATTCTCATGTCAGTAGATAGTCTTTTGAAACTGTTTATTCAATGTTGAATATATACAAAAATTTGTAAATTACATATAAGCTGTAATGAATGAACATATTATCAATATGCATATGCTTATCATTCAGTTTAAGATGAAGAACATTACCATTATCTTTGAAAGTCCCTATGTGCCTTTTTCCTGTCTCATCCCTTCTTACCTCCTGAAGGTCACATGACACTATTCTAAATCTTGTGTTTATTGTGCACTTGATTTTCTTTATAATTTTATTATATGTATTTGGTTGTTTGTCTAAACACCATATGGTTTAGTAAATACTTTTTGATCTATATTGAAATGGATTCATATCGGATGCATTGTCTTGTGATTTTTTTCACCCAATATTAAACACCTGTGTTTTTTTCCATGTCATCATGTGTTGTGTTCAATCACATGGCTTAAAATATTCCAGTATATGATGATATTACAACTTACTGTCTATAATGAATATTTGGGCTTATTCCAGTATTTTTTCCCTTTATAAATGGTAGGGCAAAGAGCATTATAATACACAATTCCTATTACAATTATTTAAGAGTTTCTTTGCAATGTGTATCTAAGACCGACTCTTCTTTAAATACTTAGTTAATTCCAAACTGTTTTCTCAACAGCTAAATGTAAGAATTCTGGCTGTTTTACCCCCTTGTTAATGTTTGATATTACCAGATAGCATGGTTTTTGCTAATATGGTAACTATGAAATGCTTTCTTGTTTGGATCAAATGTGTATTTTTCCAGTTAGTAATGAGACAGAAGATCTTTTCATATGGTTTATCTTCTATTGAAGAGCTTGTTAAAATCTTTTGCTTATATTTCTCTTGAGTTTTCTTTTCCTGACTGGTTTGTACAAATTCTGGATATTAATTATTTGGGTTATATGGGTTTAATTATCTTCCCCCTGCACCTAGTGGTAAACAGATAATTTTAATGTAGTCAAATGTATCAAATTTTATTTTAAAATTTGTGCCCTTTGTGTCTAAAGGAAAATTTTCTCCCTCAGGTGTTAAGGATATTCTACATTTCTTCTGAAAATGTTATAGTTCTGTCTTCCAGTTAAGCTTTAACTTATGTGGACTTGGTGTGTGATGTGAGGTAAAGGCACGTTTTCTTTATTTCTTTTTTTCCTTTTAAACAAAGATGACCAATTGCCTCAGCACAATTTATTTATTAAAAATTCACTCTTTTTCCATTGGGTTGCAATACTAACCCTGCGATATAGCAAGTTTCCATTTATGAGTGGGTCAATTTCTGTGCTCTATAATCTGCTCCTTTGGTTAATTTGTTTGTCATTATGCCAATTTCACATTTTCTTAGTTATGTCAGCTTTATTTGAAGTTTTGATATCTCGTAAAACAAATCTTCTAGTTTTTCTTTAGGAATGTATTGGTTAATCTTGGCCCTTTTTGGTCCATATAAATTTTACAAACCACTTGGCAGAATCAATTAAAAAAACTGCTGGGATTTTATTTAGGGTATTATTGAATTTATAGATTAATTTAGGGGAAATGGAAATCTCATTAATACTGTATCTTCTATTCTAATGAATGTGGAATATTATTTTGTTTATCTAGGTCTTAGTGAATGCTTTTTGTAATTCTTAAAAATATTTTATCCATAGAGGATTTGTACTTTTGTTAAGTTTCTTTCTTTCTTTCTTTCTTTTTTTTTTTTAAGATTTTACTTATTTATTTGACAGACAGAGATCACAAGTAGACAGAGAGACAGTCAGAGAGAGAGAGGAGGAAGCAGGCTCCCTGCTGAGCAGAGAGCAGATGTGGGGCTCAAGCCCAGGACCCTGGGATCATGACCTGAGCCAAAGGCAGAGGCTTTAACCCACTGAGCCACCCAGGTGCCCCTGTTAAGTTTCTTTTTAATGCTATTGAAAATGACCTATTTAAAAAATACATATTCTAATTATCTGTTTCTTCTCTAATTGAAATATAATTGATTTTTTATAAGTTGACTTTGTATACAGAAAAATATACAAATTTTCTGTCTGATTCTTGTTACTTATCTGTAAATTGTTTTGGATTTTATCATATTCAAAAGTGACAATTTCAGTTTTTTTCTAGTTGTTATATCACTTGTTTCTTTTTTTTCCCTTACCACACTGATTTGGATTTCTAGTACAATGTTTTATAAAAGTGGGGTTCGTGAGTCTTATTCCCTATGACAAAGGGAAAATTTTCACAGTTTCCCTTTTGTTGTGATATTTCTGTAACTTTATATTTGTTGTTAATATCCTTTATCAAGTTAAATCTCACTTCTAATTTTAGATCATCAAAAGTTTTTAAAAAAATTATGAATGGATATTGAATTCAAAAAGTTTTTTTTTCTTCAACTATAAGAAGAAATCACATTATTTTCTCCTTTGTTAACATGGAGAATTACACTGATTTTTAGTGTTAAACTAATAATATATTCTTGGCATAAATCCAGCTTGATATGGCTAGGTTATCCTTTCTATATATGGATAGTTGTTATGTGTTGTTAATTTATTAATATATTATTTAAAATTATTGCCTCAGAATTCTTCATAGAAATCGGTCTGTGCTTTTCCTTTGTCATAGGTCCTTGTCAGGTTTTAGAATGAAGACTGTGCTAGACTTATAGAATGAGAAAATGAACTGAAAAAGTATTCCCTTATTTTTGTTCTCTGGAAGAGTTTTCATGAGTTTGGAATTATATTTTTCTTGAATGTTTGGTAGAACTTGCTCATGAAGCCTCTGTATCTGGAGTTTTCTCCAGATATGGAAACTTTGTATCTCTGATTCAGCTGCTTTAATGGTTATAAGACTAGTCCAGTTTTAAAAGGTTATAGAACTATTCTCTAAGTCCAAATTAATAGATGCTAGACTTTTACATATATTTTATGTTTTTAACCTTTCACACTTTTCCTCTGCTTGACTGTCTGCCCTGCATGCTGGATACTTCCCTTAGATCTGTCTAATGATTCATTGATTCTCTTTGTCTAATCTGTCCTTAAACACCTCCACTGAGATTTTATTTTCCAAGATTACATTTTTAATGTCTAGATATTCTTCTTATTCTTTAAAAAAAATCTGCAGTTTACTCATATTTTCAAATCTATTTATTTCCTAAAAATATTAAAATGTTCTGTTTTGGTCTGTTAATTCTAGTATTTAGTTATTTGCAGCTCTAATTCTGCTGCATGTTGTTTCATCTTATTTTATTAAATTTTATCTGTGATTTGTACCTTGGAAGTCTTCCTGGGTAACCTCTGTATGAGATCCTGCTTGAGGTGGTTTCTTTCAGAGAGAATTTGCATTTATTTCTGTCAGGTGCCTGCTGCGGGTCTGGGGTGGTAACATCAGTATGTAGCTGGGACACTTTAAGCTTAGTTATCAGCTTGAGATTTTTTTTTTAAAGATTTTATTTATTTACTTGTCAGAGAGAGAGAGAGAGAGTGAGCACTGGCAGACGGAGGCAGAGGGAGAAGCAGGCTCCCTGCCGAGCAAGAAGCCCGATGTGGGACTCGATCCCAGGACGCTGGGATCATGACCTGAGCCAAAGGCAGCTGCTTAACCAACTGAGCCACCCAGGTGTCCCATCAGCTTGAGATTTTAAATTTATTTTCTTTGAAACCTATCAAATTATAGAAGTTTTGGGTGCAAATCCTTGTAAGTGCTGGTTGTCATTACAAGTTCTCAGGGCAGATTTAAATTTTGTTACTTCTACTCATACTGAAGGTCCCACACAGGACATTTTCTTTATAAGTTCTTTGAAGGTGGGGATCAATTTATTTCTGTTAGTTCATCCTTACTATGGGGGCATAGCCCTTTGAGATCTCAACTTTATGGGAAGAGTTGCCCATTAGTTTTCCCACCTTGACTAGTCCTCAAGAGGTTGTGAAAAATAAAACTCAAACTGAGCTGATTTGGCAGATATTCTCATGGTTAAAGTCAGCTTCGGTGCTCTGTTTTCTTCTCCGAGTTTTGGCCTTTATTTAGTTTTTGGATTAGGTATCTTATTTTCTTATCATATCATATATTAATTTAAGAAGATATACAAATTTTATCTTTCATAAAGTTTTAGCTTATTTTTTTTTCTTAATTGATAGTCAGTTTTGGCAATTGGTGTACCATACTACCAGAAATTATTTTTTAAATCTCTGATTTTAAATGACTGCATAATTTAATAAAGTACCATGCGACTGTGTCACCATTTATTTTACAATTAATAGTTCAACATTTCAAATGAATGCATTCATCAAGTTGATATACCACAACTTACTTAAGCACCGGACAGTTACTTTGTTACCAGTGTTTCTCTACTATAAAAATATTATGATGAAAGTTAAAAAATACTTTATAAATCCATGGGTCTTGCATGCCAGGATGAGTTTCCATTTTATTATGGTTATGGTGACACATATCAGTATTTTGAGCTAGGTATTGTCAGCTCTGCATTTTAGAAAGTGAAAGATGAATTCTAGATGGTTGAAATTAAAGACAGAATGATTTGTATAAAAGCTATTTTGAATAGTCTAGCTGAGATCTGATGAAGATAGCAACCAGCTCAGAAACAGAGATTGAAAAGAAGGTCTCGATGAGAAGATACTTGAGGTTTTAAAATTTATAGAATTTAGTGAATGACTGAATGAAAGGGGGTGGGGAGAAATAACACAAGGACTCCAGTGTTTCTGGTTTGAGCAGTTTTGTGGATAGTTACGTCCTTCACCAGAATAGGAAATGCAAAGAAGGAGCAGATTATGGATACACGTGTACATATGTTGAGATATAAGTGCCTGTGGAGATATTCACTGGGCCTTTGGATATTTGTATCTTAAGTTTTCTGGGCTGGAGATAAAGATTTGGGCATCATGAAGAAACATATGGTAGCTGAAATTTGGGTCTTGAATGAGACTGCCTGGGGAGATTGTGAGGAAAAAAAGGCTTAGGGTGAAACCGTGGGAAACACTAAAATTTAGGAGGTCGGGTTGGGGGAACCAGGTGGTGGGTATTAGGGAAGGCACAGATTGCATGGAGCACTGGGTGTGGTGAAAAAACAATGAATACTGTTACGCTGAAAATAAATAAAAAATTTAATAAAAAAAAAATTTAGGAGGTCAAAGGTAGAGCCAAGGTAAATGAAAACACAGGACCGGTTGCTCAAAATACAGAAAAAAAGTGCTATTCTAGTTGCATTACAAAGCTTTTCCTTTATTTTGTGGCCTCTCTTTTGACATTTTGGTGGCTTTTATTTGTTATTTAATATCATCCCAAGAAAGAAAAATTGAAACTTTAGATTATTGATGTAAATTTTATCATTCATCTTTATATTGTGTAATGTCAGTTTTTTAACAGCTTTACTGAGATATAATTTGCATACAGTAAATTCACCCATTCAAAGTGCACAGTTTAGTGGCTTTTAGTATGTTCACAGAGCTATATAACCATCACCACAATCTAATTTCAGAACATTTTCATCATCCCAGAAAGAAATCCCCTGCCCTGACTGGCAGTTCCAATAACTCCCTCCCCCTGCCAGCCCTAGGTAACCACTGATTTACTTTCTTTCTCTATAGTCTTGTCTATGGATATTTCATATAAATGGAATCATACAATATGTGGTCTTTTGTGACTGGCTTCTTTCAACAATGCCCATTTTGAGTGCAAATATTAGAGTATTTAACTAGTATGTGGAATTACTGAAATGACACATTTCAGATTTCATGGCTCGTTTCTGGAGGGTGCCTCAACCTGGACAGAAGAAACAAATTCAAGCCAACCCCAGGAAGGACGAAAAAGAAAGAGGGAGGATTCTCCTTCCTGCATCCCGTCCTCCCACTGAACTGGCTGAAGGAATACTTTTGGGCCAGGAAATGCTTGTGGGGGAAGTGCAGGCTCTGCCCCATGGATGGGATACTCATTTGCTTGGGCCTGAAGGCTGCTAGGTTTTCCTTTCTGTCAACATAGAATTTCCACACCAAGCTCTGGGTAAAGATGGCTTTGGGGATATGAAGCCAGTCATTTCCTCTAACCATAGTCTACTGCCCTAATTCAGGGCTGACGGGTGGCCCCAGAGATATTTAAACCTCAGCACTTTGAACCACAACACACTGAGTACCCGGGTGGGGGGTGGCCAAGAGGTTTGTGGACCAAGACAGCCTCCAGTTGATCGCGTGCCACATGTGCTAGGGTGGCACAGGAATGGGATGGGTGCCCAATACTGATCCCCCCAGCACTGGGTCCAGGTCCTTTCTAGGCGCAGAGAGTGGCAAGAATCACGGGATGGAGGTGAGTGGGGGAGGCCAGGCAGGCCCTGAGATGCAAGGTGGCGTGCCAGTGAACAGCAAGAACCCATCTCTGGGATGCAGATGAGGCAGGATGAACATGAGCTGAGACTCCAAGCCCAGTGTATGTTCCAATGTCTCACTGGACTTCACTTACAAAGCAGAAATTCATAGGGAAAATTATTAAGAATTTCAAGGTAGTGACTGCAGTATGTGAAATCCCAAGCAGAGGCCTTTCTGAACATTGGGTCTTATACAATTGCCCTGGACCACTTCCATGAAGCTGAACCCGACCAGAGAAAGGGAAAACTCAGAAGCAACAGAAAAAAAAAAAAATATGACAAGAGCTATAAAGAATGGTGTCAAAGAAGCTTCTGGAAGAAGATGTTCTAAGAGAGATGGAGAAGTCAGCAGAGCCATTGCAAGAGAAAAGTGTAGACATGAAAAGGATGGGTCCATCCCATATGACTGGCCTGATGACTTTGCTGGGATCCGTTTCAGTGCAGTGGAGTGGGCAGCAGCCAGATTACAGGGATGGCAGAGGGAATGGGAAGTGAGGAGGTGGAAACAAAGGTTGTTGACTTGTTCAAGAAACTGGACTATAAATCTAGGGGTGACAGTAGAACTCTGAGCAGCAAGAGAGTCTAGAGCAACAGTTGGGAACTGACAGCCTGCAGGCTAAGCTATGGTTTGTTTTTGTGGAAGCATTATTATTTGAACACAGTCATATCCATTTACCTACATATCTTCTTTGGCTGCTTTCACACCATAACTGTAGAGCTGAGTAGTTGCAAAAGAGACCATATAGCCTGCAAAACCTAACCTATTTACTATCTGGCCCTTAACAGAAGGCTTTTGGCCCCTGTTCTAGAGCTGTGGTTCTTAAAACGTGCTTCCTGGACCAGCAGCATCAGCATTACCTGAGAATTTAGAAATTCTCTAAAGACTTTTAGAGAATTCTAAAATCTAATCTAATCTGCAGATTCTTGGGTCACACCCAGACCTGCTGAATCAGAAACTTTGCAGTGGTAACCCAAAATCTATATTAAGCCCTCCAGGTAATTCTGATGTGCCTTAATGTTTGAAAATCATTGGGGGTAGAGTTCTTTGGAAAGATCAGCTTTTTTTTTTTTTTTTTTTAAAGATTTTATTTGTTTGAGAGAGGCAGAGAGAGAGACAGAGCACAAGCAGAGGGAGCTGCAGGCAGAGGGAGAAGCAGGGTCCCTGCTGAGCAAGGAGTCCAATATTGGACTCGATACCTGGTCTCTGGGATCATGACCTCAGCTAAAGATGGACACTTAACCGACTGAGCCACCCAGGGGTCCTGGAAAGATTAGCTTTTGACTGGAAGAGAGAACCCCTTCCTTTGAGGCGAAGGGAAGGAAGGGAGGAGGGATGGGATACGTGAAGTTGAGTTCCACTCCTTAGGTTCCATTCACCCCTACACTGTCTCGGAGTATACTGCCTTCTCAGATCCCGTATTAGATGGAAGCAACCAGGATTGATTTCCAAGTGACCTGAGCAACACCTCCCAAGTCTAAAGTTAAATTTACAGGAAGGGAGATTTTAGCTTAGGACATGGAAGGATGATCCAGAATGCTGTAGAGGCCACTCGGGCATCGCACAGGTACTTGGATCTTAAGATATCCTTGTAGATCTTCTGCAATCTAAAATCTCAAATTCCTGCCTAGGGTGGGCACTTATTTCTAATCCCTGATGAGTTATTCTATCTAGAGTCAAAAACGCCTTCTTGGAACACATTCTGATCTCCAAGCTTCTTTCTTTGTTTCTAAGGGTCAGATCTTCTTCAGTGGTTCTCAGCTGCCTGGGGTTTGATGAATCTCGTAGCCAGGGAATCCACTTGGCCTACTTAGAGAGCAGTCAAAGGTCAGGGACAAATTTGTCTTTTCTAGTGAATCCTCTGTTCTATGTTACATTCCTGTCAATATTTAGTGAATGATTCCTGTGTTTTGAAAAACCGTGAAAACTGTGAAAGCCAGGATAGGTCCTAGGCCAGCAATATACCTTCTATGCTCCTCGATCATCTCTTACACAGTGTGAATTAGTAATTTAAATTCAGTTGTATCCTTGGTAAATCAGTTCACACAGTTCCAATTTCTGATGTTCTTGTTTTTTACTATACAGTTAGACTTAACCTTTCTTTATGAAAGGGCCAATATATTTTCAGGTATGAAGTGGCTCATCTCCCAACTCTTTTCCCTCTTGTTAGGCTCATCATAAAAGAATCCAGAGAAAGAGATGGGGGCATTCAGTGGTGAAATGAAGCCATAGATCTGATGTGTCGCTGTAGGTTTATGGACTCTGAGGGCTCATGTGAGCTTACTCCTAGGGTGGCCCAAGAGGAAAAAATGAAGGAGATAGTGGCCTAGGACAGGGTAGGTAGTAGGAGTCTCCAGGGGGCTTAAATTGCTGCTCAGTCACTAATCCCTTCTTTTTTTTTTTAAGATTTTATTTATTTGACAGAGAGAAAGAGAGACCACAAGTTGGCAGAGAAGCAGGCAGAGGGGGGGAGGGGGAAGCAGGCTCCCCACTGAGCAGAGAGCCTGATGCGGGGCTCGATCCCAGGACCCTGGGATCATGACCTAAGCCGAAGGCAGAGGCTTAACCCACTGAGCCACCCAGGTGCCCCTCACTAACCCCTTCTAAAAGAGCACACTCTAGCTCTAAATCCTAGCTGTCCTGGGGTCTTTAGAAGTTCCCATGGTCATGCTCAGGAACATGGAAATGATAGTTCTGAGGCTTTGAGGAATATCATTGAAAACATTCAATGTTAATCAATGTTTCATTGTTATTCAATGTTGAGAGGTCAAGTAATAATAAACTGTTGTGCCTTGTTTGAATATTTTTGATGGTCAATGCGTGTGTGTGTGTGTGTGTGTGTTTTATAATAGTTATATATTTCTCTTTGATTAATTGCCTTTTATGACTTTGTGTTTTTCTGATCAATCGGCTTCTCAAACAACCAAGATATGATTTGTTTATCTTTCATTTCTGCTGCAAATATTATTCCCAGTTGGTTGTTTGCATTTTTATTTTGGCTATGATTTTATTTACAGAATTTAAAAATATCAGGTAGCCAAATCTGTTAGTATTTCTTAAATTGGAAGGTGGAGAAATGTCATGTTCACCTGCAAACCAAAGAAATTCCATGCGTGGGAAAACTTTTTATGCGGTAGGAGTTCTGTAGTGAATATACACCATCCTGGCATGAGTAGGTCTATCATCTTTGGTTGTGGAGACTGGAGTTAAAAAAAAAGAGAGAGAGAGAGAGAGGATCACATTAGCTATTATTTGGATGTTACTATTGTTTGGATGTTAATACCTTAATACCTAAGGTATTAACATCCAAACAATAGTATTTGTTTGAAGGGCCAAATGTTTGAAGGGCCTTGTCAGATCCTTTTAAAATAAGATAGCATGGATGTCTGTCCAAGTTTGACTCCTTGTGTATGGTGATTGGTAAAAAGATAGAACGACCACTGCTTATGCCAGCTCATCAGACCTGCTGGGGTCCTGGCATAGTCTGTGGCCATGTATGAGTTAGAACCCAGGCATTATGAAGGGTTCTTTCCTATTTAAATGTTTGATGCTGGAAACTAGAATGATGCTTTGTCTATGCTGTGGTTATCTCAGACTCCTTGATCACTTACAGCTTATGGGTAATTTCTGAATTGTCCTCTAAGGGAGGGACTGATGAGGTTTAGCTTTGTGTCCTCATTTCTTTTGTGGTTGACATCTTACTCTAGAGTGTTTCTACTGGCTTTAGAATGATAAAACTCTGTGGCTGGCCTGCTGATCATGGCTGTGATGGACTATAGAATATTGACCAGATTTAAAAGACTACCAGTGTAGCTTCTTAACATGGCTGAAATCCCATGTGGGAAAGTGAATGCATCCGTGGACAATTGATGCTGGGAAAACTTGCCATTTAGATGACTTAACCTCTGGATGTCCAGGCAGAAGGTCACATGGAGCTGTTCATATTTGAATTCCCTACTTCCCATTTTACCTTGAGTATTAGGTCCAGCCTGGCTTGAGGACTTTTGTCTTGGGGTGATTATACTGTTTCCAGAACTCAAGTAGGTCTCGAAGATCACTACATAGCCTGCATTCCAAGTGGACTCTGTGTAGGTGTTCTCAGAGCATGGTGTTGTCTACCATCATCTGAGAGTGTGAAATTATCCTTGTACTTGCAAATGGATTCCAACAGAAAAGGATATACTTTCTCTTGAAAGTAGGGCTCAAGGCCTCTGAAAATATATTGGCAAAAATTTGTGGTTAAGGTTCATTTGAACTGCAAATCCCAGTTCTATGATACTATTTGTAGTAAGAGAGAGGACAAACACAGTTCTGCTATGATTGACATCTCATGACGGTGGTAATCATTCAAAACTAGAATAGACTAGTAGTAGACTTCTACTTGTCCCTGATTTTCTGGGCTAGCTGTGCAGGCCTGGGGTCCTGCACCCTGGACCCCTGCTGTGAGTTGGGTTAGAAGATGGTTAGAGTCCCTATCTATCCATGTACAAGGCGAACTGATGGGAGACCCCCTTCCCAAATGATATCCAAATTAACATGGGACCTATCTCAGGCTATTTGGTTTGTAGAAATTCTAGCTGTCATATTGAAACACTTATTAAGTGACAGTCCACACTCTGCATCCTACACAGGCTTCTGTAGCAAGGGTAGTTCTTCAAATGTTTATAGCTTATAATCATATCTCACCTGAGTCTTTTCCTCAGGTTAAGCAAACTTCTTTTCCTTCAACTATTCCTTATGTGAAACATTCCATGGGGACCCAGTAATTACCATCTCACCAGCCACGAAATCCCAACAGAAAAACAGGCAGAGGATATAACCATCCATAAATAAATATATAATTTTAAAATTTTGATAGCCATGTATAGAAAGTTTTAATGTATGAAAAAACAATTATTTCAAGTTAAACAGGTTTCCCTGTCAGTTTGGCAAAAGTTAAGATTCTTATACCCCATCTGGTGAAACTATGGGAAATAGGCAGTTTCCTGTGGGGCAGGTAGGAAAGTGAAATGTACTTCTGGAGACACTCTGGCAAACATTGCCACAAGTCCTAAATATTTGCATACCAGACATTCCACTAATAAGGATTTGGCCTGAGGAGATAATCAGACAAGTTGTGTATTACAAGGATGTTCACCCTGGTGCTGTTTATAATAGTAAAATAACAACAAATAATGTCCAGTGCTAGGGAACTGGCTACATAAACGATGATACAGCCCCATAAAAGGTTGATGTAGCTCTGTATTGAAATGGGAACATATCTGCGGTGCATTTTGGGGGGTAATTGGTTATGAAACCAAAAGAATAACATGACGTTGCTTTTGATGGACATACAAATGTGAATGGTAGTTACATTTGACTCATAGGACCGTGGGTAGTGACGTTTTCATATCTCTGTTTCTAACTTTCCCTCTTGGATTTTATTTCTTGGATATTAAAGAAACATTAAAAGTTAAAAACATCTCATAATTTGATAGACAAATTGGCCTCTTGATTTAATTTGTTTTTCATTAATAGTGAGTTTAAACAGTTTTTCGTGTTTATTACTTAATAATATAGTTAATAATAAATAAGTTTATTACTTACTAATATAGTTAAATAAGGACTAAAGTCTTGTGTTTTCAGAGGTCGTGTTACAGCTGGGAGGGAATCGGCACCATCTAGTCTCAATCTCTCATTTCATAGGTAAGGATCAGTCAGTCCAGGGAGGTTACATGATCTGACCAAATGTGAGACAGAATGATGGCTGGTATCGGACCCATCGAACCATTGAGCTTTCTGTTACAGTTTGCTCTCTTTCTCAGATTGGGTACATGCTTGGTACGCCATACATGCTTCCTGGCAGTACTAAGTGTTCTGTTGTGCCAATTCGGAGATTAATTTGTGATTCATGATTGCTAATGATTAATTTTGGAGGTGATTTGTGGTAGATGTTGCTTTACACAAGCTGGGTTTTTTTCTGTGTATATGTGAGGGGAGTCAAATAGGGGCGTTCGCTATGCAATTAAATCTGTACAATGAAGGAAGAATTTGGGATTTGGGTCAAAGGACCTGCAAGTGACTCCAGCAGTACCATTCTGTAGCTGTGGGCCCCTGGGTAAGTTACTTAACCCCTTTGAACTTTGTCTATAAATGGCCAAGAGTGTCTACATCACAAGGCTGTAAAGAGGATTAAATGGGGTTGTAAAGAGAATTAATGTGTGAAAAAGACCAGTAAAGTGCTAAACTGAATGTTATATATCTGTTTATCTTCACTGGTTTGTTAAGATCCCATTTCTTTCCAGAAAGAATTTGAGATAGCAGATGTATATCCTGATTGTTGTTGTTGTCATGGTTTCTACTATATACCAACTCTGTGGGAAGGTCGGTTGTCACGATGGACTGTAGCAAGAAAGCATAAATATTTACAACAACCTGTTTCAGAAAAGTGGGGTAAGGGAGAAACTCCTTGGGTAGGGAAGTTATATTTTTACCAACCACTTGGGGCTAGGAGTGAGTCTGTTAGTCATGAAAGGGCAAGTTAATCATCTGAACCAGGCTTATAATTACTAAGAACCAAACACTTTGTAGTCTGGGGGGAAATGTATCTCTTTGGGCTATAACATGCCAGGGGCTGTGCACATTGTGTTGGGCTCTGATGGACCATATGGGCTTTGGGTTGCCAAAGAGGGCCTGTAGGATTGGTCTTTTACAGAAAGCTAACCAGAGAACTTAGATGCTTTTAACATCTCTATTGATAACACCTTCCATGGCTTCCTTCCTTTTTAAGGGTTGGTTATTCTTGGTTGGTCACAGGTGATTATCATAAAGATACCACATGACCCACTCCACAAGTCTAGGGCAGGATGGTCCTCCGCCGGATATCGAGGTTTCTTTTTTTTTTTTTTTTAATTTATTTATTTGTTAGAGAGAGAGCGAGCGAGCACAGGCAGACAGAGTGGTAGGCAGAGGCAGGGGGAGAAGCAGGCTCCCCGCCGTGCAAGGAGCCCGATGTGGGACTCGATCCCAGGACGCTGGGATCATGACCTGAGCCGAAGGCAGCCACTTAAGCAACTGAGCCACCCAGGCGTCCCGAGGGTTTCTTTTTAAATCCTTGTATTATTTCCAGTTCTCCAGGCAGTGCTGGCATCTCCTCCTTCTTCTCCCCCTCCTCCTTCCCCTTTCCCTCCCCTATTCTCCTCTGCCTCCTTCCTCCTCCTCCTGTGCTCCTCCTTCTCCTTCCCCTTCCTCTTTTTCCTCCTCTTTCTCCTCCTCCTTCTTCTTCTCCTCCTTCTCTTCCTTCTCCTCCTCCTTCTTCTACTTCCTTGTCTCCTCCTCCTTCTCCTCCCCTTCCTCCCCTGTCCTCCTCCCCTTCCTCCTCCCCTTCTCCCTCCCTTTCCCCTACCCCCTCTTCCTTCCCCCCTCCCCCTCCTCCTCCTCTTCTTCTTCCTCCTCTTACATGTTTATACTAGTCTCTGTCTTAAATATTAATTGACAGTTTTCCTGAAATGTCTGGTGATCCTTGGTTATCTGTTCGTATTTTAAAATGAGGCACTGAAAAGCTAATTGAAAACTATAAACTGGACAGCCATATGTAGAAGAATGAAACTCGACCATTCTCTTACACCATACACAAAGATAAACTCGAAATGGATAAAAGACCTCAACGTGAGACAGGAATCCATCAGAATCCTCGAGGAGAACATAGGCAGTAACCTCTTTGATATCAGCCACAGCAACTTCTTTCAAGATATGTCTCCAAAGGCGAAGGAAACAAAAGCGAAAATGAACTTTTGGGATTTCATCAAGATCAAAAGCTTCTGCATAGCGAAAGAAACAGTCAACAAAACAAAGAGGCAACCCACGGAATGAGAGAAGATATTTGCAAATGACAGTACAGACAAAAGGTTGATATATCCAGGATCTATAAAGAACTCCTCAAACTCAACACACACAAAACAGACAATCATATTTAAAAATGGGCAGAAGATATGAACAGACAGTTCTCCAATGAAGACATACAAATGGCTACCAGACACATGAAAAAATGTTCATCATCACTAGCCATCAGGGAGATTCAAATCAAAACCACATTGAGATACCACCTTACACCAGTTAGAATGGCCAAAATTAGCAAGACAGGAAACAACGTGTGTTGGAGAGGATGTGGAGAAAGGGGAACCCTCTTCCACTGTTGGTGGGAATGCAAACTGGTGCAGCCACTTTGGAGAACAGTGTGGAGATTCCTCAGGAAATTAAAAATAGAACTTCCCTATGACCCTGCAATTGCACTACTGGGTATTTACCCCAAAGATACAGATGTAGTGAAAAGAAGGGCCATCTGTACCCCAATGTTTATAGCAGCAATGGCCACGGTCGCCAAACTGTGGAAAGAACCAAGATGCCCTTCAACGGATGAATGGATAAGGAAGATGTGGTCCATATACACTATGGAGTATTATGCCTCCATCAGAAAGGATGAATACCCAACTTTTGTAGCAACATGGACAGGACTGGAAGAGATTATGCTGAGTGAAATAAGTCAAACAGAGAGAGTCAAGTATCATATGGTTTCACTTATTTGTGGAGCATAACAAATAATATAGAGGACAAGGGTAGATGGAGAGGAGAAGGGAGTTGAGGGAAATTGGAAGGGGAGGTGAACCATGAGAGACTACGGACTCTGAAAACTATATATTCATGGGCAAAGCCTGACAATTGCTGGAATGGACTTTACTGTCCATGCAGAGAGAAACCAGCTCATTATTTGGGGATTCTCAAATGGTCTTTTTGTTTTTTTTTTTAGGTCTATCTGTTTCCCTAGAACAGAATCCTTTAATCTCTTGCCATGGTGGTGAATAGAAGGTTTAAATCTCCCTCTCAGAATTTTGAGAGCTGATTAGGAAAAAGGGGGTTGGAGGTTCCTCATTGTTCAGAATGGCAACTTTCACTTACTCCCTTTATTTTACTAAGGCACCCCATCCTCACTGTTTGGAATCAGGATTTCTAGTTGGCCTTAAAACTAATATAAGCCAATGAGGGATGCAGCAAGTAAAATTAATTAATTCTGAAAGCATATGGCAAACTAAAAATAAATTAGTGTAACTGCTCTTATTTAAAAAACTGACCATCTTGAGCCATAACAATTGACTTTTGGCATCGTATTCATGATATTTAATAACCCTATTGTACTTTATACTGGTTCTGCCCTCCTTAGACAGAGTTTAGCTTTCAGTGACACATTTTGAAAGCAACATTGACAAACAAAGATGGGTGGTGAGGATAGCAAAGTATCTAATGCAGAGGTTAGCAAACTATGGCCTGGGGTCAAATCCAGGCAGTCCTCTGTTTTTATGGGCCAAATTTTATTGGAACACAGCTATACACATTCATTTACATATTTTCTATGGCAGTTTTTGTCTTAGAAATGCAGAATTGAGTAGTTGTGACAGTGTTATATGGCTTACAAAACCTATAATATTTACCATCTGGCCCTTCCCAGAAGAGAGCTTGATGATCTCTGATCTATAGGCCACACTCTACGCTTCATGCTTGAAGAAAGTGGAGACTCATTCTGAATACAAGGCGATGGAAGAACTATATACTAGTTAATAAGGGTGATTTCTAGTATTTATTGAGTGTTTACATGTGCCTGACACTAGTAGGCATGCATTATCATATTTAATAGTGATTAAGGATCATCTCCCTGGCTAAGATTATGCATTCTTTAATGTTAAGTTTATAGCTCCAGAATCTAGCAAGTGTGGGCTTTGAATGTTGAGCTAAATGAGCAGTGTTATCATGCTCTGATGAAGAGATGAAATCCCCTTCTTGGAAATCAGAATAGAAATTTTAGAGAAGCAGATTTCAGGTCAGTGAGTCATATCAGCTCTCACCTAGGTAGTGAAATATCTGCCCTTGAAGAAGTGATCACAAGAACCTGGCTGTCCACACAGTTGTTCGGGGATATTTCCTAGGGGTTTCTTGCTTTTGGTGGCAGGTTGAACTACATGAAGTCTTGACTTCTAGGATTCTGTCATTCAAACTAGGAGACCAAAGACTAAAACTCAGAACTTATAGTTGATATACTTCTCTTTCCATTGTAATATATTGCCTCTCTTAAAATTCCCATAAAAAGGGCTATGAGGAGGTTGGTGTTGTTGGGGAAGGAACATCACAATGAACATAAGAGTTTTGGGGTTATAATTCCATTTCTGCAATGTATTTACCACATGAGCCCAGCAAGTCTTTTAATGCCTTGGGGCCTAAGTGTCCTCAAGTGAGGGGAGTGGACTAGATAATCTCTAAATTCTCTTTCAGCTCTAAAATAAATTTATCCAAGGATTAGCAGGGCCCCTCCTATTGGGAGGACAGGACAGACTAGTTCAAACAAGATGTTTCCCTGTTATGTGTTGCCAGAGTACTGGGGCTCTGCTTTTAAAAATATTTTGCCCACCTCCTGATCCCATCCCAGTCTCAGCTGCTCAGTTTCTATCCCCTTTCTGTATCCTTGTTCCCGTCTTGCTTCATGGTACTTCTTACTTGGGAAATTAGGTTTAAGTAGGCATAGTTTTAGCCTTTCTTTAGCATAGCGAAGGCAAACCCTTTCTTGTTAAATTCTGCTCATTTGGCTAGTGAAGAACTTGGAGCTATTCAATGCTTAGAAGTTTGGAGATATTAACATTGACCTCAGAAAGGTGATTGGGCCTCCTTTATTTAGGGCACCAGCCTTGGAGAGCTCATATTTCTCATGGGGGAACATTTTATTCTTAGTGGAGACAGTTTCAACTCCCAGAATGAGCCATCTACCCATTTCTTTATTAAATTTCTTTCATTAAAGTGTAAGAACTTAACCTAAATTCTTTTAAAAAAGGATGATAAGATTCAACCTTAAGTGGACCCTCATCTAGCAGCACTGTTCTCACATCCCCCTCAAATAGATATCAACTACTAACTATGGTCTCCAATTACCTGTAGGCTTTTATTTGAACTGTCTTAAATTTAAAAAATTTCATTTGACTTAAGTGCTTAGTATTCAATTGTTTTACAGTTGCCCATATTCCACACTATATGTGACCATATAGCTCTTATGTATGAATAGCCCTAAAAACTGCAGTGTCATGTTAAGAACTCCTTTTAGTCCAAGGCATGTCAATACATGTTGCCAACTTCCAACTGATTCTCATCCAGAAGATTAGCAAGGCCGCCACATGGTGTTCTTTTTTATGAAACATTATTGCCTGCATTATAGCTAGGACTTGATGTGGTGACATTAATCTCAAATCTGCAGAATGGTACTCTTAATTCTGCTTGGGTGGAGAGCAACTTGAGCTCTCAGCATAAGCTTTTTATTTTGGGAATACCATTCTCTGTCATCATTTCTGCAAGGAATCTTAGTCAGTTATTAGGAATTTTATTTCGCTCCTGAAAAATATTTTTCTCTTCATATTGAGAAACCCAGATTTCATATCTTTAATGAACAGTCTCTAGCATTGATTTCGTTACTGAATAGCCTCCCCAGATATGTTTTAGTTATTCATTATGAAGCTTTAGGAATTCCAGGGTGCCTGGGTGGCTCAGTTGGTTAAGCAGCTGCCTTTGTTTGGCTCAGGTCATGATCCTGGAGTTGCAGGATCGAGTCCCACATCAGGCTCCCTGCTCAGCAGGGAGTCTGCTTCTCCTACTGACCTCTCCTCTCATGCTCATTCTCTCTCATTCTCTCTCTCTCTCAAATAAATAAACAAAATGTTAAAAAAAAAGAAGAAGCTAAGGAATTCCAGGTAAACATGGAGACTGGCTAGAAGTCCCTGGGGAAGTCTTTCCCAAATTTCCTTCTAAGATGCCTGTAAAGACAAAGAAAAAATATAATAATTTAAACACAAAAATAAAAACAATGAGCAAGATAGTCTCAAAATTTGGGGAAGAATCTCTACTAATTATAAAACAATATTGAAACAAACCTACCCCAGTCTCTTTATAAGGCACAATGAGTTGGCTTTACTACATGACACAAAAAAACCTTTTGAAATGGGGCAGGGGTGAATCTACTGTATTCCCTCCACTGTCTTGTTCATTATCAATACAACCCTGCAGTTGGGGTTTTACCCAGGTGTGTTTTGTGAGGCTGAGGATATTTTCACATCATTCAATATTACAGAAATTAAAATTCTCAGAAAACAAACTGGATACTGAGAAAACAAGGTCAGCTTTGGCTGAGTTGCAGGACTGGTGGAGGTATATTGCATTTTCAGGGGAAAATTTCTGAAAGGTAAAGCTCTTTAGGTTTAGATTGGGTCACAAACAAACAAAACAAACCACCATGAACAAAGCCCCAGTAACAGTGAATGCTGGGAATTAATTTTTGAGGAAGCCATGATGGGTTTAGGCTAGGTGTTAGGCCAGATGATGTGCACATCTAACAAATGGAGTGGAACCAAGGGTGCTTTAACTTCTCTGCATTTTGATAAACACCCAATATGAATAGATTTCAACTTGTTCAAAGATATATAAGGAAGAAGTAAAAACCATATCAAGCGTGTGGAAAAGACTTTACTACAAGAGAAGAAAGAGTATCTGGAAGACCCAAAGTAAGAGCACATCTCTGAAGTGATTTCCTGGAGGGTCTGGAAACTGGAAGATTTCAGGGAAGCATTTGGCTTCCTCTATAGAATGTAAAACATATGGATGTTAAAGAGCAGAGAGCAAATACATGGATAATTGGTATTCTTGAAGAGGACACTTAAACTAATGGGAAAAAAAAAACAATAATTAAAGATACAACCGAAAAAGGGAGAGAGGGAAAGAGAGAGAAAGACAGGGAGAGAGAGAAATGAAGAAAAAGACTCTTAACTATAAGGAACAAACTGATGGTTACCAGAGGGGAAGTGGGTGGAGGGATGGGTGAAATAGGTGATGGTGATTACGGAGGACACTTGTTGTGATGAGCACAGGGTGATGTATGGCAGTGTTGAATCACTATTTTGCACACATAAAACTAATATTACACTGTATGTTAACTATACAGGAATTAAAACAAACAAACAACAACCAAACAAGCAAATAATCTCATCCTCCCCCCAAAGATATAACAGGAAAAATTCATGAGAGGAAGTAAGACCCATATTGAAAAAAGTCATTGTATTCCAGACAAGCCAATGCACAAAAGCACACATAGAATATATCCTGGCAAGAATTTTAGTTCATAAAGTTAAGAAAAAACTTTCAAACATCTAAGCCAAAGAAACCAATACCTTAAAAAAAAATCTGGCTGTTCTTTGGCTTTTATTTTGAAAGCCTAAATTTAGAAGAAAATAGAGTATTTACACAGAGTTTTGAGAACCAAAGTTTATAAGTTATTGCTTTTATACCCAGCCTAATTATCTTTAACTCGTGAAATAACAAAAAGACATCTCAGATAGGCAAGGACTTGGAAACATGTACCCTTCTTGAAAACAATTGGAAAAGCCTAAAAATGGAGAACTTAGGCTGGAAAAAAAAGGATTGTCCTCTGGTCTGAAAACAATTACAATAGAGATATGTCCAATTAATGCCTATCAAATGATTTTCAGTCATTAAATTCTTTATTTAGAAGAAATCTCCCTTGAAAATTCCAAATATAAGACAGCTACAATTGCCTTTTTCTGCTTAAAGAGTATATAAAGAACCAAGAGGCCTATCCATAGGGAACCTGTGACTCTTCAAATGTTTAGGACTCTGTGGAAAAAAGTTTAAAAATCACTGCTCAAAAGTAACTATTGTAAACCTATAGAACTGAATACAGATGTCAAAATGATTATTGAAGGAGACTTATAATGGATAAATTAATTTGATAATAATCTAGATGTAGATATTATAATTCTTTGACTTTGTTCTCCTGTTTCAAGATAATTTTGATTATTCTAGATTTATTGCAATTCCACATAAACGTTAGAATTCGCTTGTCAATTAAAAAAAGCCATTGGGTTTTTATTGGAATTGGATTAAACCAAATTCAATTTAGAGAGAATTGACATCTTTATATTAATATGATTTATCTTTGCATACTTTTTTTTAAAATTTTTTATTTATTTTCAGCGTAACAGTATTCATTGTTTTTTCACCACACCCAGTGCTCCATGCAATCTGTGCCCTCCCTAATACCCACCACCTGGTTCCCCCACCCTCCCACCCCGCCCCTTCAAAACCCTCAGGTTGTTTTTCAGAGTCCATAGTCTCTCATGGTTCACCTCCCCTTCCAATTTCCCTCAACTCCCTTCTCCTCTCCATCTACCCTTGTCCTCTATATTATTTGTTATGCTCCACCAATAAGTGAAACCATATGATACTTGACTCTCTCTGTTTGACTTATTTCACTCAGCATAATCTCTTCCAGTCCTGTCCATGTTGCTACAAAAGTTGGGTATTCATCCTTTCTGATGGAGGCATAATACTCCATAGTGTATATGGACCACATCTTCCTTATCCATTCATCCGTTGAAGGGCATCTTGGTTCTTTCCACAGTTTGGCGACCGTGGCCATTGCTGCTATAAACATTGGGGTACAGATGGCCCTTCTTTTCACTACATCTGTATCTTTGGGGTAAATACCCAGCAGTGCAATTGCAGGGTCATAGGGAAGCTCTATTTTTAATTTCCTGAGGAATCTCCACACTGTTCTCCAAAGTGGCTGCACCAGTTTGCATTCCCACCAACAGTGGAAGAGGGTTCCCCTTTCTCCACATCCTCTCCAACACACGTTGTTTCCTGTCTTGCTAATTTTGGCCATTCTAACTGGTGTAAGGTGGTATCTCAATGTGGTTTTGATTTGAATCTCCCTGATGGCTAGTGATGATGAACATTTTTTCATGTGTCTGGTAGCCATTTGTATGTCTTCCTTGGAGAAGTGTCTGTTCATATCTTCTGCCCATTTTTTAATATGATTATCTGTTTTGTGTGTGTTGAGTTTGAGGAGTTCTTTATAGATCCTGGATATCAACCTTTTATCTGTACTGTCATTTGCAAATATCTTCTCCCATTCCGTGGGTTGCCTCTTTGTTTTGATGACTGTTTCTTTTGCTGTGCAGAAGCTTTTTATCTTGATGAAGTCCCAGAAGTTCATCTTTGCCTTTGTTTGAATGACACATTGGACCAGATGGACCTCATAGATATATACAGAACATTCCACCCTAAAACAACAGAATACTCATTCTTCTCAAGTGCACATGGAACCTTCTCCAGAATAGACCACATACTGGGTCACAAATCAGGGCTCAACCGATACCAAAAGACTGAGATGATTCCCTGCATATTCTCAGATCACAATGCTTTGAAACTGGAGCTCAATCACAAGGAAAAGTTCAGAAGGAACTCAAATACCTGGAAGCTAAAGACCACCTTGCTTAAGAATGCTTGGATCAACCAGGAGATCAAAGAAGAACTTAAACAATTTATGGAAACCAATGAGAACGAAGACACTTCACTCCAAAACCTATGGGATACAGCAAAGGCGGTCCTAAGGGGGAAATTCATAGCCATCCAAGCCTCCCTCAAAAAAATTGAAAAATCCAGAATACACCAGCTGTCTCTACACCTTAAAGAACTGGAGAATCAACAACAAATCAAACCAACTCCACACGTAAGAAGGGAAATAATCAAGATTAGAGCAGAGATCAACGAGGTAGAAACCAGAGATACAGTAGAACATATCAATGAAACTAGAAGCTGGTTTTTTGAAAGAATCAATAAGATCGATAAACCATTGGCCACACTAATCCAAAAGAAAAGAGAGAAAGCCCAAATTAATAAAATTATGAATGAAAAGGGAGAGATCACAACTAACACCAAGGAAGTAGAAACAATCATCAGAAGCTATTATCAACAGTATATGCCAATAAGCTAAGCAACCTAGATGAAATGGATGCATTCCTGGAAAACTATAAACTCCCAAAATTGAACCAGGAAGAAATTGACAACCTGAATAGACCGATATCTAGTAACGAGATTGAAGCAGTGATCAAAAACCTCCCAAAAAACAAGAGCCCAGGACCTGACGGATTCCCTGGGGAATTCTATCAAACTTTCAAAGAAGAAATAATACCTATTCTCCTGAAGCTGTTTCAAAAAATTGAAGCAGAAGGAAAACTTCCAGACTCTTTTTATGAAGCCAGCATTACCCTGATCCCCAAACCAGGCAAAGACCCTACCAAAAAGGAGAATTTCAGACCGATATCACTGATGAATATGGATGCTAAGATTCTCAACAAGATCCTAGCAAACAGGATCCAACAGCACATTAAAAAGATTATCCACCATGACCAGGTAGGATTCATCCCTGGGTTATCTTTGCATACTTTTAGCTCTTTTTAATTTCTCTTAGGTATTTATTTTCATATTTGGTGTAAAGGTCTTGCACGTCTTTTGTTTACGTTATATGTTTTTGATACCACTGTAAAAGATATTGTTTAAATTTCATTTCCAATTGTTGCCATATAGAAACATAATCGATTTTGCTTATTTAGTTTATAATTTTTTTAAAGATTTTATTTATTTATTTGACAGAGAGAGGTCACAAGTAGGTAGAGAGGCAGGCAGAGAGAGAGGGAGAAGCAGGCTTCCCATCCAGCAGAGAGCCCGATGCGGGGCTTGATCCCAGGACCCTGAGATCGTGACCTGGGCTGAAGGCAGAGGCTTAACCCACTGAGCCATCCAGGTGTCCCCGTAATTTGTTTTTTTAAAAATGTAAACAGAAAAGCAATAAATCTCTATATGTTTATGTAGTATATTTTGACCTTGTTCAATTCATTTCCTAGTTCTAGTAGTCTTTTTTTTTTTTAAGATTTTATTCATTTATTTGACAGACAGAGATCACAAGTAGGCAGAGAGGCAGGCAGAGAGAGAGGGGGAAGCAGGTCCCCTGCTGAGCAGAGAGCCCGATGCGGGGCTCGATCCCAGGACCCTGGGATCATGACCTGAGCCAAAGTCAGAGGCTTAACCCACTGAGCCACCCAGGCACCCCTCTAGTAGTCTTTTGGTAGATTTTTTATTATGTTCTGTTAGCCAATATATAGTACAGCATTAGTTTTTGATGTAGTGTTCAATGATTCATTAGTTGTATATAACACCCAGTGCTCATCACAACATGTGTCCTCCTTAATATCCATCACCTGACTACCCCATCTCCCCACCCCCTCCCTTCTATAATCCTCAGTTTGTTTCCTAGCATCCAGGGTCTCTCATGGTTTGCCTCCTCTTATTCTTTCCAATTCAGTTTTTCCTCCCTTCCTGTATGGTCCTCTGCACTATTAGTTATGTTCCACATATGAGTGAAACCATATGATAATTATCTTTCTCTGCTTGACTCATTTCACCTAGCATAATCCCCTCTAGTTCCATCCATGTCAATGCGAAAGGTAGGTATTATCCTTTCCGATGGCTGAGTAATATTCCGCTGTATATATGAACCACATTTTCTTTATCTATTCATCTGTTGGAGGCTATCTTGGCTCCTTCCATAGTTTGGCTATTGTGGACATTGCTGCTATGAACATTGGGGTGCATTGCCCTTTCTTTTCACTACATCTGTATCTTTGGGGTAAATACCTAGTAGTACAATTGCTATGTCATAGGGTAGCTCTACTTTTAACATCTTGAGGAACCTCCATACTGTTTTCCAGAGTGGCTGTACCAGTTTGCATTCCCACCAACAGCGTAAGAGGGTTCCCCTTCCTCCACATTCTTGCCAACCTTTGTTGTTTCCTGTCTTGTTAATTTTTGCCATTCTAACTGGTGTAAGGTGGTATCTCATTGTGGTTTTGATTTGTATTTCCCTCATGGCTAGTGATGATGAAGATTTTTTCATGTGTCTATTAGCCATTTGTATGTCTTCTTTGGAGAGGTGTCTGTTCATGTCTTCTGCCCATTTCTTGACTGGATTATTTGTTTTTTGGATGTTGACTTTGAGAAGTTCTTTATAGATTGTGGATATCAACCCTTTATCTGTAATGTTTGGTTGATTTTTTTAGGATTTTCTGCATACACAGTCATGTGATCTACAAATAAATATGTATAGTACATATTTATCGAAACAACTACATACTACCTTCTTTTTCCATATTATAACCAGTTTAGTTTGAGACTTCTTTGTACTCCTCAGTCTAAGATCCCTCCTGCATCTCTTCTTGCAGTCATCACTTTTGTCTAACATTATGGTGACACACTGCTTTTTATTCCTGTCTTTCTGAACATAACCACTATTCACCTTTAGAGTTGACAGTTTAATTTGAAAGCACACTGAAAGGGGTTCACTTGTTTTTTTTTTTCTGCTGGGTTAAACTAATAATTTTTCCCCTTAATTGAAGTACATATAGCTGGGTGACAATTAGCATCACTAGAAAATCATCCAGCATTGGTCACACTTCTGTGCCTAGCTTTGGAAGTTTTATTCTCTGTCTGAGAAATTTGTCAGTTTTGACTACCTTTAATTGTATTGCCTTATATAAGACAGAAAATCATTTGCATACCCCCAATTTTTCATTTCAGGGCTGCTACACAATATGGTATTTTGAATCTCATTTTAACCTAACGTTTAAAATCATGTTGGGCTAGAGAAGGGAGTTGAGGGTAATTGGAAGGGGAGGTGAACCATGAGAGACTATGGACTCTGAAAAACAACCTGAGGGTTTTGAAGGGGCGGGGTGGGAGGGTGGGGGAACCAGGTGGTGGGTATTAGGGAGGGCACAGATTGCATGGAGCACTGGGTGTGGTGAAAAAACAATGAATACTGTTTTCTGAAAATAAATAAAAAATTTAATTAAAAAAAATCATGTTGGGCTGTCAATGTAATTAACTCATCCAAGGTAACGACTGGATGAACATACCTTCCATGCAAGTCTAAGATCACATATATGTGGCAACTACAACGATGCCTTAACTTAGTCCTCTCTTTGGCCACTGCCAAATGTCTTTGGCATCTATTGAAAGATATAGTCAAAGTTCAGAAAAGGTGAAATTTGGAAATAGACTAATGAATTATAAAATGGGTAAATTTTTGAATTGCTCAATAAATTACATAGCTGCTCTTAAAGAAATAATAAAGGTATGCATTTTTGGCAAGTGTATTCAAGGAAAAGAAGAATTATATATAATATGGTGAGTGCTGTGAAGTGTGTAAGCCTGACGATTCACAGACCTGTACCCTGGGGCAAATAATACATTATATGTAAATAAAAATAATTAATTTAAAAAGAATTATATATAGATATTATTAAAATAATTATTAAAGAATACCATGGCAAGGTTTTTTTAAAGATCTGGATAAAATAAATTATTTTTCTAAGAAAAATGTATTACCAAAATGACTTCAACTAGAGTTTAAAAACCTGAACATTTGTAACAACTAAAAAAACTATAAAAATTATAATTGTAAATTATAAAAATTATTTAAAAAGAGCCAACTCCTAGAAAAGCCCTAGGCTAAATGGATTTACAGACACTCTCTTAACAACTTTCAATGAATGGTTAATTCCTATGTATAAACTGCTCCTTAATAAACAGATGGTAAAGTTTTCAATTAATTTCAAAAAGCTAACAGAGTAATTATACCAAAACCTTAGAGACACTATAGTGGATATAAACTGTTTCTATTAAAAATTTTAAAGAAAATTAAAAATAAAAGTGCTGGGGGCAGACACACAATTTAAAAAATTTCTATTTAGTCCAAGAATTACATCCATTGAAAGGTAGAATAAAATTGAACATACAGTGGGTTGGTGGTAGAATTAGGCTTAGAATTTGAAAAAAAAATTTAACCAACATTTTTTCATACTGAAGTTGTAAGTCAAAAATCAAATACAACTTGATTCTATCTATCTATCTATCTATCTATCCATCCATCCATCCATCCATCATCCTTCTGTCTACCTATCATTATTAATTATAATGGCTAAGAACTACTGTACTAACAATTAAGGGTAAATAAAATCCTTGAAGATTGCTCCCTAGAAAAAGGGTGAATCTTTTAAAAGGTGGAACCATAATGTTTAGAAAGCGCCCTCCAGTCCTTGATTCTGTTCTCTGCTGAGTTCTGGACTCAGTTCCTTCCGCAGGTCACCAGTTGCATGGATCCAGCCTCTGCTCAACTACCTACAGCAATGACATAATAAGATGGTGACAATTTTGTGTATTTTCAGTCAGAGGTGGCACAGATTTTGTTGGTCCCAAAGTGTATGTAATTTTGGACTCCTTCTTAAGAAAATGAATATAAAATTAGGGCCTGGAGGAGTTTGTGCAACAGAGGAGCCCTGAAGTTTAAGCTTCATCAGTCTCATAGAAAATTTCCCTCTGTTCTCAGTTATTTTAACTCTTTTCCAAACTTAGTTATTTTGAGACTTCTTACAACTAAGTTGCTCTACCTGCTTTAAATTGGGTATCAAAATCTCTTTTTAAGGGTACTCAAAAATAGGCACAAGATTCTGTATTCTGACCAGCCCAGGATAACAAAGGACTATCATCTCCTTTTATTTAAGAACTCTTAGAACAGTGTTCTTAAGAACACTGCAGTGATAATACCAGCTTATTAAAAAAAAAAAAACCCACAATGCACAGGTGATGGAACTTGATCTTAAGTCATCTACAACATTTGTTTTACTGAGAGAAGTAAGTTTTTTTCTTCTCTTCCACTCTACTTTATCAGCACATATCCAGATGATTTCTCTCATACCACAATCAACCAACAACAGCAAATAATTATTAACACTAGTGGATATTTATATTGAATGTCCTAGGCACCATTCTAAGTACTTCACACATCTTAATTTATTGATTTATAATTTATCCTCATAAAATCCCATGAAGTAGGTATGTTACTATTTTTATTTTACACATAAGGAAACTGAGATACAGAGAGGTTAAAACTTGCTTGAGACCCTTACCTCACACCATATACATATACAAATATTAACTCAAAATGAATTTAAGACTTAGATATAAGAGATAAAACCATAAAGGTCTTAGGAGAAAACAGGGCTCAATCTTTATGACCATGGTTTTGACAGTGGTTCCTTAGATTTGACACTGTAAGCACAAATAGAGGAAAACAGATAAATTGGACTTCATCAAAATTAAAAAATTCTTTTCATCAAAGGACACTGTCTGTGAAAAGACATCCCACAGAATGCGAGCGAGAAAATATTTATAAATCACATATCTGATAAGGGTCTAGTATCCAGAATCTATAAAGAACGTTCACAATTCAACAACAAAAAGATAAACAACCAAATTTTTAAAAGGGCAAAGGATTTGAATAAATATTTCTCCAAAAAGATACTCAAATAACCAAGAAGCACATTAAAAGATACTCAGTGTTACTAACTGTTAAGGAAATGCAAATAAAAATACATGAGATACTACTTCACACTTACTAGGATGGCTATAATAATAATAATTTTTAAAAACCATGAAAAACAGCAAATGTTGGCAAGGATATTGGGGAATTTCAATGCTCTTTACAATACTGTCAAATGTAAAGTAATACAGCCACTGTAGAGAGAAGTTTGACAATGTCTCAAAGTTAGATATATAGTTATCATACTACAAAGCAAAGATTTGAAAACAGGTGTTCAAGCACAAACTTGTACACAAATCTTTATAACAGCACTAGTCACAGCAGTCAAAAGGTGAAAACAACCCCAAAGCCCATCAGATAATGAATGGACAAACCAATTGGATAGTATCTAAGCATTATTATTCAGCCATAAATATTAGTCAGCCATAAAAATGAATAAAGGACTGATACATGTTACAACATGGATGAATCTTGAAAAGTCCAGAATAGGCAAATCGATAGAAACAGAAACAGATTAGTGGTTGCTAGCTTTTGGGAGTAGGGAAAATGGGAAACAGTTGTTTGATGGATTTGGGGTTTCCTTTGGTGGCGATAAAAGTGTTCTGGAATTAGATAGTGGTGACGGTTATACATCACGAATGTACTGAATGTCACTCAATTTTGCACTTTAAAGTAGCTAAAATGGCAAATTTAAATTGTGTGTATTTTACCAGAATAAAAAAGAAAATTTGCCCAAGATCACACAGCTGGTAAGTGGTGAAGGCAAGCTTCTATCCCAGGCGTTCTAGCTCCAAAGTCTGTGTACATAAACCTGCTCTGTTCTCCTCTCAAGCGTGTACTGAGTGCCTTCTAGTGAGTGTTATATACCTAATAGTATCTCCATGTTTTCTACCAAGTTATATTCTGTCTATGCTATGTTCTTTCAACTCTAGCTTACTATACAATTGTCAAGGAAAAAAGAAAATCTTGAAAATATTGTGATTGATTGGCAACATCTTTTTTTTTTTTAAGATTTATTTATTTATTTGAGAGAGAGAGAGTGAGAGAGCATGGTGGGGGAGCGGCAGAAGAAGAGGGAGAGAGAAACCTAAGCAGATTTCATTCTGAGCATGGGGCACCATGCCAGGCTCCATTCCACAGCCCTGAGATCAGAGCCTGAGTGGAAATCGAAAGTCTGATGCTTAACCAACTGCACCATCTAGGCTCCTGCAATTGGCAACTTCTAAAAATTCATCACCCCTTGTGAAGGTAGAGATAAAAACAGAAGGACCAGTTGAAAATCTGTTTAAAGATTATTTAGTTTATCTTTGAGTATGGTGTAAGAGAATGGTCGAGTTTCATTCTTCTATATATAGCTGTCCAGTTTTCCCAGCACCATTTATTGAAGAGACTGTCTTTTTTCACTGGATATTTTTTCCTGTTTTGTCGAAGATTACTTGACCATAGAGTTGAGGGTCCATATCTGGGCTCTCTACTCTGTTCCACTGGTCTATGTGTCTGTTTTTATGCCAGTACCATGCTGTCTTGGTGATCACAGCTTTGTAGTAAAGCTTGAAATCAGGTGACGTGATGCTGCCAGTTTTATTTTTGTTTTTCAACATCTCCTTAGCAATTCGGGGTCTCTTCTGATTCCATACAAATTTTAGGATTATTTGCTCCAGCTCTTTGAAAAATACCGGTGGAATTTTGATCGGAATGGCATTAAAAGTATAGATTGCTCTAGGCAGTATAGACATTTTAACAAAGTTTATTCTTCCGATCCAAGAGCATGGAGTGGTCTTCCATCTTTTGGTGTCTTCTTCAATTTCTTTCATGAGTGTTCTGTAGTTCCTCGAGTACAGATCCTTTACCTCTTTGGTTAGGTTTATTCCCAGGTATCTTATGGTTCTTAGTGCTATAGTAAATGGAATCGATTCTCTAATTTCCCTTTCTGTATTTTCATTGTTAGTGTATAAGAAAGCCACTGATTTCTGGACATTGACTTTGTATCCTGCCACATTACTGAATTGCTGTATGAGCTCTAGTAGTTTGGGGGTGGAGTCTTTTGGGTTTTCCATATAAAGAATCATGTCGTCTGCGAAGAGAGAGAGTTTGACTTCTTCATTGCCAATTTGGATACCTTTTATTTCTCTTTGTTGTCTGATTGCTGTTGCTAGGACTTCTAATACTATGTTGAACAAGAGTGGTGAGAGTGGGCATCCTTGTCGTGTTCCTGATCTCAATGGGAAGGCTGCTCCAAATCCCCCTCCTTGCCTCAGCTCAATAGATAGGCCCCATGTCTGTTCTCATCCCAGCAGAAGTCTAGGGTTTTATTCTCTGGAGAGGTCTCTAAACTACAGGGTACCAGGCATATATTCTAACCCTTAACCCTGGCCCCAACCCTTATTCCCTAGCCCTAAACCTATAAAAAAATAAAAAATAAGAAATAAAAATTCTTCACCCTTTACCAATTCTTCTATAATAGTCAGGCCTCTTGACTGCATGTAATAGGAACCCATCTAGTTTACATGAAAAGGGAAATTTATTGGGAGGTTTGCAAAACTGCAAGAAGGGTGAGGTAGAGTTGGGCCTTAAGGACCTCTGGAATTAGGGACTCGCATGTCTATGGGTCTATCTCTCTTTCTTTGTTCTTATCTACTATTTTTTGTTTTTCATTCTGTGTTGGATTTGTTCTCTCACTCTTAATTTTTTCCCACTAGGCATGAAACATAGCTACCAGCAGCTTCCAGACTTACATTCCAACTTTGTCTTATGAGAGGGACTTAGTCTCTTCTATAAGCTCCTGTTTGAAAAATCCTAATAAGGACTCTGATCAGCTTGGTTGGTTACATACTCATCACTTGGTCCAACACCTATGTGTGGGCACACTAAGATTGGTAGTCTTCTCTGGCATCATTTGTAGAGCAGTTCTATTTCACCGGAAGAAGAGGTGTGCTTTTCCTAAAGAAGATCTAGGCAAAGAAAACAATAAAAAATCCACAGCACCTACTAAAATTATAAACCCATAACTCGTGTTGACTTCCATAAATAACTTATTCATTTGTGTAACTTACCTGCCTTGGCACTCTCCATCATAATTCTCTCCTCACACTATAAACCCTGAAGATGTGGGGAATCATTTGGTTCAACTGAGATGCATAGGTCTAGCCATTATTTTCTATTCAAGATGCAATCTCCCCTTCACTCCACTTACTAAAGAAAGGAAAAAAAAAAAAAAAAAAAGAACTACCCAAACTCCCTCCTGCCTTTCATTTCTTATTGCATTTCAATCAGTCTTCCACATCCACTGCTCTACTGAGACTACTCTTAAGAAAGTTGACAGTGGCTTCTCCATGTCAAATGCCATGGCCTCTTCCCAATCTTGATCTTCCATGATGTCTTTTTTTTTTTTTTCCAGAAACCCTTTTCTGTTGATATGCTGCTAACTCACTGTTCCTTCTGACCGGTGTTCCCCAGCCCGTGTTGCTAGCTCCACTTTTGTCTCTGCCTCAAACTCAGGTGTTCCCCCAAGATTCTGAGCTCAGCCTTCTCTTCTGACTCTCCATAGACACCTCCATGGCTTTGCTTCTCTCTGTAGGCATGTGGCTTCCATATCTGTGGTTGCAATCCTGAATTCTAACTACATCCTGTATGTCTTCATAGAGACCTCTGCACATCCTGCGATTTGAATAGTTATTTTGTGTCTATAGCACACCTTGTTTCTAACGGAATCTCAGAGGATTCAAACTCTCATTTTCACTTCTTGTTGAAATTTTACTCCATCTTCAAGGTTAATCTGAGAGTTGCCTCCTCTAGGAAGCTTCCTTACATTCCTACCATATAATGAATGGGATCACCACTTGAACTCCTATGTTATTTTAATTGTACCATTATCATAGATTCCTATTATAAGAAAGTTGTGTCTGGATCCCCAGTGATTTGGGAGTTGCTTGAAGGCTGGGACCACTCTATCTACCTGTCCAACTCAGAGCATGAGATCTTGCAGCTAGGAGAGAGATCAGAAACTGCTGCTCTAATTCTGGCCTCTCTGAATTAAACTAGAACAGGAGGGCAGGACTTGATACACAAAATAAGTAGTTTTAAAGCAAATAAAAGGGAAGTGTTCTTTTATAGTCAGGGAGTCAACCTGTTACTTATCTAGATGGAATGTAGAAGATGAAAATACACATAGGTCCTATGAGAATTTAACCAAACTTACATTGAAGTTTAGAGAGATGCATAAGGTCTTACCAGGGGAAAAGAGGGGCATGCCTTATCTTTCAAATGTAGGCCGCAGTTGATAATTACTACGATTTCTCAGGACTGTCCAGGCTCACACAAGACATCTAGTCACCCACAGACTTGGCAACCGTTCAATTATTCTGTTCAATTCAGATCACCAAGCTGGCTAATACATGCTTTCCACTTCACTGCAAGCTCTGGAGACACAAACGCTTGTCCACACCCCAGAATGAATCCAAGCTGAGGTTCAGCACAATTAGTTATTTGTTTCCTTTAACATCTGAACCTTGTGAGATTCAGCCACCTCCTGGGAACCAGCCGTCTGCCAATGAGGCATGAATAAAACAGAGGAGGTTCCAGCTGGCATCACCTGCTGTGTTTTGCCTTATTTCTCTATGCACATTTCTAGACTTCTGAAATCCAGGGGCCTCTCTCAAGAGGACGCATGCCACATGGGCCGGGCCTCTGAGACCTTGACTCTGTTGTTGAATTTTTTATTTTTGAGTCTCAGTCTGACTCAGGTATTAGACAGTAGGTCTGAGACCCTGGTTCTCAGATTCTCGCATGGTTCTGACCCCGGCCACCCTCACCTTCCCACCATTTCCAGGCAGCCCCCTGGATATTATTAGTCTTCAGATCATATAAAGTCTGGTTAAAAGCTCATCTTTTAAGGATGCCTATACTCTGCCAAGATTTCTCTATTGTCCTATACAGTGATATTTATATTTTCATGATACAGCTGTAAGCCATGGTGTTGTTGAAGTCTCGCTGTTCATTCCTTTCTAGTAGCTCTTCGTGAATACACAGATGATCCTTTCTCTTCATTGCCACACCTATCATCTTAGTTTAGCCTCTTGGGACACCTCAGTGTTGTAGCAGTTAAATTCCTGGATTTTTCAGCCAGATGACTTGGTCTAAATCCTGGGTTTGCCACGTCCTAGCTGTGTGGCTTTGGGTAAGTCACATAGTCTCCTGTGCCTTGGTTTTCTCATCTGGGAAACTAGGGCTCATACTCATGCTCCTCTCCTAAGGTTACTGGGATGATTAAATGAGTTACTATGTAAAGTGCTAAGAGTACTACCTTGCTTATACAAGAGCTGCAAAAGTGTTAGTATTATTTTTATTGTTGTTATTATCCTTCTCACAATTCAAGACTGCTTTGCACAGAACATCAGTTTAGTTTTTAAATGAAAATAGGTTATTTTCCTACAGTTAAGAGTCTCTTATGGTTTGTCTCCCCCTCTGATTTCATCTTATTTTTATTTTTCCTTCTCTTCCCTTATGTTCCTCTGTTTTGTTTCTTAAATTACACGTATGAGTGAAATCATATGAAATTTGTCTTTCTCTGACTTATTTAGCTTAGAATAATACCCTTTATTTCCATCCATGTCATTGCAAATGGAAAGATTTCATTCTTTTTGGTGGCTGAGTAATATTCTGGGGTGTGTGTGTGTGTGTGTGTGTGTGTGTGTATCTCACATCTTCTTTATCCATTCTTCTGTCGATGGACATCTGGGCTCTTTCCATAGTTTGGTTATTGTGGACATTACTGCCATAAACATTGGGGTGCAGATGCCCCTTTGAGTCACTATGTTTATATCCTTTGGATAAATACCTGGTAGTGCAATTGCTGTGTCATAGGGTAGCTCTAGTTTTAATTTTTTGGGGAACCTTCATACTGTTTTCCAGAGTGGCTGCACCAGTTTGCTTTCCCACCAACAATGTAAGAGGTTGCTGGAGGGGAGATGGGTAAGGGATTGGGTAACTGGGTGATGGACATTAAGGAGGGCGCTTGATGTAATGAACCCTGGGTGTTATATGCAATTGATGAATCACTAAATTCTATCTCTGAAACTAATAATATACTATATGTTAATTAAATTGATTTTAAATTAAAAAAATAGGTTATTTTATAGCCATGCTCTATGTTGACAAAAAGAAAAAAATTAAAGCCTCTTGTAGGTAGGTTGTGCTTGAGAGGAGTTCGGTCAAGATGGGGTTCTCCTAAGTGCAGGTAGTATTTAGAGATGAGACCAGAGAAACAGATAAAGGATAAACTGTGGAGAACCTTTAACACATGGCAAAGTTGCAGATGGTTACCAGGAAGTCAGAGGAGAACCCCTGAGAGTTTCGAGTGTGTGTGTTGGTGGGGGTGGGTGGGCACTGACAATAAACACTGATAGCTGAATCTGCAGGACATGTCTGACTCATCTGAAGGATAGTAGGGCTTGTTTACAAGGCCAGTCCGTTGGAGTCTGAGTTTCATTCATTCATGAAAAAATTCCAGTGGCCATTTACTCCTAGATGCCAAGTATTTGCTAGGTTCTGGGGATACAGTGATGAGTAATGTTGTCTCAGTTTATGTCACAGTTTATGACATGGAGTTCATGGTCTAGAGGGAGAGAGACACAATTAAAATAAGCAGTTACCACGGCATGGTAAATGCTGTAGAGGGCGTGGAGGCTGCCTCTTCCCCCTTCATCTCACCCATTCCACTTCTGGAGGTGCTAGCGTGTGAGTGGGATTGACTCCTAACTCTAGTGGGGTTTGATTAATGTAAATCCATTTCTTCTAACTCTGATGCACATTCTAATTACTGGGGGAATTTAACAAAATTACAGACACTAGGGCGCCACCCTTAGAGATGAATTGATGGAGGTTGGAGCCTGAGAATTGGTAGCAGTTACATGGCTTCCTAGATGATGCTAATGTGCAGCCAGGGCTGAGAACCAATGGGTTCTCTTACTTTTCTTGCTAGGATGTTTTGTTCAGGAATTATTCTGGAGATGAAGCATATAGACCCATGGCAGCCACAGTGTATCCCTGCCCCTGGCCACCGAAACTAGTTTAAGTGGGGTGGGGAGTGGAGGCCTGGGGGTGGGTGTGGTTCCATCAGAATGAACCTTAGTACTTTTGTCTGAAGTGATACTATGTAAGCGAGGAAACTGTTGCTAGTAACCATCTTGCAAAGCCAACCTGTGGAGTCAGACATAGCCAACAGAATATCAGAGAAAGAGAAGGGAGTCCCGAGGAATGTATGCCTGCTGCTTCCCTAACTCTGGACTTTCTAGTTACATGAACTAAATAACCCCCCTTGCATGTTTAAGCCAGTTTGAGTTAGGTTTATTAGTACTTGGAACTGTAGCATGAAAACACAAGAATCCTGACTGACTGGAGAGATATGTTATGGTAGATTCAAGGTGCTTATTACCACTGGGAAAAGATCAGAGAAATGATTGGGTGCTGGAGAGGAAGAGGATGCTTAGCTCATGGTTAGAGGAGCAACGTGACATGTTGGAAAGAGTTGGGACTTTAGAATGGGACACACCTGGGTTTCTGTTCTAGTTCTGCCACATACTGGCTCCCTGACCAATTTCCTCATCTTTAAATTGAGGGTATTAACAGAACTTTTAGGATTGTGATAAGGTTTAATTGACATTAATTATGAAGCTGACTGGAGCCAGGGCCTATTGGTACATTGTGGATACTCAAAATATGAGGGCTATTGCTTCTCTGGTGGTAGCTGCTATAAGAAAAAGGTGAGGAAAGGTACCAGGTCCTGAGGTTAGGGACTTAATGGCATACAGTAGGGTTCCACGGGGACTAAAGCCAATGGGATGGGACTGCCGAAGTCTCACCAGGCCTGGATCCGATGGCGGTGCTGACATTATTATGAATAGTTGGAATAGGAAGGGACAAAAATTGGAACAGAAAGTTGTGTGCTTAAAGGACTATTTCTGGTAGGCAGAATTATTTCGTTGGACTCTCCCTTTTGTTGTAGGTATGGTTCTATGTAAGGAATTAATGTTGCTCAACTATAATGGAAACATCTTGCTTGTATCCTGCTTGATAAAAATGGATAAATTGATGTTTGTGGCCCAGTTCATTCTTTTGTCCCTTATCTGGAGTAAATGTGTACAAGATGAGTTACAGGACAATTGGACTTGTCATTGTCTTTACCTCTGTTTCATTCTTGTCAGGTCTTCCTAGAAATGTAATCCAGTCACCCTGAGTGAATTCAGGAAATACTCTGGTGTTTGATGGAAATCGGGAAACCGTATTATTCTTCTTTGCAATAATTTACAAAATGTTTTTAAGATGGGTTACTTCAACAGAAAGTTATGTTAACTGTTATATAATAATTATTTATTAATCTCTATTTTAGAAAATATCTTTCCTTTGCTTTACTCCTAGTAGCTAAAACAGCAGGCTTACAAAATCAATGGCCCAAACTTCACATCTGGAGTCGTGCACTAGAGTTAGCCAGAAAAAATTATTGAAAAGAGAGACGATCTGGAGCCTACCCCAGTTTGTTGGATTCCTGGTGTCTTCTCTACACCCTAATGTTATGGCTTCAGCTGCAATTTAAAGCAAATTTAAAGAAATACAAGCAGCTAAGTATAGATACCTTTTTCTTAACTAAGTTTTAACTATAATCTGTCATTGCCTGATGTCACCTCTAATTTTTTTTTCCTTTCTTCACTCTGCTCTGAGGACATTGTCTTATTTTCTCATACTTAGACATTCATGCTTAACTGTTATTAACAGAGTTTCTTGCTCAGCCTTTGGTATGAATCACCTTGCCAGCTCTTAGTACTTGGTAAAAGAATATTTTCTTTGTGATTTACTTTTCTTAGGAATGCAAAATTCATCTTTCATGTAGGTTTTCTTAGCTGCAGAAGGCACAAGACTGTCCTGAAGGAACAAGTTTGCCAAGGAAGGCACAAAACTCATAGTTGTCATTTTCCAGTCATAGGAAGGCCTTGACTGGCTAACTATTTTTATGTTACTTCTCATAATTTCACATGTCTGATACGGGGGAAAAGCATGGGCTTTGGGTTCAGGACCCAGCTTTGCAATTTATCCTTGTGATCTAGGGCAGCTATTTAACTTCCCCAAAACCTAGTTTTCTCATCTGTAAAATGGACAATAACTGAAATCGTAAGATTATTATGTATGTGAAATATTAAAATACATGGCCCACCTAGCCTGGTACTGGTACATGGTGAGTACTCAATAAATTTTAATTCCTTAATATCTCCTACTCCTCTCTTTTGAGGCTTCTAACTAGGGTAAAATCATTTGCACAAAATACCAATTATTGTAATTTAACCACCCTAACAGCTTGTAACATACTTTAAACCTTATTCTCAAAAGAATGATGCCTAATTTTTCTTGGGCTTAACTATAAAGTTCATTGCATTTATTATTTGTCCCAGAATTCTGAAAGAACTGACAGTTAATTATTCACAGCTATAATCGGTGATTTTTGATAAGACATGGAGAATAGGAGGGATTCCAAAAAACTTGGAATGAGCAGATAGTCCAGACTTCTAAAGGAAGAACAAAATATGTACCCTCATTGCCCACCCCACCAAATGATAGAGTACCTGTCTTGATATCAATCTCTGGAAAAATTATAAAAATGCGACTATACTTAGGATTTGTAAGCATTTAGAATAGGAAGCCATGATTGTTAAGAACTAGTGTGGATTCACTGGGACCAGGACTAAGTATTGTAAGTCCTGTGGATCACATCAATGCTGTAGACATAGTATACTTTGATGCAGCAAAGCCTCTGACAAAATCCTCATGGTATCCTTGTAGATAAAATACTTACAGAAAAGTGGTCTGGATTATCTACCTATCTTCTATCTTTTCCTTTGTTCTAAAAAGACCTTTTGTGGCTTTAACAATACAAAAAAAATCAATAAGATGAGCTTTCCTCCCCCTCAAAATAAAGAAGTGAGGAAATTAGAGTAAATGGGGAAAAAAAGGGGGGAATAAGATGACACCACAAGTGTGTGGTTGGTTCATGAAATGTATGCCATGAGATTCTGTTATTCCATATTCTTTATACTTTCTAGAGGTGGTTTTCAGATTTTGCTGTGGGCTTCCTAATAGTCCGTGCAAAGAGGAAACATCATAAATAAAAGTGTCTATAAGAAAGAAAAACAGTACCGAGAACAGAGAGAAACTTCTGTGGGTTCTCGTAAAGAGGACATATGTCATATAGTAAACCATCTGCTCAGTACATCCTCACATGAAATGCAGTGGTGAGTTTCAAGGGCTGCTTCTTATGAAGTACCTTTTTGTGGGCCAAAGCACTATTATGTAAAAAAAAAAAAAAAAAAAAAAGAAAATCCTATGGGAAATTGGGGGTCAGGGGTCATGAGAATGGCATCAAGATATGCAGTTCTCTGGTAGTTGGGAGAATGTTTTTCCTGTTAGGTTCTAGCTCAACAGACTGACTTGTAAAACTTCTCCAAAGATCATTCATTAAAGGATTGATGTCTCTAATGTTGTGCTCTATTCTTAGATACCCAGGATAATCATCAAAGATAAAACCATAGAAGATACTCCTCATATTTTGGAAATGAAAATTTGGGAGGGACAGCAGATACAGTTAAGTGGTCTTTGTAGCTGAAATGTTGGGTTACGGTCTACTGGATAAAATTTGGTAGCTCTAAATGTATATAAGATAGTGGATTTAGGTTAGGAAGCAAATCCTTGAGTTAGAGAATCAGGGACATGCTGAAAGCAAAGCAGAGTGTTTGATAAGGACCCCAGGAACATCTGTGACTGTAAACTCAGATGGATCAATAGTGTGACATGATTTCTAAGAAGGCTAAATTTGCATCTATAGAAGCATTGTGCCCACAGAGTTGTGTCGTGCTATGCCCTGGTTGGATCACATCTGGAGACTTGTGTTAAATTTTTACACATTTTCCAAGAGAGATACTCAAGCAAAGGTGAGTATCTGGGGTACTGAGGATTCTAAAGAAAAATTAAGGGAAACTTCAGATGCTTATCTCAGAAATGAGAAGACAAAGCCATATGCAGGTGAAGAGGTATTATGTGGATAAGGGAATAATTTCTTCCTGGATTAATCAAGAAGGAAATATGAAAAAAACAAAAACAAAAACAATGATTCCTTATATAGGAACAAGTTAATTCTGAGAGCTATCTGAAAAATCAAAATTGTCTCTCTTATGAGTATTGAGATTCCTATCATTGGAAGAAATCAAGGAACATCTGTGGATTTGCCAGAAATACTATAAAGTATAGTGGGGTGAGAGTAAGAGATTGTTCTAGGTGACCTCCATATTCCCTTCCACTTCCAAGATTTTATGCACCTTTCTCTGAAATGGCAGAAATTTCAACAGTCAAAAAACCCCACCAGTTATTTAAGGAAGAAAATCAATCTAGTCTCAGACTATTGTTAGTGCCTCAGAAGATCTGCCCCCAAATGACTAAGTTAAAATAACACAAGCAGAAGATGATGAATCATGCTGCTTTGCCTAATGGTCTCTAACGTGCAAAGCCCAGGCTCACAGCTGCCACTCTGTGTGCCTACGTGGGGAGGGAGAACTAAATTATGGTAGGTATGACACTGTAATGTTCCCAGTTGGTAGCTTCTGTGTATGTGATTACCTAGGATTCCTTACCAGCTGTTTTTTAACATTAGTCATACTGATTTAAAACAACCACCCTCTTTTCATTTATCTCAATAAGCACTGTTCTTTTAGGAGGAGTAAGACATTTAAAAGTGGAAGCTTTTCTTAGTTCTTGAGTGCATGTGATGTGATTGAATACATATGTCCTTCACAGGGTGGTTGTGAGTCTCAGATGAGGTAACTGATGAAGTTATACTCTGTCTTGTTATTCTTGACCTGGGTCACATAGGTGAGCGGGTTCACAGGATTGGGGAACATTAGTGTCCTTCTTGGGCCAGAATAAAGAAAGGTTTTAGTGGGTGGACAGGCTTTTGGAAGGGGTCCACAGAAGATGAGCAATCAGGACAGATGGTCTCCAACTACCTCTCCCCATTTGCAGTGTGAGGGGACTTAGATGGGTGGGTTTTCTTTCTTGTTGCTCCTGAAGCTTGAATGAGGCAAAACCTTGAGGTGTGCTGAACTGATACAGGAATATGATTGTACTCCATCCAGAATAGGGATGGGGTCACCAAGGTTAAGGAAGATCAGGGCCTGGAAAGAACCCTGGAAAAATTTAATCAGAGGTGGAGTGCTGAGGAGACCCTAAAAGCTCAAGTCCAGGGTCTAAAGCCAGAATAAGAACCAATGGGGTGTCTAGACATCAGAAGCTAGAAAAAAAGTCAGTTAAAGCCTGTCCATAAAGATTCTGGTAAAAGTTAGGTTGTCAGCTTCACTAGCTTTATTATGTCTCATTCATAAGCCACTTATACTCTCTTAGCGGGAATGTATATCAGTGTAAACTTTATGGAGGCTAATCTGGAAATATATATTAAAAGTCTTTTTAAAATATGCACTAACTTTAATGTAGTAATTACACTTACAGCAATGTATTCTAAGGAAATAATTTGTCTACACAGAAGTGTTTACCAGGATGTTCATTAAAGTATTATTTAAATAGCCAAGAGATATAAAAACAGATGCCCAGAACCTAGAAGTTATTTAAATAAAGAAATAATTATATGTTCATATAATGGGATATTGTGCAATCATTAAAATTACATTGTTCATACATTCATACATTGCATATGAATGCTGTTGGAAGTGGCTTTAACTGGAATTAATGGAGTTGTTCTGAAGTCGCCATTAAGTGGTAGGGATCAGATCTGGTCTGGTCAATATTTCACTTATTCTCCAGGATTGGACACTGTTACAGCCCTATATCATCTTGTGTATCTCAGGGTTACCAAGCTGATAATGGGTAGCTTCTCTTTTCTTAGAACTTTTTACTTACACTTCTTCTGGGGTTAGGATGAAGACTTTATATATATCAGCATTTATCTGATGCCTCTTCCTCCTCACTGGTTCCTCCACATAGGCTCTGACTGGTAATCTCTTCTAGTCTATGGCTCTTGATACCATTTTTGCACCGATAACCCAAATTCCTAACATGACCTCTCCCCAAAACTCAGATGAACATATTCAACTATTTATTTATGGTCTCCGCTTTGGTGACTGTTGGATTCATATGTCCCGAGCTGAATTCCTAAACATGCCCACTGCAGATCTGCTCTTTCCACAGTGCTCCTTGTCAGGTAAACGATAGCGCTATTCTTTCAGTTTCCAGGGATAGAAACCTTGGTGACATTCTTCATGCTCCTCTTTTTCTCATACCCCATATCAAAACTGTCACCCTATCCTGAGGCTGTATCTTCTTTCAAAACCTCTGCAGAATCTGACTGCCTCTTCCCATCCACACCTCTACCTTCTGGTTCCGGCACAATCTCCTGGATGGTTCCAGCCTCCTACTTGGTCTCAGTGCTTCCACTCTTGCCTCTAGAATCTATTTTTAACAAGGCAATTCTCCAAAACACCAAGTTTGAGTCCCTCTTCCCCACTCAGTAGTCACCAAAGGTTTCCATCTCTCTCTCAGAAAAGAATTCAAGACTTTCCATGATACATATACAAGGCCCTGTGTGACCTTGCCTTTGGCTACGTTTTCTGACCTCCTCTTCAATCACTCTTTTCCTTATTCTGTTCTATCCACATTGTTCCCTCCATAGTGTTCCTAGAATATGCCCCCTGCCTCAGGGCCATTCCCTGGAATGCTCTTCTCCACTGCCCTCCTGGTTCACCTCTCCACTATGTCAGTCTTTTGTGTCAAGGACTTTCCTGATCATGCTATTTAAAATCACAATCCCTTTCCTCCCTCTTGTCTCTTCTTGTCTTCTTCCTTGCTTTCTTTCCCTCTATAGTGGCTACCACCATCTAACAGACTTAATTATTTCTTATTGTTTGTTTCCTCCAACAAGAATGAAATCTCCACTGGGACAGAGATTTTTCTTCTTTTGTTCACTGATTTATCCCAAATATTGTGCATGGCACATATTAGATACTCAATAAATATTCATTGTTGAATAAATCTATGAATGTTATATCTGAAGAAATACCAAAATGTTACTCTTGGTGCTAAGGTGATGAATAAAGTTCAGGGTCATTTGGAAACTTTTAAGTGCTCATGGGATGAATGATTGCTTTAATATCATAAGATGTCCAGATGTAACAAGGGAAAAGTCAGAGAAGACCTCTGAGGCTCAATTAGGATGACGGGTGTTCCTTCACTCTCTTCTGGTGATGTTCCTGTCACTTGACATGGGATATAGCTTGTTATGATGATGGAAGGAAGGAGTTGAAACTGGGAGAGGATTGTGAAATATTATAATGGAGATGGCTGAAAATATCTCTCTTAAACCTAGGTGGGAGACATTCATGAGGAAGCTATTATCTCATCATTAAAATCTCCTAAGACTATGTGTACACTGCCAGTTTCTGTGTTATTTATATTACCCATTACTTGAAGGCTGTTATAGGGGCTATTTATAGGGGGTTTCTGAATCTGGAAGAAAATATAAATTGACAGGGGAACATAGTCACCATATATTTAATTTTAAAAGAAGATTATAAAAAACCATAAAGATAGTAATCTCATTTACTTGGGGAAAAAAAAAACAAACCTGTACTTTCTAGCATCTGGCTACCTAAAGAAACATATGCCAAGAAAATGTAATGGAGGGATAGGATACCAAGGTTCTAACAGTGAGTGTCTCTGGATGTTGACTATATTTTGATTTCTTTTTCTTTTGTTTACCTCTATCTGTCATCTCTAATTTTCTACAATGAATATATTGTGCTTTTACAATAAGAAATTAATTGTGAACATGGTTGTGGAGTTATTAGACTGTCTGAGGGTACGGGTAGATTATAGGCAATGATCATGGAGTCTCAATGCTAAACCTGACTTTTAGGTTATAAGGCCAACCTCTGCAAAATCTTTGCCAAGTGGTTTTCTGCTTGTACACCTCTGATGGCAGAGAGCCTTCTGAGTCAGCCCATACCATATGCCTGCCTATGACTTCCACACAATGGAGGTTTTACCCTTTGGAGTCATAAATTCTGGATTTTTGCAATAGCCTCCTACTTAGTCTACTTTCTACTCTTGCCTTGTTATAATCTATCTATTCTCACAAAGGGATCCTCCAAAAATCTTAGTCTTATCATGTGATTCTTCTGCTCAAAATTCACTTTCAAAAAAAAAAAATTCACTTTCCAGCTCCTTTAGGGAAAAGTCAAGGACTTTTCCATGACTTAAAAGTTCCTATGTCCTTGAAACTATCTCCTACATGAAAACCAGCTCCCTTGATAATTGCTTGTGTTTTTGAGGCCCATCACCTTCCTGGCCATTGCACTTTGGACATTGTTTTCCTTTTAATTTTCCTTTACAGTGTTTGTCTTTTGAACTGAATATAGTATTCCTAGGATTATTGGACACCTCATAGCAGAGCCTAATATTTCCTTCCTTGTTCTGGGTACTTGATTCTATTCAGCCCAGGTTTGAATTATCCCGAGAGAGAAAGATCATGTTCTAGTTCCTGATTTACATGTTGTTTATGGCTATGGGAATTTTCCAGGTCTAACACACGCACACATGCACACCAATATATAGTTTCAGTCTACTTGTAAGGGGGAAAGTAGGGGGAAAAGAAGGCATAAAGAGGATTTGATACTAGGGAGTGAAACTTAGGACAAAAATCAAGGCTCTCTTGGTGTTAGGAGAAGTATCACCAACACAAACTTGTTCTGGTTCTTTGAATGTTTATCTTATTTTATTTATTTATTTATTCATTTATTTATAAAGATTTTATTTATTTATTTGACAGAGAGTGAGTGAGTACAAGCAGAGGGAGCAGCAGGCAGAGGGAGAGGGAGAAGCAGACTCCCTGCTGAGCAGGGAGCCGGACGCAGGACTCGATCCCAGGACCCCGAGATCATAACCTGAGCCAAAGGCAGCCGCTAAACCGACTGAGCCACCCAGGCGCCCCTGGTTCTTTGGATTTTTAAAAGCTAAAATCTATTTTTAATGTAATGAGATTTACATTGTCTCCTGTAAACGGAACACAGGGGCAGGCCCTGTTGGTAAAGATGGAAAACAGAGGATATAAGAGGAATTGCATGTCATGGGTTTCTTTCTCACAGGACAGACTGTCTAGTTAGGGGTGGCATCCATGCCTGAAACAGAGAAAACGAAACAGCCTGAGAGCAGACACAGTGTACCATAAAATGAGCAACAGACACAGGGGGGGCGAGGACTGGTAAATCAAGGGCTGATTACAGTGCACGGGTGTTCGTGTTCCACTCAGTAAATATTTTTTGAATACCTACTGTCTGTGAATGACTGTGCTGAGTTCTGTGGAAATGTACAAAAAGAATCCAACATTGACCCAACCCTCTATGTCTGTGGTCCAGTGGAATGCAACAGAAAGCAGCTCTGGGAGTTTGTAAAGACTTGGGTAGATGAATGAAAACTTTTTTTTAAGAAGAAGGGACATAAAATTACACTTCGGCGTGATCTCAACTATGTAAAAAGTTCCCAGAAGTTTAGAAGAAAGTAGGCTAAAATGTTGAAAAATGTTAATCATGTCAGGGTGGAATTAGGGTGATTCCCTCCCCCTGGCCCACCCCGCCCCTGCTCTGCCTAGGCCCAATTTCTTTATACTTTTATGTGCTCACCAAATTTTCTATTGTAAGATGCATCATTATGTTTTATAATCATTAAAGAAATAAATTCTGCCATTTTACTGACTTTCTTGTCTTTCAGGATAATAAAGACTTGGTCCCTGATCCTGAGGTCATTTCTTAGCCTTTATTCTTATTGTCCTAACTTCTTCCTTTTTTTTTTTTTAAACACATACTGGACTTCTATGGATTTGTACTTATCTAGTTCTTCCAGATCTTGCATTTCTCTCTCTGCCTCCCTAGCCCCCCAGTTTGCATATCTAAAGCTCCACCCTTTGCCCTTAGCCCTCTCTGGGACTGCCCCGTGCACAGGCTAAGATATCTCAAGTGTAGCACCTGTGACTTCATGACATTCAAATTCTCAGGCGCGTCAGGAGTCAGGTGCTCCTCTGTAACACACATGTGCTCTGGCCCTCCCACGTCAGGTCGCTTTTGAAGACAATGTAAGACTGTGGGGCAGAGAGACAGGACTGGGTCCTATCTGAGCCTCCGTTTCCTCACTTGTGAAATTGCACCTCGGGTTATTACGAAGCTTTGAAGAGTTAAAATATGTAAAATGCCCAGCATGGTGCCCACATGCAACAGCTGCTCCAGGAATGTTCTTTCCCTTCTTTTCCCCTTCCTCCACTTCTACCATCTGCCTGAATACAAGAATGACAATCTTCAGGGCATATTGTCTGCCGTTCTTATTATATACATCTATTAAAGATCCAGTTAATCTATTTTGGTTGCCATCAAAGCAAAGGATTGCCATCAAAATGTCTATTTATGCAAACAGAATGGAGTACTTTATTGATCCACCAATTAGCAGTGTTCTACTATTTTGGTCTAGTCTCAGCTTTCGGGAGTTTCTTCTGCAGTTAGCAGAATGTCAGTGAATAAACAAATAAAATAAATGTATTGTGTGGGATTAAAACAGTAGCGAAAGGGATTATTGAAATTACTTAGTCTCATTTGTATGGTTTTGCTAATGCTTGTTTTAGCTGTTTTTCTACCATTTATGAAGTTTGAGGACAGTAGAGTCCTAGGAAACTGCCCTGACAGCCTACACTACAGTACTGAAAATAATTATGATTTATCTTGCCAGAGGATAGTTTTCTCTTCCCACCCTAATGTTAAAGTGAGAGGCAGTGTGGTATAGTGGGGAGCGTTTTGGACTTGGAGTCAAAAGAGCTGGATTTGCATTCGGCCTCCAAAGACTGGGAAATAATTCCTTCTTTATAGAGCTAGTATGAAGATTAAGTGAATTAGCATCTATGGAATAAGTTTTTAGAAAATGCTAGGGATATAAGTCATTATTTCTTATGCTGATAAACAAATCATTCAGAAATGTCTGTCTCTAGTCTTCTTGATGTAGCTAAATATTTATTTTGTTTTCCACCATGTTTGCCCTTTAAGAAATAGCAATGAAAGAAAAAGAAATAATTATCTTAAAAAAAAATTAGCGGCCAAAGAGCCTCAGCTACTCTATCTTTTGTCACTTAGCAAGTGCATGGCTTAGAGTGGATGCTCAGTAAATATTTATTGAATGAGTAATGAATAAAAGAGATTTATCCCACTCTTGTGAGAGGAATAAAATCGTGATGACTTTTTAACACAGAGAGAGCCAAAATTCACTCACTGACCATTCTTGAAGAGGAACCAAGAAGCTGTGACCAACTAGGCTTGGAGCCCGGTGAACACTGTGTACAATACATGTTATTAGGTTTCAGGTTGGCTTCTAACTCTTAGTTTCAACTAACCTGCATTTTTTAATTAATGAACTTTAACATTTGCTGAGTACTTTGTAGTTAACGAAGCGTTTTCATTTCGGTATCTCCTTTAGAACTGTCCTAATCCTTCATTATAGATGAGGAAATAAAATTCAGACATTAAGTAACTTGTTTAAGGCAGCAAGGAAGGTATGAAGCAGAATGTGGCTGTGAACTCAGGTCCTTTGGGGCCAAGCCCAGGGCGCCATGACCTAAGACTCCTTCTGCTAGGGCTGCTGTTCATGTGGTGCCTCTGAGTTTCCCCCGGACCTGGGATGAGACACCGGGAGGCAATTTGGTTTGGGAGGTGCGGAGGGGGAAGCTGCCTATTCTACAGTCACTTACTGAGCCATCTGCTCTCTCTTCCTCTTCAGAAATGATGCATTTGTTACTGTGGGCTGCTTTTGCCGAATCCTTGGATTATGTCATTTTCCCTGTATGTCACATGTGGGGCATTTGGTGACATGCAACTCAGCCTACATTGGTTTCCCTATGTAATGTGATAGATATACGCACATTTGCTTTCCTTTCAGTGTCTGAATGGCTGTAATGCCATTTAGACAAGAGTCACATGCCTTCACAACAATAGGAGACTTCACATTCCCAACTTCCCCTTTTGTACAGTGCTAATAGAAATTGGAGGAGAAAAATTGCTCACACACATACACACAACGAAAACAAACCAAAGGGACCTATTGATTAGATGGGACACTGGTCAACCATGTCACTTAGTTTTGTATCAGTAGCAACAAGTGTGTGTGTGTGTGTGTGTGTGTGTGTGTGTGTGTGTGTGTGTTGCGGGGGGGGGTTGTCTGTTATTTTACAACTTAGTATCCAGACTTACTCATACTTAGTAATCATTATTAACAATGATCCTGGGACAATTTATAAGTGAACCGGTGGCGGAAAGGCTCTTCTGTGTGGGTGGGAGAATTAATTTTTATTACTGTAGTAGCATCAGTAAGATGACGGATGATTAGGAACCAACAGACTTGAGTTAGTGCTGCAGCTCCTCTGCCTTATGACCCTCCGGAAGTAATTTTACCTTCTTAGGCCTCAATTGTTCCATCTACAGAATGGTGAATGCAAAAGATTTTTTTTGGATATTCTAACTCTGTGGCTCTATAAGCATGTGATTTTGTGATGTGGAAATTAGGGACGACATGCATGGGACACATTTTCAGGGAATGGGGAAATGGCTCCAAACATTCGTTATTCTCTCTGTGAGTAGAGGGATGGATGATAGGAAGGATCTCAGGCTGTGAAGATCTCTCCAAGCATAAGATGGAGTGTGGAGTTTATTGTTTCGATATAAAGCCTATATGAGGCAACATTTGGGCAACAAAAGGCTGGAAAAATTCCATTTCTGAGAATGTGTTTATCCCTCTATGGTTTATTAGGATATTTAGAATCTCCGAAAACTTGAGGGGTGGTAGCTTATCTCAGACTGGATTTATGAATTGATTATTTCTTCTTTGAATATATAATGAGTACTTACTATGTGGCGACTGCTGTGCTGAGGACTCAAGGGTGAATTTAATTCATTACCTGACCTCAAGCGGAAACTGTGTGGAGAGGGGTATATGGGAACTCTCTGTACTTCCTGCTCAACTTTTCTATAAACCCAAAACTGATCTAAAAAAAAAAAGTCTATTAAAAAATGATGGGGCCTAATCAAAAGGACACAGGTACCAGCTTGAAGTGCCTCCCATTCTGGGACAATATGAATATCAAAATAATGATTTTGATTGATTATAATCCCTTGAATAAAATAGAAATCCGTGAGCCCACACTGATTAAATAAATAAATGAATAAAAAATGAACAGGTGGAGATTGAAAAGCTCTCCCTTATATGCCAAGTAATAAATGTAGAAAGAATTATGTAATTAAAAGATCACCATTTGGCAATGATCAAAAAGAAGGGAAATGGAAACTCTTGTACACTACTGGTTGGAATTTACTCTTGTCAGCTGTCTTGAAAAGCAAGATAACAATATTTAGTGTGCGTACATCCTATGGTTCAGCAATCCCACTCCAGGATGTAAATTCCTACAAAGGGACAAAAGGAAGCTGTATAAGTATGTAGTAGAAATTTGAAGGTATGTTTGACTTTCTTCCTGCAGAGGATGAGTAAATGAGATATACTGGATGGATATTATAAAATATTATGTGGTGATAAAAACCAATAAACTTTAATAGACTCAGCATAGATATAGATTCTACACACACACGCACACACTCACACCTCCCCCCCAAATAAAGTGCATATTGTTGTATGAGAAACTGACAAATTCTTTACCCAAGTGGTTGTACCATTTCACACTCAGATCAGCAGGATATATGACAATTCCGGTTCCTCCACATCCTTACAAATACTTGGTGTGGTCAGTTTATTTAATTTTAGCCATTCTAATAGATAAGGGGTGGTATCATTTATTCTAATGACTGATGCTGAACATCCTTTTATGTGCTTATTTTCCCTCTACATATCTCCTTTAATCAAATATTTTGCCCATTTTTAAATTGGGTTCTTCGTTTTCTTATTTTTGAATTTTGAGGTTTTTTTTTTTTTTAAAAGATTTATTTATTTATTTGAGAGAGAGTGAGAGTGAGCAAGGAGGAGGGGCAGAAGGAGAGAGAGTCTTTTAAAAAAATTCTTTTTATTTTTATTTTTTATTGTGTTATGTTAGTCACCATACAGTACATCATTAGTTTTTGATGTAGTGTTCCATGATTCATTGTTTGACTATAACACCCAGGGCTCCATGCAATCTGTACCCTCCTAAATACCCACCACCAGGCTTACCCATCCCCCCACACCCCCGCTTCTAAAACTCTCCGTGTGTCTCCCTGGAATCTTAAGTAGACTCTGTGCTGAGTACAGAGCCTACATGAGGCTTGACCTCAACACCCTGAGATTACGACCTCAGCCAAAAGCCAAGAGACAGCCACTTAACCGACTGTCCCACCCAGGTGCTCCTTGAATTCTGAGTTTTTAAATATACTCTAGGTTGAAGTCCTTTGTCATATATTGTATTCATATAGATTTTGCATTTACATATCCTATATATACTTATGTTTAAAATATGCTTGTATTTCTGTATACTTGTATTTGTGCTCTAATATAAGTACTTTGCAAAGATATTTTCCTAGTCTGAGATTTGTCTTTTCATTCCCTTAACAATGTCTTTTAAAGAAGTTTTGAATTTTGATGAAGTCTAAGTTAGCATTTTTCCCTTTTAGGAATTGTGCTTTTGTTTTCCTATATAAGGCATATTTGCCTAAACTAAGGTCACAGAGATTTTCTCCTATATTTTCTTTTCTAAATTTTATAGACTTAGGTTTCACACTTATATTTATGATCCATTTTTACTTAGTTTTTGAATACAGTGTGAAACATGAATCAAAGATCATCTTAAAAATATAAATATTTCGTTGTTATAGCACCATTGGTTGAAACGTGATCCTTTCTCCAGTGAATTGCCTCTAAATCTAATTCGTTAAAAATTAATTGCCTAGAATGTATGGGCCCATTGCTGGACTCTTTTCTGTTCCATTGATCTAGTTCTCTATCATTTCACCAATAATACACTGTTTTGATTGCTATAGCTTTATAATGAGTCTTTAAATCAGGTAACGTTAATCTTCAAACTTTGTTCTTCTTTTTCAAATTTGTTTCAGTCAGTCTAGGTTCTTTGCATTTTTATATGAATTTTAGAATTGAGTTGTCAATATCTAGAAAAAAGCATGCTAGAATTTTTATTGGGATTGCATGAAATCTATAGATCAGTGGAAGAAGAGCTGACCCCTTGCCAATATTGAGTCTTACAACCTCAATGAGGTGTAATTCTCCATTTATGTTCCCTTCATTTCTCTCAGTAGTGTTTTGTATTAAGCATTGCTCACATTCTTTCAGATTTATCCCTAAGAAATTCTTTATTTTGATATGGTAAAATCTAACAGTATATGTATATATATTTTTACATTATAGTTTGTGCATTATGGATCTTTTTTTTTAAATTTTTTATTTATTTTCAGCATAACAGTATTCATTGTTTTTTCACCACACCCAGTGCTCCATGCAATCTGTGCCCTCCCTAATACCCACCACCTGGTTCCCCCAACCTCCCACCCCCCGCCACTTCAAAACCCTCAGGTTGTTTTTCAGAGTCCATAGTCTCTCATGGTTCACCTCCCCTTCCAATTTCCCTCAACTCCCTTCTCCTCTCCATCTCCCCTTGTCCTCTATATTATTTGTTATGCTCCACAAATAAGTGAAACCATATGATACTTGACTCTCTCTGCTTGACTTATTTCACTCAGCATAATCTCTTCCAGTCCTGTCCATGTTGCTACAAAAGTTGGGTGTTCATCCTTTCTGATGGAGGCATAATACTCCATAGTGTATATGGACCACATCTTCATTATCCATTTATCCGTTGAAGGGCATCTTGGTTCATTATGGATCTTAAGGAAGATTTTCATATCCCTAGGTGACAAAGCTATTCCCATGTTTTATTCTGCTAGCCTTACCATTTTACCTTATACAGAAAGGTCTTTAATCCATTCTGAGTTCGCCTTTGTAAATGATGTCAGGCATGGGGAGTCCAACTTTATTTCTATAGCGAGCCATTCTTTCCAGTACCATCTAGATAAATTATTTTCTCCTTATTTTAAAATGCTTCTTTATCATATACCAAGTTTCTATACATACATGGGTTTATTTCTGAGTTCTCCATTTGGCTTCATTGACCTTTTTGACCTTCACCAGTACCCTACTGTTTTAATTATAGTAGATTTTTAAGTATGTCATTTCTGGTTGGAGGAAATCGCTCCCTCCGTTCTCTTCTTTTTCAAAGTTTTACAAGCTATTTGAGGACTTTTATAACTTCAGGTTTGTATGGTTTGTTTAAATGTTTTTAAAAAGCTGGAATGTTCTTTGTGATCATAGATGAAGTAGGGAGAATTGATGAGGTTACTCATCTCTTTGTGAACCTGGCATAGCACTCCTTTTACTTGAATCTTCTTTGATGTCTCTTATTAGGAGTTTTCCTTTGTTCTTTGCCTTAAATGGTTTGCCAATAATATTTCAAGCCTTCACTAATGGACTCTATTTGTGTGTTGGGCATTCCTTCAGCATTCAGGCAGGTAGTTTACAACTCTGTCTTAGCCTTCACTTCCTGCTTGTACAGTCTCAGGTCAGAGGTGATAAATTAGGTCTTTCCTGGGTGTGTTCATTGCTATGTATGTGCACATGGCTTTCTGGATTACAGGAATATGTTGGAGCTTTTCAAAGCCCCTTATGGACCAGAACCAGATTTTTTTTTTTTAAATGTTTTTAAGGTCACCTTCTTATTGGCACCTACTCTTATCAACACTATAGGCAGCCCCATTTTAAATGGTGGCCACTGAGTGTTTTAGACAAATACCTCAGGGAAAAGGCTGTTTTCATTGAGCAAGATTGGGCTCAGGTTGTATAAAGATAAGCTCTGCAAATGGGGGTTACTAGGGAAACTGCCAGACAGTTTTAATGGCAACAGTTCTCTGGATCTGGGGCTTCTGAGCAGCCCCAAACATGTCAGCCTCCTCTAGTCGGTGCAAGGTTGCTGGTATTCTTAGCTACCATGATCTCAAGGATGGTTCCAAGGCTACCATGGACATAAACTCATCCTTAGATTGTTGCACGTCTTTGGTTAATCTCCAGAGTTCTGAAAAAGTTGATTTTGTACCTCCCCTCCATTTCTTCCCTGGTTTTCTTGTTGATTTTATGGAGGAAGATTCAGAGGTTCTTAATTCATCATTCTGGAAGTCAGTCTCTGTTAGATGCTTTTAAAAACTCCATTGAAATAATCATGATTTTTTTTTAGTTATTTAGTATTTTGAGTTACAATGATAGATTTCTCTTGCATTTCTAGGGAAAAATCCTTATGATTATGATATACAATTTTAAAATATATTTTTGAATTCAGTTAAGTTAATATTTTATTTTATTCCATAGAATTTTTGCATCTATATTTGTAGAGGCACCAGGCCAGCATTTTTATTTGCTTGTTTCAATTTCATCCATTTTTAAGGCTTGATTATATTAGTCTCAGATAATGAGTTAAATTGTTTTATCTTATTTTCTATATTTTTGGAAAAACTCTTGTAAGATAAAGATGATCTGTTTTTTGAAAGCTTGGCAAAATGCACCTATAAAATCAGGGTACCTGGATGGCTCAGTCAGTTAAGCATCTGACTCTTGATCTCAGCTCAGGTCTTAATCTCAGGGTCATGAGTTCAAGACCCAAGTTGGGTTCTCAACTGGGCATGGAGCCTACTTTAAAAAAAACGTACCTAATAAAATCAACTGGGCTGGGCAAAATTTGGGAGAATATGCCAATTTCCTGAATGAATGATTGTGGTGAGATTTAAGTTTATTTCCTATTTTTTTGGTCATGCTTTACTCTTTTCCTCTTTTTTTATTACTCTCTGATTCTCAAAAACCTAGTTTTTGCACTGGAACAAAATATCACAGAAAATTTTCTGATGATGACTTCTGTTTCTTGCAGAACATTATTTTCAAAACTTTTTTTCTTTTAATTTTTAGGATAATAGACTTCTTTCTTCTGCATTATTTTATTTTTTTTTCTAAAGATTTTATTTACTTATTTGACAGACAGAGATCACAAGTAGGCAGAGAGGCAGGCAGAGAGAGAGAGGAAGGGAAGCAGGCTCCGTGCTGAGCAGGGAGCGGGGCTCAATCCCAGGACCCTGGGATCATGACCTGAGCTGAAGGTAGAGGCTTTAACCCACTGAGCCACCCAGGTGCCCCCTGCATTATTTTTTATAAGTCTCATGTTGCATATTTGTATGTTATTTACTCATTTTCCTATGAGAGAGGTATCATACGGAGGTTTTTACAAGAGAGAGATTGCACAGCTTCTTCTTCTGTTTCCTATGCCAAATCCTTTCTTAGATCTACAGTTGGTTGCATGCAAATTTGAGCCCAATTCTAGGTATTTGTCCAGCATACATGTAGTGTGGTTCTGCTCACCAAAGTGCTATCTTCTGCTTTCTCTTTCTGGTTTGTTGATGCTTTTGAAACAATGGAATAAAAGACAAGCTACAGTCCACCAAATGAGCTGTAGGGTGTCAGGGCTCTTTCTTTTTTGCACCTGCCTACTGTTCTTTCCTAGGAAAGAATTTCCATTCCAGCATGAAATCACTGTTAGTTTTGCTTTCTTCGTGAAATACCATTTCCCCCTTTTAACAGTCTTTTCCTAGAAGTACTTTCTCTGAACGAATGTGGAAAGAAGAGAGGGTTGAAAGAAAAGTCATAGAAAAGGAATATCATAATATCAGAGGAATAGATGCTCAACAATCTGATTGGCCCTGATCCTAGTTTTCTGAGCCAGGGAAGAGATTGTGAATGAGAGACAAGTGCCTTCATATTTTATTTCACGTCGTTTGGACTTTTTATTTATTATTACTGGTGTTCTGAAGCAGAAGGAAGCCACTGGTTGTCTTTCTCAATCCAGCTCCATAGGTCTTGTAGATACTGAAAATTTCTCCCAGATTCTGGCAACCAGCTTGCTGCATGTCTCAGTTTTCAGACTTGTTTTTAATTTTGGACTTCTCCTCTCTTGGTAATTTTACTGGGCTGCTGGAAGTAACTACATTAGGGATTGCTGATTTGCTTCCACTTTAAAAAGGAATTCCATTGCAAATGAATTTAAAAATAATTTTTCAAGTTATATTAGGAATAGTTGAGGTTCACTTTCAAGTTGCTTTAATGTACAGATTAACCTGTGGAGGATTTTCATTCTTTTTTTTTTTTTTAAAGATTTATTTATTTATTTGAGAGAGAGAGAGAGAGAAAGAGAGAGAAAGCAGGGGGAAGGAGAGAGAGAGAGAGAAAGCAGGGGGAAGGAGAGAGAGAGAGAGAGAAAGCAGGGGGAAGGAGCAGAGGGAGAGGGAGAGCAAGAATCCTGAAACAGACTCCCCACTGGGTGCGGAGCTCCATCTCAAGACCCTGAGATCAGAACCTGAGCCAAAATCAAGGGTCGGCTGCTTAACCAAGCCACCCATGCGCCCTGGGTTTTCATTCTTAGGATATTTATTCTTTTCTTTTTGGAATTTTAAGTCACAACTTAACATAAATTGTACTTAAAAATCTCTGTTTTACATTTTTGTTGTTGGTATGAATACACTGTTTTTGTTTTAATTTCTGACTACTTTTAATGATATGGAAATGGTATTGAGAAATACTATAGGTGTGTGCTTTATTTTATCACTGACTACTTTGTTCAGCTCCTTTACCAATAAGTTATTTACCAATAACTTTGGTAATTTTATGGTTGATTAAAAAATTTTGTATACAATCAGATTATTGGAAATTAACATTTTTTGTTTGTTTCTAACATCTTGAATTATTTAAGTGTCCTTGCATTTGTGAGAAACTGAAATGCAGTATTAATTAGTAAGCAGTGACAATGGCATTTAAATTTAGTTTCTGGTGTTAGAATACCTGTAATGTTTTCCTCAGTTACACAGAATGCTAGCTCTTGGTTTTAAGTAGATACTCCTTTGCATTGAATATCTTTCCACATTGCAAGGATTTAATAACATTTGGTGAAGTCAAAGGGAAATAGCTTTCTACTCCTATATTTTATGTTTAAAACTTATAAATAAGTTCTAATGTTTTTTGGAAACCCTTTGGGTGTATATTTAAATATGGTTCTTATTATTTACACTATTAATGTGGTATATTGTTTTGATAATTTTTCTTTTTTCTTATGTGGAATATTCCTTAAATTCCTGCGACAATTCCCACTTGTTCATTGGTTTCTTGTTTTTTTTTTTGTAGTGAAGAGCTGAATGCTTTTGCTAATATTTTGTTTATCATTTTTGAATGCATATTAATAAATGAAATTGGCCTGTAACTTTTTTTTATTATATTTATCACGCTGTAGAGCGAAGATCATAGTTTACTTATGGTCTTATCATTTTTGCTATGTTCAAAGGTGGTTTATAATACATTGATATTATTCCCTGATCATTTTAGATAATTTATCTATAAACTCATATAATCCCTCTGCTTTCTTTGATTTTATCTTCCATTTGTTTTTCAGTTTTTGTTTGTCACATTTTGTAAAAAGAAATTATTCATTACTTGAAATTCATTTTCATACAACTGTGTATTCACTCATTTTATTTTGTATTTTGATTAGTATTCTTTCTCACTTCTATTTAATTTATTTGCATTTTACTTTTGATTAAATTTTTGCTGTTGATCTATCTGTTTTTAGCAAGTCAGATCATGATTTTATTTTTCAATTACACATCTGTTCAATTTTCCAGTATGCTTGTTTAATTTTATTTTTCCTTTTCTTGTTTTTGTTTGGGTTGCCTTTTTATCCTTTAAAATATTCAGCTGACTTTCTTTAATTTTAGATGAATAACATCCTGACTTTTTCCTCTAAGAGTTACTTATGGCTGTGTTGAGTTTTCAAGGACACCATTTTCTGTATTATCTGCTGTTATATTCTTAATTATCTTTCTGTAAATGCATTGTGTTTATAGGATTTCTTTTATGCATTAAAAGTTCTTTTTCATCCTGTTGTTATTAATTTCATAATGGCAACGTTTGTGGCTTGTTCTGTATACAACTTAGTCAGAATACCTAAAGTTTGTATTACTTGGGGGATGGTGAGCTCTGTTGTTAAACTTTGAAGAGGAGTGATGGATGAAGAGCATATTTAACTCTCCTTAGCTATTTTAAGGTCAAGGTTATTATAGCATTATTAAAGCTAATGTATGAAAAACAGAATTACCAATGTATCTCTGTGGGTTACACATATGATAAAGAAACTGGTGAACAGCTATATTATGCTATAAGAACTTTTTTTTAAAAAGATTTTATTTATTTATTTGACAGAGAGAGGAGACACAGCCCGAGAGGGAACACAAGTAGGGGGAGTGGGGAGAGGGGGAGTGGGAGTGGGAGCAGAAGCTTAACAAATGAGCCACCCCAGCGACCCATGCTATAAGAACTTTTCTATGAAGCTCATTTTCTTAATTATTTGCTACAGCATTTCATCATTTATAGAGCCATTTTTGTAGATCCTTTCATTTGATCCCTCTAAGAACTCTATGAGAAACAGGCAAGTCGGCATGTGCTGTTAATCCATTTTACACATGAGGACATTAAGGCTCATGGAAGTCAATGCCTGACTTACATCCCCAGCTTCACCAGTGGAGTATCAGGAAGTAGAACCCAAGTCCCTTGCCTCCTCGTCCTATGCTTACTGCACAATGTCACAGTCCTCCAGGTCCGAAAATGAAAGCCTGCAATGTGGCTTCTTTTCTAGTAGTTGGCTACAAATGACACATAATTTTAATAACATATGCTTATTTCCAGAGAAAGGATTTTACTCCCATTCTATGCCAGTGTTATTTTAATGTGTGACATTACATAGCAGGCTGCATACTCTTACATGAAAAAATTTTAGGCAAAAATGTTTGCATGTATCTATTTTTGCAGATCCATTCTAATTTAAGGAGTCATGATGATTGAAAACCTGTATTTCAGAACAAATTAGAATTAAAATTTCTGTTATATCTTGACTTTTACCTCCTTTGAAGCCAATGTAATTCTGATGGAATCTAGGGAAACATTTTAAATTTCTACCGTGAATTTCATGAATGAAGTCACAGGACAGGTGTGTGTGTGCTGGAATCCTATACTTTCCTTCCCAACTTGCTGTATCAAGGAACTGAGTACTTCAGCTCCTTCTTAGGCCTGAGACATAGTTTAACAATTGTAGTGATAATAAAACCTATTCGTTCCTCTACTTAGCACTTTAAAGTTTATAAAACCAATTCTCAGATACTCTTTTTAAACTCTCATGAGAAAGACAGGCCAAGGATTAATAGTCTTATTTTATAAGTGAGGAAATTGACTAAGGGGTATGAAGGGTCCTGCCTAGATTCACAGTGGGTGGAGTTCTGGCTTAAACCCCTATCTTCTAGCTTATTGCCTAGGACTCTTTTTACCACTTGTACTGCCTTCCATTTGGTCAGCAGGGAGATCTCTTTGAGAACCAGAATGCTAGAAGTTTAAATTATTCCAGACTATAATAGCAAAATCATCGAGCACTTCACAAGTCTGAAAAATCAGAAGGAAGCAGTTTTTTTTTTTAAGACTTATTTTTATTTATTTGAGAGAGAGGGGAGGTGCAGAGGAGAGGGAGAGAGAATCCTCAAGCAGACTCCCAGCTGAGTGCAGACCCTGATGTGGGGCTCCATTTCAGAACCCTGAGATCATCATTTGAACCTAAGAGTCAGATGCTTAATACCACCAGGTACTCCTAGAAGGAATCTTTTTTTTTTTTTTTTTAAACCAGAAGTTGTGAAATACCTCAGGATGAAAATGTAAGGTGTTTTACAGTTCAATGTAGAACTTAAAAAAAATTAAAAACAAATGAAACATATACCTATCCAACTTCATTGACATTATTTTCATAGTGAATAATCAGTTTTGATTTTTTGTGTGTGCCGTGTTTTTAGGTACCTATTGCACGAGCTCAGCTAAAATGCTCACATGCATAAAGACATGAGCACACACATGAGACAGATGTACATGTTCATATCCTCAGATAGGCGTGTGCTCCTATGTCTTGAAACATTTTCTGGTGAGATTCCCCAGCACCTCAGAGAATTAGAACTGCCTCTGAGAAAGAATCAGATGCTTTCTCCCAGGTCACATCCGTAGACAACATGAACACAAAGATTGCCTTCCAGAGTTTTAGGGAAAAAATCTGGCCAGTTCCCTGGATGGGCAAATAAATCAGGGTGCACTCAGCATTGTTTGCATGGGGTGAAGTGATTGGTGGGGGTGCCTCTCCCTTCTGAATGTAGTCCTAGGGCTGCAAAGTTATTTCTTTTCTTTTTAACCTTATCACGATCCCTAACTGTCTAACAGGGTCCTTTTTTAAAAGGGTACACTTGGTTAACACTGTACTTCAGACTAATAAATAATAGGCAGGAGGCCCAAGTCTTAGTTACACCAGTTGATGAAGCCTAGGTCAGGGATGTGCAAGGGCTTTTGTCATCATTGCTGGTTCTTCTTCTGGTCTTCATGCTCATGACGTCATTGGTGTGGCAGTCACGATAACTGCTCAGCTGTCCAGTCAAACATTTGATACGGTCATTCCCTTGAAGGTCAGTAATGATCCCCTAACCACCAGATTCAATGCCCTGTTGTTGGTCTCCACCTTCCCAGAAGTCTCAGCTTCTCCAGGGGAAGCAAACAGTCACTAGAGGGAGGAAACACAGGTTTGGGAATGATGGGAAGTGAGAAGAGCCTTATGCATGGTAAGGCAGAAATCAGGGAAACCAGACCATGTCTCAAGGTGGAGAAAGAAGATTGAGACAGAGACTCTTGATTTCAAATTAGACATCCAGTTATGGGAATATGAGTCCCAAAGCATTGGGCTCGGGGACCTGGTGGCTTAAACTTTCGATCTCATGCCAGGACTGATCTAACACTAGAGCATTTATGTCCAGAAGAAAAATATAATGCAGGTCTCAGATTTGAGCTACATATATACTTTTCAGTAAGTTTCTAGTAGCCACATTTTTAAAAATGTATACAGAAATAAGTGAAATGAATTTTAATAATGTGTTTTATTTAATCCAACATATACTGAATATTATTGTTTTAACATGCCATTGGTAAAACATTATTAATCAGATTTTTATATTCTTTTTTTTCATACTAAGCCTGTGAAATCTCGGTTTATTTTACATTTATAGCACATCTCAATTTGGGCTAGCCACATTTGAGCACTTCATAGCCATATATGGCTAGTGGCTCCCCTATTGGATAGCACAGATCTAGAGCCCAGGGGGCAAGACTCAGCTTGTGAGTGGGAGTTCAGTGGCCTTTGCTAGGGAAGGAATGACTTGGACTTCTGGGGACTGGAAGCAGGGAGCCTGCTAGCTGCCAGATTAATTTCACAAAAGGAAGATCTTAGCATGTCCTTCGATATGCTCAAAAGCATTTACTATCAAATAACAAGAACAACATCCTTCTACTTTTCCCTTATTGCATGTTGGAGTATCCGGATTCCTCAGTGTGACATTGGCAGTCCTTCTCTGTGTCTATTTGACCTGTACTGATGGTGTTTTCTCCTTCCATTCTCCCTTCATCTGTGATTTACCATCTCTGTTTTTTAAAATACAACAGAAGTCCTCCCTTGTAACATGTTTAGTTAACTAGTTTATTGGAAAAAGTCATTGAAAGAAAGACTTAATAAAAATGTATAAACTTAGGGGCACCTGTGTGGCTCAGTGGGTGAAGCATGGGACTCTTGATTTTGGCCCAGGTCTTGACCTCAGCGTCATGAGATCGGCACCCTGTCCGGTTCTAAGCTGCGTGTGGAGCTTGCTTGGGATTCCCTTTCTCCATCTGCCCCCCTCCCCTACTTGTGCTCTCTCTCTAAAAAAAAATAAAGTATAAAAATGACATATACCTCAAACATTTTATTTTTATACTTAGAAGATATATTGTATATTCATATGAGGAAGGGATAGGACATTTCTTTTTTGTTTGTTTGAGAGAGAGACGGGGAGAGGGGGAGGTGTGGAGCCAAACTGGGGCTTGATCTCACAACTCTGAGATCATGACCTGAGCTGAAATCAAGAGTCAGATGCTCAACCCACTGAGCCATCCAGGCACCGTGGGACAGAATATTTCTTCAAGTGTGAATCATCTTACTGAAGTTCTTTCTAACATTTCTTGCATAAACTAACTCATAATGCATCGTATATATTAACCCTATTTAAAAGACAATCTGATTATAGATCTTTGTGGATTTTTACTATTTTCTCCAAAATCTTTGTAGTTGTCGTGGCCACATCTATATTGTTAGCACAAGTTTTTAGCCCCTTACCTTTAAGGAGTCCTTCCAAAACATTCAACTTCATTTGCATGGAAACAACAACTCTCTTTTCAGGTCATATTGGTTTATGTACTATTTAATTAAATTATATGTTACAATGACAGTTACATCTGGCCTAAATAGGTTCAGCAAGAAACATAGCTGGCTCATGGGAGGCATACAACTCATCTGGCGGAAGTAGATGTGAACAGATGTTTCAGGGTAGCCTACCGGCCCTGAGTACCAGCATGTTACAATAGGGCTTACAGAGGGAAGGGAGGATGCTGGTAGATCAGGTGAGCTGGTTCACAGATTCTAGGGATTATTTTGTCAATTCTTGTTGGTCTGCCTTGCCCTGCCTCTCCTCCTGGTATCCCTTTGTTTTCATCTCCAAACCCTTGTGGTAGAAAATCTTTGGTAGATTTTGGTATGCAGAAGACTGGTCCCCAAAAGAGATCCATAATCTAATCTCTGGAACCGGTGAACATGACAAATGGGATTTTGCAGGTGTGATTAAGTCAAAAATCTTGAGATAGGGAGATTATCCTAGATTATCTAGGCAGACCCAATGTAATCACATGGGTCCTCAAAAGCAGAGAACCTTTCCTGTTCGTGGTCCCAGGGACAATTCTTCTATGGAAGAAAGACAACAAGGAGCTGAAATGTTGCTGCTTTGAAGCATGGATGAAGGGGGCCCCAAGCCAAGGAATGTTGGTGGTCTCTAGAAGTGAAAAAGGCAAGGGAATGGATTTTTCCCTACAGCCTCCAGAAAGGAATGTAGTCATGCTGACACCCTGATTTTAGCCCAGGGAGACCCAGGTTGGACTTCTAATTTACAGAACTGTGGGATAATAAATTTGTGTTGTATTAAAGCCACTAAGTGAGTGGTAGTTTGTTAGGAAATAGAAAACTAATACAAAATCTCTTCAGTTGTCCAGGCTTATCTCAATATCCTCTGTGAAGATTTTCTTGATACCCGTGATTGGTAGGAATTTTTCCTCTTTTAGACTTGCTATCCTTTTTATTATACTGACCTTAATTTTCCTCCTGCTGTAGTCATCAGTACTGACTACGGGCTCTTGATCAGCAGGGACCATACTTATTTTTATGCCATATATTTGGATAGTCTCTAGGTTTTGACTTCATACGGACCTGTCCTGTGCAACAGGGTAGCCACTAGCCACATGTGGCCACCTAAATGTAAATTAATTAAAATGAAATAAAGTTAAAAATTCCGGTTTTTTTTTTCATCTCATTAGCCACATTTTAGAAGCTCAAAAGCCACGTAGAGTTAATGGCTTCTGTATGGAGCAACACTGATCTAAAACATTCCCATTACTTCAGAAAGTCTTATTGGATAGCACTGTTGTAGACTGTTAGTTTTGGTGTACTTGAACAATAATTTCTTGACTCTTGTAGAGGTGTTTTGACTGGGATGTGTTTGAGGGCGATGATTATGCTCTGACCTTTCTTTCGAAAAGGAGGCTTTTGAAATACACATTTCAGCTGTATCAGTCAGGGTCCTGGAAGGGAAGCTGGAAGCTATGGCATTCCTTCAAAGGACGAGTGTTCAAGGACAGCAAAGTGTGGCTAAGAGTTTAGAGAACTAACAAAAAGTGTCAAGGCAGCCAGAGTTTAACAAAGTGGGAAGCTCTTACCATTTTGGGCTGGTGTGTTACTGGAGTCATGGCAAGTGTTATTCAACAGAACTGCAGTCCCAAATACAAGCAGCCTCTAACAGAGATGTGACCAAAGCAGAGAGAAGCAGGGAAGGGATTCCTTACCCTCTCTCTTCTCCTGACTGCCAGTGTCCAGCCGAACGCAACCTGGAGTCCGCCAGGAAGAAGCCTGGGAGAGACAGTCTGCGGGGTGAGCCTCCTGTGCGCAGAGCAGAGAGAAAGGCAGAGAGTGGATTGAGGGCAGAGGAAAAATAGAAAATAATTAGCACCGTGGTTAAGAGCATTACACCACATTCCTCAATTTAGAGATATTTATTTTAGAGGTAAGTGATTTAAAAAAAGGTTTCCTTTTCTAGAGCGATAGCTACATTTCAACATCGCAAATAATAACGCCATTTTGCTGTGACATTCTGGAAGACTGGAGTAAACTCTACCGTCTATGTGAGATCATCAGGCTTGCCTATCTGAGCTTCTCTTTCCCTGGCCTATAATTCTTATTTATATTTTACTTTGTCCTGTTTTATTTTTAACTTATATTTTCCCAATTTTACTGCAAGCATTTCTTTGTGTTTTCATTGTGAAATGAGTCAGGAATAAAACAAATAGATAAACGGCCTATTTTTTTTTTTTTTTTTAAACCCACAGAATCACCTAGCATTGTGTCTTGCCCACGGTTGGCTTGTTTAGTTAAGTGCAGACAAATTCAACCAGGCGGGTAAATAATTTATATGGTAATTTCTATTTCTACCCATAGCTAATACTGATTATTCTATTCCATGTCTGTTTCTCCTACCTGAAATGTCTGGGTAACTTCTAACTTTCTACATCCTCAGAGGGCATAATAAAGGGAACTTAAAACCGAAACTCTGATAATGCAAGTGAAGTTTTAACCGTATGAGTCACAAACTCAAAAAAGGAGTTCTTCCATCAGGCCCTGACTGTTTTGGTGAGAGTCGGGGACTTTTATGAGAGAATTTTACAGAACTAGGCAAGATGAAATAATAGCTGCCTAAAATGAATACGTGGCTGGAGATTAACAGTGTCATAATTTCACCTCTTTTCACATTCATTTTTTTCCCCCCACAATGAACTGCTCTGCTGAAGTCACAGATTCTTAGACACAAGGATGAGAAAGGACAGTTGAAAAGAATTCAGGCTTGTAGAAATCCTCTTCGGTTTCTGTGTTCAAGTGTTTAGTGTCTCATGTCCCTGAGATATTTTGCTATTTTAAAAACTGTGAACATAGAACATTCTAGGAATAACATAGATATTCATTCACTACCTCCCATCTCTTCACTCCTAAGTTTTCTACAGACTCATTAAATTGTGCTTTCATATTTTTTCAATGTCCCGAAACAATGAAAATTGTCAAATTCAGAAACTTAGCAAAAATTATCAAAATCTCCCTTTAGTCATATTTCTTTTTGGCAACATATTCTCAGTTCCCCTTTCCCATCTTTCTAATTGGTCATATATTATAAATAGGTTAGCATTTTGGATATTTACATTTTATTCCATCTGGCCATAATTCTTTTTCTTTTTAATTGGGGGCAAATTATATTTAATACATTTCATGGCAAGGCACAGCCTATCATAACATAGGTCTGTCTTTTGGGAGCTCATTGACAGAGTGTTATGAATTATAATTCAGACTTGTGAGATGGAATCTTTATAACAACTTGAATCTAGACTTGAGGTAAATATGTATTTTTTAAAAATTACAAAAAATACTGCTATTTGAAGGTATGCAGGGCTGCATTTCCTAAAATGGACTAGATTAAAAAATTAGTTTTCTAGATTACAAAGTTACTTTTGTTCACAAATATGAAATATTTTATGCATAACCTCATTTACAATACTATTTGATATATTTCACTTAATATTTCTTTACTAATAATCACAAATGGAAGGATTATATTAACTGTTACATGTTTTCACTTTTGCTCTAAATGGAATTTCCAGCTATTAAATTCTAAGGAAGAGAGGATTTCTTTGTTTTAGTCTGTTTATAGGAAGCCTTAAAAAACTGAGGATGGAGAAAATCATCAACATTAGAGTACTGCCTGGTAAGCCCTCAAGTTTGCTGGGAATTAATGGCCTCTACTCTGTTAAGCAGAAGGATAAAACCATCTTCAGGATTACAGCTGTAAAGAGAAGGAGGAAAACGTGCTTGAAGCTTATTGACCTTTTTCCAATTAATGTTTTTTTGTGAACTAACGTTAGTGGTGATACCTGCTTCAAATGCCTTCCTCTATTATCTTCACAGACTTGTATAAACTAAAGTTTCTCCCCCCACACTGTGATAATTTCCAATGAATTACTTGAAGATGTTGGATTTGGTTTCCTATGTAGAACTATGTGAAATTGCTGATATTTGATGATTTCTTTTAAATTACAAAAGTGGTTCAGACCACTATTATAGAGAATTTCTTATAAACACTAGGAAAAAATTCTGTAAATATAGATCCCTGTCCCTCCAGGTTGATGCCACATGTGTACGGTCTGAGAGAGCTGTTAGGAGTTGAAGCTAATTAAACAATCTTCTACACCAATGGAGATATCCCTCCTGGTTGACCTTGGTACATTAACCAAGATTTATTGGGCAACCAAATGATCAACCAATCTGTATTTCTCCTTCTGGTACATAAGTATATTATGAAGCACTTGGTCAGATATAATACTGCGTGAGATATAAAATTTCACATCTGTGGTCTTCTGTAGAGGAAGGCAGATGAAATTTGTTCTGTCTTGTTCTTGGTGAACTTAGGCACGCTCTTGTTTTGCTCCATTCAAGTATGATTGCCTTCTTCTTCTTTTTAAAGATTCTATTTATTTATTTATTTATTTGGGGGGGTGGGAGGGGGTCAAGGGGGAGGGAGAGGGAGAGAGAATTTGAAGTAGACTCCATAGTAAGTTTAGAGCCAACTGAGTCTCAATCTCATGACCTGAGCCAAAACCAAGAGCCCAGTGGTTAACCAGCTGAGCCATCCAGGTGCCCCCAATTGCAATCTTCTAATCCCTTCCTGGCTGTTAAGGGATTAAGTCCCAGCTCTAGTATTTGACCAATTTATTCTCCCCCAAGGGCACTTAGGCTGACTTTTGCTCTTTGGGGCTTTGCAAAATCAAAAAACTTTTCAAAACAGTCATGTAAGCCAAGGAAGATGCAGTGCTTTTTATCCAAAGGACACTTGCTACAGAGTTAAAGAATGCTATATAAGGTAAACCAACAATGCCTCAGTAGATGCTCAGAGCCTCTTGAGAACTCCGTCTTCCTTTCCTGTTGTACCAGAAAAGCAGCCCTGGCATCCAGAGTACAGTCAAGAGAAGGACACTAGGGATGGCACTGTGCTTTGCTGATGGAGTGTTTGCAGATTTGTACTCCCTAGAGCCAGAAAAGCCAGCAAATTTCTTTTATGTAAGTCAGTTGTATAGTTTCTTCACAACTGGAAGAGAGTCCTTTCAAGTGGCTTGAAATACAATGGCCCCTCTAATTATTCAGAATGAGGAGAAAGGAGAAAATGAAGCTGTAGGCTGGCCTCAGTCAGGGAAAGTAGACACTACCCACGGCCAATGCAACATTCATTGGAGTCATAATTTGGTGCAATAGTTAAGATTATCTATGAATAAACATTTTAAAGAATAAAGACATCCTTTTTCTTTAGTATTATTTTTTTCCTGATATTTCTTCTCTACCCAATTATATTTTTGGATTGAGATCTATATTTTTCCTGGTTACAGGGACTCATTTATTAAGGAAAAGGGTAGTGGGAGAGGGTGGTGGGGAAATGGACATTGGGGAGGGTACGTGCTATGATGAGTGCTGTGAAATATGTAAACCTGGCGATTCACAGACCTGTACCCCTGGGGATAAAAATACATTATATGTTTATTAAAATAAAAAAAATAAATTAAAAAAAAAGGAAAAGGGTAGGGAAGACATAGGCATTCAAAATTCCAGATTGCTGTGCATGCGTGTGTGTGTGTGTGTGTGTGTGTGTGTGATATGTATGTATGTACCAGCATTTTAAACATGCCTTCTGAACCCTTTTGGAGTTCATATAGCTTGCTGATGATCACACCTTTTTTTCTAGTACCTTCAAATAAAAATGCGTGTTGTCATCCTTTGCAGGAGCTGGTTACATTTACTGTTTCTCTTCCCTTTTTCATTTTAGCCAGTTCACGTAATGAAAAGGCTTTATTTTCTGTCTCCATTTCCTTACAGAAAGGCAGATGCCGATGTTTATAAATTTACAGGGTCTTGTGTAGCCTTGTTCCATACCTTTCTCTGAACAAGACACCTGTTTTCCTGACTATCCTTCATTTAAAAAGTTGGATTAGTGCCTTGCTGCCCTACTGCCCCTGGGCAGGGGAAACAAACCCCCTTATTTAGCTGTGTTGAGTTCAGTAAGGTTCACCAGTATTTCCCAAATAGGATCATTTTGTTAGAAATTGTCTGTTGGCTGAATGAAAATGCAACTCTGTTTTCATAACAGCCAAGGTTAGTTTTCTGAAAATTATTTACTTTTATAAGAATCCTTGATTCATATTTCCTAATAAGCTATGCTGGGTTTTAAAATATTCGCAATCAAATTGACCCAAGTTTAAGATAATTAATTTTTTACTTTTAATTCTACTCCCAAATAAATGTGTCCCCCCCTTTTGTACATACAGAGTTGCATGAAGTGGAGAAAAGACCCCAGATCTTGACAAAAAGAAGCCCCTTAAACAAATAAAACACTTACAAAAAAGACATTTTAACCAACCAAATGGAAGATGCCATTGCTCAACTCTGATTCTCCCAGGGAAACTTGTATTTGTTAGGTGCACTCTCTTGAAAATGACATTAAGGGAGGTTCACACATCCTTAGTAGTTCAAGTAGGGCTTAGCTCTTGGCATGATTAGCAAAATGGGTTTTCCAACACATTTATTTTGGGGACTTTTTTCACCCATGAGTCTTTAATCTGATTGCCAGACCCTTCCCTAATTTCATTGTTCTGTGTTTTTTTCTCTTTTGAGGACGCTATTGTGTAAAATTTGCGGGCACATTACTCAGCCTGGCAAACAGGGCGGGGCAGGGGGGATGACCATTTCCTGACATTCACTTTTTACGGAGATTTGCTTGTTGCCCTGTTTGACTACACTGGCATTCTCCTCATACGTTGTTGCTACACAGTGTAACTTCTAAGAAACACTTCATTCTAAAAGATGATATTTTACCCAAACACCTTCTTGGTATGGCTATGTCAATCAAACTTTAGGATCTATGCCATGATACGCTTTTGATATAAGAGCAAATCTGCTTATCCTTGTTCTCCCTTATCATGTTAAACTTTTTTTCCCTCCCTGCTGGTGACTTCTTCTACTGATACTAAAATGAAAACTTATGTATCTTCCTTCTGAATCCAGGTTCACATGATTGGATGTAGACAGAAGAAGCCTCATGGGTTCACACAGAATTTGTGCCGCGTATGACTAAAAAGAATTTTCTCTCCCTAGCGCAGATCCCATGAGTATTACCACCGTTCAGTGGCTCCACCTTTCCCTCAAACTCTCTCAGCCAAACTAGGCTAGTGTCCTGTCTTTTGGCTCAAGGGACTGGACATTTCTGTTCCTCTCCAGGTCCGCCATGTCCACCTTCTTATCTTTCCATCCCCACCTAAGTGCTGCTTTATCCACAAAGACACTTCATGAGCCTCCTTGTCCCCCACAAGAAAGTAATCTCTTCCTTTTCAAATTCTTAAGCACTTTATCTATGCTTCTCTCTTATGCCTCTGAGCATCTTCTCTTTGTTCCTGTAGTTATTTTACTGCCTGGTTTCCATATTAGAAGATAAGGTGTTCGAACAGGAACCATGTCTGATTCTCTTTGTTATCTGCTCCAGTCTCTGGCACAGATCTGACATATAGGAAGTGCCCAGAAATACCTAATGCCAATGAAGAAATCAACACAAGGAGCAAGTCAGAGCTTCCTTGGATCATAGCATTAGGTTTGATTAATCATTAAGAGATGGATTGAGATCCGCTATCTTTATGAAGTCTTGTGAAGCAGGAATGAGCTTTAACCACAGGGGAGGGATTCTGGCTCAAGAAAATTCAAGGTATGGAGGCACGTCAGTCAAGATCTAGGATCCTTTACTAGAGAGGTTTGGAATTTCCTTCCTTGAAGTTTTAAAGGTAGGCTTTGGAGCTGTAAATGTGGGTAGGTGGGACAGGAGCAGGGGGAATTAGAACTTTCTTCTGGATTTGTTGTTGTTTCTAGGAAAACAGTCAAAAGCAGGAATTTATGGAAATAAAAAAAGAAGGTCCTAGAGGGCTCCCAAAAATGAATGGGAAGCTTCATTGTATTTTGGAAAGATAGCATGTGTGCTCTCTTAAACATTGAATAAAATGAAAAGTCATTAATGGTATTAGAATAGCTTCCTGGTTGTAATATAATGCTGTTGGTCCCAACCCCTGGAACTTCTCAGAACATGCCTTGAAAAACCACCTATCCGAGAAAATGTACTTTGTTGGGGGGATGCTTAACTCTGGATTAGGTATGTACAATCTGTCCAGTCATGGGTTCTTTATTTCCAGGAGTCTCCACCACAGTCACATCTTTGATTAGGCATATCGATTTTTTCCCCTCAGATCTACTATGGTGATTGAATTGTTATTTTCCCCAACAAGAAGCCCAAACCCTGGTCTTCTTTGAGTTCTCCTCACCACTTGTCTCCCAAACAAACAATTCTAGGCGCAGGTCCTACTTCTTTACCACTTTCCTTGGCAATCGGAGCTGGCTCCAACTTATCTTTGTGTTCTCAAAGTGGCTAAGGCTGTGCTTGGCACAGAGAAAGTCTTGGACTCTGGCTTCATGAGGGTGTAGACTATGCCTCATTCACCTTTGTGATCCCGTCTCGATGTTGAGCTCTGATAAACACGTGTTGAATTTTGAATGAATGAAAAGCAGTGTATTTCCAGGAAGGAAAATACAGTCCACCCTGCTTCCAGTTCCTTTTGAAGTATAGTCGACACACAAAGTTACATTAGTTTCAAGTGTAGAACACAGTGATTCAGTAACTCTCTGCCTTATGCTCTGCCTACCACAAGGGTAGCTACCCTCTGCCACCATGCAATGTCATTACAGTGACATTGACTATATATTCTTATGCTGTATCTTTTGTCCCTGTGATTTATTCCATAACTTGTTTCCAGGTCCCTTTCAAAAAGATATGGTAAGGAGTCGAATGGATGGTTAAAATGTTGACTCTTCTTTTGTCTAGTTAGACCTTGGGCTTATCACTATTCCCTGGATTTCAGTTTTTTGCTTTCATAAGAAGAGGAAGTTAAGTCTTAGATCTAATTGTATGTGAGGGAGTAAGGGAGGGAGAGAGAGGGAGAAAGAGAAGAGAAGGAATGAGAGGGAGAAGGAGAGAGAGGGAGAAAGAGATAGAGATTTTCCTTGGGTAAAGAGAAATAATCTTTCTCACAATTAGTCTTCATTTATATAAATTACCACAGGGTGATACCAAGGCCAAGAAAAGTTGAAGTTTAGAGTTGAAAGAGGTCCTTTTATCTCCTGAAGCTTGAAGAAGGTTTGATTTATGTTTGCAGCCTTGACTTGGGTCCACAATCTTGGGATCTAAAAATGATAAATCACATCAGCAACTAAACTCATCCTTTATAGTTTACAAAGTACCTTTGTTTGCCAGCTTCTTCCTTTCTCTCTGTCTCTCTTTCTTGTTTTGCTACAGATATTTTCCAAGCACTTTCAAATCTTTAATCTTTTCATTGGAAGTTTGTAAATACCATATGTGGTAGCCTGGGTAGATATGGTTTTTAATCGCATTTTGGCTTTAGAATTATATAGTCTTTTAATTAAAAAAAATTTTTTTATGAAAACATTCTAACCAGCCTTGGTTTAGAACCTTAGTTTGCTTCTTACTAGCAAAATGACCTTTGGCAGGTCACTTGATCACTCTGAAACTTGCTCCCTCACCTGCAAAATGGGGTTAAGAGTGGAAGCTCTATACAGGTTTGCTGTGAGAATTAAATAAGATAATAGAGCACATGTTGCGCCCGAATCAGTAAATGCTAAAATAAAAATAATCATTACTATTTGATGATTTTTTTTTTTACAAGGGGGATGGAACCCCTGTATTCTTTCCTAAAGTCTTTTAGGTTGTAGACAACCTTGGCATCATTGGTTTTTGATAATATTCAAAGTAAAAGCTCTCAGTTCTATGAAGTTAGGTTTAATGCTGGTGTTTGGCTTGAGAGTTTTAACTCAGGCTCCCTGACTACCATTCCTCCTGGAATTTTTTTTGTTCTTGTTTTACTTTTTTCTTGGAGTTGCTCTTCAGCAGAAACTTGGAGCCAACCCACTTTAAAGAGTTGGCTCTCTCATGCCATTTTCAAGATTCATGGAGGCTTTGTCTTTGGCCATTTTTATATCACTCTCTATATCCTGGGTCACTCCTGAAACAGGAAGAAGTTCAAAAAGGTCCTTTTACTTTTTCTATAGATCATGATCTCCTTGATGACACAGTTTCTTGGCTGGCAGAGATTCTGACGCTTGTCCAAAGTACGATCTTGGCCCGTTTACCTATGTATGATCCCTAAAGAGCACTGATTAGAAAGTTTATAAAATTGCTTTTAGAGTTACATAGAGCAAAGATGCAAGAAGCAAAAGGTGTTGCTACAGCAGTCATTATTGGCTCAGGACAGGATTCTCCCCTTGCTACTCAGAATGTGGCCCTTAGACCAGCAGCACCAACAGCACCTGGGAGCTTGCAAGAAATGCAGAGTCTTTACCTGACAACACCCTTACTGATCAAAACGATCATATTTTACATTTTAACAAGTTTCTCAGGGAAACCTATGCCCAGCTCAATTTGGAGAGTACTGCTCTAAAAGACATGTCTCAGTCCAACTCCGTGGCAAGCCATGCCTAAAGGATACAATGGCAGACTGGCTGTGCGCACCAGATTCATTCCCATACTGACTACTATTCACTCACCTGCTCTTGAGCTAGTTTCATTTTATTCTGTCTTGATATGTTCACTGTCTTTCCATTTTTACCATTTTGGCAATGCATTCAAATTAAACTTTGAAGGTGCTTGACTCCCCTGCTTTGCTCACCATTTAACAATAAGGATGGTTTTCCTGCAGATTGCTGGTCCTGAACCCCTCATGTCTCTCTGTTTTCAGGGGCAGCACCATTAGGAAATCCTTCACTACTTCCCTGCTCAAGCCATGGTCAACAGGACCTTTCAAAATGTATGTATTAAGAAAAGTGCATGCACGTGTGCACGGGCGCGCACACGCGCCCGCGCACATGTGTGTGTAAGTACAAATGTAGCCAGATACACTGAGCCCCAAAGGAAAAGTACAGATATTAGCGAGACACGTTATGAATATGGTGATAACTGTTTTAAGAGGTGGTAGCTCTTCTCTGCTGACTAGATCTTCTTCTTAAATGTGGGTGCTATATTTACCATACATAGTTTTTATTAAATCTGATTTCTATGACTGATGCCCTTATACTGAATTTTTAACATTTGATTCTGTTTTTCTTCAAACAAATTAAGACACCGGGGCAAGATATGATTTTTAAAGATCTTATCTTTTGGGGAGAGGGAAGCTTTTAAATTTCTTCTACATTGAAATTTTTTGCATGCATGGCAAAATACCAAAAGGAAATAAATTCAGTGCAAAGAAATGAGGAGCACAATGACCTTGGATGTTTTCATCATATTTTTTGAAATATTCTTCCTCCCTTTTGTAAGGTTTCATAGTGAAATAACACCCTTGTCAAAATGTCTAAGCACTCCAATAATAGGTGATGGAGAAATGGTGACAGAGAGAAAACAGGGGCTTCTAACTCACAAATATAGCATCTGCGCAAAGCTTTCCACTCTTACCTGCTTCACAAGAGTAAATACTTTAGAACCACAGTCTTGATGAAAGTAAAAATGACTGTCAGTAATGTCCACTTTCTCTGAGAGAGACTTTCAACTTTAATGTTATTAAAAATGAGACTTCACCTATTTTTAGCTTTCTCTTTGGTCACCAAGGTTGTTGTTTGAACACTGGCAGGAAAAAAAAACCAACCACCTAGTAATGGCTATTTTATGTTAACATGTGCTAATGAGCTAAGAAAATTTTCTTCCCTCTAGTTTGGAAACCTTGGTATAGAAGGAGGAAAAGAAGTTTGTATTAATGGTGGTTCATGTGTCTGTCATTTAATTAGAACCAGGAGATGTCATGTGATCTGGTACTCTTGTCAAGACTTAACTGCTTTCTTGTCCTTTTCTCCCAGTGCATGAGTGTGTGGTTATATTTGAATTAAATAAGATAATGGTAGAAAGATACTTGCAAACTGTACATTGCCCTGCAACGTTACTCAGTCCTATAAAACTGAGTGTATAATCTGATGAAGAAATTTAAACAAATGCCCTGCTTGCAGATGATGGCTTAACGTATAAACCGTCTAGGTAAAACTTGCCTTGTGACTGACATTTGCGATCTATTGTACTAAAGAAGAGAGTAATGCAGAGTTTTCTTTGCAGCAAGGCACTGTGTTCAGGGTGGCTTTTTGTTCTGGGTTGGCTTGTCTTCTCACCCTGAAATCAGGCCTCTGGCGGTTGTTTGGCTCTACCCTGGCCAGGTCCTGGCCTGGTGCAGGCTGGTGGCATTGCCTGAAACCACGTGGCCTATCAGAGGACTTTCTTTGCCCAGTGAGAGGGCCTGCATTTTCCTATGAGCCAGATCTTCAGGATTTTGCTTGGAAGAAGCCATTCCATACTTTTGTTTAAAAACCGTGAAATGTTTGACTTGTAAAGTTTTCCAGCATATAAAAGTAAGCTACAGATGAGAACTGTGCTGACCAGTCTAGCCACCGCTAGCAGTGGTTGCCTATTGAGAACTTGAAGCATGGCCAGTACCAACTGAGATGTACACTTAGTAAAAAATGCACACTGGATTTAAAAAGCTTAGTAAAAAGAGAGAGACAGAGAGAGGGAGAGGAGGATAGAGAATACAAAATATTTCTCTAGTGGTTTTTTTAGGTTGATTAATGTTGAAATGATATTTCGGATCTATCTAGTTCCTTAGTCCACTCAGGCTGTTATAACAAAATATAATAAACCGGGTAGCTTATAAAGAGCAAAAATTTATTTCTCCCAGTTTTGGAGGTTGAGAAGTCCAAGATCAAAGCACCAGTAGATTTGATGTCTGGTGAGGGCCCACTTCCTGGTTTGTAGATGACAGGCTCTTCACTATAACCTCACGTGGCAGAGAGTCAAGGGAGTTCTCTGGAGTCTTTTATATAAAGGCACAAATTCCATTCATGAGGGGCTCTGCCCTCATGCCTAATCACCTTCCAATGCTCCCTTCCAAATACCAACGCTGAGGATTAGGTTTTGATATATGAATTTTGAGGAGGCATATTCAGTCTATAGAACTGGGCTAGATGAAAAACAATTATTAAAATCCATTTCATTTTATTTTTTACTTTTAAAAATATAGCTACTAGAAAACTTCAAATTATGTATGTATCAGAAAATCAGAGAGCACAAAAGTTATGAGGAAGTGAAGGAATCTATTTGTCAAAGGTCATTTTGCAGTTCGGACTCAGACAGGATTATACCAACTGTGTGGGTCTTTTCCATGAAGTAAGAGGATTTAAGTCACAGCTACAACACGGCAGAACATTTCTGGTGGAAACAGAGTCATTGAAAAGGAAGTCAGTTGTTGTCCCTTCCATAAATGTAGAGTTGAAAATCTCTTCAGCTGGAGAAGATAACAGACGACAAATGGAAGGAACCTGCAGGGATTTGTGATGCCGAGTTGCTCTGAAGCCTTTAAACGTACCCAACTCCGCAGCACATCTTAGGAGGTTGAGTCAGTGAGAGACTCAGAGTGAGCTGGAGGACTTGCACAGGACAAGGCAGGAGCGAGTGCCCGCCTCGGTATCCTTTGCATGCCTCGTTCTCTGTGAGCTCTCTAGATCAGCCTCTTTCTTTTCACACACTCACAGCTTTTTATTTTCCATTCTGTAGTTTCCAGACCCCACATTTCCTCCACTTTTGGAAATGGGTACATTTTCCTACCTCCCTTCTTGTATTCTCTGTGTTTTTCAGGGTTAGTGTCTGAGCGTCTGCAGTCACACCTGTGTGTTCTTTCAGGCTCTGCATATTCACCTCAGCTGGACGACACGAGTGCTGCCTCAAGAGAAACTTCTCTTGACTACCTCCTCTGCCACCCACAATGTAAAGTAAGTCTTTAATACAATCACATTTCACCTTTTCCTTTCATCATAGTTCTTTCTTTTTTTTTTAAAAAAGATTTTATTTATTTATTTGACAGATCCATCACAAGCAGGCAGAGAGGCAGGCAGAGAGAGGAAGGGAAGCAGGCTCCCTGCTGAGCAGAGAGCCCAATGCGGGGCTCAATTCCAGGACTCTGGGATCATGACCCGAGGGGAAGGCAGAGGCTTTAACCCACTGAGCCACCTTGTGGCTGTTTGTTATCTAGAATGATTAACTCCCACCTTCCCCTAAAGCCTCATCTTGTTCAAGATGTCAGGTTTTTCTTTTTTCCTTGTTTTGTTTTTTTTGTTTGTTTGTTTTGTTTGTACTGATCTAATCTTCTTTGTTTTCATTATGGGTTTGTATTATTTGCCTTCTATCCTTTATCCTTTCCTTCTTATATGGAAATTATTATGTATATTTAAAAAATAATTTTAAATGCCCCATTTGTCTTCTGCAAAGAGTTGAGAGTCCTTTAGAACTCAGAGTCTAAATTTCTTCTAGTCCTCTGCAATGAGAACACACCTTTTTAAAAAAAATATTTTATAGTTTGGTTTTTAAATGTCTAAGACCAATGTTGAATTACACAATAGTGCTCCTGACTTGCTTTTTAATCAAAGATGATTTCATAGTGCATTGGTTTTCCATTGCTGCTGTAACAAGTTACCCCAAACTTGGTGACTTGAAACAGCATCCATTTATTTTCTTACAGTTCTAGAGGTCAGAGTCTGGAAATTAGTTACACTGGGCCAAAGTCAAAGTGTCAGCAAGGCCAAGCTTCCTCTGGCAGCTCTAGAGGAGATTCCATTTCCGTGCATTTTCCAGCTTTCCAGTGGCAGCCTGCATTCCTTAGCTTGTGGTCCCCCTGAGGCCAGCACTGTGGCATCTTGCTTCAGTTGTCACATTGTCACCTTCTGTGTCTTCTTCTCTGCCTTCCTCTTATAAGGACATTTGCAACTGCATTTAGAGCCCATCCAGATAAACCAGGATGACCTCTCCATTTTAAGATCCTGAACTTAATCACACCTGCAAAGTCTCTTTTGCCATAGAAGGTAACATTCACAGGTTCCAGGCATTAGGACCTCGCTCTCTTTGAGGACCATTATTCAACCTACCACAGTGAGAGAAATAGAAGACCAAATTTCAACCCTGTATGATAAAAGTTTATATAGGCAAGAGATTAATTATATAACGTGGGTTAATAAACCAAGATAAGTGATGTATGTATTTCACAGTATTTATGGTGGCTTTCTGTGATTTGTGGGTAATTTTTACTCACTTCTTAGTTTTTGCTTATCTGTATATAAAATTTTTTTACAATGTATATGTGTTTTATTTATGAGAAGAAAAATGCAAATAATATTTACTTTTCAAAATAGAATCAGAATAAAAAAATTAATCTCTCCTTAATTAAAATATGACCTGACACTCAGAATAAACTTCCGTTGGGGAGGAGATAAAGAGTATTTATGGGGTACCTCTTTTGATTTTAAATATAATTATATCACTTATCAAAAACAGTTGGTTTCTTTCTTCTGTGTTTAATTAGAAGAACACTTTGGAGGAGAGAATTATCTCTAATAATTTTTATTTTTATTTTTTCATATTTTCTAAGAGGATAATATCAAAATGAGCAAATTTTTTTTTTCTTTCTGGTATTCATAACTCTTTTTCCTTTTTCTTTACTTACTGAGTGGCAAGGAATTCTAAAATAATTTTGAGTGCTAGTGGTAAAACCAGGAAGACTTCTTAACTCTTCTACCTAATGAGGATATTTCTATTATTTCCTCATAATTTCTGAAGCTGTATATATTATGAGCTAATTGTTATTCATGTTAAGAAAGACTTTTTTTATTTATGAAAAATCTTTTATCAGGAATAGATATTAAATTTTGTTAAGACTTTTTAACCATCTCTGAAGCTGACATTATGGTTTTTTTAATTATTTCTTTCTTTCTTGACCTGTTGATGGAATAAATTACCTTAGTAGATTTAGGTTAAATATTACTTGAAAAAGAATTAATTGTTCTTTTTCTATGTTAGTGTATTTGGTTTGTAAATAAGGTATTAAGAATTTTTGTATCTTTGTTCATAAATAATTTTGTTTCATAGGCTTTCTTCTGGGTGTGTGATTACTTTATTAAGGTTTATTTATTTTATTCTCAAGCCTTGAAATAAAGAGAATTAATCTGTTTTTTGAGGGTCTGAAAGAATTTATCCATCATACCATATACGCCCACCATGTTTGGGGGGAGGTAATTTTGGACAGTATTTTTAATTTATGTCATGGTTTCTTTAATCCATTCAGATCTTTTATATCTCTTGGATCAATTAAAATAATTTACCTTTCCTTAAAATTGTTCCATTTCTTTCACATTTTCAATCTCGTAGTATCAAGAGAAAATTTTTCATTGCCAATGTCTCTCTCCCATTTCTCCCATTACATAGGGGCAGGACTGCTTTATCTCTTTGTGCTCCTATGTACTTATCTGGTTTTGGAGTGAGCAAAATCCCTGCCACTTTTAGCCACTGCTCTTAAATTGATCTATTGCATTTTTTTTTTTTTAATGAAAACCTGCTGGCCTCTTTAGGGTGCTTCTGTTCTCAGATCCATTCTGTATATTCTACTATTTTTTCTTACACAGATGATAGTGATATGCAGGTCTTGACTCCTGCAGATTTATCCCACTCACTTGTATTTAGGGGATCATAAAGACACCTGTCACCTAGTTTTGTTGTAAATGTTGTCTGTGGATTTTGGTTTTGTAGTCTAGTTACTCTGTTTTTATGCAGATATTTAGGAATATCCAAAAATGATCCCGCCACTGTCGTCCCCATTTTCCCAGAATTCTCCCTTTCTTTCTTAATTATATGTTAGAAGCTTTTTGCATAATTGTGGTGTTTGAAAGACCAGCTCTTGGGTTTATGTACCACTTCTGTGTCCTGGCTATTTAATATTTTTCTCTTTTACCTTGTTATGCTCTTTGATGTTTATTCATTCCTTTTTTTATTTTTTAAAAGTTATACTATTGTTCCTTTTCTAGGTCTTAAGTAAGACTAGTTCATTTTTTCCCATCTTCCCTGTTACATATTAAAATATTTAAGGCAGTGCTCTTTTTTTAATAAAATTGTTTGGGAATTTCATATAAATTTTTATTTATAGTTTTCTCATCTTTATTTAAAAAGTTATCTGCAATTATGATTCATATTTCTTCTTTAACAATTCCTTAATGAAGTTATTTTTAATCTTCTAAGGGGCTGGCCTTTTCTTTGAACTTTTGTTATTAGTTTAGAATTTCGTTAGATTATATTCAAAGGTACAGCTCATGAAACTTTGGTTTTGGAACTTAGAAATTTTTTTTTTTAATTAAATTTTTTATTTATTTTCAGCGTAACAGTATTCATTGTTTTTTCACCACACCCAGTGCTCCATGCAATCTGTGCCCTCCCTAATAACCACCACCTGGTTCCCCCACCCTCTCACCCCCGCCCCTTCAAAACCCTCAGGTTGTTTTTCAGAGTCCATAGTCTCTCATGGTTCACCTCCCCTTCCAATTTCCCTCAACTCCCTTCTCCTCTCCATCTACCCTTGTCCTCTATATTATTTGTTATGCTCCACCAATAAGGAACTTAGAAATTTTATCTCTTACTAATACATCACAAAGTATTGTAAATAGCCTATAGGTCTTAGAAAATAAATTATATTTTCTGTTTGTACAATATTAAGTTGTATAATTTATGAAATTATATATTAAATTAATTTTAATAAATAGATTAATCAGCATCTTTATTTCCTTGCTTAATCTTTATTTTATTTTTTAAATTTCTTTTTTTTAATTAAATTTTTTGTTTATTTTCAGCATAACAGTATTCATTGTTTTTTCACCACACCCAGTGCTCCATGCAATCTGTGCCCTCCCTAAAATTTCTTTTATCTTTTATTTCTTTTTATCTGTCAAAGACAGTTTAAGCATTTCTGAAATATAATCATTTTTCCATCATTTTTCTTTGTATTTCTAACAATTTTTGCTTTAAATGTGTCAGTGAAATATTATTTGACATATACATGTCCATGACAATTATATACATATAAAATGATTATATAAAATATAAAATGATTGTCTCTCAAATTTGTCTATATTTAATGTTATCAGATATCGGTATTGTAGTCAGGCTTTATGTTTGTATGCATTTACATAATATTCCTTATATTTTTGTGTTGGTTTATTTTAAGATGTGTTTTGGTAAATAGCAAATATTAGGTTTTGTTATTTGACCCAATCTGAGAATCTTTGCGTGAGGGTTGTAACCCATTTACATGTTTTTGTTAAAACAAATATATTTTACGTACATTTTTTTGTCATTTTGTTGCATTAACTTTTTCTTTCTACTTTCTTCTTACATTTTAGGGGGTCATTCTCTATATATGGTATATGGTTTCTCTTAACTTCTCCACTGTTTGGGGAAGTATATATTTTATTTGAAATTCTACAAATTATTACCTTCGATTTCTTCTGGCTTGTTTTCGAGTAAATCTACAGATAGGAAGGAAGGACTCAGAATGTTTTGCCAATTTCATCGGCATTGTTGCCAAGTACTTAACTTTAGTCATGTCTTTTAAAGTCCATCCCAACCCTGTGCAAGAGATACTTTTGGACCATTTCAGGGATGAAAGAACTGAGGCTCAGAAAAGTTAGATAATTTGCTTCTGATTGAATGACTTGAAATTGATCCCCTCCAACTCTGGCTTCAGAGCCCTTGATCCTGGGGCTGTAGGAACCTGAGACTGAGATTCGAGTCTTGGGAGACTGCTGTTTTTGGAAGAAACCACCCCCCTACTTTGCTGCACCAGTCAGGACATAGGAGGAACTTTCTGTTCTCCTGGGAGGGGCCAGTGTTATGTGTGTGTGGAGGAGGAATGGTAACAAGATTCTTCCTACTTCTTGTGTCTGAGTCTCACTGAATTTGTTACAAGGAATGTAAGTTGTTGCCACTTTTAGAAAACTGGGACTTTCCCATCATGGTGAGAACTGGAAGGAGAGCTTCATTCCTGTCTTTACCGCTTTTTAGATTACTGACTTTGGTTTCAAGGTCTTGCCTCTTTGGAATAATTTTATTTGTCTCATACTCCAATGTATTCCTGACTGTTGTTCTCCTCACAAGCCAAATATGAGGAAAGCTATTTCTTCGAGAGCCTTTTCGGTGACTTCTAGTGGAGAGTGGGAGGGGGAAAGACCAGTTGTATTGTGCACCACTGTTCTCCACCTCTAGTAGGAAGGGAAACAGGATGACGACAGAAACCTTCTCTTCTGGCTGTACCGTGAGCTGGTTGACTTCTGTGGCCCATCCCCGAGAAATTTCCCTGCACGTTGCGGCAGAAAACTGCCTGTCATTCAGTTCCTCCTCTGGTGGACAAACTGATTTTAACCATGCCTGGCAACTCCCCTCTCGTTGCTGTTATTCCTGTTAACCTGACGGTTTGCTAGTAAGTAATTCTAATGAGTCCAACAGGGGATCTCATGACCCTTTGGTAAACGTGACCCCGAGTGTGAGCATTACCCTTCAGTCTCTCTCCACTGTAGATCAGGACCTTTGCAATGAGTTGACGGGCAGGTGTGCTACTCGAAGACGAACATGGGCATCCTCCTCCTTCAGTTCCTCCTTTAAAAAGGCCTTCTGGAACTGACCTTTGAGTTCAGATCGGATCTGAAGAATGAGTGGAGGCGAAATGCCTGGGGAGTGGGGTGGGCAGCGCAGAGAGGCAGATGGGAACAGGGAAGAGTGTGTTGGACCAGGACTCTGGGAATTCCTGAGGAGTAAGAGACACTCTTGACAGAAGGCAGAGCTCTACCTGGGTATATACAGAAACTTGTGCTCCTGTGTATTTGTAAATCCAGAGGAAACTATGGGATTGGTGTGAAATTTTATCTCAAGAATTTTTGAAATGAAAAGGCCCTCTTCTTGAAGGGATCCTTCCTTCACTGATTCATTCACTCATTTATTCATTCACCAGAAACCTTCATGACGTGCCTGTCTTGGATCCTCCCGAGTTGGGCTAGGCCCCGTGGGAAGCAGGGCTCTGTCTGTTTCCCACTCTGTGCTTGTGTGTTCGGCTCACCAGGTCCAGAGGGGTCACAGCAGAGAGGGGACAAATCTCAGAGGCAAGCCTGGCTTCCAGTTCCAGGGCACGAGTCTTCACTGTGTGGTCATTTGCTCTGCAGACATGTCCTTACTTGCATGGCAGGGGAGGCTTGTTGATTAGAAGCCAGAATTTTCAATTCCTTTTTCCAACAGTTTTACGATGAAAACAGTCACTGGGTCAGTCCCAGAGGAGTAGGCTGCCCAGGTTGGTCATGCCTTGGCATATGGGGGTGGATTTCTGTTCACACCCCTGGAGGAGGGTGAGTCTGAAGGGCTACTTCTTTAGAGGGGATCCCCTCGTTCTAGCTGGGGGAACCGGTAGATCCCAAGTGCAATGAGGTGTCACAGGCGCTCTGACAGAAGGCTGTGGAAAGTGTATGGGAGCACAAAGAAAGGAGGGTGGTTCTCCCCGGGGTGGCCAGAAAGGGAACAACACTTAAGCACATGACAAATGTTACACCGATCTGAAATGGCACTACAGTGCCTCTCCAAGCGCCACACCTGACTGTGATGACACAGCCAGGCCTCAAGTCCAGGCCTGCAGTCCAGGCCTCACAGGGCTGGACACAGCCATGAGCAACGGTCCTACGCAAAGGGCTCCATGCCATGAGAAGGGTGCGCAGCCTGCTGGAGGGCTGGTGCCCTCCACGCAGGTCAGGGTGGTAGCAAGCGGCTGGGCTGAGCTGACTGGCAACAACACTCAGGCTGAGCCCTTCCCCCTTGGCCTCCTCACCTCTGGGTGGAAGCCCTCTCCCTTCTGAGCCCCAGGTGTCTGTCAGCTTCAGCCCTCACCCAAATCCACACTTCCACGGGCAGCTGGGTAGAAGCTGCGGATCCTGCTCACAGCCCCTCTCTGGGCTCACGAGCCCCAGCCTGCTCAGGTCCCGTGCCCGTGCTCTGTCTCTAACCTGGTGGACTGTGCTGTTTGTAAAAGACTGTGCTGTTTGTAAAAGAGCGTCCAGAACTTCAGGATCTGCCCGTGGGCAAGGTCCTTAGCCGCTCCAGGCCTCCGCTCCCTTATTGGTAAGGGGGGAAATACTGGCGCTACCTCATGGGTCTGAAATGAGATAAGAAGCATCAAAGGCTTAGCCTCGGAGGCTGGCATAGAGAGACTCCTCAAACGGAAGATAGGACATTAATGAGTGGGGATAATTGTCTGGGGGGGGCATATTAAAAATGCAGGTCCCCAGGCCCACTCTCAGCTACACTAATGGTTAGCAATGATCAGGGTCTTACCATGTCCCAGGAAGGCATCATTCTAAGTCATTTTCTGGAGTTACCTCACTTCCTCATCACCGTGACCCTATTATGATGTGCATTTTTACATGTCAGGGAGCTGAGGCCAAAGTAGATGAGGCAAAGTGTCAGAGTTCACGTAGCCAGGAAGTGTGTAGAATCAGGATTTGAAACCAGTTAGAATGACTTCAGGGCCTGTGTGCTGACGCCTCGGCTCCATGGTGCTTGTGAGGGCTGTGTGTTTCTGGGGCTGGGGAATCTACATTTGTCACCACACCTTATTTGATTAGGAAACACACAGTCTGTAGGTCATGCCTGGAGAAACACTGTGAAGGCGGTTACTTCTATCTGCCTCCGCCTCTGCCCCTAGCATCCCCCAAGGCTCATGGGGGCTGGCTTTCTGTGACCCACCTCCGGCTGTTGCCTCTCATGGGATTAGCAGTTGTCCCCACAAGGGCTTGACAATAGTGCATACAAAGGCTTCTGGGAGTGTGAGTTGAGAACTCTGTCCATGACCAGAACCTGCAGATGTCTTTCTTTCCATATTTTTTTCTGTTTGCACTCCTCTATATGCTCTCGCCTTCAGGGTTCCCTGCTTATCACTTCCTGTCTTGCTTTTTCCCTTTGGAGGAGACTTGCTTCCTGTTTACCTATCCTGTTTACTTGATACACCTGAAGGAGGAAAGCTGGAGGGAGGGTGGAAGGATCCCTAAGGTCCCTGTCGGAATTTCTTCCTATGGTGAGGATTGTCACCAAAATGTTATTTGTGGGTTCAGTTTCCTTGGAACACTTGGAACATCCCATTTCCTTTGAACATTGGGATTCCCTTTTCTCTTGGGGCTTGGTATACGTATGTGGCCCTGGGAGGGAATGGACAAGGGCTTCAAGGGTCCTGCCATGTCCCTTAGAAACTGAATTTAGATATAACAGTTGAGAGAGGTTGATAAATCCCTTGTCTGATCACATTTCTTTCTCATTTAAAATCTATTGATCTTGAGGTCATGAGTTCAAGCCCCACATTGGGTGTTGAGCTTACTTAAAAAAAAAAAAAATCCATTCATGGTTTCCAGTTACCTTGGTACCTTGGGACAGAGTCCAAAAGTCCCTAGTCCCTAGACTGAAGCCAGAGTCTGGCGCCAGTTGGCCCTACCTACCTCTCCAGCCTGTATTGGTCCATTCTCTGCTTTTTCCAAGTCCTCTGATGAGGAGGACTTGGAATAAGGTTAATAACCAGGCAAGGTTAAACCTCACTGACTTTCTGGTTCTTGGATGTGCTGGGATCTTCACCCATGGCCTTGAGTACTGTTTCTTCAGCTTGTATGCCCCTCCTCCCACAGCTCACTTTCTTCTACTTTAGGTTGGAATGCAGGTGTCACTCAGGACAGCCTTTCCTAACCCTCCTGTCACGGCAACCCATATTTTGGCCACTTAGGACTTAACCCATGGTCACTTGGGTCACTTCCCCATTAGATGCTTTCCAGGCTGGCGCAGCCCAAGTTGGCCTCACAGCATTCTGTGTCCCTAGATTTCAGTGTGGTGCCGCACACACAACAGGTGTTCAAAGAGTATTTTCCAAATGAATGAGTCATGGGGAGGCCAGGGGGGCTGGTGCCTCTTCAGAGGTCTGAGAAAGACCGAGGAAGCAGCTGGGAGGCTGTGGTATTGGAGCACTACCAGGCTTGCTTCCAGGGATCTTCCATGAGTTCCTCAAAAATTGCTGAGCAAAACCATAGCAGCCAGGGTAGGGGAAAACCTGGGAGCGAGGAAGCCAGGCCCTTTCCAAGAATGTGTTTTGATAAGTTGGTTTCAGAACAACGAAGGTTATCCCGAGAAAGAGAAACTTACTTCTCAGTAGAAGCCGGAGGTACTTCTTAGACAATAATGGTCAGAACGGGAAGGAAAATGAGAGATGTCAAATTTCCACGGATACTGAGCCCGAGTCAGAGAGTGAGAGCAGCTCATGCCAGGGCATAGAGCTAGCTACGGGGCCACAACCAGATCTCCTGGCTTCCAGAGCAATTCCTATTTTATTACAACATACTGCACTTTGATTCGGGGCCACTGTTGGCGGTGAAAAGAAATCATTAGAAAATGAATGTTTCCTGAAATATCACCTGCAATTTATTGCACTCAGAATTTCACACTGATAAATAACCTCTCTCTCATTAACATGCAGGCTCCCTACAATTAGCACTCTCATTTGCACTATGTAAACAGCTTCTAACTGTGCCTTTTACCTCTTTGTTCAAACAAAGATTTCTGTTAGCAAAGAAACAAGAAGGAAATTAGTAACAGGTGAGAGCTTATTTTTAATTATATTGAGATTGACTGTTGTTCTCCAAATCTTCTCTAATTCCCCCAAGATATTTATTTGCAGACCAGAGTTTTCAATCTATTAAAACAGCAGCCATTTCTGATCTTTATTTACTAAATGAAAACACAAATGGCAGCCGTGGATTCCTGGCTCGGTGCCAAGGTAGGCAGTGCAGGGGGACGGTGCTGCATCGGGCTTCGATCTGAGAAGTCTCACAATCAAAGTGAAGTAGTAAATATAGAAGATGTTGGAGAGCACCAGTTTTAGCATGCGGTGGGTTGAGAATCCCAAAGTCAAGCCCTTCTTGGCCACCCGACGTCAAGTTTGGGTTCTTTAGCCAAAGGTTTTAGTTTGTGTCCAGGAATGAGAAACTTTACTTCTGCCAATGATGAAGAGATTGGCTTGGAGCATCTCATGGTCAGAGCTTTTCAAAGATTATCGATTGCAACTTCTCACTTAGAGCAAGAATCCCTTTGGAAACATCTAAAAACTGATGCTTTAGGAGCTCCTCATTTTACTTGTTAACATACTCCATCCTGAAATTTGTCCTCTCTTGAGTCAACATCTTATCTCTGGCAACTTTCCTTTGGGGAATCCACTTTCCTCGAATCCACTTAGGGGAGTCCATAGTGAAAGAAACCCCTCTTTTTCATGACAATCTGATGTCACTCTATCTATTTGAAGACAGGGCCATGTCCCCTGAGTCTGTTCCAGTCTGCATATGCTGAGTTCCTTTAACTATTTTTAATGGAACATGGTTCCTAGGCCCCTTATACTCTGGTTGGTTTCCCTTGGGTGCACTATAGGTGGGGAAGGCCTCCTACAGTGTGTTGTCAAAGGATGAATACAGTGCTCCAAGCATTATCTGAATTCAATGCGAAGTCAAGGTTAAACTAAGCACCCTGACCCTCAAAGACCATCCTCCCAGGTGAGGACCTTGCCCTGCCCACTGGACTCTGAAGTTTTCATCTGTTAGAGGAGCACATTAGGATCCTCTAGATTTCTTTCTTCCTTCCTTTCTTCCTCTTTCTTTCTTTCTTTCAAGATTTTATTTATTTATTTGTCAGAGAGAGAGAGAGAGAGCACAAGTAGGGGGAGCAGCCGGCAGAGGGAGAAGCAGACTCCTCGCTGAGCAGGGCGTCCGATGTGGGACTCAATCCCAGGACCATGACCTCAGCTGAAGACATGTTTAACTGACTGAGCCAGCCAGGTGTCCCCTCTAGATTTCTTATTTAAAACCAATGACCTTTTCCTCAGAAAAAGAGAGCCCTCTTAGATGAAAGGCCAGTTATGACATTTGAGTATGTTTTATTTAGCATTTCTAAGCTATTTCCAATAGTTGTTAATTTGCATCATGTAAAATATTTCATTTAATAAAGAATTTCCACAGTAACCCCAAGAGATAGGCAAAGTCAAGGTATTCATGTCCATTTCACAGATGAGGAAACTAGAGGTAAGGGCATGTGGAATGACACAGAATTGGGATTTGAACCTCAGTTCTGGGACCTCGTTCACACCTTGTTTTCCTTACTCCACAGCTGGCTCTGCTTTAGCAGATAATTGGGTTGAGAGGGAGGAACTGAGCTTCTGGGGTGACTGACCAAAGCTTGGATTCCTCCACTCTGCCAAGTAGAACAGTCCTTTGGGGCCTTTTGTCCTCTGTCATTTGTCCCAAGAGGCAGGTTGATGGGAGCCCCATCATTGGTATGAAGCTGTAAAATGCCAGATTCACCCACATTTACAAGCTGAATAGAGAAAGTGACTTTCTGAAAGTTGAAGGAAAGCTTGAATTGGAATTTATATTGCAATAATTTGTAATTTATGCTCCGACTACTTCTAGGTGACTTAATTCAAAGTTACATTGAGAAAGGATACTAAAAAGGACCAATAATACAAAGGGAAACAATTATACCTAGAAACCTAAGCCAGGAAGAGTTGCTATCAGCTTTCAGTTTCCTGGTACCAAGGCAAGAACAGAAACATAATGGGTTACCTAGCTCTTCTTTTCTTGTAAAAGGAAGCAAACAGTCAGAGAAGTGACACCTACACCTACTGGAATCTCTCACTTTCATTGTTTTACATACAATTCTGAACAGCACGGTGATCCATCATTTCCATCATCATTGACAAACTGTTGGCGATTCCATTCAGGAGGTCCGGGCTGTGCTTTGAGAACCCACACTTTGAAACTGCTCCAGATGCTTCTGGTGATCAAGCGAATTAGGAAAGGAATACCTGGGGATGCCTGTTAGAAATGCAGATTTCTGCCTCTGCCCCAGATCCTTACCTCTGTCTTTGGGCTTTTGATCAGAGCAGTAGCTTGTTAGCTAATAACTGGGGCTCTCTCGTGAGGTCAGGAAGGCAGGCGATTCTCTGTAGGGGCAAGGAAGTGGCGGCAATGATGCTTTCTTCCAATAGCTAGGGATTTGGATGTGTAATCTCACCAAGACAGAGGATCAGTCCTCCTTTTCATGAACCAGTCAGGATTACCTGCAAGGATGGCCCAGACTTCTCATTTAGGTAGCCGTGCTGGTTCTGATCAGTTGCTCAAGGCATGTGCAGCCCAAGGGTTTGACACCACAAGGCCAAAGAGAAGCAATTTTATCCAGGAAGATTTTGGAGGAGGGTCTTGTCAATCATCTGGCTGTCGACAGAAGAAGCTTACCAGGGCTCCTAAGGAGTGTTTGATTCTGCATAAAACTGCTGTTATATGGTCCCCCTGTATGGCTCAACATACCACTGCAGAACTCGATAAATTCACCTGTTAGAGTTATTTAATATTGTGCATCTGAATGCCGAGGAGTGTCTGCACATTAGAATTAATGTCAGTCTCGGACATGATGAATATGATTCTAGTGACTCCTCAGAGAAGCTTTGCTAGGGTACCATTTTATTGTCTGCTGTCTCAAAGGCTTAAATCTTTTTTTCTGCCTTCAGTTCATAGGATAAAAACATGTGAAATCACTGGGATTTATATAGGCAGATTTGGCAGCTCTTTCATTTTTTTTTTACTTGGACTGTCAGATATAAATCAATGTTACAGCACTCTTTCCAAGAATGTGTTAGAATGTGCATGTGTTTGGGGAGCAGACATGATATTTCTATTATAATTTTGTTTGTTAGGTGTGATCTGAATTGTTTGGTTTTGTTTTATAACATTCACAATTTGTGGTTATTTAATTGGTTTTCCTCTGTTATCCCTACCCAGTGACTGTCAGGTTTTTGGGTTTTTTGGTTTTTTGGTGTGTTCTCTTTTTTTTTTTTTTTTTTTTTGCCACGATGCCTTTATTCTTGCCCAGAATGCCCACCCCCTCCTGCCCATCCTTTAAAACTTCACTCTGGCACCACTTTCTTGATAAAATCTTTTCTGATATCTCTACTCCATCTTGATCTTTCTTTAAACTGCTTCCAGATTTGTTGGCAAGACCATATATTTAACATTTTATTGTACACTTCCTAGTTATTAAGCATCTGTACCTCTCCATCGAGCACTTTATTTTTAACTGTTCCATTGGCCAACAGTTTCACATGGGAATCTTGGATTTTTTAGCTCATTGTGGGAAGAGTCCAGATTTTAGAAATCTTTTTGATTCCACTCCCTCCCTAGTGGAGTGTGCCTATGGCTAGGGACACATAGATATGTCTTTTTCAGTCTGCTGTAACAAATACACCCATAGACTAGGTAGCTTAGACAGCAGATGTTCATTTCTCACAATTTTAGAGCCTGAAATTCCAAGATCAAGGTGTTGGCCAATTTAGTTCCTCCTGAGGGCCTGCTTCCTGGTTTGCAGATGGCTGTCTTTTTTGTAACCTCCCATGTTGGAGAACACAGAGAAGAAGCAGATTTTCTGTTGTCCCTTCTTATGAGGGCACTAATCCCCATGGATCTAATTACCTCCCAAAGGCCTCCCCTCCTAGTACCCTCACATTGGGGGGTTAGAGTTTTAATCTATGAATTTTAGGGGGCCATCAACATTCAGCCCATAGCAAGATGTTTAGGACAAGTCTGTTTTATTCCCTCACCACTGCAGTTTGTAAAAGACTACTATTTGCAACATCAGTTGAAGGAACAGCAAGGATCATTTGGTTGTAAACTCTGTGAAGGCAAAAAACCATGTGTACTCTATTTATCACTACATCTCCATGGTACACCTTCAACTACTTGAACAGATATTGAATTAATTTGTTGAATGACACCTTTGTTTAAACCTGATTTCATCTGAATAGGTCTCACATGAACCTTTTTTTAATTTAATAATATTTATTTATTATTTCAGAGACAGAACATGAGTGGGATTAGGGGCAGAGGGAAAGAGAGGGAGAGAAGCAGACTCCCTGCTGAGCATGGAGCCCAGTGTGGGGCTCCGTCTTGCGACCCCAGGATCATGACCTGAGCTGAAATCAAGAGTCAGACACTTAACAGACAGAGCCCCCCAGATGCCCCATGTCTCACATGAATCTTCTATGTTGAAATTAAAAGCAAGGTATGTATCTCTGGCAAGGTAGAAGTTCCTGGAGTTTGAGATGAGCTGGGGCCTATTCTTTTCTTGTCACTTTTTTTTTTTTTTTAGATAAAGGTTTTATTTTCAAGTGATCTCTGCACCCAAAGTGGAGCTGAAACTCATAACTCCAAGATTAAGAGTTGTATCCTCTACTGACTGAGCCAGCCAGGTGCCCCTTTTTCCCACTTTCTAAGCTCAGCCCTCCCTGTCACATCCCAAAATGAATAAATGAGGCAAAGGGGAATCGGATTCTATGACATTATGGGGGGATTATCTTCATTGACGAAACCCCAAATAAAGTCATTTTGTTTTTAGACATCACTAATCATTTGGATTTTCCTGCATCCCCAAGAACTGTATCTCCTTTTATATCCTCACAGTATCTAGCATTTAAGGTGAAAAATTGCAATCTCTGTAAGTTCCATTTACCGGACAAGGTGAATCAAAACCCTGTAAAGGATGTCCTAAACATAGAGGAAGAATTCTGAAGCAATGAGAACAAAGAAAAGTCATTATGTAAACATCTTGCCCTTCAACTTTGAGGGGAGGTGGGGAGGCAGGAGCAAACAGACTTTAAAGCCTTCACTCTGGAGTTTTCCTATTAGACCTGTGGACTGATTGTAAGGAAATATGGGAATGTCCCTTCATCCACCACTCAGTCACCCAGGCTCCCATTTCTTCAGTACACGTTTTCCATACAGTCCCAAGCAGTTAAAGAGAGCTGTCCAGGTCTGGTGGCCCTTCACTGTTATTTGGCTCATTTTGCTTCTCAACAAAGAGGATTTGGTTGGGTCAGCTTGCCAAGACTCCCTCAGTATGGAGTACCTCCTGGGTAGTTAGTCTTCATGGGTCCTGCTCATGTAGGATCTTCAGCATGGGTACCAGTCTTTATTCCAACCCACTGTGATGAGGATAGCAGTGTTGGTTTCATTTCTACAGTAAGTGTATCGGGAAGGGAATAACAAGAGAAAGTCAGAAAATTGGTTAGGGTTGCTTCCCTTGGAAGAAGTCTGGCAGATGCTTGAAGCTTCTTGGATTGTCCTTCCATATATCCAAGTCCAGGACCCACTGGAGATTTGGGGGCAAAAGTGGCAGGGCTGAGGATGGCAAATGGCAGGAGGAGAGATGACTAGTATACAGGGAGGAGGCCAGGGAAGACATTAGGCAGAGCTTCTTGAAATAGTCCTAGGAATTATTCAGGGAAGGAATGGGTTTCAGATGAGACAACTAGAATCTGGGACAGGCTCTTCTCTTTATTGGTAAGCACTCCCATTCCACTTTTCCCACTCATTTAGGGGTATTCATATATAATTTCATTCCAGGTCAAGGGACTGGTGCTCACTAATTAGAATGTTATATTTCTGTCTGTTGATGTGTCACTAAACTGCTCTTTATGAGGACTTAAAGCAATTGACAATAATGAAAAGGATGAATAGAGAGCTCAAAACCGTGACTTAGGAGATAATGTTAAAAGTCTCCTTTGTCTTCAGACATCTGAGGGCCACTATGCAAAGGAGGAGTTAGATGGATTCCTTCATTCTTTTTTTTTTTTTTAAAGGATTTTATTTATCTATTTGACAGACAGAGATCACAAGTAGGCAGAGAGGCAGGCAGAGAGAGAGAAGGGAAGCAGGCTCCCTGCTGAGCAGAGAGCCCGATGCAGGGCTGGATCCCAGGACCCTGGGATCATAACCTGAGCCGAAGGCAGAGGCTTTAACCCACTGAGCCACCGGATTCCTTCATTCTTAAGGCATAATGAGAACCAATGGGTAGAAGATGCAGGAAGGCAGATTTGGGCTCAATAAATGAATTAACAATGGAATCTATTCGAAGATGGTCTTACTACCTTCTGGGACAGTGCTTGAGCAAAGTCTAGGGACTATTCACTAAGATTTCTGGGAGGAAGCTCTCTTTCAAAAGTAACAATATGAAGATTGAAATATTTAACTTTGGCTTCTAAGGCAAAGGCTTAAGAAATGGTGATGGCAAGAGTCGGGGTAGATCTTTCCCCTTTTGAAGACTCAGTTTCCTTCCTTGCAAATTGAGAAGGTTGGGTCACATACCCTTGGAAATCAGGTGGGCACTGACACTCTATGCTAATGCTTAGGATCCAGGTAATTTACCCATCCAGTTTTGAGGTCACACTGCTAAGAGCACATCCAGGTGGTGTGTTGGCTTCTTCAAGTACCTTAATTCTTCTCCTTAGGGAGGAGAGGGGGAGAAAGTTCAACCCTGGTTCCCACAACTTCATATACCATGTATCAAAGGCCTTAGAGATTTTCTGGCTGCCTGCCAGTTTTTCTGGTCATTTCACATCCTAGCCTTGTCTGTGTGCACCAGGGGCCTCAGTGAAGCCCCATGAGACATCGTTACCCAGCAGGAAGGAACTCAAGGCTTCTCTGAATCTGTTGAGGACTGGCTCTCTTCTAATAGTGCTGGGATTTCTGCTCTGATCATTTGACATGTTCTTAAATTGGAATTTATGGGGACTTCTTTCCAGAGTCCTAGGATCAAGAGGTAGAAATGAACCAAAGAGAAGGCCTACTTTCTTATCTTAAAATCTCAGCACTGGCAGATAACTAGAGCATACCAATGCTTATTAAAATTCTTTTCTAAAGGTCCTCAAAAATCAACAAGAGACAAGCAGGATGGGGGACATATACAGTCCCCATTCACTCATTTATATCAATATTTGAGTGCTGGCTATGTGCCAGCCATTGAGATAAGCACTGTATTAGTTTGCCACAGCTGCCATAACAAAACACAGCAGACTTAATGACTTGAACAACTGAAATTTATTTTCTCATGAGAGGGAAGAAGGTCAGAGGGAGAAGCAGACTCCTCACGGAACTGGGAACCTGATGCGGGGCTCGATCCCAGGACTCTGGGATCATGACCTGAGCCTAAGGCAGTGGCTTAACCAGATGAGCCATCCAGGCACCCCTGTGTTGTCTGTGTTTTTCTTAATCTCTTCTTATAACAACACCAGTCATATTGGATCAGGACCCATTCATATGACCTCATTTTACCTTAATGACTTCTTTAAAGCCCCTATCTCCAAATTAACTCACATTCCGTGGTACTCAGGGGTGAGTACTTCAGCATATGAGTTTTGGGAGGACATAATTCAACCTGTAACAAGAACAGAATTGTGACTTAGTGGCAGATATAATAATCACAAAAGTAAGATTTTAACTAATAGGGAGGTCAATATGATTTAATTGGCTGCCTAATGTTATGGTAATCTCAAGTTGTGTGACCAGAAATAGGACACAATGTAGCTTCTCTTAACCAATTTTCATTTAGTTGACTTCTTGGATTGAGGCATTCTCTTGATTACTTCTGTAAGTTACACCAACTAATGCGTACAGCGTGCTGAATGCTGGTAGCCAGTGGCCTCTTCTTTAGCGTGCTCAGGCACTTGTGCCCCCTCCATGTGGGTCCATGTTCAACAAGAATCACTTGTGTTTACTCATGTATATGGAAATTCCATTCCTACTTGTTATTGTTATTATAGAATTTAATTACGTATTATGTAAATCAACGAACTATGAAGGCAGAAGAGAGTCCTTTCTATGAGAACTTTGACTGTTTTAGAAATATTGTGCCACTAAACATATAAGCCATCAGAAGAATTGGTGTCCATGTTCAACATGGTCCAAGTCTTTGGCTTGGGAGCTTCCATAGCCCTTTTTTTAGTAGTGTTAATATAGCACCAATCACTCTATATTAGAATTATATAATTATATATATGTATACACACACACACAGATATATATGTATATATATTTTTTCTCTAGAATATATATGTGTGTGTGTTTATATATTTATGTGTGTGTGTATGTGTGTGTGTATCTATCTATATCTATCTATCTATCTATCTATATATGTATATTCTCCCTTGTTAGCTTCTTCTTAAGGGAAGTGGCTCTGTGTCATTAATTTGCATATTACTAACTCATGACTCAATCCCTTGCATGGATGGGTAAGGCAGTATGGATAGATTATGAATGCATCCCCTTGATTCAGACAAATGGAGATCCAAATCTCCCTCACTCTTGCTAGCTGTATATAAGATCTTGGACAGGTTACTGACCCTCTTTGTTAATACCACACTTCATATAGGGCTAGTTGAGGAGATGATGAAGTGAGCAAACATAGAGCAGTCACTTGACCATAACAAGAACTCAATAGTTGTTTGTTTTTGATAATTTGTAGACATTTGTTAGTTTTAGTTATTATCATAGGAATGCAGAGGTATCTATACTTTAATTCTTTAAAAAAATTTTTTTGGTTCTTTTGGTTTTTTTAGATTATAATATAGATAGATGTGATCTAGGAATTTACCATTTAAGTTTCAGTTACTGGCCTTTACTTCCTCCAGATAGTTGGGACAAGAGGTAAGGGCAGGCGTGGGAAGCTCAATAGTGAGGGGTAGGGTGAAGGGAACCTTCCCTGTTTTCATCGGTAAATAGTAAAAATAGGTCATGCATGTGACAAAGGAACAACCTTTTCTATCATTTCTTTGCTGAAATTGAAGAAACGAAATGAACACTGACGGAGATGGGTGATGTCACATTGTCATCTGCCATCCTTGAAATACCACTTCCTCTTCGTGGGGGCATGAGGACCTAACACAGAAATGGAACTTGGTCACTGACGGTATCACCTCTTCAGATGCCCACTTTAGTTGGAAGGGCGTCCTTGCCGAACACCTGGCTACCTGTTCTTAGGGGGAAAAGAAACATAACGTGAAGAAATATGGAAGACACCAGCATAAGGGCTCTTGTCAGATAAATGATTGAAAAGGCCCAATACATTATGCACTCCCCATCACCACCAGGCACACCCTTTTCAAGTCAGTTCCACAAATAAAAGTTTGTGTGCCACGATTGTGCTAGGTGTCCTTCTAGATGCTGTGGGAAATCACAGTGTGTTAAATGCAAGGACTTCTTGATACAGTCATGCCCTCAAGATAGTTTATGATCTAGTGGGGAGACAGAAGTATTCTAAAGTTATCAATAATTTGTAAAATAATGCCCAATAAACTAGTGAAGAGTAAGCAGAGAGCCGTGCGACACTTTTAAGGAAGGAATTGCCCAAAGGGAATTAACATTTGTTAAGTAGCTACCGTGCAGCAAATGCTGTGCTAGAAATTTTACGTATGTTATTTCTTCCACGGAAAATCAAATGAGGTCAGTATTATGAATCCTTTAATGGGCGGTTAAGTTGAATCTCAGAGAGTTTAAGTAACTCATCCATATCATATGGTTAGTATATATCATACATTAGTTAGGGAGGTGTGCAGATTCCAGGTTGTTTGATTCCAGTCCTGGAAGATAACAGGAGGTAACTTTTGACTGGGGCTTGAAAAATGGTTTGGGAAATGGGGGAAATGGGAGCAGAGTAGAGGGGACATGAAGAGAACACCTTCACCCTGAGGAAAGGATGGCATATCATGAGAGACCTTAGTAGCCATGTTGAAACTCTACCTGTCCCATCGTAGCATTCATTCCATCAAAAAACTCATGCATACTTCCTATGAGAAAGAGCCTGTAGTAATTCCAAGGAGATATGGGTACATGAGACAAAAATCCATGACCTTAGTCATATGTCGTGAGTGTTAAAATATACTCTGAGAAACGTGCAGACGATATGTAAGATAGTCAGTGCCTGATGTGGCACTGGTGGGTTGTGAATCATGGTTATTTTATGTAGAAGAGAACAATGGAAAATGAGAAAATGTATTATGAAAAGGCACGGGTTGGAATTTGGAGGATCTGAGTTCTAGCGTCAACTCTACCACTTCCTGATTTTGTAGCTTTGGACAAGTCACGTCCATTCTTTGGGCCTGACTTTCTTCATGGAAGGAGTGAAGGTTTAGTTTACATGATTTTAATGTCTTCCTTCCCGCTCAAAGTGTACACTGAGGAACTTTGCTAAGTTTATTTTGTTCTATCAGGTGCTTCCTCCTTTTTCAAGTTTTCTCCTCCACATCTTCTCTAAGCTGGCTGATGCTCTATTTTAGGAATATTTATTACAAACCCTCAACCAACCTTAGAGTGAGGGAACAGAAGATGAGAAGTGGGGAGAGAGCCAAACACAAGCTCTGTTTCTGAGAAGGAAGGTGGAGTTGGACACGGGCTCAAGGCAATAACTCCCTGCAGGTCAGCTGACTGTGGTTGGGGAACCCCAGACTGGAAGGTCTCTAAGGTCTCAGCTCTGACCATCTGTGTCTCCATGGGCGGAAGTGACACGGTGAGCCTGCACTATTTACCCCACCACCAACTGTGTTTACAAAACATAACTGGTAAATTCTAGATAATTGACCATTCCTGAGTAAAACAGAAAAGTCACTATGTCCTTGTGCTTCAGCCCAACGGAGATGACAAAAGGTAGAAAACAGGTTTATTTGAGGCTAAATTTAAGCATTTGGGTTATTTACCATCACTGAATCGTAATTCTTCCTTTCCATATTTATGATAAACGTCAGCATATTCGTGAACTACTAACTACACACACTTCAAATAATCTCTTCTCAGAAAAAAGAAGGCTGTTGGAAGGCTAGTTTCCTAGAAACTGCATTTACAGAGCATTCAAAAGTCTTGCATTCCAATCTTACCTCTGAAACTAACTCCGTCATCTTAGACAAACCTTTTTGTACCTGACTTTTGTCATTGGCAAAATGGAGAAGTTGGCTTTCACTCACTAGCTTTAGTTACCTTTTTCTTACCATAGACTCCACATTTTAGAACATTCTCACTCTCAAATTTACATAAGTAACAATGAATCTATTTTTCCTAGTACTATCATTTATCATGGTTGTATATAATTTCTACCTAGCCAGAGCTTCTGGTCACAGTGAAATACTCAGTGTGACCACACTAAGAGGATGTCATTCCAAGTGTTAGAGAAGAAACTTGGCCTTTGACCTCACCTGGGGTCAGGTGAGGAAAGATATCAAAAGGTTGGAAAGAGCGGGAGGAACCAAGTTGCCAAAAACATAAACAGACCTGGAGTTGGATCTTTATTTCACCATTCAGTAGCTATGCGACTTTGGGAAAATTACTTAACCTCTCTGAATCACATTATTCTCATTTATAAAATGGAGATAATCATAGTGTAACTACCTCACCCACCTCACAACTTTCTTTTCTAGGCATTAACTAATATGCTTGGAAATTTGTTCAAAACTACAAAACCTGATAAGAATATAAGTTGTTCTTCCTAGTATTTTATATATATATATATATATATATATATATATATATATATATATATATATATTTCAATTCCATATATTCTTGGAATGTTTGATTGCAACTGACAGTTTTTCAGACTTAGATTCCATCATCTGTCCTGTTAAATGTATGAGATGATTTGCCTCATCATTGTCATCTGTTTTTCTTATTCACAAAGTGGTTGTTTTTTTTTTTTTTTGAAAAAATTTTGGTAAAACACAACTAATACAAAATGCATCATTTTAAAGTATACAATTCAGTGGTATTTAGTATACTCACAGTATTGTGTGACCATGGCCACTGTCTAGTTCTGGAACATTGTCATCACGCTGAAAGAAAATCCCATATCCATGAAGCAATTGCTCCCTGTTCTGCCCTCCCTCCTCCCCTGAGCCCCTGGCTAGGTTCTTCTGTGTAGATTTGCCTTCTCTGGACATTTCATATAAATGGAATCACACAATATGTGACTTTTTGTGCCTGGCTTCATTCACTTAGTATAAGCTTCATCCATGGAGCAAATATTAGGACATCATTTCTTTTTATGGCTGAATAAAATTCCACTCTATGGATATGCCACACAAAGTGGTTTTTAACCTTTGGATTATTGGCTTTTTGAGACTGGCTGTACACACACAACTACTCTCCTCCCGACACAATTGCATGTAACTTTATGCCCAAGCCCATTAATGTACCCCAGATTAAAAACTTCCTCAAGTAAGAGATCATTCTCTGAATCCTTTCATTTATCCATCCATCCATCCATCCATCCATTCTGACCATTCATACATAGTTACTGATTGAGTATAAGGTACTTTTCTACACTCTAAGGGAAATAAAACTGATTTTTAAAAAAGCAGACAAGAATTTTCTTCACCCATGGGCCTTACTTTCAAGTAGTGGGCAACATACAGTGAACAAATAAATCATATAGTTTATAAGAGGGTCCTAAGTGCTATGGGGAGAAACAAAGCTAGAGAAGGAGGTAGGAAGTCCTGAGGAGGCAGCACTGCAGTTTTAAATAGGGTAGTCAGGGGAAACTTCATGGAGAAGGTGACCTTTGCATGAGTGTGTGATGAAGTAGCCATGGGTTCAGTCTTCTCTGTAGAAGGACCTGATCACTGTTGCAAAGATGCCTAAAATAACATTCTTTTCCCCTGTAACAAGGGCAATTCCATCTTTAAATAGTCAGATAAGAATTCATGTAGATGGGGTTGCCTGGGTGGCTCAGGTGGTTAAGCATCTGTCTTTGGCTCAGGTCATGGTCCCAGGGTCCTGGGATCCATCCGCACATCAGGCTCTTTGCTCAGCAAGGAGCCTGCTTCTCCCTTTCTCTCTGCCCCTCACCCTGCTTGTGCTCTCTCACCCTTTCTGTCAAATACATAAATAAAATATTTAAAAAAAAAAAAGAATTCCTGTAGATGTGGATTTCCACAAGTTTGCCTTCCAAAAAAGTCTAAAGTTCACTGTGTTTTATAATTTAGGGCACAGGCTTGGGAGTCAGACTCTGTCTCTGCCACAAAAAATCTGCGTACCTTTCCAGAAAGTCAGTTAGCTCACATTATAGCTTTTTCATTTGTGAAATGGTAGTAATGATCCTATATATCTTATCCTTTTCACAACAACCCTATCCAATAAAATGACGTATTTAAAACACCCATCACCCTTCATGAAGTAGAGATTTTCAATTCATTCAATAAAAAGATAATTTTATTTGTTTACAGAACACTTGCTGATTGCTATCCCCTCCTGAAGTAAAACACTTTTGCATGTTGTTTAACCACTGGGAAAAAGGAAGTGTTCTGTTGCCTGTGTGGTTTCAGTCAGAAAAAGAAGGAAGTGGGACAGAGTATTATTGGGTTTGAAGAGAATGAGCCCAACTCTTTCAGCCCCGCGGTACACACTGTTGATGTCTCAGCCTCCGTCTCTACATTAGGAATCATTCTGGATTTTCCTGGGATTTGAGTTCTTGCTTTGGCCTCAAAGGCAGAATTTCCTTTACTTGGCTCCCTCCCTCAGTTCCTCCAGGTCTTTAATTCAGAGAATCCTTCCCTGAACTTGCTTTTCACCACTTTATTTTTCTTCATAGTACTCAACACAATTTTTTTAAAATCCCCAGTACACAGAATAGTGCTTGGCACTCCCAGGCACTCAGGAAAACATTTGTTGAGTAGACAAATGTATTGAAGATCCTGGAAGCCATGAGTTTTGTACTTTCTACCATTTGATGTTGGGTGTGACTAGATGACTGACTTTGACTGATGAACTATGTGAGCGTAAGTGACAACATATCAGCATCAGGTGGATGCTTTAAAAAACCAGAGCATGCTCTGTTGCCTTCTCTTTTCCTCTGTCAGGCAAGTAGCAATGTTAGAGAGAGTGGCTTCATTGTCAGCCTGGGTCTCAGCATGATTACAATAAATACAGCGTCTTCTGACTTCTTGTGATGAGCATGTCATATAACAAGAAACAAACCTTTGGTCTTTAAGCCACAGAGCTTTGTGCGTTGTTTGTTACCGCAGCATAACCTAGACTATCCTGACTGATCAGAGTGCCAACCTTGTAATTTGGTCTTCTTATTCTCTCTTGCCAAGAGGGAGATCTGAGTATCATGTACTTTCAAATGAAAGTTCTGTGATTTAAAAAAAAAAAATGGATGTGGTATGACAATATCATGTGGGTCACATCTGACTTATTCAAAGAAGTCTCCCAGACAACCCCAGGTCAGCTCCTGTTTCGTGTGCACTTTAGGCACTGGAGAATGAGATTAAGTCTCAGAAGTCATTTCCTTCAGGGAACCGAGACCTCAACACATGCGACAGCCCTCACCTAGCTCCAGACCCTATGCCATTTGTTCTTTTTCGGTTTCTGCTGTACCGACCAAGTCTGTGCTGCCTCTGATTAATTTCCCTCTTTATGTCAGTGGGGGTAGACAATGATCTTAATACTCAACCTCAGATTAATTGTTTGAGGTTTAGTGTGGTGGGGAAAATAAAACCCCAAAGATTGGGCATCAGAGGATTTTGGTTTAAGTATCTCTTTACTAGCTCTGTGATTGTGGGTACATTGCTTAGCTTTCCTGGGTTGAAGAACCCTAGTTATAAAAGTGGGATGACAATGTGAGTCCTCTTCCCAACCAAAATTCTTGAGGCAAGATGTGTTTTTTTGGAATTCCGAATTTTTTTACTTTTCATTTTTTATGTTTTTCAAAGATTTATTGATTTATTTTAGGGGGCAGGGAGAGGGAGAGAGGGGCAGAGGGAAAGAATCTCAAGCAGATTCCCTGCTGAGTGTGGAGCCTGATGTGGGACTTGATCTTACAACCCTGAGATCATGACCTGAGCCAAAATCAGGATTTGGACACTTACCCAACTGAGCCACCCAGGTGCTTCTGGAATTCTGAATTTTTTAGATTTTAGAAAGGTAACATGTTACACATGATATATAGATCCAAAAAAAGCCCAACAGGACCTAGGACCTCCTCCAAAGGCAAATGTATTAATATCTCTGCTGCAAAATGAATAAATATTTATATAAGAAGGATAAGGACTATGAAGAAGCTCATTTCAACTCAAATCAGGCTTTTCATCACATGCATTTCCCCCAGACTTCTGGCTTAGAGTTTTTAAAAATATATGGATAATGTGTTGTGGACCTATTTTTTGTTGTTATAAAGAATAAATGAGATAATATGTATGAAAAGGACGTTGTGTACAGTGTCACCATGAAAATGAGAATTATTGTATTATCACAACACAGAATCAGTAGTTCATTAAACAACATTCAACATAACATTCAACCATAACAGTAATATTCAACAAGCACCTATTATGTGTTCATCATTGTGCTAGGTGCTGGTACTTATGTTATTAATGGACCAAGGATCCATTTCTTCCATTCAGCCTCTTGCCCAGAGCATGCATGTGTTTCTACACACTGTTTTCCCAAGTGTTTGTGCACACAGGGTCAGTCTCTTGTTTCTTTCTTAGGCTTATTAAAATACTTCGTTATTTGGAGCTTTAAAAAATACTTCAGATAAATTAAATTATCTACTTTTCAGAACAAGTTAGCCCTAGAAGGTCTTCCGGTGAGTCACATTCTGAGCAGAGAAATCTGGCATTGAGGCATAATTAACATTCTGGGTTGCCCCCAGTTTCTATGGAGATGAGTCTAGCCCCTCGGGGGAGGAGTGATGGATGTGTAATCTCCAAGATAAGTAACTGACAGGTAAGAAATTTTCCTTTCTGAAATGCATTAATTATTCACATTCATTATTCATCAAACACTGTGAGTTTCCATTTAGAAATTGGACCAAATGGAGAAATTCTCCCCTGTCCACCCCTCATAATCAAATTCTTCCAGGGACTGCTAAGCATTTGAGTAGGTCTGCTATTTGGTCTAGTTTCATGGCAAGTGTTTGTCTGATGTTGCTGGGAGATGGAATGAAGATTAAACACTTTGTTGACAACAATAGCACAGACTTTGGGGGGGGGGTTTCAACTTTGCCAATCCCTGATATTTTCTTATTATCATTTTTTTCTTCTAGAACATTGGCTTGGTAAGAACCCAGCCCTTACCTGTCTTGTTTACTACAGTATTCCCAGCCCTTAGAATGGGATATAGACACTTGATAAATGTTTGTGAAATAAGAGAATGAATGGAAGAGATTTGGGTCTGGGGATGCAGAACCCATCGGAGGAAATGCACGTATGACTGATCCAGCCCTAGTTCCTTGAGGAATCAGAGCTAACATACACTGAGACACAGAGAAAAGCAGCTGAGACAAGACCCTTAGTCCATTCCAGGATGGGCACCCTTGGCCTTTGGCACATCCTTTAAAGCCTCTCTTATTGCAAACATTGCTTTTTAATCAATTTATTTGAACCTAGACCTGTTCTTTGCCTGGAGTGTATCCCAGAACCATGATCAGTCAGGAACTATGGATTGCCTCAACTGGCCAGACTGTGAAACACCAGAGTGCTTAGTCCCACCATCCAGCAACAGCTCAAGGTTTGCAAAAATGGATTCTCTAAAGGCTGATTTGTCCAATGACCAGTTTCCCAAAAACATGTTCTCTATAATCAATTTATAAAGTAGTTGCCTTTGGTGTTCAATGGGAGGTTTTCACAAGCTCTTGAGCTTTTCAGGGGTGTCTTTTTGTTCCATATTACTGTTAGTTTCATCAGAGCTGTGTCTCTGTGGCAGGTCAAGGTTTCTTGCTTTGTAGATTTTCTTCTCATTGGATCTGTGACTTTTGGGCATGAGGATTTTTTTTTTTCATATATTCTAGTCAGGCATTGTGAGTGTCTTAAATGTTAAAGATAGTATAAAAGACAGGGTAGGTGTCTGCTAACACATTCCAAGTCCACTTTATTGCCTAAGTACTTGTTGACTGATTCAAACAAGTGAATATATTTTGTTTGGTTTTGAGCATTAGAGAAGCTCCGGGATCTGAATTATTAAACACACGAGAAACTGATATTCATTTCCCCTGAACTGAAAGGGCCATGTGACTGAGGGGAAACAGTTTCAGGAAAGCTAAAGCTAATCGTCCTTCTCAATAGCACATCCTTTCATTCATTCATTAATTCAACATGTATTGAGTCCCTTTTTAGTGCTGGGCCTTATTCTAGGGACTTGGAATAAAAGAAAAATAAGACAAGGTTCCTACTTTGGAGACTGGTCTGCTATTTTGAAGTTTCCTGGTAAAATGTAAGGCCCATTCTGTTGAATTCATTTCACCTTTTTTTTTTTTCCTTCCAATTTTGGGGTCACTCTTTTAGTCTGTTTCACCTTCTACTCTGACAGGTATAACTAACATGTCTTAAACATACTGGAGTTGATCTTCATAGCCCATCTCAATTCTGGTGAAAATGTCCCTTCTCATCTTATAAAAGCTGCCTGTATGGTTCGAGACCGCAGATTCAACCCCTCAGCCTATTCCTGCCCTCTCTTGCTCTGTCAGCCCTGTCCTTTCTGGGACATGTGAATCTGAAGAACTGTGTTCAAGTCCTCCTCTTCCTTTGGAGGCTCGGACTCTTCATCTGTTAAGTGGGCTAAAGGAGACTAACTCACAGTGTTATTGCAAGTAAGGTGGACCTAGGAGTACTTTGTAAGCAATGAGGTAATAATGTGAGAGTTTATAATAGATTAGAGGGAGTCAGGTTCTAATGCACAAATAAGGAAAATACTGCAGGAACATAGAGGAGAGACAATTAGGGAGATCAAGGTTTTTGCAAAGCTGGTATAGTGAATTTGGCCTTGAGATTAAGAGATCTCTAGGTGAAGCAGAACATTCCAGAAAGAAAAAAAAAAGGCAGCTGGACAAAGTCTCAGAGATGCCAAAAAGTCATATGTTTGGCAAAAAAATGAACAAGAGGATTAGGGGGGAAGTCATAGGTGTTGATAAATTAAGTACAAGTCAGTTCCTTAAGAGCTCTGTATGCCATATTAAAGAGTTTAAGCTTTATTTACAGAGCCACTGAAAAGTTTCTCTTTTTTTCCTCAAGATTTTATTTATTTATTTGAGAGAAATAGAGAGAGCCTGTGCATGCAGGGGAAGGGGCAGACGGATAGGGAGAGGGACAAGCAGACTCCACACTGAACACAGAGCCCAATGTGGGGCTCGATCTCACCACCCCGAGATCATGACCTGAGCTGAAATCAAGAGTTGGATGCTTAACCCATTGAGCCACCCAGGTGCCCCGAAAAGTTTCTTTCTACAAATAATTTCTTGTGTGAGCCAGTATATGCCAAACACTGATGCAAGCACTTGTGATTGATCAGAAGAATCATAAAAAGAACATCCATGCATCCAATTGAAGAAATAGTGTAAGAGATGAAGGGTCCCCTGTGAAACTCTCTGTGTTCCCCTCCTTGGTAGAATCCTACTTCCCTAAGAGTAAGTCAGACTCTAAATTCAATGTCTGCTATTCCCTGGTTTGTCATTACAGTTTGACTCAATCTGTGGGGTTCAATGACTATTTGCTGGATAGAGCAATGAAAACACATGTCTCCGTGCAGGTGGTCTCTGTGCCCTTTCTCACAGGTGTTGCTCCCATTTCTGCTGCTATCCCTTATCATTCCGCAGTCTTAATGCGTCTATCACACTCAGGTTTCTTGATTTACATGCTGGTGTGAGTCTTTATCAAATAGTTGTGTTTGTTATCAAAACAGCTTTATACAGATTACTCGCCGAATCCCGTTCAACATAGCAACGATTTATTTCTATCTCTTCTTCCCATCTTTATCCATGTTAAGTGGAGTTATTATAATCTAGATGTTTTATGTTTTGTGCTTGAGCTTTTTGCTTCATGTTATTCTGTAATGCCTGTATTTCTAGGGGATGTTTGTATTAATTATTTTTATGAGTTCCCAATATTCTATCAAGCAAATATATTATAATTTGCTTTATCATAATTAAATTGCTGGGTATTTAGGTTGCTTCCAATTTTAAACTACTATAAGTAACATTGCTATAAAACATTGTCTTTTTACTTATAGGATTTTTTTTTCTTGTTTTGAATTATTTCCTTAGGATATATTTTCATGAATGAGATTACTTGGTCAAGCGCATGATTAATTTTGTGGTTCTTGTTACCTGAGGGGCTTGTTTTACATGAAAAAATTTGTTTATTTTTCTGATTATAAAAGTAATTCATGCTCATTATAGAACACCTGGAAGACACAGAAATGTGTAAAGGGAAAACCAAAACTCACTCCTAATCTTATCCCACAAAGATAACCATCGTGAATGTTAAATTGTTCTAAGCCATCATTAGCATTTTGGTATATTTCCTTTAACTTTCATAAATTGGGATCAGATATTGTTTTGTATCCTGCTTTTTAAACTTAATTATCAGCTCTTCCCATGACACGTAATTGTTTTCAAAGAAGTAATGTTTTTTAATGGCCACATAATGTTGCGTTACATGGATGGCTATCTATCCCTTCTTACTGGACTTTTTAACTTACTGGAACAAATAATGCTGTCAATGAACATCCTGATATAGGATGAGAATACTGATTATTAGGACAAATGTATGGAGGTAAAGTGCTAGAGGAAGGATACAAATATTGCCAATTTTTGATCCATGCACGAATCATGAGCCTTGATTTGCAACATTCCTTTGCCAGTCCACAGTTTCCTATTGCTGCTGTAGCAAATTACCACAATGTTAACGGCTTAAACAAACATAAATATTTTCTTACAGTTCTGGAGATCAGAAGTACAAAATGTGTCTCACTGGGTTAAAAATCAGAGTATCAAAAGGGCTGCATTCCTTCCAGAGGTTCTAGGAAGAATCCATTCCCTTGCCTTTTCTAGCTTCTTGAGGTCACTGGCATTCCTTGGCTCATGACCCCCTTTCTGCATTTTCAGAGCCAGGAGTGTTCGCCCAAGTCCTCACACTGCTGTCTCTCTGGCTCTCCCTCTCCTGCCTCCCTCTCCCACTATTGGAAAAGTGATTACAGTGGCCCACCTGGATAGTCCAGGCTATACTCCCTATCTTAAAGTCAGCTTTTTAGCAACCTTAATTCCCTTCCTGCCATGTAACCTAATAGATTCACAGGTTCTGGGGATTAGGACACGACCATCTTTGGGGATGTCATTATTTTGCCTGCCACACATTCCTTCTTTTGTGTATTGTTATCCTACCACCCATTGCTTTGTTTTGGTCGGGAATCAGTTCCGCCAGGATTCAACAGAAAGCCAAAAGTGTTTTGATCCTTAACTATGTGTAAGACACTACCAGATACAAAGCCCTAAAAAAAATTTGTGCTGATGGAGGAAATATTTACTTATACAAAGACCTTAGTCAAAGCAAAGTATGACCAGTGACAAAGAGCAGTCCCAAATAACTCAAAGGAACACAGAGAACAGCCTATTAATTTTTACTCTGGAAAACTTCCTGAAGGACCTGCCATTTGAACTGAAAATGTAATGATGGCTAGAATTTTTATAGGTAGGGCCGGGAAATGGCAAAGAAGGACCAGAATGACTAAAGGCGCAGAGAATGTGTCCAGAGATTGCTTGGTCTAGTAGAATGCTGTCTGATAGAATTTTCTATGATGATGGAAATGTTCTATATCTGTGGTGTTCAATAGGGTGGCCACTAGCCAAATGTGGCCGTTGAGCACTTTAAATATGGCTGGTGCAACTGAATTTTTAATTTTTAATTCATTTAATTAAAAATTTAATTTTTAATTTCATTTTAATAAATTTAACTGTAAATAGTCACAGGTGGCCAGAGGTTGTCATCAGAACAACACAATCTAGAGTGACTAGAACAAGGGATCTTTTGAGGAAAGGGTTTTTGAAGACTGCATTAGATTTATTGGGGCAACAATGCAATAGAGGGCCTTGAGAGATTCTGGACTCTGGGAACCAAACTGAGGGTTACAGAAGGGAGAGAGGTGGGGGGAAGGAGTAACCGGGTGATGGGTATTAAGGAGGGTATGTGTGGTGACGAGCACTGGGTGTTATTTGTGACTAATGAATTATTGAACACTACATCAAAAACTATTGATGTACTATATGCTGGCTAATTGAACATAATAATGATAAAATGAATTATGAGAAATTAATTAATTAATTGAACAATAGAGGGTCTTGAAAACCATGCATTGGGTAACGGGGAGTCACTACAGTGTTTTGAGCTGGAGAATTATGTGATCACAAGTATGTCAGACTTAAGAAACTATTCTGATGGCTTTTGGAGGATGGGATGGATGGGAGGAAGTTTAAAGCCAGTTGATACCAGGACTGATGCACAAGTCCTATTAAGTTCTACAGACCTCCTAGTCCGTGTTAGCATTTTAGGGTGACTTTGTTTATGTCCATACTGTGGGCATTGGTATATAGATATTTGAGGCTATATGGATAGCCTTTCCTATTGGATTCTTAGCACTACTGGATACTTCCTGTATCTTCTGTATAAAACTTTATTAGGATCTGGTTTAGAATTTTCCTAGCATTTTTATTCTTTCTTCCACTTAAAGCACGTGATTGTAAGGGCTGTGAGGGCATGGACAATGTTATTCATTGTTGTCTTTTTAGCTCCTTAAGAATACTTAGAATAGTGTAACTTCAATAAATATTGTGTAAGATAATGTCTTATTAGGTTGATGAAGAATTTTGTGGTTCTGATAGGATTTCCCTGTACCTTTCGAAAAGCACGTCAACCACTGTCCTGAACAGACTCTCACAATTGTCTTATGGAGCCAAATGTTCAGCTCCTACGGTTGCTTGTCTTTCAAGGGCATACCTTTCAACTGGAAGAAATCGGCCCCCCAATCTCTCAGTTTTTATCTAGTACTTCAAAGTGTCAAGAGAGTTATCGATAGCCTTTTGGATGCTTTATGGATCTATAAACACGTGTAGTAGTTGGTTGCATTGGGGACGCTTGCTCATCTCTGTGACATTTCATGACCATGCACTCCGCGCACTCTGTCCATCCAGACTACTTCCCTTACCTCCCCCAACAGAGACAGGTCAACCTTGGTGAGAGAACACTTCCCCCAGGCAACTATCATTGATTTCTTCATACCGCTCGTACTTAAAAATCCTTATTTTTTTCCAGGTATTTGAGCACTCATTTTGGCATATTTTATATTATCATTTTATTATTTCCTATGTATATATCTTGTTCTCGTTCTCCTCTGCACGATAGTGTAAGTTCCTTAAACACAGACATAGAAGTGAACAAAGACCACCCAAATGAGAATAAGCAAAGGCTATTTATGCAGAGTTTGCCATGCTAAGGAAGTCAGCCACCGTCACTTGGGTTGGGCAGAGATTCAAAGGCAGGCAGTGGAGTAGGAAAGCTTTATAGTGGCAAAAAGGGAATGCTTCAAATGTGCCCTGACTGGAGGCCACTGGCATGGAGAAGCTGGAGGCAGTCTAACTAGAAGCTGAGCATTCTATGTGAGTGGTTGGGAGTGTGTACTTGCTTTTCTTTGTTTGGTCCTAAGTTGGACTCCAGAACAAAGAATAGGGAAGCTGTCAGTTACTCATCCATTTCCACTCCTTGGGGCTGATTGCTGTAGGAGACATTGTTTGGCTTCCTTGACTGTCTGTTGTAGGTAGTGGATTGTCTTCCTGGACTGATGGCTGCAGATTGTGGGTTAGCATCCTGTTTTTATATACAGTCTAGCCATTGTCCATTTGTATCTTCAGTCTCTCACAGGAACTGTATCTTAGGCTTCTCTTACACCTGGCCTTCCCACATGCTCTTCTGGCTCTCTAGTGTCTTCTACACACCTGGAAATAACACAGGTGTGTGATCCCCATTTGGTTGAATGGCATGGCTGCACATCCGGTAGAAAGAACCCTGAGTTGGGAGTTGGCTTGGGTCAGTCATTCAGGTCTGTTCCAGCATATTCCATTCCCTTCACATTTACAGTATCCCCTGGAAACGTCAAGCCCTAAAAACGGTGCTGATGGCCCAAAGAAGGGTGATTAAAAAATCCCTGCGCTCAAACAGCCCTTAACAGATCCCTCTTTATACTTTAGATTTTCATCCATAAAATAGCAACAATAATTGCTTCAAGCTGTTGGGAGGGTAGGATCAGATGAAGTACGCAAAAGCATGCAGCACGTTGTAAAGAGTTATAAGCTGTGAGGAAGTTTCGCTATTTTAAATGTTTAATAATTGTTTTTCCGTAAAGACAAAGTAACTCTGGAAGATGATGCATCTTGATAAACTTTTCCTCCATATTTTCTATAAGTTATGATATAATCACGCCATGGACAGAGCACCTCTGCATTTCTTTTTCTAGATTTTTTTCCCTGAGGGATCTGGGTATAATTATACCTCTGTCTTTTCAGGGGGTGATACAGTTTCAAAAGCCTGTTTAAAGGATTTCTAGTTGCCAAGCTGTCCTGTGAACTGGCCAATACGATTCCTTGAATCATCGCCCAGTGCGGACCCAATTTATATTTGGAATTTCATGCCATCTTGAAGGAACACCATCCAGTGCCAGGGTCTTCTTTGAGCTAATTGGGCTTTGGCAGTGATGTCATTCCATGGTGGGCGTTTGTCGAGACTATGGCAGTGATAACGCAAGTCTCATTTTCGGCAGCGTGTGCCCATGTGTGCAAAAGGCTGCTCCCCTCCCTCACAGGCAATCACTCCTCCTGCTGTAGTTCCACTTCTGGTCCCTTTCTGAAGACGGGAGATCAGTAGGCTATTTATACCCCATGGCTAGAAACATTCCTCTCCTTCGAGTCCGTGTGCAACTATTTTTCCTGTTATTAACGTGGCTTAAAATACAACGAGGGAGAGCAATCATCAAACTTAGCAAACTTTTGATAAGCAGGAAGGAGTCAGAGAGTCACAGAGGGAGGTGTCTCCTGGGGCTAACATGACAGGTATTGGAATGAAGCAGATCTGTGTGGCATGGCTGCCTGGCCACAGTCAGCCATGCGTATTGGACAAGGTCGTTAACCTATACCAACCTGTGTGATGAAAGTAATGCTTTTTGTCTCATGGGGTTGTAGGTTAAATGTAACCCAGATTTATGGCTGTTCCCCTATGTCTGCTGACTTTGCCAACCTCAGATTTTTCTTTCTATCCTGTGAAGTAATCTTCATGACCCAAGAGCATTGGGGAATAAGAAAGAATTTTCTGGTGATTTTCCAGGGGAGATGAAGAAGGTTTCATTACATGTCTCACAGTGGGGTTTCACGGTCCCTAAAATCCTTCCAGAACACTATCCTCAGTCTCTCCTCTATTATTTCTAAACAATTCAGTTCTGCCCCAAACTTGCACACCATTATAGTCATGCCAGTCCCATGGGCATCTTGCTATCCAGTAGTTCAACAGCCCTGCTGTTAAGTGGACATCCAACTGTATCAGAAGGAACTTTGACACTTTTCCCTTATTATGTCATATGTTTTTTGGAGTCTCATCTTTCACTCACACGGTCTTTCAAAGTATTGTTTGCAGTCATGTTCAAGTTTTCCCCCTGGGAAGTGTCCTAAGGGGAAGTATAAACACAGCTTTCCTCATTTTGCTGCATTAGTTTTATATTACACAATACATACAAAACACTTAACACCATGTCATAGTACTTACAGCCATCACAGTACTCAACAAACCGAAGTTCATTTTTTAGGCAAAGTAAAAGCTATGTAGTGAGATACGTAGTTTTGATATATCTGGAACAACTGCTATTCTTAAAAATTTATATCTTGTACTTGTCCTCTAATTATTTACATTCTATTGGAAAAGGTATAAGCAAGCCTAAGCCATAATGCCCAACGCATCAAAGCTTCAAGGGTGTGTCACTGCAGACTTAAACTTCCATCTGGAGACCTGGCCACATGGCTGCACAGACAGCTCAGTAAGCCATCAGCATCTTCTCCTCCTTATACAGAGAGGTCAGACAACTTTCCCAAGTTCACATCGGCCTCTACAGTGCAAAAGTATGGGCTACAAAGTAATTTTGTTAAAGAAAATAAATAGTTGCCTGCCATTTTGTCTTTTCCAACAGGGAAGTTGCATGGACCCCAACCCACAATGTCTCATGGTCTCTCAGTGCCCCTCAGTGAGTAGTCATTGATGTTCCTAGCTGGTTTAGTCTCATCTTTCTGGATCTTAGCAAGTCTGTTCAGACTTCCTTCTCCTACCATGTGGTTTGTTCTCTGTTCCGCTGGCCTGGTCACTTTTTATCCATTTAACTACAGAGAATGTGCTCTGGGCCAGACACTCAGCCAAGGGCTGGGAAAAAAGAGGGGAGGGAAAAAAAACTTCTTGGGTGAACTCAGCCACATCACATGGAGTAGTAAGCCATACAACACTTGGTGAGCTAGTGTTCACCACAGGGCGGGTGGGAGAGACTCATTTTGCCTAGGAAGTAGGGAGTCAAGGAAGGTTTCAAGAGCCCTGATGTTTGATGTGGGCTTAAGGAACAAGAAGAGATTTTTTTCCTAAGCCATGAAACAGATGATGACAAACATTACAGCCTTTTTTGGGTGTGCCAGCCAAAATCAAAGTGAGAACTTCAAGGGGGAAAGGAAACTCAAGAGGACAGAATTAAGACCTTTTATTAAATCATCGCTTCCTGTGTGGAGACCATGTTCACGTACTAGAGGGCTTTGTATTTTCCTTTAATAAAGAAGGTCATTCCCTTTTAAATGAAGGTTCTTTTCCTCTTAGTGAGGTTAAATGATTTGTCTGAGTTTGTATACTTAATAGGTAACAAACAGAATCTAAACCCAATGCCTACCATAGGGTCTAAAGCTTAGTTTGTGGTCAACAGCCAATATTTCTTGCGTGAACAATGAATGAATGAATGAATGAGTGGAGGAGAAAACACAGTTCTCCTGATTCCCTAATAATATGATACCTGCTACTTGGCATTTGTTGTTGTTGTTTGGTCACGTGCTAACTGATGATTATCATTGTCCCGAACAACATCCCAAGGATATACCTTGAGACCTTTGTGGCTCCTCAAATTCATGAAATCATCTATAACACATGGATTTCTTTCTTTTTTTTTAAAGATTTTTTTTTTTTTTTGACAGACAAAGATCACAAGTAGGCAGAGAGGCAGGCAGAGAGAGGAAGGGAAGCAGGCTCCCTGCTGAGCAGAGAGCCTGACGTGGGGCTCAATCCCATGACCCTGGGATCATGACCTGAGCTGAAGGCAGAGGCTTTAACCCACTGAGCCACCCAGGTGCCCCATGGATTTCTTTTTTAAAAGATTTTATTTATCTGAGAGAGAGAGAGAGTACAAGAGGAGGTGAGTGAGGGGAGGGGCCCAGGGAGAAGCAGACTTCGCACTGAGCAGAGAGCTGGATGTAGGGCTCTATCTCAGGACCCCAGGATCATGACCCAAGTGGAAGGCAAATGCTTAATCGATTGAGTCACCCAGGTGCCCCAGAATTTTCTATTTTAATATGGACATTTTGCATAGGGCAGGGAGTCCACCAAACAGTTTTAAAAATTGCTTTCCATTCTTTCTGACCCTGGTCTCACTACCTTTCAATCTCTCCTGTCCATAGTCATCAGGGTCTTAGTTTTAAGTGTACCTTTATCCGCAACCCTCATATGCTTTCTTTGTGGCCTGTCACAGGCCAATATTGCTTCTCCAGTCTAGAGTTAAAGCCTCTAACATGCGTTTTTTTTTTTTTTTTTTAAGATTTTATTTATTTATTTGACAGACAGAGATTACAAGCGGGCAGAGAGGCAGGCAGAGAGAGAGGAGAAAGCAGGCTCCCCGCGGAGCCGAGAGCCCAATGCGGGACTCGATCCCAGAACCCTGGGATCATGACCTGAGCCGAAGGCAAAGGCTTTAACCCACTGAGCCACCCAGGCGCCCTCAACATGCCTTCTTATCCTTTTCTTTCATTTCATTTATTCTTGCAGTCATTCCACAAATATTGAGCATTTCTTAAGAATCAGACCCTGTGTAGTGTACTGAAGATCCAGAGGTAAAGAGGAAAGACACACAGTCTCACCTCATGAATCTTACTCTCCAATGGAAAAAAAACAGTAGAAAATGAAAGTGTGTTATGTAATGGTTTATATTATGTCATGGTAGTTTTGTTAAGTGCCACAAAAGGGAAGTATGGGATGGTGAGTTTGTTTAGCAGGGGAATCTAATTTGATTAAGAGGGTTAGGAGCAGCTTCCCTGAAGGACCGCCTTTAGGGGAGTAGGAAATAGCTCAGCAAAGAGATGGGGATGGAGGGGGCATTCCTGGCAGAAGGCACAGCATGGGTAAAGGCCCTGAGGTAGGACAGAACTTGGTTTTCCCAGAGCGATTTAGAAAGTCTCATGGGGCTGTCATGGTTTGGCCCAACAACAGCTTCACAATGACTTCCTACTGCATTGGGAGCAAAATCCAAAGTCCTTCTTCTCATAAATAAGATCACACATAGTCTAGAGCCCCTATTACAGCTCAGATCTCATTTCTTCCCTACCCGCCCCCCCCACCCCGGCCTCATCTTGCTGTTCCTCAGAAATGGCAAACATAGTGCATTTTCTGGGCACCTGCATTTTTTTCTCCCCTCTACCTAACTACCCTCATACCAGGTATCTTCATAGCTCACTGCCGCATTTCCTCTGGGTTTGCACTAAAATGTTACTGAAGGGGCCTTCTCTGCTCACTTTTCCGATGACAAGGGGTAGAGCTCAGGGGTAAAGCAGTGGACTGCACTCTTCCTATGACATTGATCCTCCCTTGCTCTCTGTCCCACTACTCCTCCTGTCATTCTTTATCACCCTACCACCGCCTGACATTGTTTTTATTTGTTAACGAATTGCGTCTCTCCACTAGCTTGCAACGGTCATGATTAAAGCTTCGTTTTTGATTGCTGTATCCTCAGCACCTAGAAGAGTGCCTGACTCATAGTGGGCACTCAACAAATATATATAATAGCTGAATGGGATGGGTGATACAGGACCAGACTGGAGAGGAAGACCAGACCCTTTGACACATATCATCTATTTTCATGCCTCTGGGACTTGCTCATGATTTTCCCTCTGCCTGCAATGCTCCTCCCCACTCCCTTCTTCCACCGCCATCTCCCGCAGTGGAAGTCCCACTGACACAGCCATCGCCTGAACTTTCACATAGCATTTAATTCCTCTTTGGATTCTAGTGGGTGGGATATATGTTTGACTCCAGTCCTCGAATAGATGGCTCCCAATGGATGAGACCGTATTGGATTCATGCCTGTTCCCAGTCCATCACAGAGCTTGATCCAGAGTAGGCACTCAGACAAGTCTTTGCTTAATTGGATGGCAAGAGGGCAATAATCCAGGAGAGCTAATAATCCAGGTCGGGAATTATAATGAGATCAGGGAGCTGGACCAAAGTCATGGCTCGATTTGAAGGAACATACAGTTAAAAGCATGGGCTTAGACACGTATTGCCTGCTTTTGAATCTAGCTCTGTCAATTACTAGTGATTTACTTAAATCCCAAAGGCCTTAGTTTTCATATCTGTAAAATGGGCCTAGTAAGAGTACCTCTCTCATAAAATCATTACAAAATTTATATCAATCACTGTATGGAAGTATTCAGAACAGTACAAGAAACATAGTGAAAACATAAATTGAAAGTCTATGATACTGTCTCCAGGCAAGAGACCTCAAAGCCCAGGGGAGGTCTGAACTTGGTGGAGACTTGGAAACCCTGGCAGGACAGTCACAGGCAGGAGGATCTTGGGAGACAAAGCCCAATCCGAGCCCATTTTCTAGTCTGTTGTTTTATAGAAGGGGAGACTGAGTCCAGGAAACACCTTCCCCAAGCTCCCACCGTGACAAAGGAAAGCTAACAACTCCAGTGACCACCCCCGCCCCCCCCCCCGGCCAGTCTAATGTTTCTCCTGCTATTTCCCCACAGTTTAAGCCAATAATGTTTCCCAGATGGTGGTTTATTATTTATTTCCTTGTTGATTTCCCTCCTTGTTTCTCAGAGCAGTCAAGGAAGCTTATAGGAAGCCCTAGAAGACAAACTATCAATTAAAGACAAAAGTAGGGCAAGGAAACGTTATACATTAAAATAAGAGGCCAGAAGGATGGTGAGGTAGGAGAGAGTACTGATGACAGACAGATTATAAGGGTGTATGCAGCTGTTATTTTCCTGTGCAAATCAAGTTTTGAGCTTCCTAACTGCCAAAGTGAAAAGAGATACATGAACAGTTATATCGGAAAGAAGATCAAAGTGCTTTTCTAGTTCATAGCCCTTAAAGAAGTCCCTTATCTGTGCCAGGATCCACAGGGTGACAATGAATGAAACTTTTTCCTCTGATGATCATTCTTCTGTCCTGGAGCTGTCTTGGCTGATGGGTTGTCCAGATTTCTTCCCTAAGGGGGTTAAAAATTCTGAATTTGGTTGAAAAATCTTAGATCCTCATTCTGACTGTGCTGTGATTATGGGGTTCCCCTGATCAGCCAAGAAGTACATTTGTGATTCAACCTCTTAGAATTTCATGGTTCTTAAAAACTTTAAAGGTCATCAAGTCTAACATCCCCATTCCACTCACCTTCTGAGGTTTGAATCTTCTCTGCAACAACTCCATCAAGTGGCCGTCCAGATTTTTCTTGAATGCCCCAGTGACGGGGAGCTCACTACCTTAGAAGGCCCCTCATTTCATCTGTCCACGAAGTTCTTTATTCTATCAACTTGACATCTGAATCTTGCCCATACTCACTGAAAGCTACATTCTGTCACTGAGGAAAGAAATCAAGTCAAATGGCCAGCAGCAAGAAGCTCTGGGAATCCTGAGCTTCCTTAGAAGTAGACTTTTGTTCAAATAAAGTGTTAAAATTAAAGCAGTATATATCTGAGTGGGGCCAATTGGCATGAACTCATCACAGCATATGGTGTGCTTCCTTTTATATGCATGTTTAGCAGCTAGTGGGTACCAAACCTCACACAGCTCTCAATTGCTAGCACTAATGAAGGATCTGTTTGCTTTGGGGGATAAAGATGGTATCACTGATTCACAGTTGTTTTTCCAGGAGTGATGAACAGATTTCATTTCCTCATCCCCACTCTCTTGCTCGGTCCTGTATCGTCCCCGCTACCACTACCTCCTTCAAACCTCATTGTCTCTTGCCAGGACTGTTCACTTGCCTCTGACTGGCCTCCTTGCCTTAATTCCAGCCCTCTCTGGTCTAAGATCACACTCCCAGAGGGATCTTCATCAAGCACAGATTTGCCATATCACTTCCAGCTTGAAACCCTTCCGTGGTTCCCGTTAGCTCCTTCGTGGAAGCCAACTTTCTTAGCATGGAAGGTAGGCCAGGCAGGGGAGGGGGTCATCTGAGGCCACGACTAGGACAAAGTTAGCTATCCCTCTTTTGGGTCAGTTGTGCCCCCAAAGTAGCACAAGGCCTTCTGGAACAAAGGCTTACATTTGGAGAACTTTGCAGTAGTCACTCTTTTCACAGACAGAAATTAATTTTATCTCCAGCGAGCAGAAGAAGGAACAGAGTCTCTCAATGCTACTAGTAATAGTACTGCTGCTACTACTAATAATAATAATATTGAATATTTTTATAGCTTATGTGTCAGGTTCTGCCTCTAAGCACATTCCTGTTTCATTTAATCCTCATGGCAAGACAATGGCGCTTGCACGGCCCTGAGAGTACGTGCCTCCTTGGTGCCTCACTCACCTCACCCTTGTCCCAGCCCCGGGCAGGACCCTGGACAGGCTTTGGGGGCAGCTGCTGTGTGGGGGATCTCAGGTGGGAAGGTTGGCTGGAGCAGAGGTTCAGCCTCACTGCTGGTGGTCAGGTAAGAAGACCCAGCCCAGAGTGTTGTGGTCGGAGAGCCCGGAGGCCATCTTCCCAGTAGGTCGCATGGTGGAGAGGGAGGTTCGGGGCTGGGATCCAAGTTCCTAGCTGTGTGTGCGCTGATGGGGGTTGCCACACGTACTGTTGCATTTCTGGACCTCAGTTTCCTCCTCTGCACAGACAGTGTTGATGACCCCCTATCTCTTACTCATGTCTGGTTTGAAGGTGGCAGTCAGGGTGTCTGATGAGCAGTAAAGTGAAGCAGCAACACAGCCAGAGGCTGGGAGAGGGTGTCCAAGAGGGTCCAGCTAATCCCCAGCCTTGACTCACTGGGAGAGCGTGGCTCACAGCTTCCCCTTTCCGGGGCAAGACTTCCTATGACATTAAGGTGGTTGAAAGAACTCAGCTTGACAAAGGCAGCCGTGCTTTCTGTCCACACGTTCAGGAGAACAGCTGCCATCCCACCTTTTCAGGCCCAGGGCAATAGGCAGTCAGGAGCAGTACGGCCTTCCGATCTGAACCCCAGCTCTGCCCTGTTGGCGAGTGCCTCTTCCGGCTTGGCTGCAGTGAAGTGTGTCCTTCCATATAACCGTGGGGCTGTGCCCCTGCCTGCCTATCCCATCACCCATACTTCCTTTGAAGCTTAAAACATGCCACTTCCTTAAGACTCGGAGGCCCACCTTAGGAAGTGTGAGATCCATGCTGATAACTAGCTAGGAGGCTAATTGAAAATATTTGGGGGTTTGCGTGTTAGCTCTGTCAAATCAAGTAAAAAAATCGTTCTTATCTCCCATAACCAGCAGTTATGCAAGTCTGCCAATGGCATTAATTAAAACACGTTCTTACTTCTCAGAGCGTTTATCGTAGAGGAGGAACAGGAACATTCAGGGGCCTATTTTATTCTCTCCAGGAGCCAAAGCCCTTTTGGAATTCTGGCCGTATGGGGCGAGTCTATCCTGCAGGGCGGGGGTATCTGATTCCTTCTGGGCAGATATTTGAGTTCTGTATTTATGCAGCACTGTATGTGTTCCAGGTGTCAGCTCAGAATGGGTAGGCTCTCCCCCAAGTGAACCTTCATGCTTCCCACATCAACACTTGAGATTTCAAATCTTACCTTGACCCTGTGCGGCAGGCAGAGTGGATGCTGTCTGCAGAACAATTTTACATCCACTACCCTTTTCTGATCTTCACAATAGCTCTCTGATGTTGGTTATTATCCCTGCGTTGTGGATGAAAAATCTTAAACCTGCTTGCTATAAAATAAGGTTAAACAGAATTTTTGCGAAGGGTCAGATAGTAAGTATTTGAGGCCTTGTGGGCCATGAGGTCTTTGTCCCAATTCTCAACTCGACTAATATAGCATGAAAGCAGAGATAGACACTAAATAAACAAAAAACATGGCTGTGTTCTAATAAAATTTCCATTTACAAAAAGAGATGGTGGGCTGTACTTTTCTGATCTCTGCTGTAAAGCACTCAGAATGTTGGGAGGAGAGCACCTTTTATAAGTAAAATACCTTAAAGAGGATACTTGTTGTAAACTCAGTAAAGGTAATTGAGTGCCTACTGTATGTCCAGCACTGTATGGGATACACTGATGAATCATCGGTAAATCAAGGAGCTCATGATGTGGTGGGGGAGATATCTATTTGAACTCACATCACTGTCATGCATGTTTCAGAGTGCTCAGGGCCATTGAAGAAGGTGGATGGGACTCAGATTCACAGCCTCAGGAATATCAAGGAGCTTTCTGGAGGAAAACACGTAGCTGGGCTTTGAAGAACAACTTGGATGGAACCCAAAGCCTTGTTTATGGGGTTGGGGGAGGCATACTTGTTGGACAGTCACTGCGATCATATTTCCTCTCCTCCGACCACTAGGGACCAGCCGTGTTCAAAGCCAGTGTCCAAGAGAGAGCCGTTGTAGGACCAAGTGTGGTGGGGAAGGGCGCCTGAAGGTCTGGGCTCAGGATGGTTCTCCAGGCTGATGGCTAGAACAGATCCAAATTAGGTCATGCAAGGGCCAGCTGGAGCGAGATAGGTAGTTATGGGCAACCAAGAAAGAGAAGTTGGGCTAAAGGACATCCCATGGTACTGAGTCACAGGGAGGGGCTCTGGCTGTTGTGGAAGTTTGGGTTGCAAGTCACAATGCTGTGGCTGCATCTCTGGCTCTGGGTCCTGGGCCGGGAGGAGTCCCCCACACTAAGTACCAGCAGAATGACCTCACCTGGGGCTTGGTCCGGGGGTGCTTGGGGCTTCCAAGGCACATTCATCACCATTATCTGTTCATCTTCACGACAAATCCTACAAGATTAGTACTACCACTCCCATTTCACAGGTGGAGAAGCTGAGGCTCAGAATAAGGCACTGCTGTGCCCCTGTGTTTGAAGCTAGATCTGCATGACCTTGAAGCCTGCCCTTTTCTCACTGTTCTCTTCGGCTCCATAGTATATGCTCCAGCTCTTAGAGATGGAAGAGTCAGAGAAAGAAAAAACCCAGGTCAGAATCGCAATCAGCAAAAGCCTCTTGAGTGGACTTAGGGCTCAAAAGAGTGCTTTCTCAGGCGACAAATTCCCACCCGACTGGAAATGCTGGGCCCCCATGGAACATGCTTTCACCCTGGCACAGTCTGCTAGAGGCGGGCTGTGTGTGGTCCCAGGCTGTCTCCTACAACCCTCCGAGCTTGTCCCTACCCCTACCCGTGTGGCTGACAGCTGGTGGGCTTGGGAATGCTTCCGGGCTCTGCCCCCTTTGCTTCCAGCCCTTCCTCAGCCTGGTCCCTCTGGCTTCCAGCTCTTTCCAGCCAGTGGGTTTGGATTAATTATTTCTTTGGGCAGGTTTTCAGGGTTCAACTGTCAGAGTATCTACCACCAGGCCTCAGTGTTTATTCCTGAGGACCGTATGCCCAGGCCTCACATTTGTGTCAAGCCCCTGGTATCTATTTTTAACCTCATCTCAAATCAGGGTTACACACACAGTCTCAGTGCGGCACTGCCAAGCCTGGAGAAGGCTCTCCTCGTGCCACTGAAAATTCTGTCTCTTTATGAGACTAGAGCCCTCATGGCATAGTAAATTCATTGATAATTTCTGTGATTGTCTCTGGAGAGTAAACAAATATATACTGCATTGTTCATGTGGTTGAAAAGCCGTAACTTTTTTTTAAAGCAAATATTTTGGAGATACTGAGTTTGCTGGGCCCCGTTTTTGCATTTTTCCCTTTTGATTCAAAGTACCGAAAGCCTCAAACATGGAAGGGCCCTGCAGTTCTCTCCATCCCTGAGTCGCCCCGGTGCCCCGCACAGCCCCAGTTTTCTGGGACTAGGAATCAGATGGAGAATTCTGCTTCTTGCCTTCTGTCCAGATCTTGGTTAACAGCATGGCTCCCAGCTCCGTCTCCAGTCAGCGCTTCTGCCCACACCGCCACTGCCTTCATCTGCTCTTCTTCATCTCCCTTGGACTGTGATTTAAACATTCTGGAACATGATCCTTCTGTCACCACTTTCTTCCCGTGCACTCCATTTTCCACACTGCTCTTACAGTGAAATCTCTATAAAAAGCACATCTGATCATGCCCTCCCCGGCTGAAAATCCTCCTCCGTAGCTCGGTTTTACTCCCAGCTTCCCTGGGGTGGGGGTCTTCGCTGCTGTCATCGCTCCACATGACTTGTCTTGCACAGGGATGCCCGCAAAGGACAGTACCCTTGGGTCCCAGAGGAGAGAAACACTCAAGACCCCTCCCTTCCCCCCGGCCTTCCCCCTCCAGCCTCCCCGGACCCATCCGCCAGACAATGTGGTCATTGCAGAAAGCTCTTTCCCAGATCCAGGAAGGGCATCCAGCATCAAGATACAAAATGCAGACACTCCCTCATTGTTTTACCCCATGGCAGAAAGGGCCCGCGATCCTCCAGACGATGTCTGACTTTGCCGATGGGTTCCTCTCTCTCTTGGGTTCTCTTTCCCCCACACGGTTTTCTCTTCAGCTCTCCAGCGTGGTGTCCGCACAGCAGACCTTTGCCCAAGGGGCAGTTGTCCCTCTCTGATTTTGCAAAGTTGAGGGACACCTCTGATTTCACCACGTCCCTGAGTGAGAAGCGGCGGTGGCTCTCATCCCACTGGGTGACCAAGTCCCTTCCCCTCACTATATTAGCATATATCGGCCTGGCCCTTTTTAGAAACCTAGGTATCCTCACTCTGGTGTTTGGTTTTGACTAACAAGCCTGGCTTCCCTTGAAGAGAAGCCAGGCGAGCTGTCGGTGGCTGGCTTCTCTGCCAGAAAGGTGAAGGGTATCATGGCTTGGATCCATAGCTGATAGAAAGGGGAAACAGAGGGGTCACTGGATTCCTGTCACAGGGAACAGCTGGCCATCTGTATTAGCTTCCAAAGGCTGCTGTGACAAGTTACCACACGCTTGGTGGCTTAAAACACCAGAGACATAATCTCTCACAGTCTGGGAAGCCAGAAGCCTGAAATCAAGGCCGGCAGGGCCAGGCTCCCTCTGAGGGCTCCGGGAGAGAATCCTCCCTTGCCTCTTCTGGCTTCTCATGGCTCCACGTGTTCCTCAGGCATGGCAACACCCTCTGATCTCTGCCTGCTTCTTCACGTGGCCTTCTCCTCGTGGTCTTTCCCTTCTCTCCTGTCTCGCATCTCCCTCTGCCCTTCCTTCATGAGGGTACCCGTCATAATAATCCAGGATAACCCAAGAGGAACTCATCTTGAGGTCCTTAACTTAATGACACCAGCGAAACTCCTTTTCTAAATAATGTCAGAATCATGGGTTCCTGGTGTTAGGACATGGACACGTCGTTTGGGGGAGCCACCAATGAAGTCCTTTGTGCGTTTGCATCGGTTCTTGTCCCTCTAATCTTGATCCTTGATGGTCCTTCACCATCTTCCCACCCGTCCACCATCATCACGTTCTCCTCACTTTGCAAACTCATTTCATCCTTAAAGTCTGAGCTCCAATGTCACCTTGGACCTAAGGCCTTCCTTGAGCGCTAGAGGCCTGTCCTGTGTTCTGTCTTCTGGAACCCTGGGGCACGTTGCTCCCTTGCCTGGAAGGTAATTGCCAGCCTGAGTCTGGGAAATGAAGCCTGTCAGACAGGTGGCGCACAGGGCCGGACAGGAGAGAGCCAGACTGGGAGGGAGGGTCCGGAGGGCAGCCATGGAATTATTCTGCAGCTATTCTCACCCCAATTTCGAACCCCAGCCAGAGGCTGCTTCTCAGAGGGGTCAAAGGTGCCAGAGCAGGAGGGAGTGGCTGAAGTTGTAGAGGTCATGAGAAAATCCTACCCTCTTCCAATCTCTCCTCCTCCTCATATAAGCTCAGGAATTTCTGATATGGAAACAACCCAAGGGTCCATCAGGGGGTGACTGGATAGAGAAAATGTTGTACAAACACACACACATACTCACACACACTCACACAGTGAAATATTATTCAGCCATAGAAAAGGAAATCCTGCCATTTGGGACAACAAGGATGAACCTGGAGAACACCGTGCTAAGCAAAATAAGACAGGCATAGAGAGAAAAACAACGTGTGGTCTCACTTCTACGTGGAATCTAAAAAAAAGTTGAACTCCCAGAACCAGACTAGAATGGTGGGAGTTAGCGGCGGGAGGTTAAGGGAAACAGGGAGATATTGGTCAATGTCGGTTTGCAACCTCAGGAGTTCCCCAGATGAGATTTGAAACTGACCCCTGTACACAGAGGATGGGGAGAGGCTGGCGAAAGAGGCCGCCCAGTTTAGTCCGGCAGGGGGCAGTTTTAATAAGCAGCGGAACTTACACACGAGGCTTGTGTCGGATGGCTATGAGACGAGTAGATCTCTACACTGGCCTGCAAGAATCTTAGAAGTTTCCATGGAGATCTTAACCATGTTTAGTCAAGTGTTCTGTCCAGTTGGTCTCAATAACACACTGCTCTGTCAAGACCGTAACCTTGAAAATGGTCAGTGTGTGGGAATAGTGGGCAGAATGTACATTTCAAGGCCAGGGAGGGGTAAAGAGCCTCCAATTACCCGTGTCCATTACCAGCGGTCATATCCTCTCAATGACTTCCTTCAGCAGTCAAAGGGTGCGAACTTCCAGTTAGAAGGTGATCAAGATTTGCAGATGAATTTTTTAAAAAGGTGGTAGATATGTTAATTAGCTCGATTGTCACAACCATTTCACAGTATATACAAATATATCATCACATTATACTCCTTCAGTATATAAAATTTTTATTTGCCCGTTGTTTCTCAATAAAGGCGATAAAAAGGGCTTCCCTGAAAAAGAATAAGGTCTTTCCCTCCCTGTCAGAGGAAAGACTGGAGAGATAATCATCCCCTCTGCACTTAGTTTCCATCTGTGCCTTCTCCACTTAGCTGTGAGGGAGGTGGAGACCAGAAGAACTCCTGAAAGATGGCCATGGCAAAGGGTAGACCACAGACATCAGAGACACCCAGGATGATGGTTTGTCCTGCTCACGCTCAGCGATCAGCACCTATAGGAAAGAAGCAACTTCCACTTGCAGAATGAATGGTGAATTAGGCAACACCAGTATCAAGACTGAGCTCTACTCCGACTGCCCGTGACCTTCTCTTCTCTGGGCTTCACTTTCCTCTCTAGGAAAATGAGACGGTGAGCGGTGAGCGCTCGGTGGTTCCAGGAGGAGCTCTCACCAAGGACCACTTTGTTCTTTGGAGACTGACTAGAACATTTCTCGAAGGCTCTCTCAGCACATGAATCTATACGACCACAACACAGGAAATCTTCACTGCCCACACATTTTTGGGAGTCACTGGAAAGTTAAGAAATACTTGAGGGATACATGGAAAGTGCCAGCCTTTGAAAGTCACTAAGGACAAATAGACTTTTCTGGTTCTCAGAAGGCTTATGAGCTAATGTAGGTGCACATATCTTTAACAGTTGCCGTAATACTGGCCAGACAGGGATGCATAAGATGAAAGCGCAAGTTAAGGGAAATCCAGGAGGACTTCAGGGAGGAGGTGACATTGTAGCTATGTTTAAGTGCGAGGAGGAGGTAGGCAGGCAGTAAAGGAGAAAAGGAAAGAAGGGCATCCAGGCAGAGTGACAGAATTCTAATGGTTTAAAGTAAATGGGCTGATGTGCCTAGGTATGAATGATGCTAAGAAATGAGCTCCGAAACTAATGATGTACTGTATGGTGACTAACATAATAATAATAACAATAATAATAATAATAATACAAAAAAGAAAGAAATGAGCCCCAAGAGGTAGATTGGAGTCTGAATCAATTATAATGCATTTCATTGCCCCTAATCAAAATCAGTACAAACTTGCTTTAACATTAAAAGGGATTTATTTGTTTAGGGAACTGGAGAGCCCAGGAGTAGGACAGATTTCAGAACTGGTTTATTTCAGTCACCCAAGAATGTTCTGCCTTCTCTCTTTCTCCTCCGCTTCTGCAGGATCGGTTTCATTCTAGGTCTCTCTAGCCAAAAGATGGTTGTCAACTAACTCCTGCTGGGGTTGTGTTCTTCCTTGGGGGATAAGCCTTTGGTCCAGGAATAGAGAGAGGTTATTTCTGGGAGCTCTCTTGGAAGATTAAGGTAGTCTCTTTTATAGAAGCTTCCAGCAAATGTCTACTTTCATTTCACCAACGTGAGTTGGGCGGGTCATATATTCATTCCTGAATTTATATCTGTGACTGGAGGTGGGGGCAATGCTCATTGCCATAGGCTCGTTGCAAGCATGGTTGAGACTAGAGGCGGCTTCCTCTGGATCCAGGTACTGGATAAAAAATCAGGAGAGTCCAAAAGGAGGGAAATAGGTGTTGGAAGGTGCCACAGACATTGTAGATTCCACAGACTCCTTTGTAGTTACAGGACCTACATGTGGCCAACGATCTGCCAAGAGGCTGAAATGACCCACGGGAGGTGTTGACTGTGTGAACAGATTGGCTCTTCTGAGTGGCACGGTGCTGGGGGCATCTGCTTCTTCTGGGGCAGCTGTGGTGGAGCTTCTAGGTCCATTCATATTAGAATGGTCCTATACAACAAAGGGGAGAGCCTCCTGACAACGTGGCTCCTCTATTTATTATTTTTGACTATAATGGGATCCAAGTCTGGTTCTGGGGCCCTTTTGGTAATTCTGTGACATACCTAATATCCTTTCATAAATCCGTTTCTGCTCACATAAAGTGAAGTGGATTCTGTTTGCAGCTAAGAACCCTGACAATTACTGACTTCCTCTATTGAGTTCGATGTCAGGAAGTTACTTTTATGGAAAAGAATGCAGCCTTTATCTTTTTATGTGCAGGACAAGAACCACTGATGAGTTTCAAATGGGAAAGTGGTAATGATAGGACAAGATCTCACTCCCCTTTTCGACCCACCATTCCACTGAAACTAACTCTCAAGGTCACCAGGGACTTTCATTTTGCCAAATCCATGGGTCATTTCTCTCTCTCTCTTTTAAAGTAAATTGTTTAGCAAAATCTGATACAGTGAACTGCTTCCTTTTTCCTGATCATTTTCTTCTGGCTTTTTATATGACACTTCCCTTGTTTTCCTCCCACCACTGGCCACTCTACCTATTCTTTGCTGAATCTCTGAACACTGGAGTGCTCTCGGTCCCTTCTCTTCCTTCTTTATCCCTTCTCCCTAGGAATTCCATGGCTTCAGATAACAGGGATATATGCCAGCGACGCTTACATTTATATATTTAGCCCAAACTTTCTATTTCCCTCTGGATTTGTGTATTCAGCTGTTGACTTGACGTTTCACTTGAATGTCTAGTGGTTACTTGTAACACAGTCAAAGAAAAACGCTTGTTTTTCTCCCAGCTTAGTTTCCTTCATTGCCCCCATTCAAAATGACACTGCCATCTGCTCAGCTGCTTGAAACCTAAGCCCAGAATCATCCTTCGTTATTTTTTTTCTGGTTTCCCCATGTCAAATCCATTGGAGAGTACTGGGAGCTCTACCTACAAACTGTGTCTCGAGCCCACCTGTTGATTATCTTCTCCTACTGCCATCCCAGCATCTGCTCCACTTCTCCTGCCTCAGTTCTGACCACTTTCCCCCTTTCACACCATCTCCTAGCTTCCTGGGCTGCCTCTGTGTTCTTCAAAGAGCCACACTCATTTCTCCCTTCTGGATCTCTTCTTTCCTTTGTCTGGAACGCTCTTCTCTCAGATCTCAGCACAGTAGGCTCCCTTCTTGTCTCTAAGGCCTTGGTTCAGATGGGACTTTCCACCTAAATAAACCACCCCCATGCATGTCACTTTCTATCCCAAGACCCACTTTGATTTCTTCCCTATGACTAAGCAGTGATCTGAAATAATAAGTTTTGTTTTCTTTAGTAATGTTGTCTTCTCTGTCTGGACAAACGCAGATACTTGCCTCCCGTGATCACTTAACATACCCAGGAAAGTGCCTGGCACTTATTTGCAACTGATATGTCTCTGTGGGATAAATGAGCATAGGTTTTAGAAAAACCACTCCGAGGAGAATTTGAAAAATTGCCTCGAAGGGAAGAGATCCATGCCTTAGAAAGTCCTCTCTGGCTGGAATGTGCAGTGGGTATTGGACTTGGAAACTTCATAGTCTCTTGGAACAACAAACCTTATAGGATGTTAGGTGAGGTGAATTTAGTGTGATTCAGCCCAGAAATGACTTAGGAGATTTCTTCATTGGTTTCCACAGGCGGGCTTTCTTTTTCTGTGCTGTTGCCTTTAAGTCAAATAGTGAAAATGTGGCCAGAATAGCTTTCTGTATTTGGGTTGCGGACACCACAAGTGTGTGAAAGTGGAATTAGATACTTTTCCCGTGGCAGCTCCTGACCCACAAATCACGGACAATCACTGCGGGGACAGAACCATTCTCTGAGCGCGTCCTCTGGCAGGGAAGAAGCGAGGGGAATGAGCCTGCTGGGGGGGGGGGTGGGGGTTCTTCGCTCCGCGAGTCAGAGGTCCCCTTGGCTGGCCTAGTGGTGGATAATGTGGGACAATTCTTTTCTTTCCACCTCTTCATTACTGCACAAAAGAGCACACAGAAAAGGGGTTAGCCAGGCTCCGTAACTCTAGGATTCTTCTTTCTCCCTTTACCCCAGAGCCCGAGTTCTCTCGCATTCTTTTCAAAGCACAGTGGAAACAGAAAGGATGCTTAGAAAAGCGGATAAAAAGAAAACAGAATAGAAATCTCCTAAACCTGCCAAATTCTTTCCCCCGAATCCCATGTCATGCACAATTTATATTCAGTAGAAAATTTTTTGCAAGACAAATAAAAAAACCATCCCAATGGCAATTATCCCCTTTCCTTATTATTATTATTTTTAAAATAGACTTCACGGAGTGATTTAAATTCTTGGGGCTGCTCTTCCATTGTGCAGACTGAGAAATTGTAAACCTCGTAATTGGGAGAGCTGGGAGATCGGAAAGAGTGGGAAAACCAGACTTGAGGAGCTGGCAGAGTCCCCACAGATCCACATGGAAGCTGAGTGTCGCCAGTCTGCACGGACAGTCCCTTCTGAAAGGCATATGATGCTCTACTTGGCAGCACCACGTCGTAGGAAAGTGTGGAGTTAGAAGACGGGAAGGCAGGACTGCCGTCCTCACTACCCGGGTGACCCTGGGCTAGCTGTTGAGGATCTCTGAGGCCAGGCTGCCTTGGGCTGCTGTGGGAGCCATGCTACCTTCTACCCTGTGTGCACTGTGGTCCTGAGAATTTCATGCATCTGTGAGAGTGCTCAGGAAATGGGGAAGACCTCTGTGGCTCTTAGTCATTATATCCTAGTTTGTCAAATCAAAGTCGTAATCTCGAATGGATAAATCTATTCACAGTGAGTGTTCATTCATTAGATAGGAGGATTGATGATGAGTTGGGATTCTGGATTCAGACCAGAAGACAGAAATAAACCCACTCTTGGTATTTTAGAGCCTATCCAACTTAATAGGAATGAATTTGTACATTTAGTATAGAAATTGAGTAATACATAGGGCTACAAATGTGGCTCTTAAGGTTCAGTGAGAAAAGATGGTTTTATCCATGCAGCATTTACTCAGTAAATATTTTGGGGTGCAAGCAAAGTGTTCATAATGGTGCTTGGCATGTAGCAAGTGTTCAATAAATTCCCTGTTATTATTGTCGTTGCGATCTTAGGCTGAGCTCTGGGGCTACATATAGGCAAAGCCATGGTCTCTGCCCTTGAGGAACTCTTGAGTTTAATAGGGGAGACAGATTTCTGAGTTGAAAACTACAAGAAAATTGGGGCACCTGGGTGGCTCAGTGGGTTAAAGCCGCTGCCTTTGCCTCAGGTCATGATCCCAGCGTCCTGGGATCGAGCCCCGCATCGGGCTCTCTGCTCACCAAGGAGCCTGCTTCCTCCTTTCTCTCTCTGCCTGCCTCTCTGCCTACTTGTGATCTGTCTGTCAAAATAAATAAATAAAATCTTTAAAAAAGAAAGAAAACTACAAGAAAATAAAGCTGTTGGGGACAAAGACTGACTAGAGGTAGCCCGTCTGTATTCGAATTCTGCTCCATTATTTATTAGCTGTGTGAATGTGGGGAAGGTGACTTAACATTTTTTTTCCCTCTTCCATAAAGTGGGAGAATAATAGCATTGATGTTAAGGGATCACTGAGTGAGTGAAATGACGTAATTATTCATCCACTTGCTTACAAAAGGTTTGTTGAGTGTCAAGGTTGGCAGAATGACGACCCCTCTGCCCATGGCCTGATCCCCAGAACCTGTGAGTATATTAGGTTACTCGGCAAAGACGAGTCAAAGCTGTAGATGGAATTAAGGTTACTAATCAGCTGACCTTAAAATAGGATGATTAACCTGGATTAATGGTCCGCGCCCAGTGTAGTCACAAAAGTCCTCAAAAGAGGAAGAGGGAGGCAGGAGAGGAGTGAGAATCAGAGAGAGATGTTTCACTGCTGGCTTTGCAGATGGAGAAGCAAGACGATGGACAAAGGAATACAGGTGGCCTCTAGAAATTGGAAAAACAAGGAAACGTATTTTCCCCCAGAGCCTTCAGAAGGAATACAGCCCAGCCTACTCCTTGATTTTAGCCTCGTGAGATCCATTTCAAACTTGTGACCTCCAGAGCTGCACAATAATAAATCTGTGCTGTTTAAGCCACTAAATTTATGGTAATTTATTACAGCAGCCATAGGAAACTGATGCGGACATCTACCATGAGCCACCAGACTCTTCTAGATGCTGGGCTAAGCAGTCGGACGCACACACAGCCACCCATTTGTGTGCTCGTATGTGCCCTGGTCTTCTGGAACTTAACTTCTAGGACGATAAACAGGCAGACGAATAAATATGTGTCAGAGCCTGATAAATGCTATGAAGAAAAATTCAAGCAGGGTGAGGGAGCTGGAGAACAAAGGGGAAGTTTTTATCATAGGAGTGGTCAGAAGATCTTTGCAGTGAGATGGCATTTGAGCAGAAACATGGATGAGATAAGGACTTGGCCCACACAGGTATTTATGGGGAAGGGCGACCTGGAGCGAGAGCTCCTTTCTGAGGGCCGTTCCTATGAGGAATGCAGCTATGAGGAAGTGCTATGAGCCTTCAGTACATGGGGGAATGAACACCGCAGTTCCCAAGGGGGGTCTGACTGTGCATCACAGCACCCACCACAGGGGCTGTTGTACCAGTCTGTTCCAGGGTGACAATGATTTGTTTGAGGTGCTTGCAGAGAAGAAAGCAAGAAATACTCATTTTAAAGTAGAGCTCGCAAAAATAAACAAACAAACAAACAAACAAACAAATAAATAAATAAAAACGGAAAGAAAGAGCGAGCTCGCAGATTTGCAAATGGACTTGCTAGAAAGGGAAAGAGAGATGTCAAGGCTGACCCTAAGCGGTAGAATGCGGTTACCCCTTGCTGAAATGGGGAAGACTGGACAATGGGCATGTTTTGGGGAGAATAATCAAGAGTTTAGTTTTAAGCATATTAAATTCAAGATGCTTTAGCCTCTCTAAGTAGGGAGATGTTGAGTTCGAAGGAGAGATCAGGGTTGGAGTTGTAATTTGGAGAGACATGCATGGAACTGACCTTAATCACTTTAGGGAGTGGATGGAGGTAGGCAAAGTAGAGATCCAAGATTGAGTCCTGGGGCACTCCATCAATGAAAGCCTGGGATGAAAGAGGGCTCCTGCAAAAGCACAGGACCTGGCACGTGGTAAGTACCCAGGAGAGGGTAGCTAGCTTCTATGGACTGAATTGTATTCCTCTAAAATTCATATGTTAAAGTCCTAACCCACAATGGGACCATATTTGGAAATACAGGTTGTTGGAGGTAATTAAAAATAAATGTGGTCATAAGGGTGGGGCCCTGATCTAATAGGATTGGTGACCTTATAGGACTCATGACATTTAAGCAAGCTAGGAAGAGAGCTCTCACCAGAAATGAATTGGCTGACACCTTGATCTTGGATTTCCATCTCTGGAACTATGAGACGATGCATTTCCTTTGTTTAAGGCTCCCTCCCCGCCCCCCAAGTCTATGGTACTGTGTTAGGGCAGGTGGAGCTGGCTAAGACATTAGCCATGGAAGGGTGACAAAAGGCAGGGGTGACTTAGGCTCGAAAGAACTAAGAAAGCTGGGAGGACATGATTTGTCCCCAACTTTCTGACTGACCCAATCCGTATCCCTCTCTGGGCCTCAGCTCCTGGCGCCATTCAGTTCTTGCATTCCATAAACTCTGTTTTAGGAATGGGATTGTTAGATTGTTAGATTGTTAAATTGTTAGAAAACATGGACTAAACAAGTATTTCATAATTTTATTTTTTATCATGGTAAAGTATACATAACATGAAATTGACCATTTTAACCACTACCCCTCTCCAGGACTTCTCATCTTTCCAGCTGGAACTGTGCTCCCATTAAATCATCACTTCCCTCCCATCCTCCCAGCCCCTGACTCCACCGCTCCACTTCCTGTCTCTGTGAATTCGATGACTCTAGGTAACTCGTACGAGGGGACACCTACAGTGTCTGTGCCTCTGCATCTGGCTCCCGTCACTTAGCATGATGTCTTCATTTCATCCGTGTGGTAGCATGGGTCACGATTTCATTCCTTTCTGAGCCTCAATAATGTGAGTCATGTGGATCTGAAATCACAAGACCTGTGTCCAAATTCTAATTCTTCTCCTTATGAGCTCATGTGACCTTGAGTGTGCCCTCAACTTTCTCATTTCCTCATCCTTCAATAGTGAAAATAGTACCTACCTCACAGACGTGTTGGGTGGAGAATTGGACATAATGGATGTGAAACCTCTTTAAAAAGATGATGATGCTCTGGCTATTTTTAGCCATAAAGAGGCCACTAGGTTGGCTGCCAGAGGTTGATCCTTCTCTCTTGGCCACCCTAGTGACATCTTTCCAAGCAATTCCTTGGCCGAGCTGCAGAGCTGATCCAATTCACTTATCGTGACCGTCAAATAAATGGACTTGGTTGTCTTCCTGTCAGCCTCTCCATGTGTCACGTCAGCACAGCCGAAGATAAGGAGCCTCTGTCTCCGTCCCAGACGCTTTGGACCTGGGTGCCTCCATCGTATGCCAGGGAAAGTACAAGCCGGAGGGCTGGAGAAAATCGCCTTCCCTTTGGCTCTTTTTGCGACATTCTAAAGCAACATCAGGCTCCCTGTTTCTGGGCCTGACTCTGGGAGGTCAGTCTACCAGATGGTGGGAGGTGAATTCGTGGGAGGTGACATAGCAGCATGGCCTCAGAGTCTGGGGCCTGAGGTCCAGGCTGGGTCTCTTGTGGATGCACTTTGGGACTGGGAGGGAGGCGCTACCCCAATCTAGGCTGGTCACCCTCTTCTGTGTGTTGAGGGGTGGGACTCGATAGCCTCCGAGGTCTGGTTCTGGCCTTCTGTGAATCATGAATTATTTAAGAATGGAATTCCACTTTCTGCCGATGACTCAATCTTTCCTTCACCCCCACGTTCCACGCACTCCTCACGTCCCCAAGAGCTGCCCATTTCAAGTTCAGCTTTAAACGTGATCCTTACCCCTAGCACTGAGCTTATTGCTTCCCTCCTTCCTCTTCATTTTGACTCCTTCCTGGTCCAATTTTCTGTCATCTGAAGGTGCTGGCTTTAAAAACCCCTGGTTTCCTAGTGCATGCTGAAAGATTAATGGCAGGCTATGGCTTCAGTTCTCGTTCTGCTTGCATTTCGGGAGAAGAGAAGAATGGCCTTCTCACAGTAGAGTCTAGACTCAGAGTGGGGAGGTAGGCTCAAAAAGTAGGCAGGGGGCCACATTATGTAGGCTTCCAAAGAGAAGCTAAAAGGTTTGGATTCCATCCAACGGCTGTAGGGAGCCCCTGAGGGTTGTGGAGCTGTATCTGAGCTGTATCTTCTGGAGATCATTCAGGCAGCTTTTGGAAGACTAGATTAATGTGGAAGAAAGCAGAGGTGGGCAGGGGAGGGAATCCAGCCTCTAGGTGAGAGAGATGGAGGAGAGTGGCAGCAGAGATGGAAGGGAAGAGCCTGGTCTGAGAGGTCAGAGAAGAACAGACTGGACTAAGCCCGGTGGATGTGGGGATGAGAGGGAGGAGTTGAGAATGACACTGAAAAGTGTCTAGCCGGAGAGGCTGAGGCAGAGTTTGGTCTGGGGTCAACAAGAAAACAGCTGCCCTGCCGTTCTCTGTCAGCCCACTGGGCTACAGCCATGGCCACATCCACTCCTGCCTCAGGGTTTTGGCACCTGTGGAGCTCGGTGTCCCATTTTAGCTTAAATGTCGCCTCTTCCAAGAGGCTTCCTTGAGTGCCCAGTCTAAAGCCGTCTCCCTGCCCTCTCATCACCCACCTTGGGTCTTCATTCCTCTCGCTCCTTTTCCTCAACTGAGGCAAGCTCATTTATCTAGGTGCTTCCTTCCACTAATTTAAGTTCCACGTGTGTATGGGGTCTTACCTGTCTCGCACATGAGGGTATCCCTGGCACCCAGAAATGGGGTTTGGCTCACAGCTGGTGCCTAGGAATTCTGAGAGTTTAATGAACTGGAAGGAAGGAAGGAAAGGGAAGGAAGAAGGCAGGAAGGCAGGCAGGGAGGAAAGGAAGGAGGGAGGGAGGAAGGATGGGAGGATTGACAGGAGTGGGGAGGATAGACTAGAGTTGGCTGTGGCAGGTTATTTCCAAAGATGGCCTCACCAGAGTCTCCCATCTTCCAGGCCTTTCCCGATGAGATTTGCTGCTCCCTCTCAGCAGGTGGAGTCTGTTTCCTCTCTCTTGAACCTGGTTTGGTCCATGACTCGCTTTGACCCTTGGAATGCTGCTGCTGTGACATTGCATGGCTTGGGAGCCTAGGCCCTAAGAATCCTTGCGGCTTTCATTTCACACTCTTGCGAGGCTTCCTCTCCAAATGGTGTAGTGAGACCATCAGGCCAAAAAAGGCCAAGGCCCTGTGGAGAGAAAGGGAGCCCTGCCCCCAACAGCTCCAGGGGAGCCCAGCCCCCAACAGATCTGCCAGCTGGATGTGCCTGCCAGTAATCCCAGGCAGCAAGAGCCCTCCAGCCATGCGGCAGAGTTGTGGAAACAGTACATTGTTTTCAACCACTAAGTTTCTTTCTCCACAGTGGGCTGTGAGTTTAAGAACTGGTGGGCATCCAGATGGAAATGCAACAGCAGGAATTGAATATATATATGTATATGTGTATACATACATATACATATATGTGTATATATGCATATATGTTTATACATATGTGTGTATATATATACATTCATTTCTGCAGAAACTGGTTTGATGACCTGTGTATCTTGTATATATGCCTTTAATGGGAGTCAGAAAAGAAGCTCTTCTGTTTTTTGCTTGGACTGTAAAGAAAATTGTAACAATCGTGTGCTTTCTTACTCCTACTCTGAAAGTTTTTCATATGGATGAACGGGGGCAGGTACAGCCAGATAAAGGAAGGGCTTCCTACCGGGTGTGGTTTGAGACCCTGCCTGCCCTGCTGGAAACTTCGGTCCCGCCGTGTTCTAGGCCCGGATGCCCATCTGATGCCTGCCTGTCACTTCTTGGGCTGAGAGTTAAGACAGTCACTGCCGAAGCAGCAATCGCAGGCAGCCCTAGCATGAGTAAACATGCATCTGGTGTTTTCGCCTTAGAAAGCAGTTTTCCCAACGTCCTTTCATTTAATCCTCATGGGAACTCTGTGGCACAGGTTCTGATTTTTTTCTTTCTTTCTTTCTTTCTTTCTTTTTTTTTTTTTTTTTCAAAATGGAGTAACAGAGGCTCACACTGAGACCACACAGTGCACAGGTAACAGTGAGGAGGGACCCAGCAGACTCTCAAGTCCTGGGTCAGCAGGCTTTCCGAACCACCACCCTCAGTTGGCAGTCCGATGGAACATTCTATGAGCTTCTTGGAAACTATTTACATAACAAAGAGAACAACCTTGGTCTTGAAACCCATTCATTGTCTGTCACAGGAGACAGGGAGATATCATCTTTGGGCAAGGTCTTCACCCATCTTGTAATTTAAGTAAAACCTTCATGCTAATTTCCTCTCCCTTCTACTGTTAGTCCTGGCTCCTGGGAAAGGAAAGGAAGTGCTTTCACACTTTATAGACAACCTTGGCTTCAATCACATCATTTGCTCCATTTTTTCTTTCCCCTACAAAATATGAAAAAGCAGAAGTAAAGGCTTTGCTGTTTCTCTTTAAAGGAAGAAGATAATAGTTGTTTTGCACATTTTAATTTAGCATATTTAAAAAGATTGAGAGTTGATGTTTTTTAATTGCAGGATTTATTTTGGATAAGAATTAATGTGGGATGAGCTAAGAATACTTTTTTTTTTCTTTTTTCTTTTTGAGTGTAGGGAGACAAGAGGAAGGCTTGGGAGATCTGTTTGCAAACCTCCAGCAACCTTCCTGATCTCCCTGAGACCAGCCACATGCTGCCTGAGACTCTGACCCACTCTGGCATCATGGACACAGTTAGAATATCTGATTAGAGGTGGGGTGAGGGTGTCTTCTGACCAGATCTCTTAGCTCTGCAATTTTCTATCACAGAAGAAAGGCCACACCTGACTCTCCTTTCCCTGGTTAGTGTCCCACTCATTTCTTGATTAATGCAAGCTGCTTCCTACCTCTGCCTTCCGCACCCCTCTCCACTGTGCTCCTGGGTCCCTGCTTCATGCTGAGCTACTCTCCACTCCCCTTGCTCATTCCTGAGATCTGGATTGCCCTACGGGACGTGCCCAGTGGAAGCTACTCATTCTTCCATTTTCCATTTACCATGGAGCCAGGAAAGGAGTTGACATTTTCTTGGATCTCCACTTATGTTTACAGACATTACACTGTCACCCAAGTTAAAAATTGCAATGTATTTTGAGTTTTATTCTATTTGGCTATATAATCCATTATCTTTTCTATATCACTGTCACGCACTAGCCTTCCAGGCACTGTAGTTCATTTATTGAAGACTCTGGCACCTGACTCATGACTTGTCTATCTCAACTCCTGCCATCATCATCCTAGGACATTTCCATGACAAGAATTGGACCATATACATCCTAGTCTCTAATTCTGGAACTCCTTCTTTCTGGAGACCATTACCTTGCCTCAATTTTAGCCACATACTTCAGGACCATCTCCTAGAAGAGTTTCCCTTGTGAAGTCTTCAAGTCCCTTCTAGTAGCCCTATGCTTTGCTTCCTCTAGGCTCCTTGGACCCTTAATTTTCTCTCCATCAGTTGGCACTCTCCCAACCTTTATGTTTTTTTCCCCCCTCTTTAGAGTCCATGATTGATTACCTTTTCCTTCTCAGCAACTCTCTGAACATTTCCCAGCCTCCTTGAGTTCCACACACAACCCCGCATCCCACGCCCTACATTTCCAGCAGAATGTCATGTCTTCTCCTGCACTGAGAAAATTGATCCTTCTAGTATCAGTCCATCTCTCTCAACTTACAGCAGCTTCTCGTTCATTGCCTCTTTTCCCCTCTGCCACAGAGGTTATGTATCCTTGATGCCACTTTCTCTTCCTGCACCTTGTTCTACCAGTCATCAACTCTCTATGAGACCTTTTTCCTTTTATGAAATCCTTTCCCTTGGGATTTAAAAAATGGTCATGTTTTTCCCCATCTAAACCAACCAACCAACCAACCAGCCAACCAACCCACCCACCCTAATTGCCTCCATCCCATATTTACCTCTAGCTCAGTAGGATATTATCCAACTGTCTCAAAAGAGTGGCCTACACTTACTACCTCTAGTTTCCCATCCACCCATTCACTCACCACCCTGCTTCAGTCTGCTTCTTGCCCCAGTCCTTCCACTGAAATACCTGTTCACTAAAATAAATAGTAAGTTTCTAACTGTTAAATCCAATAGGTATTTTCCCAGTCCTTATCTTATTGAACTACTTTCCAGTATTGAATACTGTTAATCATTCCTTTCCTTCTTGAGACACTGGATTTTCTTGCATCCTGGATATGCATCCTTCTGATTTTCATAGTAGCTGGAAATTCTTTCTCTAGTTTTTCATGGCTTCTCTTCCTCTTAAATATTGGAAGCTGCTGGAGTTGTCCACTATCTCACACCCTCCCTAAATGAGCTCTTTCACCCTTATGATTTCTGTTTTTAACACCTAGAAGTCACTAACTCCAAAGTACTTTTTCTTCATTCATATCTCCCCTGAGTCATGAATTTAGCTGTCTTCTAGATAGCTCTAGGTGACCCTTCATACATACATAGCATGCTCCCAAACCAGTTCCTCCTCCTAAATTCTACAATTCATTCATCCTTGCCTAGGCACCAGGTTAAAACTTGGAAGTCACCCTTAACATCTCTTTCTCCTTTGCCAGCTACATCGTATCAATGGGCACATCCTGCCAAATTAAAGCTTCCCTTTTCTTTTTGTCCTGGATTGGTGCAATGACCTTCATGCAGGGCTCCCTGCTTCCATTCCTGTGCAATTCTGGTCAATCCTCATGCCATAGTCAGCACAATCAAATGAAATATAAATCTGACCAGCCAAGTCCATGCTTCAAGCATTTGAACAGGCAGTATGTCCAGGGGAATGTCCAGGCTCTTCCCATACATACAAGGAAGCCCATACAAGGGCTTCCTTGATTTAATATCTACAGACGTCTTCAGCCTCATCAATCAGCCCTCTCTGCCTGATCCTTTCTGCTTTAGTAACATTTAGCTGCTCAGAGTCCATACCTGACACCACCCCAACCAGGCAGGTCTTAATGCCTTTGCTTGTGTTCTTCCCTTGCCGGGAATTCCTCATCATTCTCTACCTCTCCTTTGCTGGCTGAACTGCACTCATTCTTTAAGACTCAGCTCACAAGTCCTTCCTACATCCCTTGGCTAATGTATGAGCCTTTCCTCAGAGTTTCCTCAACACCTTGTGCAAACTTCCTTCAAGTTGCTTTATACTATCTTCTATGTATATCCTAAGCTTCTTGAGGTCTCATTCAACATTCTGTCCCTCTTGCCCAGTCCAGTGCCAGATATCTAGAAGGTGCTTGGAAAAAGCTTTGGGTGTGGAATTAAGAGCCAAAGTTCAAATTCTTTCTTTTCCATCCATTTTCCCTATGACATAGATAAATCACCTTCCTTGTCTGAGTCATGCTTCCTTGTCTACAATTAGTCCATTTACCTTTTAAGGAAAAACTGAGGATCAAAATGAGATTACATAAATATTCCTTGTAAACTGCAAAGTACTATGAAAATGTTTTATTATATAGGATATGCAGAAACACATAGAGAAAAAAAAAGAAATATAACATTATGGATCCTGTACAAATTTTAATGAGACTTCATATTCATTCAAAAATCTGCACAAGCCTTTTTATATCAGTATGGTTGTCTACAAAGTGTAGTGTGGAATTATTTCTTTGTTTTAAAAACCTAGTCAATGTACCCAGAGGCACTAGAAAGGGGCTTGTGAAAATAATTAGCTGATACTATTTAATAGCTGTGATAAGAGCACTAATCCAGTTTCAACATTAGAAGCACACAGATCTATAGAAAATCCTAAGGAATTTATGGCAGTGCATCGTCTGTCCTCTGTGCCTTCAGACTGCCCTTCTACCCAGCTCTTCCAACGGGGACACTTTACACAACTTTTTAGTTCCTTGTGAAAATCAAGCCATGGAGAAGGGATGATTCAGATGAGATTTCACAAGCCAAACCTGATTTACCTTAAGTGAATACATGTCATTTATCCAATTCTTTCTCTATTGCTTGGCAAGAGCGGAGGAGAAACAGTTCCACTCTGAAAGGACAACAAGTTCAGATAAATGGAATTAGAAATAAATGAATGAGCAATGAATGAGAGTGACCTGCTTTAATGAGTCAAATCTTTATAGAAAATTGGAGCTGGAAAACTCTTAGTTCCAGGTTGTACAACAAAACCCTCCAAGGAACTAAAAGCATCAGGCTAGAGGAGCATGCACACTTCTTCATTAGGAAGATGGGGCAGTGCAAGGGCTCCCAGGACAGGGGAAGTTGTATGGGAGAGGGGCAGAGGCCCATACCTGGGTTTTGGAGGTGAAGACCTGGCTCTGCCACCTACTGATTAGATGGCCTTTGGCAGGTTATTTCATCTGTTTGGACTTGTTTCCTCATATTTCACATGGAGATCAATCATTAGACATATCTCATTAAGTAATAGAGAAAGAGAAAGAGAGAGAGAGAGAGAGAGAGAACGAACCTGGGCTATATTCAATAAATAGTGGATATTATTTTAATTAAAGTTAAATGTATTTGAAGGGAAAATGCAGGGAAATTAAAAAATGATTGGAAAGGCAAGTTGGGGCCATATTAAGCAGCTCTTGAATTCCAGGCTACAAAATTTAGATTTTGTTTAGACAAGGGGGAGCCTCTAAAGGTTTTTGAACAGCAGTACGACACAATGACAGATGTGCTTTTTGAAACTGATCTGGAAGTGTTGTATGGAGGGAGCTTGAAGGGAAATATCAGGAAGGAGAACCAGTTGAGAAGCTATCATTTGGTCCAGTGAGACTTGATAAAGTCTGACCTAGGGCGGTGGTAATGGGTTTAAAGAAGGAGGAGGTTATTGGGATAGAACTGGCAAGACATTGTTAAGGATGGTTCCTGTGTGTTCCCGCCTTTGTGGCTGGGAGGATGGTAGTGCTCATTACTTCTTCAAAGAAGAGCCAACAGTCATTTGGGTATTGTAACTCTCTGAACATTCGGTCTGGGATCAAGTTTTGGAAAACTTCACTGGACTCTTGGTTCTTATTTCAAGAGAGTTTATGTCTGATTTTCTTAGAAGAATCCAGTCAGTAGGAATGTAGGATTCACCAACAGCAAACCTGGCTGGAAGGCATCTCTTCTATGAATTGACTCATTAGGACTTTCCAGCCCACTGCGGTGCTACCCAGGTTAGCCACATTCGTCTGCTACCAGGAAGGTGTTTCAATCCAGGCGAGATCCCAGGCCAACCCCTCTGGCTCTTCCTAGAATGTCTGTCTGTATTTTCCTCCCCGCCCAAACAGGCTGAAAACATGAGCACATCTGATCCTAGTACAACCATGTTGAACAGTCTGTTCCTTCATTCTCCTTATCAAAGAACTCAGCCTGTCTGCAGAGGCTCAGCCTCCCCAGGGAAAGCCATGCTGAGACCCAGTATCACATCCACCTTATCTGTGTTGTACTATTCTGTCCTTCTTTAAACTCTCCATCTGTTGTCCTGATACTGAGGTGAGGCTTAATGGTCTGTAATCCCCAAGTTCCCAGTGATGCCTCTGAAAAAGATTGGGCCCCACATTAACAGCTGCCCAATTTTTGGCAACAGTGTCTTTCATTACCCCATTCTTTATGGACCATTTCATACTTCACATCTATCCAAATTCTGGACAAGGGGGTGAGGATCCCACTGTCCTTGATGGTCAAGGACAAGCTGATCCTTACTCAGTTCCCAAGGATATATTTTTTTGAAAGAGGCTTTAATGTATTAATTAATTTATTTTAAAATATGAATTTAGCTTTATTGTATATAAATTATTGAACTAGGCAGTGCTTGAGGCCCCTTCAAGGTGAAAGAGACGTATAAGTTTTTTTTAAGTTAACGTATAATGTATTACTTGTTTCAGGGGTACAGGTCTGTAATTCATCAGTCTTACACAATTCATAGCACTCACCATAGCACATACCATCCCCAATGTCCATAACCCAGCCACCCAACCCTCCCATCCTCCTCCCCTCCAGCAACCCTCAGTTTGTTTCCTGAGATGAAGAGTCTCTTATGGTTTGTCTCCCTCTCTGGTTTCTTCTTGTTTCATTTTTTCCTCTCTTCCCTTATGATCCTCTGCCTTGTTTATCAAATTCCACATATGAGTGAGATCATGTGATAACTATCTTGCTCTGACGGACTTATTTTGCTTAGCATAATACCCTCTAGTTCCATCCACGTTGTTGCAAATGGCAAGATTCGATTTTTGATGGCTGCATAATATTCCTGTGTGTGTGTGTGTGTAATCATGTCTTTTTTATCCATTCATCTGTCGATGGACACATCTGGGCTCTTCCCATAGTTTGGCTATTGTGTACATTGCTGCTATAAACATTAGGGTGCATGTGCCCCTTCAGATCACTTGTATCTTCGGATTATTTGTATCTTTAGGGTAAATACCTAGTAGTATAATTGCTGGTTGTAGGATAGCTCTATTTTCAACTTTTTGAGGAACCTCCATACTGTTTTACAGAGTGGCTGCACCAGCTTGCATTCCCACCAACAGTGTAGGAGGGTTCTCCTTTCTCCACATCCTCTCCAACATCTGTCATTTCCTGAATGGTTAATTTTAGCCATTTTGACTGGTGTGAGGAGGTATCTCACTGTGGTCTTGATTGTATTTCCCTAATATCGAGTGATGTTGAGCACTTTTTCATGTGTCTGTTGGCCATTTGGATGTCTTCTTTGCAGAAATATCTGTTCATGTCTTCTGCCCATTTCTTGATTAGATTATTTGTTCTTTGGCTGTTGAGTTTGATAAGTTCTTTATAGATTTTGGGTACTAGCCCTTTATCTGATATGTCATTTGTGAATATCTTCTCCATTCTGTCAATTGTCTTTTGGTTTTGTTGACTGTTTCCTTTGCTGTGCAAAAGCTTTTGATCTTGATGAAGTCCCAATAGTTCATTTTTGCCCTTGCTTCCCTTGCCCTTGGCAATGATTCTAGAAAGAAGTCACTGTGGCTGAGGTCAAAGAAGTTGCTGCCTGTGTTCTTCTCGAGGATTTTGATGGATTCCTGTCTCATATTTAAGTCTCAACCATTCTGAGTCTATTTTTGCGTGTGGTGTAAGGAAATGGTCCAGTTTCATTCTTCTGCATGTGGTTGTCCGAATTTCCCAACACCATTTGTTGAAGAGACTGTCTTTTTTTCATTGGACATTCTTTCCTGCTTTGTCAAAGATTAGTTGGCCATAGAGTTGAGGGTCCATTTCTGGACTCTCTATTCTGTTCCACTGATCTATGTGTCTGTTTTTGTGCCAGTACCGTACTGTCTTGATGATGACAGCTTTGTAATAGAGCTTGAAGTCTGGAATTGTGATGTTACCAACTTTGCTTTTCTTTTTCAACATTCCTCTGGCTATTCGAGGTCTTTTCTGGTTCCATATAAATTTTAGGATTATTTTTTCCATTTCTGTGAAAAAGGTTGATGATTTTTGATAGAGCTTGCATTGAATGTGTAGATTGTTCTAGGTAGCACAGACATTTTCACAATATATTGTCCTTCCAATCCATAAGCATGGTATATTTTTCCATTTCTTTGTGCCTTCTTCAATTTCCTTCATAAGTGTTCTATAGTTTTCCGAGTACAGATTCTTTGCCTCTTTGCTTAGATTTATTCCTAGCTATCTTATGGTTTTGGGTGCAGTTGTAAATGGGATTGACTCTTTAATTTCTCTTTCTTCTGTCTTGTTGTTGGTATATAGAAATGGAACTGATTTCTGTGCATTGATTTTATATCCTGCCACTTTACTGAATTGCTGTTCTAGCAATTTTTGGGTGGAGTCTTTTGGGTTTTCCACATAGAATATCATGTTACCTGCAAAGAGTGAGAGTTTGACTTCTTCTTTGCCAGTTCAGATTCTTTTATTTCTTTTTGTTGTCTGATTGCTGAGGCTAAGACTTCTAGTACTATGTTGAATAGCAGTGGTGATAGTGGACAGCCCTGCTATGTTCCTGACCTTGGGGGAAAAGCTCTCAGTTTTTCCCTATTGAGAATGATATTTGTGGTGGGTTTTTCATTGATGATATTGAGGTATGTACCCTCTATCCCTACACTGTGAAGAGTTTTGATCAAGAAAGGATGCTGTACTTTGTCAGATGCTTTTTCAGCATCTATTGAGAGTATCATATGGTTCTTGTTCTTTCTTTTATTGATGTATTGTATTACATTGATTGATTTGCAGACATTAAACTAACCTTGCAGCCCAGGAATAAATCCCACTTGGTCATGATGAATAATCACTTTAATGTACTGTTGGATCCTATTGGCTAGTATTTTGGTGAGAATTTTTGCATTCATGTTCATCAGGAATATTGGTCTGTAATTCTCCTTTTTGGTGGGGTCTTTGTCTGGTTTTGGGATCAATGTAATGCTGGCCTCATAAAATGAGTTTGGAAATTTTCCTTCCATTCTTATTTTTGGAACAGTTTCAGGAGAATAGGTATTAATTCTTCTTTAAGTGTTTGGTAGAATTCCCCTGGGAAGCCATCTGGCCCTGGGCTCTTGTTTGTCAGGAGATTTTTGATTACTGCTTCAATTTACTTGCTGGTTATGGGTCTGTTCAGGTTTATATTTCTTCCTGGTTCAGTTTTGGTAGTTTCTACATCCCTAGGAATGCATCCATTTCTTCCAGATTGTCAAATTTGCTGGTGTTTAGTTGCTCATAATATGTTCTTATAATTGTATTTCTTTGATGTTGGTTGTGATCTCTCCTCTTTTGTTCATGATTTTATTTATATGGGTCCTTTCTCTTTTCTTTTTGTTAAGTCTGGCCAGAGGCTTATCAATCTTATTATTTCTTCCAAAGAACCAGCTCCTAGTTTCATTGATCTGTTCTACTGTTCTTTTAGTTTCTATTTAATTGATTTCTGCTCTGATCTTTATTATTTCTCTTCTCCTGCTCAGTTTAGACTTTGTTTTTCTTTTTCCAGCTCCTTTAGGTGTAGGGTTAGGTTGTATATTTGAGACCTTTCTTGTTTCTTGAGAAAGGCTTGTATTGCTATATACTTTCCTCTTAGGACTGCCTTTGCTGCATCCCAAAGATTTTGAACAGTTGTGTTTTCATTTTCGTATGTTTCCATGAGTTTTTAAAATTCTCCTTTAATTTTCTGGTTGACCCATTCATTCTTTAGTAGCATGCTCTTTAGCCTCCATGGATTCGAGTTCTTTCCAACTTTTCTCTTGTGATTGAATTAGAGTTTCAAATCATTGTGGTCTGAAAATATACAGGGAATGATCCCAATCTTTTGGTACTGGTTGAGACCTGATTTCTGACCCAGGATTGATCTATTTTGGAGAATGTTCCATGTGCACTAGAGAAGAGTGTGTATTCTGCTGCTTTGGGATGGAATATTCTGAATATATCTGTGAAGTTAATCTGGTCCAGTGTATTATTTAAAGCCTTTATTTCCGTGTTGATCTTTTGCTTAGATGATCTTTCCATTTCAGTGAGGCGGGTGTTAAAGTTCCCTACTATTATTGTATTATTGTTGGTGGGTTTCTTTAATTTTGTTATTAAAGAAATTGGTTTCTATAATTGGCTACTTCCGTGGTAGGGGCAAAAATATTTAAATTGTTAGATCTTCTTGTTGGATAGGCCCTTTAAGTAAGATATAGTGTCCTTCCTCATCTCTTATTCTAGTCTTTGGTTTAAAGTCTAATTTGTCTTATATAAGGATTGCCACCATAGCTTTCTTTTGATGTCCATAGCATGGTAATGGTTTTCTACCCCCTCACTTTAAATATGGAGGTGTCTTTGGGTCTAAAATGAGTCTCTTGCAGATAGCATATTGATGGGTCTCGTTTTTGTTTGTTTGTTTATTTGTTTTTTAATCTAATCTGATACCCTGTGTCTTTTTGATTGGGGCATTTAGCCCATTTACATTCAGGGTAACTATTGAAAGATATGAATTTAGTGCCATTGTATTGCCTGTAAGGTGACTGTTACTTTATATCGTCTGTTCCTTTCCAGTCTATGTTACTTTAAGGCTCTCTCTTTGCTTAGAGGACCCCTTTCAATATTTCTCACAGGGCTGGTTTGGCAATCATAAATTCTTTTAGTTTTTGTTTGTCCTGGAAGCATTTTATCCCTCCTTCTGTTTTCAATGACAGCCTAGCTGGATGTAGTATTCTTGGCTGCATATTTTTCTCATTTAGTGCACTGAATATATCATGCCAGTCCTTTCTGGCCTGCCAAGTCTCTCTGCCAATCTAATGTTTCTACCATTGTAGGTTACAAACCTCGTGTCCCGAGGGGCTTTCAGGATTTTCTCTTTGTCTCTGAGATTTGTCAGTTTTACTATTAGATGTCAGGGTGTTGAACTATTTTTATTGATTTTGAGGGGTGTTCTCTGTGCCTCCTGGATTTTGATGCCTGTTTCCTTCCCCAAATTAGGGAAGTTCTCCATTGCTCCAATATGCCTTCTGCCCCCCACTTCTTCTGGGATCCCAATTATTCTAATATTGTTTTGGCATCTGGTATCACTTATCTCTTGAATTCTCCCCTTGTGATCCAGTATTTATTTATCTCTCTTTTGCTCAGCTTCTTCATTCTCCAACATTTGGTCTTCTATATCACTAATTCTCTCTTCTGCCTCATTTATCCTAGAAGTAAGAGCCTCCATTTTTTATTGCACCTCATTAATAGCCTTTTTTATTTCGACTTGGTTAGATTTTATTTCTCCAGAAAGGGATTCTCTAGTACCTTCTATGCTTTTTTCAAGACCAGCTGATATCTTTACAATCATCCTTCTGAACTCTATTTCCAACATCTTACTAATGTCCCTGTTGATTAGATCCCTGGCAGTCAGTATTGCCTCTTGTTCTTTTTTTGAGGTGAGTTTTTCTGTTTTGTCATTTTGTCTAGAGAAGAATAGATAAATGAGAGAACAAAATGTTAAAAAGGTAATAATGACCCCAGAAAAATATACACTAAACAAATCAGAAGAGACCAGAAACCAGCAGGGGGTGTGGGGAGAAATAAAAAAGAAGAAAAATATGAAGAATATGATCAGACAGGTGAACAGAGCAGAGCCACACACTAGATTCTGGGTGTATTTTGGTCTGTTAGATGAAACTGCCTCCCAAATTTTTAAAGAAAAAAAACCATATATATATATATATATATATATATATATATATATACACACACACACACACAAAAATAAGGGTAAATACAATGAAGAGATGGACTATGGCTGTAAAAATGAAGCTTATAAAGGATTTTAAAGAAAGAATTGGTAAGATAAGAAGTTGGTTGAGAAAAGAAGAAAGAAAAATTAAGGAAAAAAAGAAGGAGAGAATATGACCAAATGGATGAATAGAACTAAGCCATACACTAGATTTAGGGTATATTTTGGTCTGTTAAAAGAAACTGCATCCCAAAATTTTAAGGAAAGAAAAACTTGCATATATACAAAAAACAAGATTAAATACAATGAAAGGATAGACTATGACTGTAAAAATGAAAATTAAAAAAGATTTTAAAAAAGGAATTGATGTTTGTTGGAATAGGAAAGAAGAAAAAATTTTAAAAAGAAATAGAAAAAGAAAAAAGAAAGAAAAATTAAAAAATTAACTTTGAAAGACCAAAGAATCATGGGGAAAAAACCATGAATTCTATGTGCTATATTCTCCAAGCGCTGGAGTTTTGCAGTTCTCATTGATCATTAAACTTGCTCTTGGCTGGATGTTCTTGCTAATATTCTGGGGGAGTGATTCTCAAATGTCTTTGCCCAAGGTGGAACTGCACTGGGGCCAGGCTAAGTGATCTTCTGTGTTAGCTTTCTGGACCTTTTGTTCCCTTGAAGGCTTTCCCTACAGCTTTATAGGATGAGAATGAAAATGGTGGTCTCCCAGTCACTGCCCAAGGAGCCAAGAGCTCAGGGCCCCACTCCTCAGTGTGCTCTCAGAGAAAAGCAGTCAATCACTCCCGTCTCCCTGGTCTCTGGCCTTACACGGTGCTCACCTGGCCTGTGACTGAGCATTTCTATCTCTGGCACAGGGCCCTGTTTGGTTTCCAAACACAACAGATTCCTGTGGTGTGTGCCTGTGCTGCTCCTCCCAGTGGAGGAAGGAGGGAGGTCTCCCCGGATCTGCCACTTGTGGGGTTCCTGCTCAAAGACTAGTGGCCTGACCATGCCACGGATCATGGTTTATGGCAGCCCTGAGCTGAGAGCCCCCTCTTCGGCTCCATCTTTGCCTCTGGCTTCCCCACTCTGATACTTGATACTTGGGGGGCTCTGCCGCACTCAGGCGCCCCCAGTCTTTCTGTGACCCCGAGGGACCTGAGGGTTCCACCCTGCCCCACCCCCACTTAGCCACCTGAGTGATATCCCTCAGCAGAGGAGACTTCTAAAATCTCTGATTTTGTGCTCCTCTGCTCTATCATTTGCTGGGAGCTGGTTGACGGGGGCTCCCTCCACCCATTCCGTGCCCCCCCTTGCAGTCTATCTTCCCAAATATTGCCACAGATTCATTTCTCTGAACATCCTACCTTCCAGAAAGTGGTCACTTTTCTGTTCATAGAATTGCTGCTTTTCTTTTCTTCAGATCTGTTGAGTTTGTAGGTGTTCAGAATGGTTTGATAACTATCTAGCTGAGTTCCAGGTACCAGATGAAATTTAGGTCTCCTATTCCTCTGCCATCTTGCTCAACCTCACTGAAAGAGACCTATAGTTTTTATTTCTGAATGAAGTTGGGATCCAGTAGGGAGATTGACATGTACACAAATGAGCAGGTGAGGCTGTGTAGGGGTGGGCTCGAGGAGGAGGAGGAGATTACAGAGTGAAGCAGAAGTTAAATCTGTGACTTCTCAGCTACAAGACTTAAATTTTATATTGAGGTTAGGGAACTCATAAACCCTTTCTCTGCAAAATGGCTGATGGCAGAATCCAAGGAGGCTCTGGGGACAGGTAGAGGGCTCCTTTCAGTGCCATCTTTGAGGGCTATGAACTGTATAGAGTGTCTGTTTTGGCCAGAAGAGTGGCCCAGAAGTCTGGTTGAAGGGACCATTTTGTTTATGTGAAAACAGCAAGTACATAAAAAAGCAGCCAAAATACCATCTTAAATGTTATAGAAAGGAGATCAAGACAGTGTGCTGCATAAGTAATTATGGTTTTGGTTTAAATCTAGAACTGAAGTAGGGTTTCTGCTAATTACTTAATTAATTATTTGTACTGTTTTAAGACTAGGGATCTCATTAACACTCTAATGGAAAGATGCATTTCATGTAACATTCCCTGTGTGCAGAAATCACGTGAATTTATTGTGCATGTACTTTATACCTTCCCATTTGACCATCATACCAGCCCTGTAAACAGCAAAAGTCTTAGTTCAAACAGTTGTGCAACTTGCTTTAGTTTCTCCCTAACCAAAGAATAGTCTTCTGGAAGTCAAGGAACATCTTGTGTTTCCAAAGGCCAGAAAAAAACTGAACTGAAGGTTGGAGATAGAGCTGTGGCAAGACCTTACAAGCTTTCCTCAGTTCTGTGCTTTTATAAGAGAACAGAATAGGGACCAATGTTGGGTAAACTGGATCAGCTGGGGCCACACCCAAAGGAACATTTCTGATGCTGGAAACATTGCTAGAGCTCTAGGGTGCTGAGGGCAGATTCCAGCAAGATCAGAAATTCAGAAATTGTTGGGTTTATGCAAAAGGATGAAGAGTCAAGTCCACAGGTTCAGGGCTAGAGAAGGGCAAAGCCAGAGGTAGGGTCCATGGATTCATAGCTGAGACTACAGATGTGTGTTCTTCTTTCAAAGGATGTCTTCAGCCTCACCTGTTTTTATCTTTTAGTTTCTATGGCCCTCTCACTGTCCTGATGGGCAGGGATTCAAGACCTTATGGGAGTCTCAAGCAGTTAAAACATCTGAGACCTCCAAAGCAGAGACACACCTTTATCACTGTCCATATCCTTACTTAAGCCAGGGATGGGTCTTTTAGTGGCACCTGAGGTTCGGTAATGGGAACAGTATCTACAGCAGTCCTGGTATACTGTGTTTCCAAGGCAGCAGTGTGGATTATGATAGAAACATCCTCTTGGGAATAGCTTTTCTTCTCCAAGGCAGGGTCAGGAAATGTGGCCTCCTATTAATTAAATTTAAGGTTTCTAATGTAACATTTAGGGGACACTGGTTTTTAATCCACAGAATGAGACAAAGCATGGCAGCAGTACCTGATGCCTGTGATGATCTTGGAGCATTGACAATGTATGATACTATTTTGGTGTAGGATCCAGGAGAACATAAATTCTGTCTCAGCTCAGCCTCTTCTTTTCTTGACATATTTACAAAGATATACATTAACAAAGAACAAAGGCAAAGAAAGGCAAATTCACATTTTCTTGTTTGCTGGGACTGAGACCCAGTCCAGCACAGAGAACTTTGGCAGGCTGGACTGGAGTTATGTAGAACTCAAGAGCTTTAGCCAAGGGTCAATTTAACATGCTTGTTAACCAGGGCAAAAATACACAAAGAGAAAGAGACTCTTCTAGGTGCCAAGCTGGCTTAAACTCCCCAGGCAGTAGCCTCAGGATTATTGTTGTTCCATTTATCAGTTTTTTATTTTATGTTTAATGCCTCTCCTGTCCTGAGTAAAAAAATCTTTGCTGACTTCGAGTTCTCAAAGATTTTCTCTTATATTTTCCTCTAGGAGTTTTTTAGTTTCAGTTTTCTGTTTGTTCTATGATCTATTTCAGGTTAATTCTTACATATGATGTGAGGTAAGGATATCTTTTCCCATATTGGTATCCAGTGATTCCTGATTGAAGAACGATTGCCCTTTCCCTATTGAATTACTTTGCCACCTTTGTCACATCTGTTCCGTTGATCCATTTGTCTATCCTTACACCAATACCACACTCTCTTGTTTACTATAGTTTTATAGTAAGTCTTGAAGTCAGGTGGGGTAAGTCCTCCAGCTTTTTGCTTCTTTTTTCGAAACTGTTTTGGATATTCTAAATCATTTGCAATTTCATATATATTTTAGAATCAGTGTGTCAGATTCTACCAAAAAAGACTGCTGGGGTTTTGATAGGAATAACATTGAATCTATAAATAAATTTAGACAAAACAGGTACCATATTAAGACTGAGACTTGCAATTCATGAACATGTGTATGTGTACCTTTAAATTTGTCTAGTTTTCTCAATTTATCACAGAAACATTTTGTAGTGTTCAGTGTACAGGTCTTGCACAGATGTGTTCAATGTATTCCTAAATGTCTTATTTTTTTTATGTTACTGTATTGGTATTATTTGATTTCATTGTCTAATTTTTCACTGATAGTCTATAAAAATACAACTGACTTTATATAATTACCTTGTAACCTGTGACTTTGCTAAATTCACCTATTAGTTCTAGTTTCTTGCAGATTTCTTAGGATTTTCTGCATACATAATTATGTTTGGTTTTATGGTTGTTTGTTTTTGTTTTTGTTTTTGTTTTTGTTTTTTTACCTTTACATGACTTTTAAAAGCAGTGATACTGCCAACTTTAAAAAATAGACCAATTTTTGCCTTGGGAACTGACCAATACAATTACTATTTCCCCGTCTTTGGGGAAGTCATGGAAGATACTGTCCATGGATGAAGGCATATTGATTATATAGTAAATCAATAACCAGAAGTCACTGGAAGTCTTAATAGATTTCCCTGATTGAGGAGAATAGAAAAGAGGTTGATGAATGCTTCTTGGTATGCCTTCTTAAAAAAGAGGTAGATAGAATGGGAGAATAAAGGTCAGAGAAAATTGAGGAGTGAAGGATTTCAAGGGACCGTGGGTTGGGCTGGTCCTCCAATCAGGAAAGGACAGACTTCTTGGAGCAGGTGTCTGGGCTGTGGCAGAGTGTGCTAAGATATCCCACTCTTAATGAATCATTTGTGTGGGCAAATGTTATCAGTATCTCCAGGGATTCTAATATGCTAAACAGGACACTGCAGAACTTATGGGTACAGGCACAGCTTTCTTCTCTGCTTCCTGAGGTCATTATTTGGAAGATAACTTGGAAGAAATAAGGTTATCTGGAAAGTTAATGACTACCTAAGATGCATGTCTGAGAATGGAATTTGGATTTGGAGATTGAGGTATTAGAAACTTAAATTATGAGCTCTTAGTTAAGATACTAAGTTAAGGATCTAGAATATAAGACACTGGAATTTTGAGAAAAACAAGGTCTTTGGAGTTAGACAAACCAGGGTTCAGATCTCAGTTCTGAGGGTTGTTCTCCATTTTCCTCCAGACCCACTTTCCATCCATCTTGACCTTGCTCTGGGTGCTGGGAGTTGGCCTGAGGTTTGCTCTCCTACCTTCAGTTGGGTTTAGCCAACGGAAGAACTGGCAGGTACTCAGAGGTGAGAAGTTAGGTCAAAATATTTATTCCTCTCCCCCCAAAAAGAATATTTATTTTCCCAGTTCCCTCTCTGTTGGGTTGCAGTTTGGTCATGGCTGCTCCTGACAGTTGGCCCTTCCCTACAGCTTTCTCTCCAGGTTCAAGTGACCACTAGCTTCTGTTGCCCCTTCATGCCCAAGAATAATGAAAGTTCCTTACTGTTTCTGTTAATGGGTTACTTTATCACCCCTTGCAGGTTTTTGATAACTCTTCATACCTTACCATGTTCCCTTCCTTAAACTTCTTTCAATCATCTCTTTTGAGGGTGTCAGGATCCCTGTTAGACCAACCCATCTGCTTAATAGCTTTGGAACTTTGAGCAAGTTATTTCACTACCTGAGTCTCTGTTTTTTCTATTTATAAAGTGGAAATAAAAATCTCCCTTGCAAAGATAAGAGATAACAGATGGGAATAACTCAGAATAGTTACCCAATAAGTGGTACTTACTGTCATCATTAGTAGTAACTATTATCATGTGAGGACTGGCAAGATCATGGAGTCCTTGGTGACCATTCAGAAAGAAATTGTAGAACTGGTTACTAGTAACCCAGAAGCTTAAGACTGGGGTGGGGGCTGGGAGACTCTCAGGTAATGAAGGGTGAAAACTAGACAAAGGGTTGAAAAGATGTACTAATGCTATTATGATGTATTAATACAAAATTAATACTAATTTTTTTTAATTTTTTAAAGGTTTTATTTATTTATTTGACAGAGGGAGAGAGAGATCACAAGCAGGCAGAGAGGCAGGCAGAGAGAGAGGGAAGCAGGCTCCCCACTGAGCAGAGAGCCCGATGCGGAGCTCGATCTCAGGACCCTGAGATCATGACTGGAGCTAAAGGCAGAGGCTCAACCCAGGTGCCCCCTAATTTTGATATTTTAATGCAAGAAGGGAGATACAGTTTTAGGAGTCTCTGAGACTTGGTGGGAGGATCCCACCATACCTAAATATGGTAATGGAGTTGTTCACCTTGTTTGAAAGAAGTAGGTATGGTAGTGCTACATATCACAAGACAAATCCTTGAATGGAGATGTCTTGAGCTATGAGGCAAACCTTGAGAAAGGCAAAAATATAAAAGAAAGGAAGTTGTTAATGACATGGGGGCATTCTGAAGATCAGCGAGCCAGATGGAAAAAATGAACCCCTGACTCCAATTGCAGGTCTGATAAGGAAGCAAGGTGTCTTCATGTGCATGTTGACTGTCCCCAGCTTGCTCCTACACCATCACTTAGTCCCAACTGCTACTCGGGCCAAATGGTCCTTTCCATCCTCCCTGCCTTGGTCTCTTAAAGGAGCTCACAAGTAGTTTTGATGAAAATCTCTTTAGTTCACTCATTGCTCCCTTCTTTCCAGGGCATACATGTCTATCTAGTTGGAGAAGTCAGAGTGGGTTCAAGCAAAAGCTCCTCAGCGTGGTACTTGCAATCTCTCTCCCACAGACTCTCAGGCTTTGCCACTGAATCTAACTAGTCATGCAGAACCCTTCCTCTTTGGATGTAATTTATGTCCAAGGGATTCTGCATGTCCTCTTGCAATTTACTTTCTGTTGAATGTCCCTCCCTTATCATTTACTCAAACACATACATCTGTTCGAGTTCTTTTACCAGGAGGATTCTCAACATCCCCAAAATTCAAAGAACACAGCTGGAAGCCAGAAGATGTCAGACCTAAGCACATTTCAGGTTCCAACCAGCTTCTTATAAAGTTTTACTTGCCACACAATTTTTTTTTTCTCCCAGTAGGTAAATAAGGTGATGAGATCATCTCCTATACTTAATTGTGATAGAAAGGAGAGGAAGCCTAAGAGAGAGGGGGTAGGAGGAGAGAGCTTCCATTAGCCAGGGGGAAAAAAGAAACCCAGAGAAGAGATTCAGCTAGTTTGAAATTCTAAAGAGGTAGATGTCTCAGCAGGGTTGGGAAGGTCCCCATGTGGACATTCTGTCTATGAACTTGCATACGATCCAGATGACAAAGATGCTGAGGTGGACTCTAAATAGAAGGAATCCTTTGGCTTCTCAAAGAGCTCTGTGAGCTCTGCTCTTCCAAGGACATTACTAGAAACCGAAGAATGAGTATAAAAGATGGCGAAGATTTGTGCAAATGACGTCAGAAAAGCAAAAGCTTGGGATAAATTCTGACTTGTGAACAATGCTCAGAACATCATAAAAGACACAGAATGCTATTTGGAGCAGGTTGAAGAGTGAACAAGGCAAAAGCAAATGTCTTGGGTAAATGCCTTCAGAGCCATTCCAAACTCCTGGCCTTCGTTTGCTCTGCCAAGAAGAATGACCTTTATGAATGGAAAGGGTAGCAAAGTCAGGAGCAGAAAAAAGATCACTGAAGTCCAAGCTGGTGAAGAGACTGAGCACAAAGCTTGCAGCCTTCTGCCCAGGAACATTGTATTCTAGGGAACCGTGAGACCTTGCAAATGAGATTACTGGGCCACTTCTGGTTATCTCAGAGGAGCTGTGAAAAATGGGGGATGTGTCAGAAGACTGGAATCAGCTAAGAATAGTGATGATTTTCTAAAAGGGGAAAAAGTGGGTTATGTAGAAGAAATTGTAAACTTAAACGTTTACGGAGACCAGAACATAACAGAAGAGTCAAGTAGGGCGGGTGGAGACCCTGGTGAGCTGGAAAAGGCAGACTCTTTCTTAAAGGGGCAGCTGTTACTGAGCTCCAGCCGGTGGTAGCCATGCCTCCAACTGCCAAAACTTCAACATTTTTAAGTTAAATTTTAGAATTTTCAAATGAGGTGAAAATTTGAATGTTTTTGAAAGTATTGTGCAGGCGGAATTAAACAGGTCTGTAGATGGATAGGGCCACAGGCCACCAATGTTTGACTTCTGCCCATAGATTTACCATCTTGCAGCTCAGAAGCTAGGATGGTCTATTAAATGATCACTTGGTAAGTATTTTAAAGGGCTGATGATCCTCAGGAGCTACATGGGTTCAGTAAGGATCAATACACCACCCTCAAACCTCTCTCAATTCTTCGATTCCATAGTGGGAATGGGTGGAATGTATAGTGGAATCGGGTGGTGTGATTTCAGCAAGGCTCTGCCGCCGAGGATAGCCATGTTCCCCCGGAGACTAGATGGAGAAGTTCAAATGGAATATGAGTACTTCTAGGTGGATCCTGAGCTGAATTGAGAAACGGTGCTCAAGCTTGATGGATTAAGAAACCAATACTGACCAAGAGGGAAATCTCTATTCTCTCGTCTCTGACCAACTACGCTTGTAGAGCCCAGAAGTAAACAAGAATTAGCTTGTGGCTTGACTCCTGCTGGGTGCAGTGAGATTATCAACTCCTTTGTCTTGGCTCTCCATTTTGTTGCTGAGGGGTCAGCAAACTGACCCAGTTTGTAGAACTAAAGTTTTATTGGAACATAGCCAATGTTCTTCTATGTATTGTTTCTGGCTGCCTTTGACAGATAGGGACAGAGCTGAGTAATTGCTACAAGGGCCTGTTGGGCCGGCAAATTCTACAATACTTACTACCTGTCCCTTCACTAAATGAGTTTGCCAGCTTTCTTAGGTAGCTAAACATCATATTAGAAATCTTAGTGACCTTATCGGACTGTTGACTAATATCGGATTTGTCAGTAATGGTCAGTAAGAGCCCAAAGTCTGTATCGTATAAACTACTATCAAGCTACATCTTGAATCCTAGATTGAAACAATTGATTTAATGACTCACAGAACACAGCTTTAAATTTATCCCTGATAAAATTCAGCTTATTGTTTTATCATTTTTTTGTACAGTGTCTTGATAATGCCTTTGGCTTTATGTCCAACGAATCCTACTTTTGAGATAGCCTGGAATGGGCCCTCCTGGTGTGGTAAGATTCAGAGGCTTGGGTCCAGATGGCAGCTCACAGGGGCCAGAAGTAGATCTAACCTGGGGGCAAATTCAGCATAAGGACCCAGGAGAAGAGTTAAGGGTCAAGGCCAAAGAAGCCGTGTCCATCATCATTGTGATGGGCAAAAGCAGAGCAAGTGGTCACGGGGTTGAGCAGATGCAGAAATCGGACTAGAAATGAGCTCAATGTGAGAACCAAGCGAAAGAGTTCTGGATTTTATCTGTTAATGAGGAAAAGGTGTCTCTTCCTGGATGCCTATTACAGGAGTTATTAGATTTATATGAGTTCAAGAGGTGGGGTGGGGGGCATGATGGAATTAGTGTCTTTATGAGAAGAGGGAAAGACCAGAGCCCACTCTGTTTGCCTTGTGAGGACAAGCAAGTAGGTGGCCAACTGCAAGCCAGCAAGAGGGGTCTCAGCAGGCAGATAATCTTGCTGGCCCTTGATCTTGGACTTCCCAGTCTCCAGAAGTGTGAGAAAAACATATCTGTTGCTTAAGCTACCCAGTCTGTGGTATTTTGTTATAGCAGTCTGAGCTGACTAAGACAGGTATCATCAATTTAAACCTTTTTTAAAAAAAAAATGTGGCTAAAAACACATCGCATAAAATGTGTCCCTTAACCATTTTTGAGTGTATAGTTCAGCAGCATTAAGTTCCTTTACGTAGTTTTGCAACTGGTCTTCAGACCTTTTCATCTTTCAAAATTTCAAAATTCTATACCCACTAAACAAGAACTCCCCATTTCCCCTCAATTGTACTGTTTAAAAGAAGTTATGAAAGCAGAACCACCACCAGATATTTAAGAAACAAGTACAGTTTCTTAAATAATAAAGAAAAGTAGATGCAATCTGGTATATTTTCATTGCCTGCTAATTAGTATCCTCTTTTCTACTTATGTCTTTGAAGAGAAAAAAAAAAATGTAATTCCTTCTCCTGTTTACCTACTTGAGCACCGAGAGCTTCAGGGGCTGGGGCCCGGGTTTTTGGCTCTTGGTAGAAGAATCTTCTCGGTAGTGTTCTTCACAGCTTTGACTGGCGTGTGCAAAAAACCTCGAAGGAGGGCACGCCTCCTCTCTTGTGGCATGCCCCAAAGGCTTATTTTTAAAGAACCAATTCCTTTTGCTGCTTTCCTTCTTGCTACTGAAGAAATTCCCCATGGTTTTAGAATTCCTTTTCCCCAGAATTGTGGGTTTTCTTTCTTTTTTTTTTTTTTTCCATACATCTTCCATACAGCTTGATCAGAGCTCAAAGAGATTCTCACCAAATGCATTCCACTTTATCCTTTTTGGTATGAAGCACAGTAATTTTCTTTGCCCTGACGAGAAAGGGCTTTCCAGTGCTTAAACATGACCTGTCATTCTCCAGCTTACTTACTTACGTATTTATTTATTATTTTTTTTAAAGATTTTATTTATTTAACTTAGAAAGTGAGAGAACGAGCGTGCATGAGTGGGGGAGGGGCATGGTAGGGACAGAGGGAGAGGGAGAAGCAGGCTCTCTACCGAGCAGGAAGCCTGACATAGGGCTTCATCCCAGGACCCTGGGATCATGACCTGAACCGAAGGCAGAGGCTTAACCAACTGAGCCACCGCAGGTGCCCCTATTATTATTATTTTTTTAAAGATTTTATTTATCCATTTGACAGAGAGACAGAGACAGACAGAGCAGAAGCACAAGCAGGGGTAATGGCAGGCAGAGGAAGCAGCAGACTCTCCACTGAGCAGGGAGCCCGACATGGGGGCTCCATCCCAGGACCCTAGAATCATGACCTGAACCAAATACGGACGCTTAACCGACTAAGCCACCCAGACGTCCCTCCAGCTTATTTATTAAACAGTGTCTCCCTCTGTGCAACTGTCCTGTACATTTTCATGTTTTTTTTTTTAAAATACAGATTGCAATTTAAAAGTGCCAGGAGTTACTCCTCTTCATACAATGCAACTTTGAACAAAATGGAAATACCTTTATATTTTCGGAAAGTACGTGATTGCTGTACCATAATTCAAGGGTTAGAATAAAAATGAAAGCCCTCTTATAGTCGCACCCTAAGAGGTCACTTTTAAGTCTTAAAGAAAACAACAACAACATTTATACAAAATTCCACAAGACCTTTAATGTATCCACTCAGAAGAAGCTGTCTTAATCATATGGGCGAGCTGCTGCGGTGTGTAACACGGATGTTGAAGTTGTAGGTTAAGGGCGGGCGTTCCAATGTCAGAGAGACCTGGGCTTGACCGCGCTCCCCACCACGTCTAGTTGTGCACGCCGGAACAACTTACTTTATTTCACTAAGCCTTGGTGTTCTCATCTTCAATGTAGGGAAAATAGTCATCTTTGAAGTAGGGACAGCTGCTCCCAGGCTTGTGCGATGACATGACACAACATCTGAAGTCCTTGGCATTGGTGCCTGGGATATAGTAGATGCTCGGTAATGGTAATATCATAATTATGATTTTTAGGGTTTTAAAAAATTTTTAATGTGCCAAGATACACATAAAATTTTAACAGCTTAACAATTTTTAAGTGTAGAGTTCAGTGGTATTAAGAACATTCACACTGTTGAGTAGCCAAACCCACCATCCTTTATATTATTAATAATAATAGTAAGTATTAATATGGTTCTAATGCCCTGTCCTGGGGAAAAATAAAAGTGTGTGAATTTACTGCTATCCCGTGTGAGGTTTTGTCAGAACAGAGTCCTTCCTCATCTCTCAAAATCTTTTCAAACCTGGTCATATGTTTGTGGCTAGATTTTGAAAACCCCTTCGTATGACGCACTCAAGGCACCGGACTGCTTCTCGTGTTATCTGGTGTTGATGGCTGCAGAGATGGGGACTTAACAGACCTGCACAGCTACTCTAGGGTAAAATTAATTCCCAAATGCCCTTGCCGCCACTTTGCAGTGTCTTCCTCGGCACACGTTTCTGACGGCTGCCGGCCTAGGCTGTGCTAATGGAGGTTTATAAAGGCCTTCACAATTCCTATGGTAACCCAGGAGAAAGGCTGTTGCCATGGGGACTAGTCAAGCCCATATAAACCTTCCATCTCTATCAGACAGATGAGAATGATATGAGAATGAATCTTTTACTAGTTCACCTTCTGAAATTGCTAACAATTATCTCTGCTTTTGGAAAAAGAGTCATCATTTCTTGCAGGTGGAAACTCATTCACATTTTCAGCTTTCAATAAGTATTATTTCAAAGCTTGCCTGATGATCATGATGTCAACCCAAGTCACCCAGAGAATGAAATGGCTGGGGATGGAACCATTTCCAAATTTCTCTAGTGTTACCAGCCACGAAATAACATTAATCACAAACATGTGAACCTCATACTGTTTTAAGAGAATGATATGTTTCTTTGAAATGCATTAATCCTAAGCATATGTCTATCAGTTCATCTTTAAATTGTTTTACAGTTAACTCTAGGAGGGTCTGAGCTCCATGAAGGCAGGGTCTGTGTTTTATTCACATCCATATGCCCTGCCTCTAGCCCACCACGACATTAGGGATTCAATAAATGCATCAATGAATCAACATACACCCAGCTGTGTAAAAAGTAGGAGCTCCCTCTAAGACATTTATTCATTTATTAAAAGACAATTTATTAATGCCTACTGGCTTCATTCATTCAGTGATAGCTCAGTTCCTGCTTTTCATTCATGGAGCTAGTCTTTACGTATATAAATCTAAACGGGACCAGAGCTCTTGATCTGCAGGGAGAGACAGACATATGCCTCTGCCAGAGTAAAATAAGATTGGTGTTTGAGTAGAAGGATAGCCACCCAAACCATGTTTAATTCTGACTGGGGCTCAGGGAGAAGATGAAGTTTGAAGTTTGAGCAGGGCCTTGACAAATGAGTAGGAGTTCCGCAGGCAGGTGAGGCAGGCGAAAGGTGATTGTGTGGGGGAGAGGAGATGAAGCGCAGAAGGCAGCAGGAAGGGCATAGAGTAGAGAACATAGTGCACTGAGGGCATGGGGAGTATTCTCAGGTGGCTGAAATACAAGTTTCCCAAGCTACTGCAGGAGGCACATCTGTGGCCAGATTACTATGTGGTATGGAAAGAGGGAGAAGGTCCACAGAATGCTTTCAGGATGTGAAGGCAGGACCAGCCCCAGAGCTCCAGCAGGAGGAGGCCCACCGTTCAGAGGGTCAGGCACAGCCAACAGGCATGGCGGCGGCGGTCGGTCGGGGCTGATGTGCAGAGCCAGATTGCTTTGAGAAAGGTATTTAGAATGATATTGTTTAGTCTAAACATGGGAATATTCGAGTTTTTTGTGACTGATATCTAACTTAATTCCATGGTGGGCAGAAAATATACCTTTAATGATTTTACTTCTTTGAAATTTGTTAAGGCTCGCTTTATGGTCTAGCATATGTTAGTTTTAGTAAGTACCCCTCATGTGCTTGAAAAGAACATGCATTTCATCTTTATCTTTGGTGTTCTATATATGTCAATTAGGTTAAATTCATTAATTGCATTATTTAGGTCTTCTTTGTTCTTAATGATTTTTTTCCTGCTTTTTCTATTTATTATTATGAGAAGTATGTTAAAGTTTTTTTTTTAATTGATGAGCATGTAACTATTTCATTTTGTTCCACAAATTTTTTGCTTTGTCTATTTTGAAACTGTTAGTGGATGGATACAAGTTTAGAAATTGTTTTACCTTCCTGGAGAATTGAAACTTTTATTATTATCAAAAATATTTCTGTTTTTAGCTTTGGTTTTTATCTTAAAATTTACTTTAATGTTAATATGACCATATCAACTTTCTGTCTATCTTTTCTATCCTTTTACTTTCAACCTTTTCAATACCCTATATTTAAGACTCTTTAAAGCACTTCTTTTTTTTTTTTTTAAGATTTTATTTATTTATCCGACAGAGACAGATCACAGGTATGCAGAGAGGCAGGCAGAGAGAGAGAGAGGGAAGCAGGCTCCCTGCTGAGCAGAAAGCCCAATGCGGAACTCGATCCCAGGACCCCGAGACCATGACCTGAGCCGAAGGCAGCGGCTCAACCCACTGAGCCACCCAGGCGCCCCTTAAAAGCACTTCTGACTAGGTTTTATATTTTATTTTTATTCAGCTTGACAATCTTTGCCTTTTAATGGGAGCATTTCATATTTATGTTTCTGTAAGTGATATGTTTATATGTATTTTAGTATACCTAAAATTTAATTTTTTTTTATTTGTTCCACCTGTTTTATATTTGCTTTTTGCTTCTTTCTTCCTTTCTTTGGGGTTAATAAAGTTCTTTTATTGTTACTATTCCATTTTCCCTCTCTATTCATTTGTAATTACATTTTTTTTTTTTTTTACTATATCTTAAATGGCTAGCCTAGCAGTTAGAACATACAAACTGGATATATCACAGTTTAATATAAATTAGTGCTTTTATCACTTCACTGACAATGCTAAAGCCTTAAAACTTAAATTCTATTTACTCTCACTCATTGTATTTTGTGTAATTCTATACATTGTTTAGACCACACAATATAGTATCATTGTTATACTAATATTCATGTACATTTTGAACATGTACATGTTTAATTTACTTTTTCCATTGTTCTTCATTCTTTTTTGTATTTCAGTGTTTTGGAGGAACCATTTTCCTTCTGTCTGAGGAATTTCATTTCCTATCTTTCAGTGCAGGCTTATTTGGGATTAATTCTCTCAGGGTCTTTTTGGCCTAAAAATCTTTTCCCTTTGTCTGCACTTTTTAGAAAAAAATTTTTTTAATTGATTTTCAAACTTGTGAATATTTTCAACAGTAGTACAAAGAGATCCCATATACCCTCACCACATTCCCCAAGTGTTAATATTTTACCACACTTACCCCGCTCTCTATTAATATATTTTTTTCATTGAACATTTGAGAGTAAATTGTAGACAGGATCCCTCAATAGTCTTTAATATCCCAGAGTATATTTCTTAGGAAACAAACAAAACTCTCCTACATACCCACAAAAGCAAACATCAAAATCTATAGACTCCATTAGAAGTGTTCTCATTGTCCTAATAATGTCTTTTACAGGTCCAGGATACAATCCAGGGTCATGCGTTACATTGGTCATTGTGCCACTTTAGTCTAGACAAGTTCTTTACTTTTTCCTTACCTTCCACAACATTGATATTCTTGAAGAGTTAGTCCCATGACTTTGTAGAATGTCTCTCCATTTGGGTTTGTCTAACGCTTCCTAAAGATTGGATTCAGTTTAGGTAGGCTTATCAGGAAAACCCTCCTCAGGGTGTCATATCAGGTGGTACATAATGTTCATTTGTCCCATTATTATTAAGTCTTGTCATTTGGTTTAGATGGTGTCTTACTAGGTTATCCACTCTAAGACTAATGAACTATTTTGTACTTAGCAATGACTAAGTGTTTTGTATTCACTAATACATATTTTTTGGGATGATGTATTGGGTTGTAAATATCCTGTTCCCCATCAAATTTTCACCCATGAATTTTAGCATTCATTGATGACTTTGCCTGAATCAATTATTCTTGTGACGGTTACCAAATGACAGTTTTCTGATGTTAGCATTTATTCTGTATTTATTGGTTGGTATTCTATTTTAAGGTGCAGCTTTTTCTTCTATTCCATTTTTAAAATTCATTTATTTGTTTGTGTCAGTATGGATTTACAACATTATAATTTTATTAAATGGGTTATAATCAATGACTGCCATTACTTAATTTGATGCTCAAATTTTCCCTGATTTGGGCAAGCATGAGTATGGGTGTGTAGAAGACCAGAGACAGGTGGAAGGGGGGAGTCCTTTCAAACTGACCTTATGTAATTTTGACATGTTCTCAAAATTTTTAGGACACTTTTTTAGTTTTTAGAGCCACAAGATATTCCTGGCTCCTTTTATACTTTCATTTTCCCAACTCTGGAATCCTCCATTTTTCTAATGGATTCTGCTTCCTTTTAGAAGATCTGTGCTACAAGGTATGATCATTGCTATAGGTGGTATCATGGATTCTAGGTCCTCTTGGTAGAAAGAGCTAGGAAATATTATGCATGTACACACTTCACATACCCATGTAAATTATATCTGCACATATTTAAAAACCATGAATTCACCTCCAATTCCAGTCCCACACCCATTCCAAGTTTGAAACTCCTTTGACAAGGAGAAATCTGAGCCCCATTATCCTCAATACATTCACTTAGTTATGTAAGCCCCCGTATGTAACTGTCAATAGCCTATATGGTATCTTCATATAAAATAGAGAAAGATGTCTCTCCTGAGTAAATCCCACCCTGTCCCAGGAAGCACAACTTTCTGAGTCAGAGGCTGGATTTCAGGCCCCACTAACCCCTCAGCCAGTTGCCTTTGTGCACGGAACAGCATTCATAACCTACAGCAGCCCTGTCAACGTCAGTCTGCTCTCCCGGCAATTATCCTACAACTCTTCCTTTAGTATAATTAAAATTTATGTGTGACACTGACAGAAATGGCACAAATAAAAAGCAATTTGGGTCCAATGAGCCATTTCATGTTATTTTTGCCTAACTAAAGTCTTGTGTGGCTTCTTCAAAGTTAATCATATTCTCAGGAATAGAAAGCTCAAGGAAAATTTGGATGTGTTACTCTGCTCTGCTAAGCCCTCGTGTTACTGCAGCTGGCACATGGCATGCCTTTGGGCTCAGAAAGTTTAAGAAAAAAATAAAGTTAGGGAAAAAGCTCTGAAGGATAAAAGGCATAACAACATGCAAGGTTGGGTAGATGTGACATACAGGGGGAGAGAGAGAGAGAAAGAGCTAAAGATACCTGTCTGAGAATATATAGAAGGAAGTCAGAGGGCCCCGATTGGCCTATAAAGAATTTTAAGGAGGGGTGCCTGGCTGGCTCAGTCAGTAGGGCATGTGATGCTTAATCTTAAGTGTCATGAGTTCAAGCCCCACTTTGGGTGTGGAGCCTACTTAAAAATAAATAAATAAATTTTTTAAAGATTTTAAGGAGATTGTGTAATTCCTCAATTTTCTCCCTTTCTAGTTTTCTGGTAAGTGCTCAAAAAGGGAGGAAGAGATTTTTTTTTTTAATGTCCAATGTTAATGCCATTGCCTTCACGAAATCTTCCTTAATATCAACTACTGCATTTCTAAAGCCTCAGCCCCAAAGCATAGTAGAAATTTGGGAGTGAGGTGACACAAGCTTGAGCCAGAGTGGAGACGAAGGAAAGAGTCATCTAGGGTTAGAGAGGGCATGGTGACAACAATAGTGATAGCTAATGCTTACCGGGAACTCACTATGTGCCCAGCAATGTTCTAGATGCTTCCTGTGTGCTCCCTCATTTTAGCTCCCACCTGCAGGATGAGGAAGGCATTATGACTGTCATACAGATGAAGCGATAGATCTGGAGAAGTGGTAACTTGCCCACGGTCATAGCCAGATGGCGGTTGAGCAGTCACACAGTCATTCTCCAAGCAGGAGGCGAACCGGGGTAGCTGGACCCTGGGGCTCAGTCAGTGTGCTGTGCCACCTCTGATGGTGGGAAGTGGGGCTTGAGGCCTCCCAATAGCAACCTTTCCCCTAGAAGCGAAGTTGGGTTTCAGAGGCTGACCGAGCATGGGTATGCGTGTTTGGAGGACCAGAGGCAGGTACTGGGTGGGTGTTTGTCATGGTAGAAACAGGCCTAGAGACATGTGGGCACCTTTGAAAAGAAGAATCTCTAAATGTCTATTCAATATTTTAGTAGGTCCAGGACAAACTAGTTTTCTAGTAATAAAAGTGCTCTTCCTGTATGCTAAAAATAAAGGATTTATACGTCTACTTAATATATCATAACACTTTATTTAGAATTGTCTAGAAATTTTAATTTTTCAGATTCAGATTGCTTTTGGGGGAATATATATTAAAAGGTACAAAATTTAAATATTAAGATGAATCTCTCCTTCCCAATGAGCAGCCCTATATTATGCACGATTTGGTTTTAGAATATGAGCTGGCTAGTCTCAGAGTTGGTGATATATCCAGGATTTGCACTGTACACTTTGCATATGCAAAGAACTAAAATACTCACCTTGCATTGGTTCGTGCCAGCTAAGAATATTTTTAAAATTTCTATTCCAATGTGCTATGTCAGTTTCAGCAAGTCCAACTTATATTTTGGTAGTTATCTACAGGAGCTGTGTGGAAATCTGAGTTAGCAGACACCATATTCCTATTTATTCCAATAATGTCTTATCATCCCTTATGTGGTACCCAAGCAGTTAGAGCTAGAGCAGGGTACAGCAGGTTGTAAAGAGTCTCAACATTAATCCCTTTCCTAAAGTTTGAAAGTTTGAATTCTTTCCTTAGGAGTGATAAGTAGGATGGGTGATCTTAGTGGCTATGGTGAGCAGTGAAGTGAAACAGCTGGTGGGAGTTTGACCTCATTCACATGTTGGGTCTCTCCTTAACACTGACGTGTGAGTCTGTATCTGTGTGTGGATGCTCCAGAATTGGAAGGAAGTGCCCCAGGGAAATTTCTACACCTAGTTCAATTTATGAAGTATAGTGATTCCATGATGAACCCACAGTTGAGATAAAGAGATGAACCAGGTAGGTCCACCTTCACGGAGGTTACAATCTGTGTGTTAAATAGGTGGGCATCACAGGTAGAAGTAGGGGAAGGGATGACTTCCCAAAAAGTTTTTCTAGGAAGACTGCCCTGTATATACAAGTACCCTGTAATTCTTCTTGAGATTAATCTTTTTTTTAAATTTTTTATTTATTTTCAGCATAACAGTATTCATTGTTTTTTCACCACACCCAGTGCTCCATGCAATCTGTGCCCTCCCTAATACCCACCACCTGGTTCCCCCACCCTCCCACCCCCCGCCCCTTCAAAACCCTCAGGTTGTTTTTCAGAGTCCATAGTCTCTCATGGTTCACCTCCCCTTCCAATTTCCCTCAACTCCCTTCTCCTCTCCATCTACCCTTGTCCTCTGTATTATTTGTTATGCTCCACAAGTAAGTGAAACCATATGATACTTGACTCTCTCTATTTGACTTATTTCACTCAGCATAATCTCTTCCAGTCCTGTCCATGTTGCTACAAAAGTTGGGTATTCATCCTTTCTGATGGAGGCATAATACTCCATAGTGTATATGGACCACATCTTCCTTATCCATTCATCCGTTGAAGGGCATCTTGGTTCTTTCCACAGTTTGGCGACCGTGGCCATTGCTGCTATAAACATTGGGGTACAGATGGCCCTTCTTTTCACTACATCTGTATCTTTGGGGTAAATATCCAGTAGTGCAATTGCAGGGTCATAGGGAAGCTCTATTTTTAATTTCCTGAGGAATCTCCACACTGTTCTCCAAAGTGGCTGCACCAGTTTGCATTCCCACCAACAGTGTAAGAGGGTTCCCCTTTCTCCACATCCTCTCCAACACACGTTGTTTCCTGTCTTGCTAATTTTGGCCATTCTAACTGGTGTAAGGTGGTATCTCAATGTGGTTTTGATTTGAATCTCCCTGATGGCTAGTGATGATGAACATTTTTTCATGTGTCTGGTAGCCATTTGTATGTCTTCATTGGAGAAGTGTCTGTTCATATCTTCTGCCCATTTTTTAATATGATTGTCTGTTTTGTGTGTGTTGAGTTTGAGGAGTTCTTTATAGATCCTGGATATCAACCTTTTGTCTGTACTGTCATTTGCAAATATCTTCTCCCATTCTGTGGGTTGCCTCTTTGTTTTGTTGACTGTTTCTTTTGCTGTGCAGAAGCTTTTGATCTTGATGAAGTCCCAAAAGTTCATTTTCGCTTTTGTTTCCTTCGCCTTTGGAGACATATCTTGAAAGAAGTTGCTGTGGCTGATATCAAAGAGGTTACTGCCTATGTTCTTCTCTAGGATTCTGATGGATTCCTGTCTCACGTTGAGGTCTTTTATCCATTTCGAGTTTACCTTTGTGTACGGTGTAAGAGAATGGTCGTTTCATTCTTCTACATATAGCTGTCCAGTTTTCCCAGCACCATTTATTGAAGAGACTGTCTTTTTTCCACTGGATATTTTTTCCTGTTTTGTCGAAGATTATTTGACCATAGAGTTGAGGGTCCATATCTGGGCTCTCTACTCTGTTCCACTGGTCCATGTGTCTGTTTTTATGCCAGTACCATGCTGTCTTGGTGATCACAGCTTTGTAGATTAATCTTCATTCAGCCATCATCTATGTCATCATCATCAGCCCTATCCCCATCACTACTACCATCATTCAAAGAGTTGGCCATTTTTGAGACTTCTAATTTGCCAGCTTCTGTTTAAATTTATGTATATAATTTCTTTCTTTGATGGTTTAGTACCTGGGGATTTATCTTTATTTTGAGGCCAGATATGTATTTTTTAAGTGCTTATTTATAGAGTACCCAACGCATATGTGTTGAAAGTGGAGAGGTATCAGCTAATTCCAGTTCAGTCAGCCATGTTGCTGGCAATCTCCCACAGAAATTTCTTTATCCATTCAACACATCTATAGTGATTGCCTGCTATAGGTGTTAGGGATAACACAAACAAAAATCCTGGCTTTCAAGAAGCTTACTCATTCCTGTGGAAATCTACTCAGGACTTACCAGGTGCAGGGGACTATTCTAGGTTTTAAATCTAGTAACTCAGAGAATCATCACAATCCCCCTGTGAGGGAGGTGCCACTATTATCCCCATTTTATAAATGAGGAAACTGGGGCATATGGAGGTTAAGTCACTTGCCCAAGGTCACTCTGGTAGTAAGCAGAGGAGCTAGGATACCAACCCTGGCAGCACAGATGCCCTGTCCATGGTCTAACCACAATGCCATTTGGCCTTTCTATGTGTGAATCTATGTCTGGAACATGGTGGCTCTTGAGAGTTATTTGCTGAATGATTAAGGAAAATGAATGAATGATCCCACTGTACTATATCATCTGCTGTTTGTCTATCCTCTAGAAGATTTTGAGCTCCTGGAGGGTAAGAACCATGTCTTCTTTGACTTGATAGTGCCAAGGACAGGGCCTGCAGGAGTACTGCTCATGAAAATGTTGAACACTGGAATGAATGAACTGCCAGATGGCTTCTAGAATGACGGTGCTTCTCTACTTTAGCAAAAGAGTCACCTGGGAGTCTGGGGAAATGGACACTGCAGGATTGTACCCTCGGGTCTCGGAATCTTCATTTTTAACAGACCCCACCCCATGATGGTCTGTGCCCCTCCCTCTGGCCACACTCTGTGGGGGCTGTCAAGGACTAACTGAGAGCCAGGGCACCAGGTGTTGCTGGTAGGTCACTGAGGTCTTGACAGTTTGGGAGTTCTGAAGCCTCCTTTTAGAGAAAACCTTTGAAACTCAGCTAGGAGTGATTTGGTCCCCAGGGAACCCCAGGAAATTGCCTTCCATAATAGATTGACTCAGACCTGTAGAGTCTCAAGGTCATTGTCTCAGGTTTGATGATCCACAGATTGTCATAAAGAGCTACATTCTGCCATCTAACATTGCTAAACAAGGCACCCTTAGGCTTATCTGAACGCATCCCAATTCCTGTTATAAGTGATGGTTTGAACAGCGGCATTGATTTTTGGAAGTCTTAGTATAGGCTTTACATGAAAGCACCTCAGACACCAGCAGTTAAGAAAGCAGAAGGCTGTTATATAAATATATGAACACTGGGTAAAGAATCCTTCCTCTTAACTGGTCCCCAGTGTCCTCATCTGGTAAATGAGAAGACTAGAGATGTCCTCTGAAGGTCTTTCTGTAATACTTGTAATAATATCTAGTGTTTATTGCATGCCTACTGTGTGCCAAGCAACATTTGAAACTTGACCTTTGTTGTGTCTGGTAGTTAATTCTCAGGATAACGTGGCAATACAGTCATTATGCTCCCAGAGAGATGTGTTGTTTATTTTTCTAATATATATTGATAGCTTACTGTGTACCAGGCATCAGGCTGGACACTGAGTACTTTGCAAGGCATTGGGGTGTGAGTTGCACAAAGTCTCGAAGCTAAGAATTAGTAGGATGGAAATCAACCTCAGGTATTTAAAACTGATGTCTGAGCTCTTTCTTCTTCCTCTCACGCATTTCTTCCAAGATTCCTTGTCTAAAAACTATGTGTGAAGTTCCTGATATTTTTTCCTAATTCCTATACCAGCGATTCCCCTGGTCATGCATTAGAATCATTTAATACTCTTCTTTAAACCAATTAGATAACTATTTTCAGGGGAGGAGAAGGGAGATGAAGAAGGGGGAATCAGAGTTCTGTTTGAATAATCGCCCAGGTGACTTAAATATGTTGCCAGAATCAAGTACCAAATCCTGTGGATTCTAATTAAAAAAAATATTTCTAATCGTGACAAAATCCGTATAACATAAAGTTCACCATCTTAACCATTTCTGAGGTATATAGTCTGGTAAGATTAAATACATTCACACTGTTGTGCCGCCAGTCCCCAGAGCTCTCTTCATCTTCCCAATAGAAGCTCTGAAGCCATTAAGCAGGAAGTCCTCATTTCCCCCTCTCCACAGTTCCCAGCAACTACCCTTCTATCATTCTATTTTCTGTCTCTATGAGTTTGCCTATTCTAGGTACCTGATCTAAGTGGAATCATACAGGATTTGTCTTTTTACCTAGCATAAGGTCCTCAAGGTTCATCCATGTTGTAACATGTGTCAGAACTTATTTCCTTTTTGAGACTGAATAATAATCCATCATATGTAGATTTCACATTTTGTTTATCCATTCATTCATCAATGGACGCTTCCAACCTTTGGCTTTGTGAATAGTAGTACTATGACCGTAGGTGTACAAATATCTGTTCAAAACCCTGCTTTCAGCTCTTTGGAGTACATACCCAGAAATGAAACTGCTGGATCCTACGATAATTCTATTTTTAATTTTTTTGGAGAACTGCCATGCTGTTTTTCACAGCAGCTGCAACATTTTATGTCCCCACCGGTGCTACATCCTCACTGACACTTGTTGTTTTCTAGTTTTTGACAGTAACCATCCTAATGGGTATGACATTGTAGATTACAAATTTTAAATCCAATTATATTTGTGTATGTGAGCCAATTTTTATCATATAGTTTATTTGTCTGTGAATCTTTAAATGATTTCACTTTCATTTTGCATGATTTTTTTTTCCCTCATTTGGAGACTCTCTCCAGACTCAGTATTGATCCCTCTTCTCAGAATTATGGGGAGGGGGTTAGTGTTAAGGAAGTATTGGGCAGCATCTCTGCTTTCAAGTTGATATGGTTTCTGGCAGGAGCTTGCTCTAAAATCCAGCCTTGCTGGATTCGTGTCCTGGTTCAGGTCATACAATGCTCCTATCCGGTGGCTTACTAATTTGCTCAAGGCCTTTAAAGATGGAGATTGCAAATACCTACCATAGCCAAGTAAAGAATGAGAAAAAACTCCATGTAGAAAGAATAAGTAAACTGTGGAGCTGGGAATGGACATGGTGTTTTGGAAAGACTGGTTTGATCCGAACTGAAGTTCATCTTGGGAAAAGAGGGGAAAGAATGTCATGGGAAGATCTTGGAAGTCAGGTTGACAACTGTTGGGGCAGGTTGTAGGGCTGTCCATCAGAGCAGTGTGCGGCAGACCATCAGCAGTGTTCACACTGGTGGGGTGGGCAAGAAAGAGGCCCTGACAGGCGAGCAGCCACCTAGAAAGGAGCATCCCCAAGGACACTACACTGGGAAGGTGAGTCTAAATTTTATATTGAAGGGAGAAACTGTAAGCTTTCGAGACATATTGAATGTGGTGATTCTGGGAGGGAGAAGAAGCTCCTTTCAAAACTATGCAGTATTCTGGAGATGAAGCAGTTATCTCTTCAAAGGAGACTGTGTTTGTGGGGAAAACAAAGCCCCAAGTTTGGTATTAATTAGGCTCATGTCTCATTGCAAGGGACAGAAAAACCCAAAATAACAATGACTTAAACCAGATAGAAGTTTATATTTCTAAATTTTTTTAAAGATTTTATTTACTTATTTAACAGAGAGAGATCACAAGTAGGCAGAGAGGCAGGCAGAGAGAGAGGAAGGGAAGCAGGCTCCCCGCTGAGCAGAGAACCCGATGCGGGGCTCGATCCCAGGACCCTGGGATCATGGCCTGAGCCGAAGGGAGAGGCTTTAACCCACTGAGCCACCCAGGCGCCCCAGAAGTTTATATTTCTGTCAGAAATGAGCAGCCCCAGAAATTAACAGACTGAAATTCAGGTGACTGGCCAGGGTTCCCATGGTCAGGTCAGCCTCAGTGGTGCTCAGACCAAACTCCATCTTCCTGCCTTCCTTTGCCCCGTCCTCCTTTCTTCATTGACAATCTGGGCTTTATCCTCTGTTGATTTCCCACCATCAGCCAGGAGTAAATGCCATTGTATATCTGCTGCGTGTGTCTTTGACCTGCCCTTCCCTCCGCCCCTCCTGCTCCAGCCCTGGCCTCAGCTCTCTCTTTTGGACTTTTACCACAACCTCCTCAAATGATCTTCCAGTGTCTTGTCTAATCCACCCTTCTCAGGGCTGCCAAGTTAGTGTTTCTAGAGAGCATATCACTCCTCCTCGGATGATTTCTCCTATCGCTTTTGGCATAGCTGGAATTCTTTAGCTTGACATTCAAGGCTCTCAGGCAGTTAACTAAAATCTTACCACCTAAAAGACTTGCTTGATTTCACTTTAACACCCCCATCTTAATTTCATCAAATTTTCAAAACACTTTAAGGGGGATGGTTTTAGGTAAATTTCTCCTCAGGAGAATTAGTGACTAGAGGAAACCGCTTTAACTGAGGTGTTTTCACATTCAAGTCCAAACAACTAGCTACCATTTCAGATATAGTTCAGTTTGGGCTTACTAAATCAAGATTCAGGGATCCATGAGTTTTGTGATTTTCTGTTGGATCCGCAAACTAGAGTTAGAAGTCCGATCTTAGAAGGGCTGACCAGACATCCAGAAACAGGCCTGGCTGAGGTGATGATGCTGGGGAAGAGATCTGACCTGCGCTTTTAGTCAGCAGGAGTGGACAACAGGTAGGCAATGGGAAGGGGGTTGTGTTCTTTGGCACCATCCCTCTGGGCCTAACTTAAGGTGGGTATGGATTTGAATCTCAACTTAAAAGCCTGCTTTCATGTGACATTGGCATTTTGCTTGACCTCCCTGGCTTCAGCGGTGTCACCCATGCCATGGAGATGAATCACAGGTTTCCCTACCATCCTTGGGTTGTTGTCAAGATCGAAGATGCTGGCATTAAAACACTTTCTAACTCTATCTAGGCTGTGGGAATTTTAATACCTCCTGCATATTTGTTTTCCGGAGCTGCTCTAAGAAAGTACCACAAACTGGATGGCTTAAACAGCAGCAATTTATTGTCTCACACTTCTGGAGGCTAGAAATCCAAAATCAAGGTGTCTGCAGACCCAGATTCTCTCCAGAGGTTTAGGGAGGAGTCTTTCCTTGCCTCTTCCTAGCTTCCAGTGTTTGTTCCTTGGCTTCTAGATGCATGAGTCCAGCCTCTGCCTGGTCATAGGTGCCCGCTCTGAGTGACTCTGTCTCAGTTTTCTCTTCTTACAAGGACAGCAGTCATTGGATCAGGGCCATCCCCAATCCAATAGGTCCCCATCTTAACTAATGACATCTACAAAGATCCAATTTCCAAATAAGGCCCTATTCTGATGTTGCAGGTGGACGTGAATTTGGGTGGGTTAGGGGAGGGACGTTATTTAACAGAGTCTACCACCTTAGTAAGACTGTTGTGAGAACTAATTTAGATCCCACAAGCTAAAGGCTTAGCATGTACTGCTAGAGAAAGTGCAGTGAGTGGGTTGCACTATCTGCTCTACCTCCTTCACGACCCCCATTTCCCTGCCCCACCTCAGGTCCACAGACTTGCACTTTGATCTGCTAGACTCTTCTCTCCCTGGGCATGCAGTGATCAGGCAACAAAGAACCGAAAATTCTCTTCTATAGGGGAAAAATGTATTTTTAGAGGAGATGCTGATATGGTGCCTCATTAAAATAACCAATGAAAGGAAAATGGAGAAGTTTTGAGGGTCAGGCTGGCCTATACAAAAATATTTCTGGACCTCTACCAACTGTACATGCAACTAAAATCAGATTTAACAAATACTTGCATAGGCACCTTCTTGTATCAGTAGTCTGTGTGGTATGGGTAGAGAATGGTTTCCCCAGCAGTAGAAGGAGCCATCTAGGGGTGTGGCAGTTGACTCAAGGAGACATAGAAGGGAGGCAGCACAAGACAGATGGGTGGAAAGCATAGCAGATTCCCACGTTCCAGTCCTGGCTCTGCCTCTGACTTCATGTGTGACTTTGGACATGACCTCTCCCTTGTCTGGGCTTCAGTTTGTAAAATGAAGGGTCAGGCTCTGAGGACTTTGGGACCACAGGCCTGAGAAGAGCTTGGAGAGGAGGAAGGGATAAAGGGAGTCACAGAAGAGCCCTTCTGTGGGGCTTGAGGAAAGATGCCTACCTCTCATACCCCTTACAAAAATTGGCTTTTTGCGATAAGGTGCTGCATGATATATAAACCTCTCTCATCCATTTTTCACGGGCAATCTTCATCAACTCTGTAAGTTAGGTGAATTAGGTGTTTGTATTCCTATTTTGCAGATGGGGAGGCTGAGGTTTGAAGCAGAGTGTCCTGTAAACAGTATTGTTTCTAAGACATGACACTGGAACTACCGCTTAGATCAGTGTCGGCTCACTCTGGGACAACACAATAGCACACCCTGTGCATGCTCTGTGAATAGCTCGTGGTGGTGGTGGGGGGGGGGCATGTAGACCTTGGGGAGGAAGGAGGTCATGACTAGGGTATGGTCCAGCCAACACATATTTCCAGTACCTACTACCTTGTGCCAGGCACTACCATAGGCTCTAAAGGCTCAGCAGTGACCAAAACAGACAGGGTCACTGTCCTCATGGAGCTCAGAGTCTCTAGGTGAGACAGGCACTTAACCAATAAGTTCCAGAGTGTAATGGAGCAAGCCAGCAGAAGCATGAGACACCTGCAGAGGGGAGGTGGGAAGGGCAGAGAGGTGGGGAGGAGACACAGGGGAAATGAGGGAAGGCTTCCCTGAGGAGGTGACATTGCAGCAGAGACCTGCCAGAGGGAAGGAGGCGGGGCTGGCACGGGTGCTGGGGTTGGACCCAAGGGTTCTGGGAAAGGTGGAAAGAAGACCAAAGTTAAGTTTGTTTTACTTCCTTTGTTGTAACTCTTAACTTCCTCAAAGGGCACTTTAAAAAAAGCAAAAAAAAAAAAAAAAAAAAGGTTTCAGGAGCTGGTTTCTTTTTGTTTTTTCGGGTTTTTTTTTTTTTTTTTTTAGTGTTATTGTTGTTCTTCCTTGCCCTCAAAGCTGGGCTGAGTGGAGGAAGCTTAATGTACAACTGTTTTTTTTTAACTATTTATTTTTTTCTATTTTATTTATTTTTTAATTCAAATCCAATTAATTAACATATAATGTATTACCAGTTTCGGAGGTAGAGTCCAGTGATTCATCAGTCTTCTATGACACCCAGTGCTCATTACATCACGTGCCCTCCTTAATGCCCATCACCCAGTTACCCCATCCCTCACCCAAGTCCCCTCCTGCAACCCTCAGTTTGTCTCCTATGATTGAGAGTCTCTTACTTACGGTTTGTGCAACTTTTAATGCACTGTGTGTTAATTAATGCACAGTGCATTAAATGTAAAACGCGTTTACTGTAAAAGCGAAGGCTCCAGAATCATCCAGTCCCTTGAGTGGCCTTTGTTTCCGCTTGTGAGGCACATCCACTTACAGAATTCCTCAGAGGCCAGAGGCCCAGAACCTGGCCCTTTCCTCACCTTAGGAGCCCTGCGGGTGTAGCCCAGTGGTAAGGGTGGTGGTGGTGGAGGATACGCTTGTGTTTTGGGGTGGATAAGAGTAGCCCCACGGCTATGCTTTTCCCTCCCTGCTTACACCCTGTCTGGACTTGAACTTCTCACAGATGTGAGGTCTACTCCCCATTGCTCCTTTTCCTTCTCAGTCAAGGCCACCTCGGGAAATCATGGTGTAGACAAGCACCAGAAGCATCATCTGAAAAATCTCTTTGTTTCTGTTCTTTTCCTTACCAATTCATGGCCGCTGTCTCCTCAGTTATGACACAGGGATGATCATGCCTACTTCCTAAGGTTGGTCCTTTGAATTTTCCAGATTTTGAACTTTATAGATGTAGCAACAGGACTCAGAAAATGAGGTAGTCTGAGCAGGGCTCCCCAGCCAGTAGCCAGAAACGGGAGCACAGCCCAGGGCGGTCTCCGGATCCGGCGGTCTCCGGATCCAGCGCTCTTTGCAGCAGCAAAGCTTCCCACCCTGTGCCATGGGTTATTGGTATGCCAAAATGGCAATCCCCCAGGGCCACCACAGAAGAAACAAAATTCAGAAACCCTGCATTTAGGGCACTGTGGTTAAAAAAAGCAAAAACTAAAACAAAAAAACCCCCAAGCCCTCAGACATGCTAGTTTTGCTGTTATGTGACATCACCGATCATACCTTTAATATTTTTCTCTTGTGTGTGCCAAGTCATTGATGAGATGCAGAATTCTCTATTGGAATACTGGCCTGGGAGTGTTGTTTGCTTTGCATATTAAATAACACAGCCGAGTCTGCAGCAAGGTCAGCTCTCCACTTCCCTCTGCTCCAGGCGGCTGAAGGTCACGTACCCCTGGTAACTCCGAACTCATGGTTCTCTGTGCTGTCATGCTGGCCAGCCGAGTGGCAGAGCCAGATTCGGGCATGGTCTCCAGGAGTCTCTACCATGGCCAGGGCCATGGCCCCAATTCCAAAATTTATCAGGAATAAGCCGCTTGGCTTTGGAGGCCCTTGCGTGGACTCCATTCTCTTCCATGGGATTTTAGGCCACACCCTGTGTAGTTAGAAAACATGGGTGAGTGAACAGGTATATTCTCTTCTTCTGTTTCGTTACTGTTAATTCCCTTTGAAAAAGGAAAGGATAGGAGAACTTTAAGCATTTTGAAAGAGACAGTTAATCAATACACATTATTCTCCAAACATTCTAGGAAATTCAAGGAAATTATAAAGTGCCTCCTAAAGGCCTCTTCAGATATCTGTGTGCCTGCCCTTCAGAAGGGAAGTTTCCTCTTGGCACATAAAGAAGTCAAATTAGGCCCAGAAGAGACGATCCTTGTTGGAGCGTGAATGTCAAAGACACAATCTTCAGCAAAATAGCTTTCTCTCTCAGCATGCTCTGGAGAGAATAACTTTGGTTATTGGTAGTGCCTGTGCAGAGCACAGTGAGAGAGTTTGGGGGATCATAACAACTGATACTTGTATGAGATCTGAATGTCTCGCTGAGGATTTTCACTTATTCCGTCTTCGGTAATGACAATTCACTTCAGGATGCTCTAGGATTTACGAGCCGCACAAGCGACCGCTCCCAGCCTCTCACAAGATAGGAGACAAGTGCCTTTATCAAGGCTTAGGTGTGCCTGCTTGAAGACGTCCTCCTTAGAGGTACGGACAAACACCAGTCCCTTTCCTCTACCAACCTCAGAAGACCTGGTAAGCCTCTGGGGTCAGGATGTTGTCTCCAGTCCGAGGACAGGGGCTTTGAAGGACATTTTTTCTGGTGACTGGTGGAGAGAGTTCAAGAGAATTAGAGAAAGAGGCAGTCCCTAGGAACTGAAACCCAAAGAGTTTCACAATCATTAAACAAGTTGAAGTTCACCTTTTCTGTGGGTGAGTCCCATGATACCAGCTCAGGCTGGGCCAGTAGGCCAGAGTCCCCTTTTGGGAGACCCACCCAGGGCCTGAGAAGAGGCGGCCTCTCTCCTGGCCTCCCAGGGGTCAGACACAGCAGCCCCCCAAGCTCCCTGGGATGGTCATTGTGATCCAGATTCAATGTCTCTGCTTATCAGCTCTAGAGATTCTACGATATCCATTCTCACCATAGGAACCAAGCCACCTACCTCTGGAGGATGATGCAGGGACAGTGACAATGGGGTGACAATGGGGTGGGGAGGTATTGTTTAGAGGAAGGTTCTATAGGAGAGGAAACGCTTTTGCATTTCTTCCTTAGGTTCTCTGGCTGCACCTGAGAATCAAACTGCCATCGGCCACATAAGTAGAAGGAAAGCATATGCATTTTACTTAATACTTTTACACATACCCAGGAGCCTTTCTAAGAAAAATGAAACCCCTTAAGAAGTGCTTTGGACCTCTTTTAATGAAGAATGATCAATGTCTGGAAAAGCGACAGGACAAAGGAAAAGGGATTTGAGCTTTTAGGGCACTGAGCTGTGGGACAGGGATTAAGCGACCTGTGGGGGACTCATGGAAGATGCGGATTATGTTAGTAGGTTTGTTTGTACAGATCCATTTGGGTGTCAGCTCCCCTGGTGGTCAGAATGTTCTCTTCCTGGTGCAGGGAGGTAACCTTTCCCACAGGAAATTTTATAACCTGTTTTTTGGTTGGAAGGAGGAAGTCAGAGAGCCCCTCGCACAACTGCTCTTTCTCCGGTGCCTTCAGCTCAAGATAATTAAGATGTTGAAGTGGACTGTTTTGGGGTGGTGTGCTCTGAACCCCTTCAGTTCACATCTCAGTGTTTGGGTTTTCTATCCATGCAATGCTGGGCAAATTACTGAGTCCCTGTGAGCTTCAGTTTTCTCACCTGTAAAATTGGGATAATATCTCATTTCTTAAATAATAAGAATGATACAACACATGCTCATTGTTTAGCACAAGGCATAGCAGGAGTAGGCTCTCAGTAAATGACAGATGGAGTAGGTCTCCAGTGTGTGGTAGATTAAAAATACATCAGCAAAGCAAAAGATGGAGGTAGAAGTTTCTCCTTGGTCTCTGGTCGTTACTTAGGGCAAGGCCCACCTTCTTGGGCTTATGCTAATTAGGGAGACCATATTCAATCATGCAGCTCCCTGGTGATATCAGATCCAAGAGAGCTGGGCTTCGGGAATGTACCTCTGAGTTCAAGGCCCCTTTGTCATCCCAGGGAGGTTCCTTTCAGGCCCCATGAATGCTGGAGGTCCAGGCACTTCGATCCTGGCTGTGTACCAATCTGCTGGGATCTTTGAATATCATAGTCACCTCCTTATTCCTCCACTCCAGGCAGAACACCTTGGTTGATACATGGTCCTCTCTCCACTCTTGATTATACCCTTCACCAAACTGGATTGAGCACGCCCCCACTGAGTGGCAACTCTGATCTTCTAATAAGCTCAAAGATGCATCACAAAGCCTCTTAAAGCATCTACAATGTACCAGTGTAATCTAAATGCTAGGGCTATGGTGATAAATGGAAAAGACCAATGACTGTGTTCATGGGGCTTATATTCCAGTGGGGAGATAGAAAATAAACAGGAATATAATATAATACAATATAAAAATCAGTGCTAAGAAGAAAAATAAGTAGCAGAGGAGATCAGGAAAGGCCTCTGCATGGAAGTAATATTTGTGCAGAATCTTGGGGAAGGTGAAAAAATGTAGCAAGTAGATATCTGGGGTGAAAATGATCCAGGCAAGGGGAATGACAAGCACAAATTTCTCCAGGCAAGTGTTGGGTGAGAGCACCGGAGTGGCTGGAGCAAAACGAGCAGCTGGAAGGAAATGAACCGGAAGCTCAGACAGCACTGTGTAAGTCATGGCAAAGACATTGGCCTTTGTTCTGAGCGAGACAGAAAACTACTGGAGGTCTTTGTGATTGGCCCAACATACCTTTAAAGGACCACTCTGGTTGCTATAGTGAGAAGAAACTATAAGGGGGTAAGAGTAGGAAAAGCAAGAAGGATGAAGACTCTTTGGCAGTATTCCAGACAAGAAATGTTTGGGATTAGAGTAGGGTGACCTTGGTGGGGAAGGTAAGGTGTGGTGTGTGCATGATACCCTTGGAGGCAGGGTGACAGGACTGGGAGCTGCATTGGATACTGACAGAGAGTGAATGCAATAGAGTTGATGATGACCCCCACTCTTTTGATCTGAGCTATGGGGTGAATGGAGTTGCTGGTTACTGAAATGAGAAGAAGTGGTGCAGAACAGGCGGGTGAGGTCAAGGATCAAGCTTAAGATAGCATCAGACATCTGGATTAGTTGTTGTGTGGCCTTTTGCTTATGAGAGTGCTTGGAAAACCAGTAGAAGGCCTTGCTTTCCCAAGTCAGGGATGCTGCAAACACTCTCAGGTCTGAGATCACAGAACTCTAGCCTCCGTTGTGGGGAGGGATGCCAACAGAAGGCACTCGGAATGTTCATTCTTACGGGAGACGCAAGAGTACGACCGAGGCTGGGCCGCTGAAAGTTAGACTGAATTAGTGATGAATAATATTTGAGCACAGTGAGACGTCCAACCCTGCATTTGGATCTGAATTTTTGTGTAAATAGAAAAGGGAAACTTGGATTCATAAACTGTTTTACAATTTAATAAGCACTGTCAGATCTGCCATATTCATCCTGTGAGGTAGGAATTATTATCTTCATTTTGGAGAGGGGAATGGAAGTTCAGAGAAGTTCAGGGACTTGCCCAAGGTCACACAATGAATAGGTGAGGGAATCCTCAAATCCAGGCTTTCTGAACATAAAATCGTTTTCATTTGATGATGTTGTTTCTATTTTATCATGGTTATTTTTGTCACATATTAATTCTGCCAATATTTAAAAAAATCAAATCAATAGGACTCAGATGGGTGTAAAAATGCCCTCTTTGTGTCTTATTGACTGCAAATGACCCCGTGTGCTTGGTGCACACTCCACCCTACCCCCAACCCCCCCAGACATTCCTCCCCAGTCCGACTGGGGCTTTTCTGGCAACTTCTCCTCCTTGGCAACCAAGTGGCTAATGAGCTTCACCCCCAATTCCCATCTCTCTTAACAAATTCCTTTTTATCAATGGCTCATTTACATTGAAAGAGGTTTTCATGCCAGGCAATATTTTTGGGAACATTTTACAACTCCTGTTGCTAAAGTTCTGAGAGAAGCTGCTTCAAAAAGGCCCAAACCCTTTCCCCACATTGGATCACTTCAAAATACGATCGGAAGAGAAGAGTTTTCAGTGAGCACTTCAGTCATTCCTGCAAAGTATCACATATTCCTGATTGAGACCACAGCTGGGTCTACATGGTGCTAAACATCTGGATGAAAAATAGAAATGAAATGCATTGGGATGTTAATAATAGGTCAAAAGCCAGTTTTAGTGTCCTCAGACATTGTGAGTGTTTGCCCTTGGGTCACCCAAAGCCCCTTTGGGTCTCATCTCTATCATGACAGTGTATAAGGGAGAAGGCAAGACATTGGACTTGAAAAAAGAAAGTTGGGGTGGCATTCGGGACTTTGGCACTTCCTGGAGTGTGACCTCATCTAGCCTCAGCTTCACCTTCTGTGAAATGGACACGTTTATGCCTGTACAGGTTCCTAAGACATTTATAAATAAATAAAGCAAATTTTGAACCAGGCAGGGATCATGTTGTATTTGTCTTTGCATCCCCATGCCAAAACCAGGCACGTAGTGCACATAGTAGGGACTGGATACATCTTTTCAGATAATTTATGAATGAGTATAATATAGGCAGTCCTAGAGCTCTAGCACTTTTTATTCTTATGGCTTATTTGCCAATTCCCTCTGGTACTTGAGCAAATTTTCCATTCCTAGAAATGAGGGCACACAACCCAGAAAAAATATTTACTGAAAGCATGAAATGTACTGTACTAGGTGTAAATAATTTTTTTCCCCCAGTTAGTCCAAGTGGTGAATAACCCCAGCTTTTGTTCTATTTGGAGCACCTGTTTGTAATCCATGTCATAAATATTTTCATGACTATTGCTTAGTAGTCAATGAGTTTCTTTGTTGGCACAGAATTTAAGATATTTCCCTAATAAGGACACCCAGTGTTAAAGCAATGAATTTCTATAGCTATGCAGTTCAGAGAGTTACCTAGGAGATGAAAAGCTAATCTGTCTGGAATTTCTGCCCTTGAGACCAGAGATACTATAAATTTGCTCGGGAGGAAAATAATCATGGTAAGCATCTTAATTTCTTCCATCTCGTTTCCAAGCAGATGTCGCTGTGTTTTAGCCTGGAATTCATCATCTCTCTGATACATCAACATTGACATATTACAACTTCATCTCCTATTATAGAAAATGGAAATGAAACCAGAATGTGAGCATGTTGAATGAATTGGACTCCCCAGAGATTTGGGGGAGAAGAAAACCTCCCACTCGCCTTTGACTTTTGGATTTCTTGTTTCCTTCATGTTTGGATTGCACTTTGAGAGGTCCATCTGGAAGTTCACTGCTTTATGTTTTGCAAATGCAAGTAGAGCTTATTATCAAAAGGCGAGCCCCTCCAGGAAAGAAAAATGGTGGGGGCTGGGGGCTGCGTGAGAGAATCACCCTCAAAAATCCGATGATGGTATCTAAGGTTAAACCCCAGAGTTGAGACTCCATTTATTTCTGTGCTCGACTCTGCCAGTCTGCTGTTTGGGGGTGAATGCATGGATGTGTTTCAGTTGCTCGCATCTATCTAGTAAGCTCTCCGGTTTGAGGATGAATTTGGGTACGTGTCAACACCTGCAAATGTCATCAGTCTTGTAAAACCTCTGCTGTGCGGACTTATCAGAGAAACACGGCTGCCTGAGACTTCAGTCACCCCACGGTGGGTACCAGTATGCTTTTTGCCTTTTTCTGGCCACAAGAAAACATTCTTAAAATTTCAGGATCCTATTATATGTTGAGTGAATTGCGTTCTTCTTGAATTCCTTACGAAGTCACTCTGGTCCTTGGAGATTAGAAGTTTAAACTTCATAGGGCCATACCTCACCGAGTCGTCTTCACTTTGGCTCCCCAGCCGTTTCTGTCACAGTCAGACTTAATCCTCTCCAGGTATATCAAGCCAGCCATCAGTCAAGGTGGTCTTTATTTCCCTCCACATGCTGCAGAGATTAAGGCCGCCTGATTTTTTCTCATGTATTCCCTGGCACCCTGACCACAGACTCAGCTCCTGTCTGAGGTTGATGTAAATAATGTTTATAACTTGGCCCAAAGTTGATGGCCGTTTGCAGGAAGAATCCATCTTAGGCTAGAGTCACAAAGGCTAATGCCATCACAGTCATGACAGGACAGCTGGATGGGGCATTAGCACCCTAGACTCTCTCCCTGTGTAAATTTATGGGCCAGGAAAGATAAAGAGCAGTTTGCTTCTATGGGTCTGGGTAAAACTGTCTGCATTAGGCAGAGGGGCTCCTGAAAACAGCTTTGGATTTAGTGTTGGGATCGAAGTTAGAGTCAGCTATACTACCCTCCAGCTGTGTGGCCTTGGGTAAGTAACTCAATCTCCCTGGGCCCGTGTTCTCATCTGAAAGATGGGAAAACTATAATCTGCTGTGCATGTATCACTGGATGGTCAGGATAAGGGACAGAAGACTGTCCTGACAACAGTGTGATGCCATTAAAGGGAGCTACCACCACTCTCACCTATGTCACACTGTAGGTTGTCTGACAAACAGTTATTATAAGCTTTATGACCAGTCCAAAAATACACGAAGAAGTTTTTACCTGCCTCTCTGAGCCTCGGGTTTCTCATTGTAAAATGAGGTGACTTTTAGCTCATAGATTCAGCGAGATCATGGCATGAGTGGGCCTACAAGGTGCAGGATGGTAGTATTACCTCTCTATCCCTTGGCCCTACACCGAGCCCTGGGAGAGTAGCTCAGCACTATGTATTTTTGAATCCATGACTTCCATAAATACATCCCTGGAAGCTTTCTGGTGACAGAGTCAATGACCTCAGTGCTTCACCTTTGTAGGCACCCAAGAACTTAGAAAACACCGAAGCAGGGAGAATTCCTGCCTGGCTCCTTGCCCCCAGCTGTGTATTGTCCCTCTGCCTCCCAGTCCTGCAATGGCTGGGAGGTTCTGTGCATTCCATTTCAGTAGGAGCCCTTGAGACAAGCATAGTCAGAAGAGAGAGACCCAAGTAGGGAAGGAACTTGGAAAAAAGACACAAGAGAGGCATTCAAGGGGACTGGCATATTGAATGTGGAGAACAAAAGGCATAGGGCTCTATGACATAGCTGTCTTAAATTATGAAGGAATTGGTGTTTTTCAAATGTTTCAGTGGCAACCCATAGTAAGAAATACATCTTATATCACAAACTAGTACACCTTTATATAAATCTAGAAACAACTAAAACAAAACTTTGAAAAACAAAACTTCTCTCTCTCCCATGCTATGAACCATTCTTCTATCATTCTATTCTATTCTATTCTGTTCATTCCATTCTATTCTATTCTTCTATCCTATCCTATCCTAATTTCATTAAACATAATGCTGAATGTAATCCCAAAATTGATTTTATGACCCATTAATGAAAAATATTGATGTGGAAGACATATACAATCCCAGAGGATGGAAATGGGATTTTGAGGTGAAAATTAAAGCATGTTTCAGCTCAAGACAAGAAAGAAATTACTGGTAATTAGACCCACTCAAATATAGAATGGAGCCCTACCCTTGGAGATTTCAAGATTAGACCTCACTTATATGCTGTGTCCATGGACTAGGTGTCCCCCCATTTCAAAGAGTCTGAGAGTCCACAATTCACACTGAGCTAAAAAGCAAAAGCTAGAACATAAACGGAAGATACTGATTCAAAACAACTAAAATAAAGAGGCAAGGAGGATAGGTGGGAGAGTTTGGGAGACTGTCTTTCTTTAGCTTTAGTTAAACAGAAAACATTCTCTAACATACATATCTGTTCCCTACTGAATGATCTCCCTTAAAAACATTTTTATTGTTGAAAGTAGCAAATTTTAAAACTTTTGCTGCCAAGCTGCTGTAAAGTTCCTTTTTCAGATTTTATGGTCCCTTTAAGCCTTCATCACAGCTTAGGCAGTTGCCTTGTGAATGATCTCATGGTCTGTGTGTCTCCGAACCCTGGGCTTAGCGACGTCATATGTAGAGTCAGTACAAATAATTGCCTGTTGCACAAATGAATAAATGTGAATTAATGTGTGCATGAATGAATGAAGACTCTACTAACATTAAAAGAAGAGTCCTGGGTGCATATCCTGATGGGAAAGCAGTGTGCTTAGGAACCAGTGAGAATGGCAATGGTTGTTGAAATGTTGACCAGAAGATGATATTTAAGCATTCTGGACATTTTTAGAGATAGTGACTCCTTTGAGAATCTCATGAAAGTAATGGCTTCTGTCCTCAGAAAAACAAACATATTTATACAAAATTATGCATGCAGTTTCAGGAGTGTAGTTACCTACCCTCTGGCCTAAGACTGGACTTAACAATGGAATCTGATTCAAATGCAAATGTTTGTATTTGCTTAAGCAAGTAGGCTTATGGAGAGATTGGAAAGATGTTAGTGTGAAAGTATCCTTACTATGTACCAGATACATGCTCAGTCTTTTATTTACATTAGTTCATTTCATGATAATCATGTGGGGTAGGTACTGTTGCTCTCTTCCATATACACACACACCACCACCACCACTACCACCATCGCCATTTATCCAGTGGGAAAGGAAGAGGGTCAGTGGGACACTGAGAGAGAGCAACCAGAGTTAAGGGTAGGAAGAGAACCAAAAAAGAACATTGTCAGAAGCCAAGGGAGGGGATTTCAAGAAGCACCAGCAGTATCATGCCAAAAGGGAGAAAGTAAGATGAAGTTTGAAATATGCCATGGACTTGGCTATCAGGAGTTCATTGGTGACGCTGGCAAGACCAATTTCTGTGAAATGGTGAAGGTGGAAATTGTTGTTGTGGGTCGAAGAGTAAATGGGAGATGAAGCAGGTGAGAACTGAAATATGTACCAGCGGCTCCCAAATGCTGGGCCATGGACCCTGAGACATCAGAGTCACCTACGAGACATTAGGGAATATGAATTCCTGCCCTCTATCCCACATTTTCTGATTCAGGACATCTAGGATAGGTCCCGAGAATCCATATTTCTAAGAAGTCAGGTTTGAGAACAATTACAATGTGAAATCCATGAGACTAGAGCTCTTGCCTCTCTTGTTCACCACTGTATCTGGAGCAGCTAGAAGCAGCTTCTGCCCAGAGCAGTTTCTCAGTAACTATGTAGGATAGCCACTTCCTGAACCAAATGATAGCTATCAACTACTTCTTATAGGGTAGTATTAATAGTAAAGCATTAACCATGTCAATCAATAAGGATATATAATGGGCCAATGGCCTGAAGTACAGTCCTCAAAAATTGGAAGGATAAAATGATAGAAAAGCTTTAAAAATGATGCCTTTAGTTTCATTTCTTCAGTACTGGTAAGTATGACAAAAACCCCTCATTGATATGGGGTAGTGATTAGTAAATCAGAACTGATTGATTGGAATTGTTCATTTTAACAGAAAAGACCATTGCCATGTCTGATGACAAGACTTCGTGGAAGACCATATGCTATAATAGAAAGGACACTTGGCATCTATTAGAGTTTGTAGTATCTCACTCCTGGCTTGTGCAATGATTGAATCCATGAGTTCTAGATTCCCGTGGATCAATGTAGTTAGTTCGAAGAAGGGGTGGGTAGGCATGAATCCATTTTCCGCCAACTATCATCTGAAGACCAAATAAATAACGTGCCTCCAACCATACACAGTAGCATTTTCCCAGCGAACACATATGCTAATATGATTAATAAAATACAACTTAGGGGCGCCTGGGTGGCTCAGTGGCTTAAGCCTCTGCTTTTGGCTCAGGTCATGATCTCAGGGTCCTGGGATTGAGCCCTGTGTCGCGCTCTCTGCTAGGTGGGAAGCCTGCTTCTCCCTCTCTCTCTGCCTGCCTCTCTGCCTACTTGTGATCTCTCTCTCTGTCAAATAAATAAATAAAATCTTTAAAAAAAAAGATAAATAATAAATTTAATAAAAATAAATAAAAATTTAACAATAAATTAATAAAATATTAAATATTAATATTATATTATATAGTAATATTAATATTAAATAAATTAAAAATTAAAAATAAATAATAAAAAAACAAAATCTTTTTTTTAAACAAAATCTTTTAAAAAAATACAACTTAGTCACAGAATGTTAGCAGATCTCTAAGAATTTACAGAGGTTATAAATTTGATTGAACCATATGAAATTACCTTTTTTGGTGAATCACAAATCATCAAATATGGGAAATTTCATATAGTTTGATATTTTTTCAATAAAACACATAATACAAAAACTATGATCTTGATTTTGTGGGGGAGTCAACAAAGATCTTGGAATGATAAAACAGTCCTATGACAACCAGCCTCCAAAATGGCTTTAATGATCCTCATCACACGGTGTTCATGTCTTTGTGTAATCCTCTCCTTTGAGTGTAAGCTGGACTTCGTGACATGTTTCTAATGAATAGAATATTGCAAAAGTGACAGTAGATCACCCTTATAATTAGGTTATAAAAATACTTCGGCTTCCATCTTGGGTGGACTTTCTCTGTCTCCCTCTTGGATCTTTTGTCACATAATGAAGACACTGAGGCAGTCTATGGAGAGACCTCCATGGGGAGGAATACAGTCCTCATGTCAACAGCTAGTGAGAAACCGCCACCAACCACAGGCAAGAGACCACAAGAGGATTCTGGCCCCAGTCAAGTCTTGAGATGACTACAGCTCTAGATGACAGCTTGACTGCAACTTGGTCAGGGACTCTGAGCCAGCATCCCCCAGCTAAGTTGCCTCCATATTCCTGACCTGAAACTGTTTGAGAATATTAATGTCTGTTGCTAGAAGCTACTAAATATGTAGGTGGTTTATTCCCCAGCAATGGATAACCAACATAGGTCCTCATTTTCAAAATGTTGGGAAACAATAGTCCGTTTTTAGCTCAAGCATGCTTTCACATATATTCTACACATCTTGCAAGACAAGTTTTAATTCTGTTTCATTACTGAGGAATTCCTAGAAATATATATTGGTGGAGAAAATACGATATTTGGAACCAGAAGGTGCCACTTACTAGTTGTGTAACCTTGCAAATCACTTAGTTTCTCTGAGCTTCTATTTCCTCTTCGACAAAATGCAGATCAGCACAATGTCTACCCTGGCTTCCAGGATATTGTAAGGCTTTGAGGATGAACACAGCTGACTGATCCTTAAGTACTATAGAAATACTAGCTTTCATTGATGATACTATTCATCATCCTTCAACAATGACGATTTGATCAAGGTCACAAAGCTAGTTGGTTGCAGAACAGGAATTCACACCAAAGTCTCCTAATGCGAAGACCAGGGCTTATATAACTTGGGGTAAGTCACCTTTAGTATATCAGCCTCAGTTTCCCCATGTGTAAAAGGAATAGGTTGGACCAGGTGATGCAGGGCCTTTTTAAGTTTTAAACAAGCCCTGATCAGAACCCAAGGAAAGGATTCTTGTCTAGGTGAGTGAGTTTTCACAAAGGCAGGGAGAGGTGTGTATGTGATAACCCTGGGGTTTCCAAGGCTGGCCGGGCTGAGAGCCTCAGCTGCAGTTGCGGGGGTGGGGGAAGAGGGGTAGGGGAGTGGCGGTGGGGAGGGGCAGGGGAGAGTGTGCTCAGTGTAGGCAGCAGCCACCGTGCCCTGCAGAGGCTGCTGCTGCCGCTCCCGGGGGCTCTGCTGGCAGCCCCCACCAGCCCCTGCAATAACATCCTATCATTTGTCACTTCAAACCACATGCATTTTGGATTTGTGCTGGTGCCAGGAGAATTCATAATGAATTCAGTTTCCCATTCATGCAGGAAAGAAAGTAAGGCTTGGGGGAAAAAAAATCTGAAAACATTGCCTTAGAGTTTCTGTAGAAGATGATGAGCATCACATTTTGAATGGGGCTGAGAGAGTCATGATTTGAAGTTACAGTGGTTTGGAATAGCACAGGCCTGATAGCATCGTCAACTAGCGTTCGCATGGCACTCAACAGTTTATAATGCACTTATACATATCTTTTCGCATGTAAAGAGAGTTACCCTCATTTTCCGCTGAGAACCTACACCTCAGGGGGTCAAGTAACCTGTGGCTTGGTCATCATTTTCCAAATTGTGTGCTCTTCCCACTGGACCACTTAGGCTGCTATTGTAGTAAGGTTCTTATTTCCAGCGGTAGTGACTTTGTTACTGTTGGCTGGTCGTGTCCTCCAAGAGTATAGAACTCCTCAAAAGCAGACTGAAAAGAAAGATATGTTTGTGGTCACACATTGTGACAGAGAAGATTTATAACTGGATATGCCTGGCCGCTGAGTACATGCAGAACATGGCAGGCAGACTTGAGCTCTGCCTACCACTCAACACCTCCATGAATGTGGAAAGCTGGGACTTCCTCTTTCTCTTTTGATGGGACTATGACCGCGGTAGCCCCTGGCTTTGGGTGGGGGCAGTGTAGAGCCCGCTGAGGAAGGAGAGGAGGCCTGGGGATAGGTTCTGGCAGGAAAGAGTTGGCCCAGGGCTGGGATCACTGACTGGGGAGGTGACTAGCTGCTGCACACATTGCTTGGGGGTTTGGAGTCGGGTAGGGCTCACCAGAATCCCAGTTCCACTGTTGGGGCTGGTGGACTCCTGGGGAGGGGGCCTCATTCTCTCTTCCCAGGGCAACCTCTCCTTTCCCTGTCTGGTTATTCAAGCACCTCTGAGTTTGCCATTCCTAAACTGCACTAAGAAGGCCAAAGGGACCCTATGGCTCCTCAAGAATCGTTAGGGGCTCCCCACTGTCCTCAGGATGAACTTGAACTCTCAGCACTTCAGGATCTAGGCCCTCCCCAACTCCATTTCTCACTTCTTGCCTCAGCCTTGGGAATGTTCTCCTGAATCTGTTATTCCTCCTTTTAAAAAAAGGCTGAATGGCCTTGGGCAAGTCCCTTCACCTTCTTTGTCTCTTGTTTTCACAACTAAAAACCAGTGACAATACTATTGCCTATTCTGTGTACTTATTTGTTTTGATCATCCCCATGAGATCTTTTGCTGGGTAAGGTTTTAGAGTAGGTGTTGGCAAACTATCACCTGTGGGATATATATATATGTGTGTATGTGTGTGTGTGTATGTGTATATATGTTATGTATTATTATAATGTATAATTATATATCATATATAGTATCATGTTTTATACATAAATTTATAATATGTAAAATAATATATTTTGTATTATTACATATCATATTTGTTGTATTTTATATATATAAATTATATGAACTTTATATAATTATATATGTAAATTTAATATTTATGTTATTTATATATAGTTACATATTATACTAAAATATTTTAAATATATTATGTTTTGCATATATAACATATCTAAATATAACATGCTTATATACAAATACAAAATTAAATTGAGTATCTAGAGAGGAAGTTCTACTGGACCATAGTCATGCTCATTCCTTTATGTCATTGTCTGTACTTTCCTGCTACAATAGCAGAATTGGGTAGTTGTAACAGAGACCATACAACCTGTAAGTCTAAAATATTTATCGTATGGCTCTTTACAGAAGAAGTTAACTGGCCTTGCCTTTACAGGGCTCAGAGTGCTCATATAACACTGTGGGCTAAGCAGATAAGTGGTGTTACTCCTTTTATAGGTGAGAAAAGAGGGACCTTGAGAAGAAAAGTGAATCAGTTACTGCCACACAGTTTAAAAAAGCAGAGTTTGTACTAGAACCCAGGCTTCTAACTGCAGACAACTTTCTCTTAATCCATGATTATAAATCCCTACCCAAATTTATAGACATTGGTTAAATGGTAGACAAATGTAGGATCAAGTGGTGTCAAGGATATTAGCAAATGGGTGAAAAAGCCAGAGCCAGGGAGAGCAGGTTATAAATGCAGGAACCCCAACCCTGGGAAACTGAACCACCAGAGCAGAAATTCTGGTGCTGTCAGAATATTCAAGGGGCAGTGTGATTAGCGACAGATGTATGGGAAACCTTCCAACCTCACCAGTGATTAAAGAAGGACAAATTTTTTTTAATGAGATATCATTATACATTCTAAATTAGCTAAAATGTTTAGATAATCATGATATTTAATTCAGGTGATGTTGTGCTGAAACTGGAACACTTAGATTACTCATAACAATGTAAGCTAACTTTAAACGACACTATATATTAAGAACTTTTGCAATGCTCTTCTCTGATTCATTGATTCCATTTCTGAAAATCCTTGCTTGAAAATAATTCTGAATCCTGAAAAAAGTGTTCGTTGCAGAGCTGTTTAGCATCAGTTTGGAAGTAACTAAGTGTCCAGAAATAGAGAGCTGGTTAAGTAAGTTGTGGTCTATCAACCTGATTGAATATTATAGAGCTTCTAGACCACTAGAAATCAGACAACAAGATACAAACAAATATTTATAATATGAAGCAAAAAAAAGTGCAGAATAAAAATTGTAATTTTTCTGTGGTTCTGCTGTGCAAAAGTCATGTCTGTACTGGAACAAGGAGGAATGAAACCCGGTGATTTATTAAGGTGATGACAGTCCCAATCCATTGCTGTTACACCATTGACTAGAGGGTAAAAGACTGGAGATCTTGTCTCCTGGTGATTACATCTGAATCAGTTCAGTTGCCATATTGGCTGATACTGAGGCGTATGTTCCCCTTTACCTCAGGCCAGGGAAGCATCCAGAGCTGGAGGGCAGGTTGAGTCCACAGGTAGGGGTGGGGCTGAGGAGGCATTCCTGCCAGGGTTAGACAAGTAAGGGAAGAGGGTGCAAGGAGGTGGGCAGGTGTCTGTCAGCAGATGTTCATGGAGGCCCCTCAGCTAGCATGTTGGTTGTGTTACCTTGGAAAGATGCAGACTCAGAATCAAAACTCAGCAACTCCAGGCCTCCCCTTGAGTACAGAAGATTTGCTCTGGTGGTATGACAGAATGTGGGCAGAAGGCATGGTCCAGCACTCAGCTCTGGAGAAGGACTGGCTGACCCTCTACTGGGTGCCAAGAAGACAGTCAGGAATCAGACTCCACCTTGTCCCTGCAGAGCCCCAGAAGAGGACAACTACAATACACAGAAAGTGAAACACTCTGAAACTGTCCAGAGGAGGAGAGCCTTCCAGCACAGTCTGAACACCTCTGCTGTTAGGAGACTCTCCTGTTGGCTTAACTAATGATCATTTCTGCATCGATTGAACACCGATGTTAATCCTATGTTCACATCTAGCTTTGCATTATTTATGAATTTTAACCATGGTCTTGTGGAACATCATGTATGGAAGCCCCATGAGAGTATTTTGCACCTTTCCAGGGTAAAGACTCCCCAAAATTCTTTTCTCATTTGGTTTCTTACACTAGATTATGTTTTCCCTTCATGAAAATCCTATCTGAACACAGGGCGACCCTCAGATTCAAATCTTCCCTGGCTTCAGTAATTTATCTTTCTTCTTCCTGTATCAGTTGCTGCTACCACCTCCCCCACTTCCTTTTCCCCCTTAAGCCCCACTCTGAATTCCCCCAGTGAGATGGTAAGCAGGGTCTCTGCCCTCCAGCAGCTATCGGGACAGAGAAGGAGATAAGACACGTTAGCCAAGAATTCTGAACATCAGGGGAAGCAGACAGCATGAAACTTGGAAGACAGGTAGGATTTGGGCAAGAACACGAGGGGCTTATTTGGGGAACAGTGAGCAGTTCAGTTTGAAATTAATCCAAGAGTTATATTTATCTTATTTCCATTTTCTGGATATATGGAGCATGGTATGAGAAATGAGATTTATCTTGGAAGATGTTCTAGGAGAAAAATAAGTCATCTAGGGGAACTATGAAAGGTTTCCTTCCTTGGATCTATAAATGGCATAATAGCAGAGACTTGGGACTTGGTTCACAAGTTATTAGGAAGTATTAATCCCAGGAAAAGCAGCAGTAAAACCAGATGTTCCTTAAATGAGTTCCCTCCATTCCTTTAGTATAATAATAATCAGAATGATCTTATGTGTTGAGAGCCTCTGAGGGGTATGGTTGTCTCCATTTCATAGAGGAGACACCTGAGACTCACAGAAGTTAAGAGGCTTGCCCAGCATGGCACAGCTAGTAAAGGTTGGTGGCAGGGCTCAATGGCTTGGATTAACCACTCACTGGTGCTTTTCTCTAGGGACTGTGGGGGGATAAGACATGCCATGAGGGCATTTTAAGAAATTATCAATGAAGCAGAGTCCTAGCAAGCTAAAAGCATCTGCTCCAGAAGATAAGGACCCAACTGTAACTTCTGGGACACTGCTACCAGAGTCATTGGACCACACATCCGTGGAGTAGGTCATAAAGAGAAGAGAAGAGAAATTAGATCCTATGGATAGAAGAATAATATAGCTGCTAACAGCTACCCAGATGAAAGTAGGGATGTTGCTAGGAGAATAACATTAATTTAATTCTGAACAGTTCTTTGTGGTTCATGAAGCTTTTTCCCTTTGATCATTTCATGATCATCTTGCCCCAACCCCTGTTAGCTGGGGATGATGATCTCTCTTTTACAAACCAGCACATAGAGGCTCAGGGATGGTACGCGGTTTTCCTTAGATCACACAGCTGCTTAGCAGTGCCATTTGCATTCCAGTGTTCTAAAGCCATCCTTCCCACCTCGTACCCCATTCCATTTTATTATTGAAGGAGTTTGGTGACCAATGGGAGAAATCAAGGTGATGCTTTTCAAGAATTGTTGGGGGAGGCGAAAAGAATGAGGTGAAACAAGCCAACAAAATCATTAAGGCTAAACACCAGACACAGACATGTAACAGCAGAGCCCAGGAACCCTTTCTGAGTTCAGGCTGTCAGAGTGAGCTCGGATGTGTCAGCTGAAACTGAAGTCTGCAGAAGAAATGAGGAGGAAGGTGGGACTTCCATGGAGAAATGAATGCAGGACACATATAGAAGATGAGGTAGCAAGTCAACTTTGGGTGGGACCCACTTTGGAGGGACCCACTTTGGGTGGGACCCACTTTGGAGGGACCCACTTTGGAGGGAATGGCAGGGTTTCACAGAGCAGGACAAAAGGAGAGGCTGCCTGAAAAGCAAGGACTCTCACTCATTTGTGAAGACAGCAAGTTCGGCAAAAATGTTGAAAGATAGAAATCATTACTAAAATATGCGTGAAGCTCAGTGATGTCATAAAGATCGTATAAAAGCAGAAAGCAGGGGTGTATTCTTAGATAAGCATGAGAGCGTCAAAACTCTTATTATAGTAGTTAAGACTGACTTTTATTTTTTTTAAGGGCACTATTGGGAATGAAGAAATTGAATTTGGGGGTCACTTGTACCAGATGACCATCTTCAGAATGCTGTGGGACGCGTTTATCCCACGCCCCCTCCAGTCCCATTCCATTCTTTGGCTGGACTCTTGAATGTGGCTGACCACATTGCCAGGTTTGGCTATTTCTGGATATCAACCAGGCGTTGGTCTGTTGACTGTGCTTTTGGTTGGGTTCCATAAACTGCAATGAGTAATATTCATGAATCCTATTCTAAAGATGCTAATTATTCTTTAACAGTACTATTGTTGGTTATCACAACCCTTTTTATAGAAGTAACCAAGTAACGTTGCCATCAGTCCCCTAAGCCCCCTAACCTGAAGGAGAATGTTTTAAATGTAAGTTTGCTTCTTAGAGTTCATGAGAAGTTTACAATTTCAGTATCAGGGATCACTGCTTGATTCATCTTCAGATTTGTTTTTTAAGGTATCCCAAAATAAACTTCTGACAATTAGAGAATATAATCATTTAAAGAACTCTAATTCACAACAATGCTTGGAAAGAGGGTGGTAACTGAATACAGATATTTTTTGAAATTCAGCCTAACTAATGTTTTTTACTGAGGGCCCACTTTTACTCAATGGGGTTTCTGTGTACTGTGGACTTTACCAGATCAATGGGTGATATTCTGTATTTTTGAAGTGTCCTATCTGAGGTTGAGGTTACTACAAACTGTGGGTATCAAGAAATCAAGGGAGGGGTAGGGACAGATTATAGGAAGCATGTGGCACAGTGCCCAGACCTGGTTGGGGAGGCCAAAAAGAAACGCTTAGTAGGCCCATCCTGGAAGATAACAGATCTGGGAACTTAGGGGTCAGCGTGGGACTTGTAGTCACTGTGTATATCCAGCTTCAAAGCTGGGAGGGACTGATGAGGGGACAAGGAAAAGAGGAAGGGCAGGAAAGTACTTTGTGTGGACGGGGAGCTGGGCAGGGCTCTAAGGTTCCCTGGCCTCCTTTGAAGAACTCCCACCTCCAGGAGTCTAAGATTGTGATCGTTCAGACCCCAAGCCCGGTGGTTACATGTGACCAGGAGCTGATATCTATCTGTATATAGAAAGCCTTGGAATGTAATTACACCATGTTTTGGGGCCCAGGGAAAAGGATCTTAAAAATAAGTTTAATTACATGCAGGCATTCAACCTCCACTCTGCCTTAATCTCAAGTGTTAACCTTTTTGGTTCTGTTTTGTGGAAGTCATGATCCTGAGACTTGGTTAATCCAAAGGAAACCGTGTTAGGACAAAGTATTTAGTAGGTGTATTTCAGTGTGCTGTGGTGCAGAGAGCATGTTCCAACCCCAGAACAACTGACTGCCTGCTGTTGACCAGGGCAGGTCATTCGACCTCTGTGAGGGTCACATTCCTCACCCTCACCTTGGGAAACGAGAATCCACAGAGCTAACGAAAGTGATAATCAACGAGCTGCAGAAGGACCTACAGGTGGTGATATTGGTAAAAAATGACACACCTGGGTTCAAAATGCTGGCTATCTAATTTACCAGCTCTGTAACCTTGGACAAGACAATGTGCTTCTCTGAGACTCCGTTTTCTCAGCTGTTAAGTGGGAATAATAATTGAATATCTAACTCCTGAGAGGATTAAATCAAATAATGTACACAGACATGTTTGGCACATTAAGTGTGACTATGATTATATATATATATATATTTAAAAATACTTTATTGGGGTATGATTAACATGTAAAAAGCTGTACCCATGAAACCAGTAACACTATCAAGGCCAAAACACATCCTCTCCCCAAGTTTCCTCCCACTACCTATTATTATTATTATTATTATTATTATTATTATTATTCTGTGGTAAGAATGCTTAGCATAAGATCTATTCTCTTAGCAAATTTGAAGTATACAGTGTTGTGAACTATAGTCACTATGCTGTGTAGTAGATGCCCAAAATTTATTTATCCTACTGAAACTTTATACCCTTTGACCTTCTCATCACCATTTTCTCCAGTCTCCAGACCCTGGCAACCACAATTCTACTCTACTTTTATGACTGACTATTTTAGATTCCACTTATAAGTGATATCACACAGTGTTTGTCTTTCTGTGTTGGGCTTATTTCACTCAGCCTGAAGTCTTCCAGGTCTATTCATATTATTGCAAATGGCAGGATTCTTTTCTTTTGTAAGGTTGAATAATATTCCGTTGCATGTTTACAACACATTTTCTTTACACATTCATCCTTCAGTGCTTATTTCCATGTCCTGGCTACTATGAATAATGCTGCAATGAACACCAGAGTTCGGGTATCTCCTTGAGATTTTTATTTCAATTCCTTTGGACAAATACCAAAAGTAAAATTGTTGGGTCATATGGTAGTTCTATTTTTAATTTTCTGAGAAACTTCCACACTGTTTTCCATAATGGATGTACCAATTTACATTTATACCAACAGTGTACCAGGGCTCCCTTTCCTCCATATCCTTGCCCAACATTTTGTTTTGTTTTGTTTTGTTTTGTTTTAAACAGTCATCCTAAGGTGTGAGGTGGTATCTCATTGTGGTTTTGATCTCCGTTTCCCTGATGATGAGTGATGGTGAGCATTTTTCCATGCATTTGTTGACCGTTTGTATATCTTCTTTAGAAAATGTCTATTCGGGGACACCTGGGTGGCTCAGTTATTAAGCGTTTGCCTTTGGCTCAGGTCATGATCCCAGGGTCCTGGGATCGAGCCCTACATTGGGCTTCCTGCTCGGTGGGAAGCCTGCTTCTCCCTCTCCCACTCCCCCTGCTTGTGTTCCCTCTCTCCGCTGTCTCTCTCTATATCAAATAAATAAGTAAAAATCTTAAAAAAAAAAAAAAAAAGAGAAAAGAAAATGTCTATTCGAGCACATTGCTCATTTTAAAAGCAGGTTATTTGGTTATTTTTTTGTTCTGTTTTGTGTTAGTATTGAGTTGTAGGAGTTCCTTATATATTTCAGATATTAGATATTTCAGATATTAACCTTTTATCAGATACACGGTTTTCAAATATTTTCTACCATTACATAGGTTGTCTTTTCATTTTATTGATTGTTTCCTATGTTGTGCAGAAGCTTTTTAGTCTGATGTAATTCCACTTGTTTAGCTTTGCTTTTGTTTCCTTTGCTTTGGGTATCATAACCAAAAATCATTGCCAAGACCAGAGGCCAGGAGTTTTTTTCCCTATATTTTCTTCCAGAAGTTTTATGCTTTCAGGTTTTATGTTTAAGTCTTTAACCCATTTTTGAGTTGACTTTTGCGTATGGGTCCAGTTTCATTCTCTCGTTTGTGGATATCAATTTTTCCCAACACCATTTATTGAAGAGACTACCCTTTCCACATTTTGTATTCTTAGTGCTTTTGTAAAACTTTAGACAATATATATGTGGCTTATTTCTGTCTCTTTATTCTGTCCCATTGGTCTATGTTTCTATTTTTATGACAATATCTTCCTGTTTTAATTACTGTAGATTTGTAATATAATTTAAAATCAGAAGGTGTGTTGCCTCCGATTTTGTTCTTCTCAAGATTGTTTTGGCTATTGGGGGAATTTTGTGGTTTTATACAAGTTTTAGGATTTTTTAAAATTTCTAAAAAAATTGCCATTGGAATTTTGATAGGGATTTCATTGACTCTGTAGATTGCTTTGGGTAGTATAGATATTTTAACAATGTTAATTCCTCCAATCCATGGACATGGTATATCTTTCCATTTATTTGTATCTTCTTCAAATTTTTTCAGCTTTATTGAGGTATAATTGACACATAGAAATTATATATATTTAAGTTGTACAATGTGATGTGTGATATACATTGTGAAATAATTACCACATCAAGCTACTTAACATATTCATCACCTCACATAGTTACCTTTCTTTTTCCTGGTGAGAAGACTATAAGATTCACTCCCTTAGCACATTTCAAATATGCAATATGGTATTGGTAAGTGTTATCACCATTTTGTATATTAGATGCCCAGAACTTACTTATCTTGTAACTGAAAGTTTATACTCTTTAACCAACATGTCTCTATTTTCCCCAGCTTCCAGCTCTTGGCAACTACTATTCCACTCTCTGCTTCTGTAAGTTTTACTTTTTTATATTCCATATTTAGGTTAGATTATACAATACTTTATTTCTGTGGTTCTGGCTTATTTTACTTAGCTTAATGTCATCCAGTTTCATCAACGTTGTCAAAAATGGCAGGATATCCTGTTCTTTGTATGGCTGAATAATGTTCCATTGTATATAATGTGAGATATATATGAACACACACATCATACATGCATCTTTAAAACTCATTTATGTATCAATGGACACAAAAGTTGCTTATATATCTTGGCTACTATGAATAATACTACAATGAACAAGGGAGTGCAAATATCTTAAGATAGGATTTCATACCCAGAATTGGGATTCCTAGATCTTTTGTCAATATTTTATAATTTTCAGTGTACAGAATTTTCATCTCATTGGTTAAGTTTATTCTAAGAATTTTAATTTTTGGTGTTCTTATAGATGGGAGTATTTTCTTAATTTCTTTTTTTTCTTTTTTGGATAGTTAGTTATTAGCGTATAGATATGCAACTGGTTTTTCTGTTGATTTTCTGTCCTGTAACTTTACTAAATGTGTTAGTTCTAACAGCTTTTTGGTGAACTCTAGAGTTTTTTATATATAGAATCATGTCATCTACAAACAGAGAAAACTTTACAAATAGAGAAAATTTTCTAATTTGGATGTGTTTCATTTCTTTTTCTTCACAACTGCTCTGTATAGGACTTCCAATACTGTGTTGAATAGAAGTGGTAAGAGTCAGTACCCTTGTCTTGTGTCTGATCTTAACAGAAGCTTTTTACCATTGACTGTGATGTTTGCTGTAGGTTGGTCATATATGCCCTTTACTATGTTGAGATACATTTTTTCCATACCTAATTTCTTGAAAGCTTTTGTCATAAAAAGATACTGAATTTTGTCACATGTTTTTTCTGCATCTACTGAGGTGATCATATGATTTTTATCTTCTGTTAATGAGATATATTGCATGTATTGCTTTTCATATGTTGAGCTAATCTTTTATCCCAGGGATAAATTCCATTTGATCATTCTGTATGGTCCTTTTGATGTGTTGTTGAATGGGTGTGGTATGATCTTGTAGGTTGAGGATTTTTGCATCTATGTTTATCAGGGATATTGGCCTATAATTTTCTTTTCTTGTGGTGTCTTTGTCTGGCTTCGGTATAAACCTAGCCTCCTAAAATGAGCTTGGGGGGGGCGCCTGGATGGCTCAGTGGGTTAAAGCCTCTGCCTTCGGCTCAGGTCATGATCTCAGGTCCTGGGATCGAGCCCTGCATCAGGCTCTCTGCTCGGCGGGGAGCCTGCTTCCTCCTCTCTCTCTGCCTCTCTGCCTGCTTGTGATCTCTCTCTCTCTGTCAAAATAAATGAATAAAATCTTTTAAAAAATAAATAAATAAAAATCAATTAAAAAAAAAATAAAATGAGCTTGGAAGTGTTCTCTTCCTCTTCCTATTTTTGGAAGAGTTTGAGAAGGACCGGTGTTAATTCTTTAAGTATTTGGTAGAATTCACCAGTGAAGCTGTTTGGTCCTGGGCTTTTCTTAGCCTGGAGTGTTTTGATTGCTGATTCAATCTCCTTATTTGTTATTGGTCTGTTCAGATTTCCTATTTCTTTGTGATTCAATCTTGATAGATTATATGTTTCCAGGAATTCAGCCATTTCTTCTAAATTATCCAATTGTTGGTGTATAAGTGCTCATAGTATTATCTTATGATCCTTTGTATTTTTGTGGAATCAGTTATAATTATCTCATATTTCATTTGTAATTTTATGTATTTGAGTCTTTTCAACTTTTTCCTTATTCTAACTAAAGGTGTGTCAATTTTGTTTATCTTCTCAAAAAATTAACTCTTAGTTTTATTGATCTGTTCTATGGCTTTTAGTGGAGACTGTAAGCCAGTTACTATCTGTGGATGGTTGTGAGAATCCATGTGCTGAATGCTGTGAATCCCTACCCCATTTTCCCCCTCCTAGCTGCTCCCAGATGATTCTGCTATACCCATCCCCTGAGTGTTCTGGGTGGGGTGAAACAAAACTGGGTCTTGGGCAATGTCCTGTAAGACTAGGGAAGTTGGGTACTTACTTTGCTCTCATTTTCCCTTGTGGGAAATATCATGGGCAAAGGGGGTCTCTCTTGGTCCTGACTTGTGCCACCCTGGGGGAGAGTGGGCACTGGTAAAATGAAATTGCTCTTCTTATAACCCTCAGTGCATCTATTCTTGGGTTTTTTGCTCCACCCAGGTTCTGGAACTTCTCAACTATACTCCTGAGCTCTAGTAAAGGTATTGTCATCCCTGAGTGGCTACTAAAATCAGTGTTTCTGTGAGAGTTATGAAAGTTAGGCCTCATATTATGCCATTTTTTTCCTGACATACCATGATTATATTTTAAAGAAAATAAAAATAAAAAAGAAATTCCCCAAGTTCAGGGTGAGTTCTAGAAGCTTCCAGAAGGTTCTCACCTAAGTGGATCACATAGAGCTTGAAAGAGAAGGCCAAGGGAGCTAGAGTAGCTCAGACAGGTAAAGGGAAGACATTTGATAGGGTAAGAAGACCAGCTGCCAAGTGGGCTCGTGGCCTGCTTTATAAATTACTTCGAGCCACAGTCGGCTTGTCCTAGGCAGGGGGAGGGAAAGTGTGCTCAAATGGTTCAAGAGGACGCAGTTAGGACCAGTGATAGGTTGCTGCAGAGGAGAGCCTGGCACAGTATGAGGAGGCCCTTCCCAGCAGGCTTTTCCAAATACTGGAAGGCTCCTCAGAGTAACTAAGCCAGTCACAGATGTGATGGTGTACAGACACAACTCAAGACCCACCTCTGTGAGCTCTTCAAGACACAAAGGCAGTGATAGGCCTAATTCCCTGAAATGGCCCCTGTCATTTGAAACTGCTAATCCTCTCTTACAAACTTGTAGTCTTTTTTCCTTTTCAGGTAGGTTCATAAATTCATAAACTTTGTCCTTTCTATAGCAGCAAATGATATTAGAAAGCTAATTAGCTACAGAGCTAATTTTCATGTCAGAGTGAAATTATAGGTTTCATGGTATAGAACCAAATTATCTCTCTGTTCCTCCTCATCCTCCACTCCCAACCCACTCCAGTTCCTTATTCTAGCATATGTATACACTCCCCTCTTCTGTCTGGTCAGAAATGTCAGCAGAGAGGGGTAGCCACTCAGGAGCCCCTTTCTCTTCTGTGTCAGGCATATTTGCATTTGCAAACAGCTTTAATTGAGTAGAGTTTTCATTGCTCTTTTTCCTGCTCCGTTTTTTAAATGCAAATGTTAATGTTTGGTTAGCATGGGTTCAGAATTAAGCTTCTGCTACCTGTGGCTGCCTCCTTCCCTGGGTTCTCAATAAGCACTGTGGAGTATCACAACCTGCTGAGAGCTTGTGAGTCCTGGAAAGCTGGAGTCCAGCTAATTGCCAATCATGCTGAGAGGGCTGGGCAGAGCCTTGTCTCACTTACCAGCTCTCATGGAGTCCTGCTTCCTACCAGCACCAAAAGAGAGAAAATTAGTGTGCTGGGAACAGAAAGGGGGATGGGGAAAAGGCTGCTATTTGGAATTAGGTTCTGGATTCTCTTTTGGCATGAAAACTTTGTGGAATTCAGAAAGCTATCAGAGGTCATCAGGTTTGAGTCTCTAAAGCTGGACTCTCTGAGACAGTGTTCTTAATGGTTTATTATCAGACCGCTGTTTGAACACTCCCACTAGTGAGGGGCTCCTTCCCTCACAAGGCAGCCTCTTCTACTGATAGGTAGGCTCTGTTAGAAAAGGTGTACTTAACGTTGAGCCAAAATTAATTTCATCCATTGGTTTCAGTTTTTGCATGGAACGTGGATGAGCTCATTTCCAAATGGCAAGCTTTCAGATGTCTGGAGGCAAGTCTTATGGAGCCTCAAATGCCTTCTCCCCTGCAAGCTAAAGATTCCCAGTTTCTTCAGATCTGTGACACATCCGCCCCTTTCTCCATCCTGCTCCTCTTCCCGGAGTGGACTCAGGTTATCTGGCTTCTATGAAGGGACTTGTAACTGGGAGTGTGGCTGGATTGATCAGTACAAGGTAGAATGGGGCTGCTCATCTCCCTCCCATTCATTTGAGCCCTTCTTATTTACCAAGGCTGCCCAAGATGCTACAGACTTCGCATTGTCTACCATTGCCAAGCCTACAGCCAATTACAGCTCCAAGCTCTTTCTAAAAAAGATGTTTTCTAACTGAATAAATAATGAATGATTCAACCCTTAGTGTGGGACCACTGAGTTTCTCATTTAGTGAAAAAGAAAATATATTCTTCTAAAGTGTCAGATTGAGCTATAATCACAGAGGATATGTTTGTAGTGTATCCAGTTTTCTCTTTCAGAAATCAAGGACCTGGATGCTCAGAAGTCTTAGCAAGGTTAGTATCTCAGGAACCTGGGTGCCTCCCTTGTCCAAGGCCTACAGTGCATAAATTTGATAGAAGAGAGAGGTCAAATCTAAAATCTGTAGATAATCCTATGAAGTTATCAGTTTGAAAGGAACTAATCAGTGAAGAAGCATCTAGAAATGAGCCCTTGGGTAGGAATGTGTGGGAAAAGGGTTGCCAGAAAGCCTATGGCTTTTGGAGGTTGACTTGGAAGACTGCTTGGGAACGGAGATGTGAAGGAAGCATGGCAGTGAGAAGAGAAGCCACGGAAGATAACACATTTCCTGTTTCTCTCTAGGACCAGTGTCACTCCACCTCCATCACTATGACAACCCACATCCCATGAGAAGTGGTGTTTGCAGGAGAGACAGGAGGAGCAGCCCATTATGGTGGCCTTTGCCCCCAGTTCAGAAGTGTTTGTCTTGCAAGGTCTCTCACCCAATAATATTTTCTTCTTCTGGACTCTAGGCATATTTCATTATACAAGAGTCCTAGAAAGCCCCGCATGAATCTGGCTCTCCTGACATCTTGGCACCAAGGATATTTTTGTTAGACTCATATATGAGCTCTTTCATGTTTAGAACCAAGAGATAAGATGAATCCTCACATTGTATAAATTCTACATATCAAAAAGTGGAAAGATAAAGGATCCATGTTGTATTTATATGACCAGGCTCTATTAACAAAAACAAGGCTGCTCTGGGTGGCCTTAGCCATAGAAAAGGAAATGTAGCATGTGTGTGTGCTGGCCACACTGTGAACAAAGAGAGCTAAACAGTGGATCTCTGTATAGGTTGACCAGTATGATTTGCAGCAATTCCACTTCCCTATACCCTTTTATTGTCAGCATCTAGGCATTCCTGCTAAAATGAATCCCTTCAGGACATGTTGGCTATCTATAATAAGAGAAGGATCATTTGATTCTTATCACTATTTCTGGACCCTCATTGTAGACATTAGGCATGGCGCTGATCCTGGTATTCTTGAATGACTCCATTTGCAGTTATGAAATTTGAACTTCTGGAAACTGCTGTTTGCTGTAGGCAAAGGCATCTTGTGCTAGGGTGAGTTTTGTGAATAGCAATGTTGTGGACAGGTTAGACATGGATGGAAAGGAAACATGAAAGTGTGATGCCTATAAGTGGAGAAGGAAAAAGGTAATACTCACAGATGCACAAAGTTGCTTTTTTGAGGTTTAACCTGCCCGCAAGTTATTTTGAGTATTACTACTTCACAGAATCCTTACGACAACCTGTGAAGCACAACAACAATCATTTTGCAATTGAAAAAAAAAACAAAACAAGACTATTTTTGGAAGACATGAAATGACTCACTCAATTAGCAGTGGACGGGATTGGACATGCACCCAGGACTTCTCTCCACCAGTCCCACACTCTCTTTTCTGCTCTCCCTCTAGCTGAAGGTCTTGGTTCCAAAGATTTGTGGATGAGAGCTGGAAGCTCTGGGCTAGCTGGGAAAGGAATCTTGGCTCAAATCCCAGAGCAAAGCTGCCCTCAAGGGTTGGATCTTGGACGATATGATTGATTCAAACAGAATGTCCTGGGGCTTAGTAAGTGCCAGTCGCTGAAGAAATGGAGATGGATCAGACGTAGTCCTTGCTCTCAGGAAAGCCACAGTGTGGGGAAACAGCAGATTCACATGAAACAAATTTTTTTAATCACAGCCTAAGTTGCGTATGGGCAGGGTAAAAGTAGTGGTGCATACATCGATGATCCTGAACTAAGAGTTCTGTGGCAGAGAGCACCAGAAATGTCAGGAAGATGGGTAAAACCATTGAGTATGGGAGGCTGGGAGAGAGAATTCAAGGAACACGAGAAGCTGTGAGTAGAGATGCTGAGCTAGGTGTGCTCATGCCGTGTTGATGCTGAGGAAGAAGTCCAATTTCCCAGAATGTGGCCTACAGCAGAGAGAGGGGAAGACAAGCTTCCAGTTCCCCTTGAATTTGCCTGGTTTTCAAGTCTTTTGAAAAATGACTTGCCCCTCTGTGCCCTCGATAAAACCCATGTAACTGATGGGTAAAGAGCTAAGTGGAAAGAAGAATAAATTCATATATATATTTTTTAAATGACCACAAAATGGCCTCCACAAGCACATCAAGAAAAAGAAATACATCTGCAGCCTCACCTTTTATTTTGATGGGCTTTGCCAGAGGCTTCTTCCTAGAAAAGCTGCAGACAAATGGCCTTGTCTCAGAATGCTGTGATGTGGTGGCATCTGCAGTGGGCCACAAGGACTGACTTCATCATTTATTTCCAGGTTGCTGGCCAAGGCACTGAATTAAGCTGTGCACACAGTGGGATGCATTGTTTCTGGACTGGCAGTCGATCATGGTTGAAAATGAAAACAACTGAAATTTAAAAGTATCAATCAAAGGCATTTCCTAAAGAATAAAACCAAATCTGATCTACCCAGAGCCACATGCTAATCGGTTTAAGCTAATAAACAAATTCAGTGAAGTTTCAGGATACAAAATCAACATGCAAGAATGAGATTCATTTCTATATACTAACAATGAATTATCTGAAAAGGAAATTAAGAAAACAATCTCATCTACTATAGCAGCAAAAAATAATAAAATACTTGGGAATAAGTTTAACCAAGGAAATGAGAGGCTTGCACACTGGAAACCACAAAACATTGATGAAAGAAATTAAAGAAGACACAAATAAATGGAAATATAGCCCATATTCATGGTTTGGAGATTTAACATTGTTAAAGTGTCTATGCCAGCCAAAGTGATCTACAAAGTCAATGCAAGCCCTATAAAAATTCCAATGATATTTTTTTCAGAAATAGAAAAAAATAATCCTAAAATTAATATAGAACCACAAAAGATCTTGAATAGCCAAAGCATTCCTGAGAAAGAAGAACAAACTAGAGGCATCACACTTCTTGATTTCAAAGTATATTACAAACCTGCAGTATTTAAAATAGTAAGGTATTGGCATAAAAATGGATGTGTAGACCAATGGAACAAAATAGAGAGCCCAGAATACACCCACCACCACAGTGAACTGACCTTCAGTGAGGGTGCCAAGAACACATAGTGAGGAAAGGATAGTCTCTTTAATAAATGCTGTTGCAAAAAACATATCCATATGCAAAAGAATGATATTGGACCCATATCTTACATTGTACAAAAAAACAACTCGAAATAGATTAAATATTTAAACCTAAGACCTGAATCTATAAAACTAGAGAAAGAAAAAGAGGAAAAGCCTCATGATATTGGTCTAGACAATTATTTCTTGGATATGACAGCAAAAGCATAAGCAATAAAAATAAAAACAGGTGGGATTACATCAAACTAAAAAGGTCATGTACAACAAAAGAAATAGTCAACAGAGTAAGCAGGAAGCGTATGAGTGGGAGAAAATATTTTTGAGCCATATATCTGATAAGGAGGCTAATATCCAAAATGTATAAGGGACTCCTATAATTCAATAGCAAAAAAAAAATTAATTAAAAAATGGGCAGAGGACTTAAATAGACATTTTCCCAAAGAAGACAGACAAATGGTCAACAGGTATATAAAAAGATGCTCAATATCACTGATCATCAGGGAAACGGAAATCAAAACCACAGAGAGGTATCACCTCATACCTGTTGAGATCGCTCTTATTCAAACCCTCACTCCCCCACCCCCGACTCCCCACCCAAAGCCAAAGGTAACAAGGGCTGGTAAAAATCTAGAGAAACTGGAATGCTGGCACATTATTAGTGCAGATAGAAAATGAGGCAGCTGCTATGGAAAATAATAAGAAGATTCCTTTAAAGCCTAGAACAGAACTAACACATGATCCAGCAATCCTTCTTCTGGGTATATATCTAAAAGACTTGAAATCAGGATCTCAAAGAGATATTAGCCCACCTATGTTCATTGCAGTACTATTTATAATAACCAATCAATGTCCATTATGAACAGGTGCCATTCATCTGCTGTTTGCCGTTTACCACAGCATGGATAGACCTGGAGGACACTGTACTAAATGAAATCAGCCAGTCACAGGAAGGACAAATACCACATGATTCCTCTTATATGAGGCATCTAAAATAGTCCAACTCGTAGGAACAGAGTAGAATGGTGGTTGCTTGGAGAGTTGTTCTTCAACAGGCATAAAGTTTCAGTTATACAATGAGTAAACTCTAGAGCTCTGTTGTACAAAATTGTGCCTATAATCAACAATACTGTATCGTGCAGGTTTTAAGTGCATTTTTTTTTTTTTTTTTCAAAAAAGGCCATATACATGGAGGCTACTTCTTATCTCTGGACCTCAGTTTTCCCAGCTATAGAAGGACCAGGCTGGACTTAGCGATTGCTAACTGTAAATGTTAACATAAAAAAAGTTCATTCTAAGTGGGCTCCTTGGTGTTTTGAAAGAGCAATGGGTCAAAAACAATGTAACGGTGAATTGTTAAGTGAAACTTTTAAAGATCTTAATATGAATTAAAAGGAGCAAGATTTCTCCACTTGTTTTTAAGGTTATTCCCCTGCCCCAATTAAAACAATAGTGCTAGAAGGCGGGAGTAACGTCCCGGTGTCTCATTGCTTATAAGCAACCTCTGTTAACATTTTGACATGTTTCCATTCGGGACTAATTCCATGTTGCTTTTTTTGGTTGTTTGTCTTTTTTTCCCCCCACAGTTAAGTTTATACCGTGTGCACACAATTTGGGGGGGGGTCCTACTTTTACTTAATCGTTTTTGGTAATCCAACCAATAAACACGTACGGATAACCCATTACGTGTAAGGCGTTATGCCAAACGTTAAGGAAACAGAAATGAACAAGATGCAGTTCTAGCTCTAAAGAATCTCATAGCCTCGATGGGAAAATAGATAAGGAACCCAATAACTAAAATTGAGTGTAATAAGTTCTTTAGGAGAGGAAGCACACTTTCCTGTGGGACAGAAAAGCTTCTCGGTGGCTACAAGGTCTTAAGTTGAAACAAGTATGAGAAAGCACATGGCTGCTTAGCAAAACACTCTATTTCATAAGTACTCTTACAGCCAAGTGTGAGCAAGAAACTAAGTTATGGTTAATATGGTTGGGTGTCATATATTACCTTTTCTGGATCCTTCCTTTGTCTCTCTAGTCCTCCACTGGTGGCTGGAAAGGGAAGGGATGGTGGAAGCAGAAGCAACCACCTTAGAACGATAGAGCAACAGGATAGAAGGGGTCAGGTTCCTATAGCAGTCCGCAACTGCTTGCACTTGGATCAATATATAAGAGAGAAAAAAAAAAATCACCTACCTTGTTTAAAAGCCACTCTGATATTTGTGTCTTTGTTATAGCTGCTAGCACCTCAGTCTTACCTGCTGCAGATGGCAGTAGATGGAGTCTAGAGAAGCAGTCAGGGAGGAGGGGGTCAGAGACAGAGGAACTCATAACACGTTCTCAGATGTTTGAACTGAATCCCAAAGGCAAGGGTGAGCTACTGAAGAGTTATAGACAGGAGAGTGACATGATCTAGTTTGCATTTTGGGAAGATCTCTCTGGCTGCTTCATCAAGAATAGATCAGAGCAGGCAAGAATGGAGGCAAAGAGGCCTGTTAGGAAGCTGTTGCCATCATCCAGGTGAGTGAAGTTAGTATAGTAACTACCATATTTGGAAGTTCCTGGAAGTACTGTAAGACATGTTTAGGAACACTGAATGTGGCAATAGGAAAGAGAGTCAAACTTCCTTGGTTCTTGCTTGGACTCACTAACAGGAGGCACAAGAGGAAGATCATGATTTGGAGTTTGGAGGACAGTTGACCTTGGAATAAGAAGTTCAGCTTCCGGGGCGCCTGGGTGGCTCAGTGGGTTAAAGCCTCTGCCTTCAGCTCAGGTCATGGTCCCAGGGTCCTGGGATCGAGCCCCGCATCAGCCTCTCTGCTCTGCAGGGAGCCTGCTACCTCCTCTCTCTCTCTGCCTGCCTGTCTGCCTACCTGTGATCTCTGTCTGTCAAATAAATAAATAAAATCTTTAAAAAAAAGAAGAAGAAGTTCAGCTTCTGAAGTATTGAGTTTAAATTCCTGTAGGGCCTTCAGATGGAGGCTTATAGATCTAGAATTCTTTCTGGATATCTGGGCTAGAGTTACAGACCTGGGAATCATTAGGGTAGAAATGGTCACCAAAGTCATAGGAGCAAAGGAAACCATCAGGGAGAGAGTCAGCCATAAAACAAGGGCCTGTGGGCAGAGCCGATGTTTAAGGGGAGCACAGGGGAAGAGGAAAGAACCTGCGCAAGAAACCCACGGAGCATCTGAGAAGTGTGTGTCACCAAGACCAAGGGAAGGTGGTGGTGTAGATGACAGAGGCCAGCCATGCTAAATGTTACAGAGAGGCCAATTAAGCTAGGAGCGCTAAGCATGGTGTTCTGTGAGCTGGGCATTTACTCAATACATGTTGGAGTGAATTGCTAATTGGTAAACCACTAAATTGATGCTGTTGTTTTTAACTTAATTGTTTGCTCTGTTTTGGTTTTCATTAGAAACAGCACATCTAAATTGTGTTTGTCGAGACAAAGTGGTAAACCCTGTCTATGTTAACTCTTGTTTCTTGGGTTAATAACGGACTTAAAACTTTAAAAAAAAAAAAAAGAAGAAAAGAAAAAGAAAGGAAAGAAACTTTGTTGTTTTGAGTGACTATAAAGGTACTATTTATTTACCAGAGAGTTTTTGACAAATGCATATAAAAATAAAAGTGGAAAATAAAGCTCAAGCCGGGCAAGGCAGATGGAGGCCAGTGGCGATTTCCTTTGGTCGCGGTCATGGTCCGGAGCAGCCACCCCCAGGGAGGAAGACTGGGAAGAGTGTGGGTTCAGGTGTGGAAGTCAGCATGGCAGTTTCGAATAACTGCTCTTTGCCTTCCGCGAGTCCGGGAGGCTTCTGAGACTCTGAGGAAAGCTTTGGACTTGCTCCCAAGAAAAATACCCAGAGAATTCATGCATACCATTTTGCATTCAATTTCTGTGGGACCCTGAGATGTCTGAGGACTTCCAAACTCAGTCAGAATTATTTCCATGGAGAGCCGTGCCCCTCTTTTCACTAACTCCTGTGTGTTCCTGACAGAAATTGTCCGCAAAGGCCACTAATTGCCTGGGCTGGGTCTTGTCCCTCCTCTGTCCCACAGCCTCAGAGACGTGGGGCTTGCTCGGGGCTTCTGACTTGCACCCACTCTCAACCACCACTGGCCCCACCAGCGAGATTCCTTTTCAGGCCAAAGGAACAGCTTGGAGCAACTGAATTATCCTTTATTGTCACAGCCGTTGTACGATGAGAAAACCAAGGATCAGAGATCCGCAGAGATGAGCAGTCAGTGAGTGACAGCAGAGCAGGGCTTTGAGTGCGAAGGTTCTGGGGACCCAAAGTTGCATGTTCCACCGTCACACACTGCCTCCTCTTTAAGGTATGCTGGTTTCCTCCAGATTCTCCACCTTCCCTTAATACCCATAGCCCTAACGCTCCCAGGTCTGTGGCCCACCGGTCCTCTACCCAACAGAACTGCTTGCTAGCCCTTTGGAGTCACTCGGCTGAATTGCTAGATTTGAGAATTGATATCATCCTGATTAGACATTTATTGGCCAGATTCCTTGTCTGTCAGAGTGCCAGCTGATAGGCTGACAGGCACAAGCTCCAACCCTGGGGACTGTCTGGTTTGAGCAGCGAGCCGTCCTGTTAGCGGCTGGCTGGCCCCACAGCCAAGCCCGGAAGGCTGGAGGGGAGGGTCGGGGGGGATCGCCAGATGACGGATAGGAGACAGCGAGTCTGCACAGGGCACAGAGAGGCTTTCTCTCCAGCTCTGGTTTTATTTATGCATCATTTAGACCCCAACAACTTCCCAAAATAATTTAATGTGGCTAATGGCTTAGGTTTATCTACTGTTTCGGTTTACAGAGCATAGCTGTTCAGTGATCAGATTTGAATCATGGAAACATCTTTGGAGGTAGGTGATACGATTTCCATTTTACAGATAAAGAGCATTGAGGTCGGGGTAGGGAAAGTAATCTACCCAAGGTCACTGAAGTCAGAGCTGAGACCCAAATTCGGGGCTTCAGACTCTAAAATTGCTCTATTTGCACTATCTATGCTGCTTCCTAACAAAGTGTACGTAGGAGGCAGGGGGAGGATTGGGTGCTTACAAGGAGGCGGGGGGCTATGCCAGGCCTGGGGCTGGTGTGGGGTTGTGGCAGCTGGGCTGATAAATGTCTGTGCTGCCCCTGGGATTCTTGCTGGGATGCTGAGCCCCAGTGGAGTGACCACGTGCTGCTGCCTGGGCCTCTGAAGGCCTTTCCCTGAGCAAATATCGTCTCAGCAGAGAGCTTGCTAGCTGGCCTAAGAAACGTAGCCAGGGCAGGAGACTGCTTCCCCAAGGGCTGTTGGAGCCTATGGGGGCTGCTCTTACCACTCTCCTTCTCTAACTCAGCATGAAGTCCTGCTCACCATGAACTCTGAAATGCCTTGCCCTCTCTTCCCACCTGGCCTTGTTCATGACCAAACCATTTTACCTAAGCTGGAGTCAAGAAAGAAGCCTTAGAAATCATTAGTTCTAATGCTTGATCTTTGACAGAAAGGGAAACAGGATCAGAGCACGTGTTTTCTATACCACTCTTCTAAGATCCTGTGTTCCGTAAGTGGTACTGCCAGGGAACTTAGGCCATGTTCCCATTATTGGCCATTATTGGCATCCTGCGCTGACCTCAAATGGGCTGCCTGTATCCCCTGCACCAGCTAGAACTTTGACTTGCCTACACTTTAACAGGTGTCACAACAAGGCTGGGAGCTCTCCCACAGCCCCAGCCTATGGTAGTCTAGCTGGAGGCAAGGGTGCATTGCCAAAATCCCAGTCCGAAACAGCCAGATGTCTTTGACCTATCCCATTAGACAGAGAATGAGGTCAGCTTTAGGGAAGACAGAATGCTGGGATAGAAAATCCCTTCCTCCTATCCCTTCAGATCCCTTAGTATTTGAGTAAGGCACATGGGGTTTTACCATAAGAAATAGTCTGAGATTCTTGCAACAATGTATCCCAGTCCTTTCAAATGAGTCCCTGGTCTGCCAATAATTCTCCCTCTGCTTTTGGGTGCATCAGGGTTAAGCCCCAGCTGAAGTCAAATGCACTTTAGTCCTCTTATCTCACATTGGAGGGGCTGCAGGGAAGAATTAGGAATCACACACTGCACAAAGGTGTTGCAAGACTGAAAACTAGAGGAAAATGAACTAAAATGAGATACGGTATCCTGCAAACACGCTGTACAGTGGATTGTTGCTGTTCACATCCTCTTAATGTATCGAACCGCCCCCCAAGAGTGGCAAAACCCTGGAAAAGGAAAAACTGATGGTTAGGGAATTCTTTTTTTGGAAAAATGCCCCCTTCTTCAGACACATAATTAGTGATTTAGTTTGCCTAGTTGGAAAAAAAAATAGTTGTTTAAAATTGTTTAAAGTGTACCAATATTTACTGAACGCTGGATTATGCATGTAGCACCATGTTGAGTTCTATAGATTTGGAGGCAAGAAAGATGACTGAGTATGTACCCTCCACAAGCTCATTTTAACAGGGGGGATGACACATGGACACACAATCACAGTCCAGTATCACAAGGCTCAAGATAGAAATAAACATCATTTCTATTAGGAGTCAGGGAAGACTTGCCCAAGAAGCTGATGGCTGAAGGGCTCTCAGGGTTGGTGTAAGGGGATGGGGTCGGGGGGCACTGATGGTATTATTGGCTAAGAGTTTTTGCAAAGGCACAAGAGCAAGAAACTACCTGCATTTAGGACTGGGAATATGAAATGGGAGGGAGGAGCAGTGACTGGAAGTGACACTGGAGAGGCGGGCAGGGGCCAGGCGATGACATGGCGCATATGTCCAGCCAGGTTGTTTTTTTTTACTCCAACTGTAAAGAAACCAGGGAATTTTCACCTTTTCAATGTAAGCTGTTGAACTGAGGCGCTAGCATTTGTCTTTATGTGTTGTATTATTGCTATCGCTATTAATATTAGGATCTTAAAATGACAAGTTAGTTTTTTCAGGATTCATTTTAAAATTTACAAACAGGAAAATTCAAACTTTTATGGCATATAATTCTATGGGTTTTGAAATGCATAGAGTCATGTATCCACTGCCACAGTTTCATCTTCTAAAAATGTTCACTCACGTTGCCCCTTGGTAGTCAGTCCCTACTCCCACCCCAACCCTGTTCTCTAGCTCTATAGTTTTGCCTTTTCCAGAATGTCATACGGGTGGAATCCTATAGTATGCAGACAGGCAAGTTGTTAACACAGAAAAGAAATGATAGAATTTGTACCTTTTTGAGTTCAGGGATTGGAAAGTTTTGTTTTGTTGAGATTTATTTATTTATTTTTAGGGAGCGGGGGTGGGTGGGGGGGGCAGGGGCAGAGGGAGAGAGACTCTCAAGCAGACTCCCTGCTGAGCATGGAGCCCATGCGGGGCTGGATCTCAAGAGCCTGAGATCATGACCTAAGCCTAAACCAAGAGTCTGATGTTTAACCCACCACCGCCCAGACACCCCTGGAATGTTTTAATAAAGTGGGAGGAGAAAGAAAATCATTATGATGGGTGAAAAGTTAGTGACTATTGAAAACATGGCTTCTAGCCTTCCTCCAAGTTATTGATAAAAAGGTTGAGCGGGGCGCCTGGGTGGCTCAGTGGGTTAAAGCTTCTGCCTTCGACTCAGGTCATGATCCCAGGGTCCTGTGATCGAGCCCCGCATCGGCCTCTCTGCTTAGCAGGGAGCCTGCTTCCTCCTCTCTCTCTGCCTGCTTCTCTGCCTACTTGTGATCTTTGTCTTTCAAATAAATAAATAAAACCTTTAAAAAAAAAAAAAAGTTGAGCAAGAAAGGGTCCAAATCTGGACCCTTTTGCAGACCTCGCGAGCCTCCACCCAGGCTGTCATCGTTAGTAACCTACACTTTGTGGACGTATTTGTTAACTCTCCAGTGTGTCTCAGCTCTCCAGTCCGTTCCTCTTCATGCACTTGTGCGAATAGATTGCTGACTTGGGCAAATGCCTTGCTGAGGTTCACTGGCACCCACTAAAGAAATTCCCTGATCTGTTCTTTTATCAAAAAAGAGAATAAAGATGATTTGGTTGCATTGGTGGGGCATCAGTGCCAGTTCTTGGTGATCATAGGTCTCTGGGCTATGATGAAAGAACTTCCAAGTTCTAGCTCTAGGCACTGTTGTGAGAACCAGCAAGTTTCCATAGGCTCACGGCTGGTGTAGGCAGATAAAGGAGTCTAAGAAGCCAGGAGAGCAAGCAAGCCTGTGATGGAGAAATTGTACATGTTGTCAGCCTCCAAAGTTACAGAGGGCTCTACCCAATCAATTGTATCTGAGGGCTGAAGTTTTAATGAAGGGAGAAAAGGGATTATTTTCATATAATGCTATTATCATTTTTTATGTTGTGGGAGGTTTATTAATAAATTAGAATTTATGAGGAAGAATCAATTCTGGATTATTCTTGTGGTTTTAAAAATCTTGGATTTTTGTGGTTTATGAAAAAGCTATTAGACATAATACATTATCATGGTAAAACCTTCCCATCAGAAAGATAAAAGGCGACAAATAAAAGCCTCTCCCTTTCCTTCTCTTCCTATTAGCATTCCCCAGCATTAATTTTCTTGCATATTCTTGTAGACTTTTCTGTACATATACAAATATATATATTTCTTGTTGGATCAAATGGGATTATATCATGCAGTACAGTCACTTGTTTTTTACTGTGTGATGTCTTAGTGTGTGTTGGACACCATCCTGTGTTAGAACACAGAGCTCAACCTGCTGTTTTTTAAACAGCTGCATGATACTCCATAGTATCTGTGCACCATAATTTATTCTGATGGGTCTCCTTCAGAAAGAGGTTTAGATTACTTTCTTCTCTTTCTATCCCAGATAATGCTGCTGTGAGCATCCTCGTACGTCTGTCTCCTTTATTCTTTGCAGGGGGCTGCCAAGGATCAGCATGAAGGAAAACAGTTTCTCAAATTCAATGTCCGTCTATGCTCAAATGCTCTTGTCTTTTGTTTATATGGTGCTTCTCTCATAGGGTTCAGCCCGCATTTGAAATGAATCTTTCAATAAGTCCAACCTTTTTGTTTGTTTGCTTCTCTCTTTTTAAGCATTTCCTCTCTGAAAGACCTCACGCAGCCCCATAGGTTTTTTCTTGAAGACTTCATGTTTTTCTTCATCACTAATCTGCGTCTTTTTTAAAGCATAAATACTCACAATAGCCTCAGAGAGGTTAACATTTATAGAATCTAAAATCAGGGACTCTGCTTAACTGATGACCTCTTTGATGCCGTCTCTCTGGATTGAGGATCCTGAGTGGGCTTTGAACCTGGTTGGGCAGTGGGCTTTAGATAGAAGAAAGAATAAAAAAGAAATAATTTTCACATTTCTAGCAGGAGTGTTATGGAGCTTCAACTTCCCATCAGCTGGGGGAGGAGGAGAGGCTGGGAAGTCTGCCACAATATTTGGCATGGCTGGGCTTCCAGATTGTATCTATTTTTGTAGCTGCACAAGTTGGGAGGAGATTAGAAGGATAGTCAAATTTCCTGCTCCAGGTTGTAAATTGATCAAGAGGTGGAGGGAGCACTAGACTGGGAGGCAGAAGATCTGGTTCGTGTTTCCAGATTTCCTAGATATTAATAATAGGACCCCAGAAGAGGCCCTTCCCTTCCTCAAACCACCTTCCCCTCAGCTCTGCACAAAGGAGGTTGGATTAGTTGGCTTCAACGCCTCTCCAGCTCTAATATTTTCTTGCTCTGAAGTTCTAGGAGCGCTTACCCCATTTTAAAACAACTTCATAAGCCATGAGAATGTTTATTCATGTATCCAAAAATTAATCAGGAGTATCTCTGTTAATATATAAATGTAGAGGTGAATTCAAAGTCAAATCTTCATTCCTGTGTGCTCTGTCTCAAAGCTTTGCTTCTAGCAATAATTAGATTGGGCTGAGGGGCCGGGCACACTTGCGGAAGGCCCTAGAACCATATGGGAGCTTCCAGACAAAACCATCCAGATGCATCAGAAGGAGAGAAGACTGTTTGGGCCCCCAAGGGAAGCTATGGGGTGGGCCGATCTGCTCAAGGCTGCACAGGTGAATGACTGGTTCCCTTTTTTGAGGGCTCTCTCTCGGAGCAGACAATTTAGACAGGACTGACTCTAGCACATGTATACCTCAGTTTCCCTCAGAGGGGTGGGACTGAGGGCACCTGTAGGCCCAGCCCCTCCCGAGCTCATCTGCCTGAGTCTCTCCAGAGGCCACAGCCACATTGCCCCTTCTGGGAGAGCCTTGTAGCTCTGCAGTGCTTCCAGGATCGCTCTCGCTTGAGGTAGACCTTGTGCAGTCAATGATAAGGGCGCATTCTTCAGAGATTGTTCTAAGAAGACCCTCTAGCTCTCCAGGACTATTTGACCTGTTGAGAAACTGCCAGGCCCTGTAAAGCAGATTTCTTTTCTTTTTTTTTTTTTTTTGTTTTGTTTGAGGGTTTTTGGGGGTGGGGTGGGGGGAGGTCTATAAGGCAACTCATACACCATTCCTTTTAGCAACACTAGAAAAAAATTCACTAAGCATTCAATATTTCTATTGAAATAACATATTCTCTGCTAAAGAAAAAAATGGTATGGAAAAAGAAATGCTCAAATGCCAATCACTAAAAAAATATCAATAGCAGTAACAGTACGTATAATTACAAACAATGTATTGAGTACCTCCATAATGCAAGCTCCGCGGGGTCAAGAACTTGCCTGTCTTGTTACATGCTGTGTTTCCAGCTTTCTAACAGTAGCTGATGTATGGTAGTTGCCCAGTCAGTGCTTACTATAATCCAGTGGGTATTGTTTTTGTTCCCATTTTACAGATAAGGTAACTGAGGCTTAAGGGTTAAAAGATTGTCTTGCCTAAAAACACAAAGCTAAGAAGTGCCAGAGCTGTGATGCTTCCTCCAAATTGGACTCTACTGGCATCATTCTAAGGGAAGTAAGTCGGAAAGAGAGAGACAAATACTGTATGATCTCATATGTGAAATTAAAGGAGAAAAAGCCAATTTAGAAAAAACAGCAGAACAGTTGCTAGGGGCCGGGGGTGGGAGAAATAGGGAGCTTCAGTCAAAGTGTACAAACTTCCAGTGATAAGCTGAATAAATTCCAGGGATCTCAGATTCAGCATGGTAATTACATTTAACAATACTGTGATGTGTACTTGAAAAGTTGCTAACAGAGTGGATCTTAAATGACCCTTCTCAACCCACATCAAATTGTAATTACAGGAGGTGAGGATGTGGTAACTAATCTTGCTGTGGTAATCACTTTGCAATATGTACTGTATCAAATCATCACATTGTGTATCTTAAATTTATACAATGTTATGTCAATTATATCTTGATAAAGCTGGGGGGCGAAGCTAATGGAACCTACCACGCATCATAAAAATAATTAAAAATTTTTACCCTAATTTTACCAGCAGAATAAAAGTTGAAGTGGCAAGAAAAAAACAAAAACAAAAAAACTTCTAAGGCTCCCACATGTCCTTGCATGATCCTAGGTCATTTCAAGCAGCTCAAGGTGACACGTCAACCCTGTTTCTTATATCTATGGTGAATGATGGTTTGTTGACTTGAGTAAGTAATCACCTCTCGTGAGTTTCCACCCCAGCAAAATTTCCACTGGGTAAAACTAGGTTTTTCTTTAGAAATCAACGACATCCCACATATGACCACTGTAGGGTATGTGAAATTGGAAAATAAGGAAGTAGAATTTACTGCTTTCTTCAGAAATTATTATTGTTATAATTTCCAAGCAGGATGCTGATCGCCTGGGAGAGTTTTAGGATTACTAACTTTCTTGTGAAAATCCTATGAATGTTGGGTGTCAGAAATATCTAAAGCGCATCTCTGAAGGCTGGCGTATATTTTGAAAGAGACTTATCAGAAACCACATTCTCCGCCTTGCTCCTAAAATGCTAATTTGATGTGCACACTTACCCAGAAGATGACTGATCCGTTCGTCGGCTGATTGATCCTTGGCATCACCCCCACGCTGCCGCTCCTCACTGAAAACGCAGGGACAATAATCAAATGTTAAGTTTCTCAAGGACCTTTCTTCCCAAGAAAATCAAACCACTTGCCCTTTGTTATCTCAAGGATCTCCAGAGCAATTGGAAGAAGCCTGTTTTTACCTCTATTATCAGAGAGCTACCTGTGACGGGAAGAAAACCAGAACTTAGGTTACCAGACCTGGTGTGACTCTTGCTCTGTCAGTGGGAGGATTCATAAAAATCACGTTCCTGCTCCTTTCCAGGAAAATGCAATTACCTGCCTCACAGGACTGCTGGGGTGGCTGAAATGACCCGGCCCGTGTAAATAAAAAGGTAATAAATGAAGCTCAGCGTGCCCGGGAGGAGAGTCTCAGGAGTCCGCTGCCCTGTGTGTGTTGGGGGGGATATCCCAACTCTGTCACATATTTACTGTGTAGCTTTGGGCAAGTTCCCGCACCTCTCTGGGCTCCAGCTTCCCCATCTGGATTAAGGAGATAATAACACGACACCTGCCTTCATGGAGTTATGATGATTCAAGGAGATAAGGCACGTAAAGTTTAGGGCTCCCTTAAAGGGTCCTGGGAAACAGTGGGTGTTCCTGAGGAACGAACGAGATGGTTCACGCACACGTCTGTGTAGACGGTAAAACACCGCACACACATTCATTCAGCGAGGAACCACTGAGCTGAGGAGCATACAGAGATGCTCAGATGAAAGCCCCCACCTTCCAGGACTGCTGATTGCTGCTGGGGTCAGAAGCGAGAGAGCAATCAGGGGGACAGTGAATGAGTGGAGGAGAGAATTTGGCTTCTTGGAGAGAGATTCTAGTCTGGCCAAGTAACCTTCCTTCTGGCTACAATAATCTTCGAAGCACACTTTATTGTTTGCAAAGCACTTTCCCAAACTGTCTCGATATTACTCCCTACCTTAGCTCTATAATAGGGCGGGGCGGGCGGAAATATGTTGCCTTGGAGGGCAGGGGGGAGGCTGGAGGCAAAGTGGCTTTCACTAGGGCTCTCTGCTTAGCGGTGATGGAGCGTGGGCTCCCTCTTCCACCTCTCCCCAAGACGTGCCTAGGGAGCATCTGTCCCAGGCCAGATCTTGTCAGTGTTCTTGGGCATTTTCTCTAGTTCTTTGCAGTACTGTAGTGGTTATGAGATCCGGGGCTGCTTGCAGGAAGCTGTGTGTTTGGGGAGGAAAGGAGTTGGCAGAAAGGAAGCAGGGCCAGGAATCTCACACTGTGAGCTGCCCAGGGGCAGAGGCAGAGGTTCAGGGGTCTCTGCACATCACGGATATTCCCCTCTGCAACTCTTCATTTCCTCATTGGTGAAATGGGCTAATAAAGGTCTCCTTATCACTCTGGTCTGTTGTAAGGATTAAAAGAGATAAACCATCAATGGACCTTCATAGTTGGGGTCCCTAAAATGATTGAGTCCTTCTGCCTTCTCACCTTTCATGGACCCCCTAAGAACCTCCCCCTCAATCCCCACAGACACCACCACGTGGGCCCAAACTGCAGGTCCTGAGGGGACAGGAGGGGAGGGAAATATCCTTCTCCCTGACCCCATGAAACACACACCTGTGTTCATCTCTTGGCTCTGATCGAGGAAGGGGAACTGGCCTCTCATACCTTTTCTTGACCTCTGATTCCTCCTTTCTCTATTCCTGCCTCGACCCACAGGTCATATGTCATAGAAATGTCATAGAATCATGCCTTTTAGCATGAAGTCAGTTGGACCAGCTGTCCTTGCGTTTACCGTCTGCACATTCAGATTTTTCTTCCACGCATCTGAGTGCTCGTCTTCCAAGGAACCCCCCGGGGTCAAACACCAGGATGAAGTCATCCTTTGCCATCTTGACAGGGCTGCTTCTTGAATAACTCTGATGACAAGGAGGCGTAAGTTTTGATACTATTATGTTACGTAGATGGTGTTTCCTATTTTTAAGAATAGCACTAAGACACTGTTGAGTTAAGAGACCAGGAAAACAGGCTTCACTCGGCAGGAATTTAGATCTTGGGATGAGCCCTTGGGCCGACTGCCGGTCTCACCCACGGTCCCTTCAGGAGGAGACAGCAGGGCGGCCCCCATCTCTCTCTGTCATGGTCCTGGGCAGTGCCTCAGGCATCGGTGGCCAAACAACCGGGCTATTCCGACCACAGGCGATCGGAGTGGGCAGGGCCCTTGACTGCAGGCTGTTCTCAAGCCTGGCCAATGACAAATGAGGGATCATAGGGAAAAATTGGACAAATCAGGATTTTTTTTCTCTCTGGGAGTTTAAGGAAGACTTTCACGAATTAGCCACTCATTTTTGGAGCCAGCACAGTAAGACCCATGGAGAGAAGCAGAGACAGAAACAGAACTCAGCTAAATAGGGAGGCTTAGGCTAGGGATCCTCTATTTCTACTATTGATGGTGTCAGCCCGCTCTGAACCCTGAGCAACTTGCCATTTCTGAACAATTCTGTTCCCGCCTCTACCCGGCCCCTCCTCTTCTTTCTGGTGAGTCTGCCTGGAAATCTTTTTCCTCCATTTCCTTGGGGCTTGGCCCAGGGTGATGATCTTGGTTTCTTTACTTCCATGTGTGTCCCTTCAGTAAGCTGTGCATCCCTTCAAGTGACCAGAGTGTCTTAATCTTCATACCAACAGTGTCAAACTGTCACCCGCCAGTGAGCCCCCTCTCCTCACTAGAGGGGACAAGGTGACAGAGAAGCAGACCTGTGCTGTCTGGAGCACACGGTCCACTGACAACCTTGCAGGGCGGCCTTCCCAGGCCACCCCCATGAAAACAGCAACCTGTCCCCTCCCCAGCCAGTTACACCAGCAGGCCTCCTTGTGATGTCTTCACAGAACTTATTATCAGCGAATAGGACCTTTGTGTTCATTTCCTGTTGCTACCGTAACAAGTAACTATAAACTTAGTGGCTTCAAACAATGTGCATTTATTCTCTTACAGCTCTGGAGGTCAGATGTCAGAAATAAGTCTTATGGGATGTTGGCAGTGCTGGCTCCTTCTGGAAGCTCTTGGGGGAATCTGTTCCTTGCCTTTGTTGGCTTCTAGAGGCTGCCCACATCTCTTGGTTTGTGTCCCCCATGTCCCGGAGCCTTTTCTCTCTTTGTCTCCATTATCACGTCACCTTCTCAGCTGTCTGGTGTTCCTGTATCCCTCTTATAAGATGTTTTGCGTTGGCATTTAGGGCCCTTTGGAGTAGTCCAGGATGATCTCCCCATTTCAAAACCCTTAATCATATCTGCAAAGCCCCTTTTTGCTATGGAAGGGAACATTCACAGGTTCCAGGGATTAGGACAGAGACATCCTTAGGGACCATTATGGAACCTCCCACAATCTTGTTCATATATTTGTTTACTTGTTTGTGTTTTTTCTCTCCTTCCACCCTCAGGAAAATAGACCTGTTTGTGTTGTTCACCACTGTATACCCAGAGCCTGGGGTAGGGTCCAGTATAGAGTGGATGCTGGTAAATGGCTGTTGAATGTATAAATAGATGAATTAATGAAATGGCAGAATGTTTAACTTCCAGAGACTCCTTTGGTCTCAAATCTTTAAAGAGAATGTGATTTTTGGATCTTTTAAGCCAGTGTTTCTCAACCAAACTGTGCTGCAGGGTGCTGTTTCTGCAAGATGCCTTATGAAAAAAAATCCTGTGGTCAAATAAGTCTGGGAGTTGCCTCACTGTATCATGTTAGAGATGTTCGGTGCACATTCATGCATAAAGTCTCCGAAAAGTCCTCAGTAAAGGAATTTCATGAATTGGTTGTATAATCCAACAACTCTAAAGCTTTCCATAAAAAGTTATTCTAGTAAGAGTTATTCTTCTTGCTGTACCCCTTCGTAATGCTCCATAAAATGGATATTCGAGGAACTCGTGATGGGAAATGCTGCTTTCGCTGTTGGACTGTGCCTTTTTGTCTTCTGAACTTGTTAACATCTTTCCTCTCTTTCCCCCTCCTCCTCCTCCTCTTCCTTTCCTTTCTCCTCCCCCCTCTTCTTCTAGTTTTTCTCCTTCTTCTTCTTATTCCTCCCTCCTCCTCTTCCTCCTCCTCCTTTTCCTCTTCCTCCTTCTTTTTAATTTCCTCCCTCAGCTTATTTTGGTCATGAGCGTTCCTAACTTTATTCTTGCTAGTTCCTGCTCCCATCCACCTCCTTGTTTTACCTTATGGGTCCTTGAGGAACACCACACCTTTAGGGCTCTGGCCTGTGGACGCTGTTCTCAAGTGTCCCTGCCCCATTTTTGTATTCATCTTTGGTTTTGTGACCGACCCTACTTCTACATGGACATCTTCTTAAAAGTCCAAGCTCTTCAACAATAAAAGGGAGACTTATTGTACAACCTTTAAGTATTTCATACATAAAGAGTAAGGAATGGAGGAATTCCATTTTATGGGGTTTTTTGTTTTAAACACAAACACACACACACACACACACATATCTGCTTTTTTTCAGTAAGAAAATGTAAGTTCTACTCCATTAGCAAATTTCAATTAAATAAAGTTTTCTCAACCATATATGGTTTGAAATATGCTTTATTTTTTTAGAAGGACTAACCCTGGGAGCCTGGGCACCCAACCTGGGCTCCTAGTAATGTGGTAGCCTGAGCTGGACTCCATCACCTGAATGGGGTCAGAGAAACTACTAGTTGGACAACTGTTCATATGGTTGGAACCTCATGCCCATTGAGATGTTTGTTCTCCCTAAATTAGACTGCAGGCTTTGACCAACTTTTCAATGTTTGACACATCTCCAGGATCCAACCAGTAGAATTTAGGTCCCACAGCAAGCCCGTTTTGGTAGAATCCCATTTCTCTAATATTTTATTTTTCCCAGTGCCTTCACATCAGCTATCTTATCCAGTTCTCTCAACAACTCTCTAAGGCAGAACTAAACCCATTCTACAGATGAGGGAATAAAAGCACAAGTTTATGCAGCCAGGGACTAAGTGACATTCGAGCCTTGACTTCAGATCTTCAGAATTTTCTATAGCTATAGTTATACAAAAATAAAGAAATGAGAGCACTCTCATGTTTGCAGTACAGGCTTACGTACATGATCTTATCTAATCCTTGTAAATATTCTGTAGAACAGGCAGAATAAGGATTTTAATCCTGATTTTAGAAGTGACAAAAACTGAAAGTCCAAGGCTCAGGCCATGTAACTAGTCCATAGCAGGGGTTGGATTTAAAAACAGAGCTTCTAAATTCACATGTCAAAAGCTTTTAGGTGCTCAAGATTCCGCTGTATGGTAGAAAATATGTGGAAGATGGAATCAAAGGTTGAAGCAAATCAAACCAACAATCCAGGGGCCACAATGGGCTGAGGTATTTAAAGTATTAAAATAAAATGTTAAGACACCTTCATTTTGTTGCCTGAGGACAACGAACTTTAGCCTGGGGGGTGATGTGGAAACCTCTCGCAATAGATTCCAAGGGTAGAATCCAGGAGTGAAAGTGATTTTACCCCTTTTCTCTGTTCCATATTTACTGTCTATCCTCCTCGTTGTCAGGAAGCTCTTCTTTTTTTTTTTTTTTTTCCTAAATGAATTCCCTCTTGAAGCAATTTGAGTCCTTCTCCTCTTGTTTAGCCCCAGGGGAGAGGAACCTGGTTTGTCACCAAACCTTCCTTTTCTGTTTCACCCAGGCTAGAACATAGTTGCAAGGTGGAGATGTCTAGGTTTTAGCTTTCCTGTTGCCTGGGTCCTTGCCTTGAATAATTCAGTAGAGGAAGCCCTCTTTTTTTTTTTTTTTTTTTAGCTTTTGCGAATCACAGGGGTTTATAAGGAAGCCATCTTTTTGAAAAAAGAAACAAAAAAGTTGTGAATGGCCACCCAGGTTCCAGTCGGAAGACCTTCCAGTTAGTGACAAGACGGGGGTGGGACACGACGCAAAGACCCAGAGCAGGACTGCCGGTCCTCTACCTCCCGAAGCAAGGTCTTGGGCAAGGCTATGTGGTTATGTCTCTGCCTGTGTGAAGGTGAACTTGGACCTGGTTGAGTGTGCCTGTCTCCGGCCCCCCAGGGGCTTGCTCCCTCTCCCTCCCCCTCTGTTAGGACTGTTCCTAAAGGGAGGTCCCCCAGCAACTCCTGATTTGGAATTTTCTCCCCTCCCTACATGTAATGATTTATGGCAAGCCCCAAAATAATCTCCTTAAAATACCCAAACGTTGTTGTTGTTGGGGAGCTGCCCCCCTCCCAAAGCGTTTTATATCCAGGCCTCCATCAGGCAAATTTCGGATAAAAGGTGATTAGTGTTTTGGCAGCATTTTCATGAGGCTTTCTCTTGTATTCCTGCCAAAGAGCTTGCCAGGCCCAGATTTGATTAAAATGGCAGTGGGCTCTGCTACTTGAATGTAATTAGAACCATTCATTAAAGCTTTTGCTGACAGTTTGGCAACCTGTGCATTTTTCAGAGTATGGCCGGCAGCCCATGGAAACAGCTCCAGGGAGGAGCCAGGGCCCAACAGCCCAGGCCGAGCTCGAGGAATGAGGAACGGGACATCCTCCGTGGCCGGGAGCTCTCTGCTGGGCCAGGCTGGCACTCACGGTGACGCACAGCTCCCTTCATTGGATTAAGGGGGATGGGAGTGCTGCTTTCTTATTGAAACCAAAGCTGGGCAGGAGGTTGTGTGGTGCCTTTTATAGAGAATATAGGATGCTTAAGTTTTAACGACGACACCCTTGGACAAACCCATCTCACAAGCACACAGCAGCCCAGGGCAGTCAACCACTTTCCCGGGAGGCCAATGTCCTGTCCTTTCTACCTCTGGTGCCCGATATAGGGTCTGAACACTTAGTAGGTACTCAATCAATGCTAATGAATAAAGAACAGTCAGACGAGAGGTAGAAAAAGAAAAGCTTGCTTATTTTGACATCAGTGTTCAGAGGTGTGGGTTCCCTGCCTCCAATCCTTTTGTGGTGATGATCTTTCTAAAATGTCAATCTGGCTGTCTTTCCTCTGAAAACATTTCAGCATCTCCCATTGTCTTTAAGATGAGGTCCATACTCCTTAGCAAGGTGGGTAAGGTCATGATGGCACTTGATTACCTCTCTGGTTTTAGGTCTCACCATCCTTCCTGCCTCCCCGCTTGCTCTGTCTGCTTTGGCCACTCTGAATTCCAAGCAGCTCCTGACACAGTCTCTAAAGCTGTCACTCTTGCCCAGGCTGTCCCCTCTACCTGAGCTCCGTCATGCCTCTCTATCTTCATTTGATTCCCTTCTGCATATTTTGTGTTCTTTGTTTGAATGCCATTTGTCTCTCTCATGAAGGCTACCATGTGCTACTTAAAAGTACTCTAGAACAATTTTTCCAGCCCTCATCTTTGTGGCCAGCATAATCCATTGAATGAATCTGTGTATGTGTGTCTCAGTCCCAACAAAATGTCACCTCCCTGAGGGCAGGCACTGTGTCTTACTCACCTCTGAATCCTCAGACCCTGGCATAGGACTCGACTATGATAAGTGCTCAGTAAGTATTTTTAAATGAATGAACCAATGTGGCCATACCATATAATAAATATATGTATACCCCATGATTTGATTTCTAGGTCTTAGCCGTTCTGAAAAGTGATTCTGACGTGGTGGTTTGGCTCACAGAAGATTAGCTGAACCCTTAGCAGGAGGTAGATGGCACTTTTAAAACAGTCCACGGAATAATCAGGGAGGTGCGTGCTTGGCTCTACAGAGGGGCCTCATGCCAGGGAATCACAACTCAGAGGGATGGTTTTATTGGCTGCGCAAATCCCCCTGTGCCCGTTCCCTGCCTCCTCGCTGCACTGATGCTGACTCTCGTGCTTGACTTTTGCTCTTGGCATTGTCCGTCCTGACTCCAGAAAACTGCTTTGTCTTGACTCTGCTACCCTGACATGGCTTCTTAGAATGCTCTTTGTCCATTGTTGGTCTGGAACTGGAGCCCCAAATTTCAGTCCCACTGTACCACACCTTGACTCCCATTTCCCAGATTGCATAACTAAGTAACAGAGAAGTTGGGTGACAGCACTGAGAATGTCAGCCATACAGCCAAGCCTTTGGATGCAGTGGGTTTATTATGTCTACCATGTCAACAGAGAGGTGGAGGGGACACCCAGTCATCCTCAGGTGGAAAGAACAGAAACCTGAAAGATTTTAAAGAATGAGTCACAATAAAACCACAGTGAACTACATGGTGTTTGAAATCACCTGCCTTTGGCAATCGTTTCAGTTACCGTTCGCACCCCAGTGCTGTTCCTGTTGGCAGAGGTTGGGTTGATATCCCTGCTTTGAAAGCATAATCCTATCCAGTCTCAGGAGGAAGATGGGAGTGGTGGTAGGACACTGTGACATGCACTGTTCACGAGTTTTCATACGAGCACAACAGATCTATTGTTCTTGCGAAAACAAATCACCTAAATGGAGATTTGTATATTGTATGTATACATACATATATCTGTTGAATTATATAAATGGATGTATCTGTGTATTTAAACATATGTCCAAATAGACGTTAAATAGATATTTTAAAATCTTGGGAAAAATGAAGCTTGGGGGGGCTCACATAGAGGGGACACTTTCATTATTTTTTTATACTTATTATTTTTATACTTATTTTTATTTTTATACTTATTAAGTATAAAGAAGTATTAAGTATTAAGAAGAGAATTAGAAATAATTTTTTACTTTTTTATGTTTTTCTACCTTTGTTTAGCAGTTTTACTTCTGGGAGTCTATTCTAAGATGATAACTGGACAAACATATATAAATTGGGCACATGTATAAAGATGTTCATCACAACAGCATCTATGTATCTAATACCAAACATTGGAAATAATATTCCAATCCTATGTCTTTAGAATGAAATTCATTTGGGCCATTAAAAATAATGTTGTAGAAAATAAATAATAATTATTGACATGAGAAGTGATGCATGATACATTGCTGAGCTGGGAAAAAAAAACGACAAAACGATTTATACTTTGTGACATTACTTCTGTTTACTAAGTGGATACGCAGAGAGAGACTAAGTTTGGAGTGGATACAACAAAATGTTATCTGTGATTTGTCTTTGAGAGATAGATTGAAAAGTATTTTAATTTTCTTTTTGTTATATGTATTTTCCAATTTTCTACAATGGAAAGAAATCACATTTATAATAATTTTAAAAGTTATAAATCAGAATCGTGCCGCCTGGAGTTTAGCACAAACATGGGGCTCCAACTGGGGCTTTGCCATTGCCAAGGGAAGCGGAGAAACCAACTGTTTGGTTTCACACACGATGCTGGCGAAACTGCAGCCAAGGGCAGCATTTGTGTGTGAGCGTGACCATCGAGACCAATGCCGGGGACTTGATCATCACTCACGCCCACGTCCTTTCCATATTGTTCCCAGTCTGGTTAAGATGCTGCTCTGAAGATGCATATTTCACTCCGGAGAGAGAAGTCTGCATCAAATTGGGTCCTTTGCTAGCTACACCATGCATTTGCACCAATATTTATCCCATCTGTTCCGAGAGTCTGCTCCCCATTACTTACCAAAACTGTCAGTGGCTCCCCATTATTTACAAATTCTTTGGCCAGGCAGGCAGGGTTTCATGAGGTCTGCTCCCAGCCTCCTTCCGCAGCCATCTCTCCCTCGAGTTCCTTTCAGATACCTTCTGCTCTAACCAACAGGGGTGCTCGCCATTCTCTCATGACTCGGGATGCTTTCAGCCACCATGATTAGAAACCCAACCTGACTTCTAGAGAGCAGCAACGTGTTCTCTCTGGGGATTTGGTGGGCTCTAGGGATGACTGACTCAGCAGCCTGGTGTTGTGATCAAGGACACTGCCCCTCTGCTCTGCCGTTCTTAGTGTTGGATTCAAGCTCAGGCCAGAGGGTGAATTAGCCGCAGTGGTTTCAACCATCAGGTCAACATGGTAACGTCTTGAAGGGAAAGGTGCACTTTATTTTATCCTGTGGTTTTTCTCTTGGGGCAAGAAGACTATTCCAAGGAGCCCCCCCTCCCCCCCGCCGAAACTGCTCCTCATATCTACTGGTCAGAAATAAAACACACGCTATTCCCAAGCTGGTCCCTGACATCACGAATGGCTTTACTCTTCTACCAGTCAGGGCCATGACCGGGGAATAGTCAGGCTTTGTGCAAGTGGCTGCAGGAGGGGTGGGCCAACACCTACACGAAATTTAGGGTTCCATTAGGAAGAAGATTTCTGGGTGGCGATGCCATCCAACTGACCCATTCTTTCCCACGACCTGTATTGTTCACACTGGTTCCCCCACTGTTCTTTCTAATTCTTCTTATTCGTATTTTACCATTTTGTTCATCTTTCGTAGCCTGACTCAAGCTACGTCTTTTCTGAAGCTGGCTCTGGTCTCTCCTGCTAGCTGTACTGTCTCTTCCTTTGGAATTAAAACTGTAGGATGTTACAATTTTTCCTAAACACCTTTTATATAGTCTGCTATATACTGTGGTTATTTGTGAGTGTGCCTGTTTTTTAAACGTGACCAGGAATTACAAGATGAATTCATGCATTTTGTTAGAACGATTAGTAGTCAAAGTCAGTGTGACCAATGCGTAGTTTCTGGTGCAAAGTGTGGCATATCTGCCTCTATTCTCTTCTGCATGTGTGTGACAGAATTGATTGTAGCACTACTTCGAACAAAGCCTGGGCTCAGCCTCAGAATCGTTCTCAGGTTGTTCTCCAGGAAGCCATCATTAAGTGATTAGGACTGATGCTGCAAATGATGCCCGTTTGCCATTTTTGGCCTGTGTGTGTGTGTGAGGTGTGGGTCAATTTTTAGGGGCAGAGGTTAGAGTCAGAGTAAAATAGACACAGAGATAAGCAGTATGTGACTCCCTGGGTCCGGGAAACTGACACCTAGGGAATCAACATCCCTGTATACAAATTCTTTGACATTAAGGCACACAGGGATGCGTGCCACAGAGAGGTTGTCACAAAGAACTGGGTGAGCGTAGGGAAGACTTCTTGCAGAAGGGAGCTCTCCTTATTGTGTATTCAGTACACATACTTAACCAGTCCCCTGTTGCCCAACATTTAGATTATTTCTAATTATTCAATATGATTAATAATACCAGAATGAATACCCAGGTAGTCAATTTTAATATATTTAAAATTATTCTCATGGGATAAATGCCTAGAAATAGAATGGCTAAGCTAAGAGTAGGTACATCTTAGGGATACACGTATATATTACTAGCAATGTGTGTGTGTGTGTGTATACATATATATACTATATACACTATATACACACATGTACACTACATGCACACATATATTTATTCCTTTTGGGGTCTCAGTTGTGTAAATGTGTCATATAGTCCATTCAGTCAATTACTGGGCTAAGTAATACAGCGAATTATACTGCAGTGAGTGGTCTTGTACATATATCTTCTATTTTTGCCGGTGTGTTTTTGGGTTAGATTCCTAGAATTGGGGTGGCTGGGTCAAAGGGTAAACACATATTTAATTTTCATAGATACTGAGAAGATCTCCCCTATAGAGATATCACTTTATAAATCCTACCAGCAATGTATGACAATGTCTATTTCCTAAATCTTGCCATAGTCCAACTTTGGGAATAGTATCTCCATGGCCTTTTCATTTATTGCCCACTTACTGAGAGTTACGGTGAGCATCTTTCATATAAGAAGAGCCATTTGCATTTCTTTTTCCATGCCAGTCATGCTCATTTTTCTGTAGGTCCTTGGTCTTTTTAGTCTTCTTATGTTTTAAGGTATTAACGTGCTATATGTGATATAAGTTGATATTTTCCAGCTTGTCATTTGTCTTTTACTATCATTTGATATAGTTTCACTGTGGAAAAATTTATCTTTAAAATTTTTGTATAGGCAAATGTATCAATCTTTTTCTTACAGTGTCCAAATTTTGAACCATAGGTTAAAACCTTTTCCTATTACTATATTATAGAAGAATTCACCTGTGCTTTTCTTCTAATATTTATGATTTCTCAGTTTCTTTTCTTTTTTCTTTCTGTTTTTTTCTTTCTTTTCCTTCCTTCCTTCTTTCCTTCCAACATTTAAATCTCTGATCCAATTAGAATGTATCCTCATTTATGATGTAAGGAATAGATCAGATTTTATCTTTTCCAATCTGGCTATCCATTTATCTTGAATAATCTTTTCTCTACGAATTTCTTCATCATACATTAAATTTTCTTTCACATTAAGTCTATTTCTGGATTTTCTGTTCTATTCTACAGTCCTAGCTTTATCCCAATACCACACATTTAATTTTAGAAATGTTAAACTATATGTAGAACCTGGTAGGTCTCACTCCCCAGTTGCTTTTATTTTCCAGAAATTTCCTAATTATTTTTCCAGTTTGGATTTGAAATGAACTTTATAATCAGCTTCTCAAGGTCTGGGAGGGGGGAACCCCTAATAACATTTTTGTCAGGATCACAAGAAATTTGTAGTTTCACTTAGAGAGAACTGATTTTTCTAAATTTGAGTCTTTCTAATCAAAAACATCTTTCTGTTTATAAGAATAATTTTGCAGTTTAGGGAGTTTTTTTCTTTCATTTTTCTCATAAGGTTTTAGATATTTCTTATTAGGTCTAGGCTGGGTACATGTTTGTGTGAACAGGTCTTGTCTTCGATTTTGTCTTCTAACTAGTTCATGTTTGTAAATGTGAGGGTTCTTATTTTTTATATAACTGTTTAACTTTGATGTAAGTTCAGACTTATGGAAGACTTGAAAGAATAGTACAAGGAACTTCCATATAGCCTTTCTCCATATTGCTTCATTGCTTACATTCTGATATATATATATATATATTTTTTTTCATTTGTTGTGTTTTGTTTTTGCTTTCCCCAGATTCCTTTGAGAGTAAGTTGGAGATACGATGCTCTTTTACCCCTAAATATTCAGTTTGTATCTCCTAAGAACAAGGACATTTACCTTTCATAACCACAGTATGGTTACCAAGTTCAAAAAATTTAACATCATAATATGACTATTTAATCAGTAAGTGATATCTAACTTTAACCAATGGAACCAGTAAGTTCCTTTATATTTTTTGTCCCTCCCTCTCCACCCCCTCCCTGCTCCGGGATCACACATGTACCCCATGTTGTGTGTCTTTAATCTCTTTATTATGGAACAGTTCCTTGGCTTGTGTGTTTTGCTTTTCTTTTTAAAGATTTAATTTATTTGTTTATTTGAGAGAGAGAACGCACATGCAGCAAGTGGGAGGAGGGTCAGAGGGAGAGGGAGAGAGTCTCAAGCAGACTCCCCACTGAGTGGGGAGCCCATTGCTGGGGGGCTGGATCTCACGACCCTGAGATCATGACCTGAGCCGAAATCAAGAATTGGATGCTTAACTGACTGAGCTACCCAGGTGCCCCTGTTTTGCTTTTCTTGACCTTGACATTTTTGAAAAATACAAGCCAGTTGTTTCATAAAATGTTCCTCAATTTGGATTGATATGCAGTTTATACATAATTCGATTCAGGGAAACCTATTGATTTTCATATGTGGATTTGTATTATGTGCCACTGTACTACATTGTTCTATTCTTTGAGGTAGCTTTGTTCTGAAATCTCTTGGATTTTCTAGACATAGAACAAGACCAGCTGCACATAGAGACAATTTTATCCCCTCCTTTCCAGTTCTTGTGCCTCTGTTGTCAAAGACCCAGAGGGCATTTGGACCTTGTCTCCTGGACAGGGCTTGCATTTTTTCTGATTGCCTCTGATTGGCTGCAGATGCACTACTTGAGAAGGACTGAGTATGTCCTTCGGAGGAATTTGCTTTTCCCAAAGTGTATCTATGTGGGTAGGGAGTGGTGGTTGCTGACAGGATGGTGAGTGCCATGCTCATCACATCCCCAGATGAAACAGTGTTCAAATAGGGAAGAGAAGTATTATTTGCTGCAGAGTACAGAGATACATTCACTGATTATGAAAACGCTTAGTGAGAACTCGTGCTAGGTGACAGGGCTATAAAGAAGATTGATTAACAGTTGGGGAAAGAATTCACTTAGACTCTATTTCATGTCAGAAGCCAGTTATTCCAGGCATAATAAATGGTCAAATATAAAAGAAAAACCAAATACAAATGAAAAACATTAGACTTCCAGAATTTAGGGGAAAGGAAGGAAGGTTACAAGTGTTTGAAGAAGAAGAAGAAGAAGTCATAAGGAACAACGATTAGCAGTCTTGACTACATGATAATTAAAAACACTTTGGCATAACCAAAATTAAAGGGCAAACTATGAGATAGGATAGAAAGTTAACATTTACTTGGAAAACATATATGGACTGAAACAAAAAACATGAAGAATGATCTCAGTTCCTAAATGAACAAAGAGATACAGATTAGAACCATAATGATGTCTTTTGCTTAATAAAGTTAAATGTGTGTGTGTGTGTGAGAGAGAGAGAGAGAGAGAGAGAGTTATGGTGGAAAAAAATACTACCATTATAAAGATGGTGGCTAAAATCTTATAAGTAAGAAAGTCATCTTTGTTGGAAAAATAAATCATTTGGGTAAGAAGAGAACCCCCCCCCCCCCGCGCCCCAGGGCCTGGCCTGAAAGGGCTGAGGTGGGAGAAGGAGAGGAACCACTCTGCATACATAGCAAAGGGGGAAGGACTTTCAGTTTAGGCGTGCCTGTGTGCTGTGGGGACATCTGAAGAATGAGGGTCACAGGGACAGAACAGGGAAGCCGTTTGGCCTCTGTGGGAGTGGCTTATGAAATTTGGGAGCAGAGATGTGGTGTCCTCTGTTAAATTTCAATTTATCTCCTGAGCTGTGCCAGACTCCTCAGTAAACATCTACTCCACACAACTACCTCACGGGGGGCGAAGAGTGGGCAGTGCTGGTGCCCTGAGGAAATCCAGGAAAGGGGGCTATTTCCCCATCTGGGCTGAGGCAGAACTAAAAGAAGGAAACAGCCCCCAGAAATGAGGGAAAGCTGAGACTCAGTGGCAAAATAGCTCCAAACAAAAAGAGATAACAGGTAAAATCATTTGTAAGTTTAAAAAGACATGGCTATACTGAAAACCAAAAGAGAAACTCTAAGGAGTAGGAATGAGTGGTCAGGAAGGGAAGAAGTCATTTGGCCACGAAGAGGAAGCTGGGATATCAAAGCACACAGGGAGTCAGGAGTTAAATCTACCTCAGGCCTGGCGAGGTTGTGCTCAGTGTCAGAGCACGTCAGCACAGCACTCAAACTAGTGGTTCTCAAAGTGTGCTCCTCGAGCCAGCGGCATCTGCCTCCTCCTCAGAATGTGTCATGAATGCCAATTCTTGGGTCCCATCCCAGACCTACTGAATCAGAAAGTCTGGGGATGAGGCCCAAAATCTGTGTCTTAACAAGGTGATTCTGTTGCATGCTAGAGTTTGAGAACTGCTGGTTTAAACTATAGCTCAGAGAGAAGATTCCAGGAGTTACTATCCCTTCATTCATCAGTTTATTCAACAGGTGTTTACCGTGTGCCTGCTGTGTTCTGGACACTGGTCTAGACTAGGCATACAGAGAATAGGAAGGGTCAAGTCTTAGTTCTGGTACTATCCCATAAGGATTTTAGCATTTGTTTTCATAATTCTCATGTGTCCCGTATGATGTTAATTATTATGTTATTAAGAATTATTTACTTATTTATTTTAGAGAGACAGAGTGTGTATGAATAGGAGGAGAGGCAGAGGGAGGGAGAGAGAGAGACAGAGTCTTAAGCAGATTCCCTGCTGAGCACTGAACACAACGTGGGGCTTCATCTCAGGACCCTGAGATCACGACCTGAGCTGAAATTAAGAACTGGATGCTGAACTGACTGGACCACGCAGGTGCCCCCCATATTATATTAATTATTAACTATCCTTCCAGTTGGTCAAGGACGAAATCCTTAGCACTATCCTTTTCTTATATACCGAAACTCAGGAAATCTTATAGATATTTCCTTCCTTCAAAATATATATAGAATTTGGTCTCTTGTTCCTGCCTCCACTGCCCTTACTTTGGCCTTGCCACTGTTATCTGTGAGAATTGAGGTGCTGGAGATTTGAGACAGCAGAAAAGAGAAGGAGAGGGCAATGATCAAGCATTAACCTCAACACAGTTAGTGGAGTGATCTGCTTAAGGTTCACGTCACATCATGACACTCTTCTGCTAAATGCCAAAGACTTCCTGTTTCACTCAGAGTAAAAGCCCCTGTTCTTAGACAAGGGTCTGCGTGATTATCCCCCACGTCCACTTTAGTATTAATTCAAATACCTGGGTAGGTCATCTTGCCATGCTATTTCCTTAACCCAACAGAGAGGCCACCTCCTGGCCTTTGCACTGGCTGATTGTTCTGTCTTGAACACTCTTCTCTCAAATATTTGCATGGCTAATTCACTCACCTTCTTCAGGTCTTGACTCAGATGTTACCATCTTAATGGCCTTGACTATCTTATTTAAAAATGTGACTCATGCTCACTATCTGCAGTCCTGACTCCCTTTACCCTGCTTACTTGTACCTGCTTCCCATAGCACTTAGCTTCAAAGGCATGATACAATGTCCTTATGCTTTGTCTCCTCCGTAAGAACAAAAGATCCTTAAGGGCAGGGTCTCTGCCTTTTTGTTCTCTGTTGTAACCCATGTGCCCAGAACATTGTTTGGCCATAAACATTTGTTTAATTAATAAATAAAATGTTTAACGTGTTGCATTGTTATCATAAATCGACTTTCTTTTTTAAGATAATTTCTGACTCTTTATCTCAGGTTCTCAGGACTTAGTTATTATGTATCTACCTACTTTCTGCCACTTTGTTTATTTTACTTAGACTTTGGGTTGATTCCCTTGGATTTTTGAGAAGGTGGTATTTCTCACTTTTCCTTTTCTATGTGACTCCCCCTTCATGAGCATCTCCAATTCTAGAACATCTCTAATCTATAGTAAAAACTGTAATAAAACACTATAATATCTTATTCTTTCAGAGGGCATGCCTTTCTGTGGTTTCTCCATTGAAACTAACATTAACTTGCTTATGTATGTATTTGTGTGTGTGTGTGTGTGTACCTATGTACCTATTCTCATTCTTCAGAAATGCACAAAGATTTTTACCAAGTACACGTCTTGTGTGTCTCTTGAGGGAGCGCTGTGGTCTGCTGGAAATACCTGAGCCACTCGGCCTGCTACTTCTCTCTCACTGGACGTTTGAGCAATTTCCCACTTCCAGGCCAGATTTCCCTCATCTGTAAAAGGTGAACTTGGACAAGCTTATCCAAAGAGAGCCATTTCTTACTGCTCTAATGTAGCCACAAAGCCTAATTTTTGCTGCTTTATTTACTGAAATGATAGATTAGGCTAATAAGTTTCCTTGTGTTGAACCGATTTTGCACACTTGATGGAATCATTCCTTACTAAGTTTCTGGCACGTAGCATTCCATGAATGTGTGTCAAAGGAGGGAGGAAGAAAGAAATGACAAAAGATCATGACACTTTTGAATAGAAAGAAACTGGGTTGAAATCTAATTTCTCCCAGTAATATGCTGTGAGATTTAGAGTCGCAAATGTCAGCTTTTAAAAAAGAAGATACTTATTAAAATATTTATTGTGACAATTAAATGAGGTTATAGATATGAAAGAGCTTTGCAAACTATAAGATGCCATGAAAATATTGTCATTATCATCATCATTATTAGTATTATTGTAACAAAAATATGAAGGCTTGCTAAATTCAGCCTACTCTATCAGTATTACTAATTGGAAGAGAGCACCAGATTTTTCTGTTCTTCTTGGCCTATGATGTACAATTTGAATATAACTGGCTTCCAAGGAAAGTATCCACTGTGAAATCTAGTTTACCATTATTATCGATACGCTTCCCAGGATGCCACGCTTTACATCTCCCGATGAGCCCATCGTGAGTACCAAGGGCTTCCATAGTTTGGCAGTGGTCCTGACATACTGATGCAACTTAATACTAAGTAACCAGCGATGGACTGTTTGACACGGGTATTGGCATTTCTTGGGCCTTGGGTGAGGAGTTGACAAAATCACATCGACTGTAGTTATCATTCCTTTTCATACAAGTTGGCCTGTGTATTTTCTTGGAAGGTAGTGCTGGAGCTCTCAGAGTCTAAGATGCTGAGCCTAGCAGGTGGGAATACCTTCAAGATAAGCAGCTGTAATGGAAATACCTTTGACCTGAGGGTAAGAAACCCTGAGAGTCCTGTCCCAGCTCCATCACTGGCTGTGAGATGCAGAGAAGGTGTCCTCCCACCTTGGTCTCAGTTCCCTAACTCTAGGAGGAGAGAGATTTAGGAAAGTTCCCCAGGGTCTTCCCAGCTCTGAAAGTCTGTGATTCCAGGTAAGGGGAATGACATCTCATCAGTAAGAAAACTCTTCAAACCACCCACATAAAGGTTCATAAGATTTAAAAGGCAAAATGGTACTACCACTCTAAGGCAGTTTAAGCAAAGAAAAGGAGTCTTAACACATTTAAAAAGTAATTTGTTGAAAAAAGACACCAGAGGCAAAAGGAAAACCCACCCTCAACCTGAGAGACATGAAAACGATGAGTTGTTGACTTTCAACAACAGTAGTTAACTTTCTAGACTGAAAAGAAAAAAAAAAGTTACTACATTCTTAGTTTTTTTAAACCTGGTAAAACAATTCAGTGAACCACCTTTTCAACAGTACGCGACACTCAAACCATCTAGTGCAGCCCAGAGACTGCAGGTAGGTCAGGGCACCCGAGCAAACCCTACCCCCACCCCCACCCCCAACTCCCACAGGGCATCTTGGAGGACAGGACACTGTGGTCCACGTGCAGCTGGGAAGCCGGTGCTGCTCGAGAGAGTGCCCAGACTGAGTGTCTTCCCCAGGGACCCCCCAAGTTAGCAGGAGCCCGGAGCTCACGGCAACTCCGCCTGCTGGTCTGAGGAGAGGGGTGTCAGACGGCACGACTTCTCTGCAGCGGATGGAATCCAACAGCTGACAGCCCCACATACCTGTGAGGTGTGGAACTCACAGCTGCTCAGTGCCTGGCAGTTGATAAAAGCCTGGAACGAATATGTCTGAGAAGAGCTTAGGCAAAGCGTGAAAACACTTGATCTAAGCCCTCTGACAGCCTGGAGAACGCTGCGAATGCCTCACTCGGCTTGTTAGCAAGGAAACCACAGGCCTTGCGTTTTGCCTCTCGGTTTACGAAGCGCTTACCTACGAACAGGAAGTATGAAAACAGAGTGCGGCGAGTTGACAGAACAACGTGAGTCGACGCCCTGATTTGTCTTGAGGAACTGGTCCTTCTTCCACCCCTACAGAACCTCCAGGCTCTGAATGACCCCGTACTTGGATGCAGATGGACAGCGCATTGGGTAGGGACTTAAACCTCAAAGATACATTAGTCGTTCCTTTCTTCAGCTTTATGCTGCAGATCCCAGGACACCCATTTTCTTGACAAACCCTCATTATCCTAGACTTGTGCTAGAGTGAATAACTGTAACAGATACAAAGACACAATACTTCAAAATTGATTCACAATGAACAACAGCAACAAAAGAAACAGACTCATAAATATAGAGAACAAACTGGCGGTTGACAAAGGGGAGGGAGATGGGAAGTAGGTGAAATGGGTGAAGGGGATGAAGAGGCACAAACTTCCAGTTATAAAATAAAAAAGCCACAGAGAGGAAAAGGCCCAGCATAGGGAATAGAGTCAATAATATTTTTAAATTCACAATCACGGGGGAGAAAAGAGGCAAACCAAGAAATGGACTCTCGAATATAAAGAACAAAATGATGGTTACCAGAGGGGAGGTGGGTGAGGGGTGAAGGGATGGGTGAAACAGGTGATGGGGATTAAGGAGGGCACCTGTTGTGATGAGCACTAGGTATTGTATGGAAGTGTTGAATCACTAAATTATACACCTGAACCTAATATTACCCTTAGGTTAACTAACTGGAATTTTAAAAAATAATGATTTGGGGGCGCCTGGGTGGCTCAGTCGGTTAAGCGTTAGACTCTTGATTTCGGCTCAGGTCATGATTTCAGGGTTGTGAGACTGAGCTCCAGGTCAGGCTCCACACTGGGCGTGGAGCCAGCTTAAGATTCTCTCTCTCCCTCTCTGCCCCTCCCCCCCCCAAATAATGTTTTTTAACTCAAGTATAGTTAAGACACAGTTATATTAATTTTGTTTGGGGGCACCTGGGTAGCTCAGTCGGTTAACCTTCTGACTTTGACTCAGATCCTGATCTCAGGGTCCTGGGATTGAGTCTCACATCCAGCTCTGTGCCCAGCAGGGAGTCTGTTTGTCCCTCTCTCTCTCCTTCTGCCCCTCCCCCAGCTTAGGCTCTCTCTCCCTCCATCTCTCTCAAATAAATAATTTTTTTAAAAGAGTCTTTTTGTGTGTGTGTTTATCTTTTTTCTTTGCTTGTTTTATTAAATTCCACACATGAGTGAAATAAAAAATAAGAAATAACAAGTGTTGGCGAAGATGTGGAGAAAAATGAACCCTCATGCTCCATTGGTGGCAATGCAAACAGGCGCAGCCACTGTAGAAAACTGTATGGAGGCTCCTCAAAACATTAAAAATAGAATTATTGTATGATTCAGTAATTCCAGTACTGGGCATTTACCCCCCCAAAATGAAAACACTAATTTGAAAGGGTATACGCACCCCTATGTTTATAGCAGCATTATTTACAATAGTCATTATATGGAAGCATCCCAGGTGTCTGCCCATAGATGAATGGATAAAGAAGGCATAAGGTGTACACACACACACATGCACACACACACACATGCCCTGGAATATTGCTCAACCATAAAAAGAATGAAATCTCACCACTTGCAACATCATGAATGGATCTAGAGTGTATGATGCTAAGTGAAGTATGTCAGAGAAAGACAAATAATATTTTAACACACTTAAGTGGTAAGCATTTTGTAATGTATATAGTTGTTGAATCACTATGTAGTATGCCTCAGACTAATACTATGTCACATATAATAATATGTCAAATATACTTCAATTAAAAATTAAAAAAATAGTTTTAAAAACCAAAACCCAAATCAATTTACAATGTTTTTACTTTCCTACTAACATCCAGTCTAGATTAGAGAATATTCACTTGAAAACTGCAGTTTAAAATTGGAATTCGTTATTTATTGTCTCAACCACATAACAGCATTAAGAGGGATCAAGATGTCACTGTGGGAGCTGCCGACCAGGTGTAAAGGGACGTTTGACATAGCAAAGTGCAGGAGCGTGGTGTGACCACAAACTTACAGTGGACAGAGGAAGCATCCATGGGCAGGTGTTGTTTATGCTGAGCCCTGAGTGTAAGGAGTTGGCCAAGCAAGGAGAGGGGTGAGGGAGAGCATTCCAGGTAGAGGGAACGAAAGTCCTAAGTGTTAGGAGGGAGAGAGCGAACGACATCACATGACGCAGAAAACTGAAGGACAAAAATGTGCTGGAGCCGGGCCACAGATCACAGTGGCGCAGCGGAATGAGATGACGTCATCAGGTTTTCATTTTAAAAAGTCTACATTGGACTTCTGGTGACAAGCTGGTTAATGATAGTCCCCAGTTTGTAACCTATCCAAATAATCCAAAGAACATACATAGGGAAGAAAGTTGCACCTCCAGCAAGTACAGTTAGAGCTACAACTGCCAACCCGTAGGGCAAAAAGGACGCCAAATCTGTGATTTTGGGTTGGATTTGGAGAAGGATGCCGAGAGATGATGCGTAAACCTCCAGACCTCTGCATGGTCCAGATTTTGTTAAAAGTAAATAAGATGGACATTAGTTGTGGGTCAGGGATTCACTGTGAGCCAGACCTACCTCTTGTCTGGGTGATCTGCTCAGGTGATAGAGGCAAACAATAAAAATTAAGAAAAAAATCTCCCTAAATATCTTCAGAAACCATGCGTCTGGACCAAAGCTGTCAGCAGTTCCAGATCATTGCTCTGCCCTAACTACACACAGCATTCTTGAGCAAATAGCTAACTCTAGTACAATGGCCCCCTTCTTCCAGGAGAGGTGAATAAAAAAGGCCCTGTCTGGGTCCTATGTATAGATACTACCCGCAGGAGAAGAATGAGATGAGTTCAGAAGTGGAAACCGGATGAGGAATTCACATCTGGAATGATTCCAAGCTCACCGAGAAAATACTCCAGAGTACGGAAAACAAGTCCAGATAAATACTTTTTTTAACCCTCAGAGAAGTTAAGAAGAACAGGACTCCTTTGAAAAGGAAGCAAAACAGAGAGATAAAGAAGAGGAAGAGATTCTAAGATAGCCAAAGGAGAAAAAGCGAGCTGTGGATGTTCAGGAAAGAAACAGAATGCAATAACAACACTGCCTTAGAAGCTGTAATAACCAGAATCTGGAGCATTCAGGAAAGTGGAAAGAAGGTGTTTATAAATTGTTAAGATGACAAGGGATGGACGTAGCAGATAAAGGCCAACTAAGACAGGCACATCAGTGTTTCTGGAAAGGAGAACAGATACGTGAGACATAAATGCATTGCAAGATATCATGGGAAAACTTCCCTGTAATAAACCCAGAGCTGAACCTGCACATGAACAGAACACTCTTTCCAGAAAGAAAAAAATTTAAAAGACTGAGAACAACAACAACAACAACAATCTTGAGGCATATCTTGAGTTACTGAATTGCAAGGATAGTGTTGAAGCTGTAATTTTTATTCTGTTAGTGTATTCCATGTAAAAAAAAAAAAAAACTCAAGCCAGCCTCTGATTTCTCCATTGCAACATTCAATGTTAGAAGACTGAAGCTCTGTGCGCAGAGTTATGGAGAAAGTTTTATGCAAATATTTTCTATCCATCAAATTATACTTTATTTATGCATAATTTATGTGTGAAGCCAGATATCCTTAAAAAAATGGATTCAGGGAATTTAGCAGCTCTGAGTTCTTCTTGGGAAAAATACCTATTTATAGACAAAATCCAGATGGTGGTCCTGGGACATAGACCACAGTCAATGGTACTGACTTTTTCTCCAGGTGTCCCTGTGTCCATTTATGTAACAATAATGGAAACAGTAGCAGGAGTTTAAGAGCGAGTACTGTTTATCTGATGCTTTGTAAATGCTGGGCACTTGGCAATCATTATCTCACTCAATCCTTTTCCTGTGCCCTTTAGACTAGGACTCCTATCAGCCCATTTTCTAGTTGGAGAAACACCTGTAACTCAGGAGAAATGGACTTTGAGAGCAAGTAAGCAGCAGACCCACCTGTGGACTCTTCGTTTTCTGTCCATTTATGTCCCTTCTATCACTTTCATGTCTTTTTCATGTCCTTATCCTCTGCGTCTTGAGAGACCGCCTCTGCTTTACCCTCCACCTTACAGATCTGATTTTCTGCAGTGAGTTCTGTCACTGACTGCCTTGGACCGTTATCAGATTATTCGGTAGCATTGCCTTTACATATATTCCTTAATGGACTACCTCATTACATAGGAATATATTATCTTACCATCTCGTCTTTTATCTCTAGCTTCTTCCGATCTTTGCTCATACTTCCTCCAGGGCGTAAAGTAGACTCTCTCTGAAATGTACTTGTATGGCCTGAATGGAATATATATTTTAAGAATGCCTTTGTCTATCTCTCAATGCTACATTTATCTTGTGTGTTGTAGAAAGGTTTTTAATAGCCCCTCTGTAGTGTGTGTGTGTGTGTGTGTGTGTGTGTGTGTGTGTCTGAGAATTTGATCCCGTATTTGTCCAAAATTAAGGTGGGTGAATTCCTCTTAGGTCTTACTTGAATAGACTTAGAATCTTTAAGTCTTCGACTCAAGGGCTGGTCAACCATGTCATCCTAGTTCAAGGACACAGAGGTCTATCAGAAGAGGTCTTACACCAGGGGAACTTTATGTTAATGAAGGTTTCTGCACCCAAATCCATTGTCTGGCTTAGCCTCCATTCTGCATCTGACAGCCTTCCTGTACTTCTGTCTTGTGCATCAGGGAAAGCCCGGCCATATCACACAAGAGTAAAGCCACTTCAGAGGGACTCCTGCTTGGAGAGAAACCCTTCTCTCCTGGGCTTCCTGGTGAACGTGGCAGGTTTCCGCTGGGCTGCTGGCACAGCTGATTCTCAAAGATTTTTCTATGTAGCAAATGCATTTTCAAGTGAAGAGTTCCCTGCTTCCTCGTGGCCCAGTCTGGCCTCTAGCCTGTACCCCACAGGAATTGGGGGTGCCCCTTGCCTTGGATATTTCCCTCAACTGGGTGCCCAGTCTTTCCCCTTGAAGATCCTCAAAATTTGTGATGTAGGTCACGATCATTCTCTAGTATCACAAGGGGTGTTATCTGTTCCTCGTTTAAAATTTCCATTAGATAATTTCAGCTGGTTTCTTATGGGAGACTAATGTCTATAGGCACAGCATATCTCTCCATACAAACCCCTCCCAGTGTTTTACTTTTGGCATCCGCTCCCCGTCCCTCAGTTGGGGCAAACTCATCAGGTGATCCTCTCTGGCTTATTGGATTCAAACCCACACAGGACTCCTGGCTGCAGCCCAGTGTGCTGCACTTGAAGGCGGAGTCCTCTACAAACCACAGCTCAGTGGCACCTCCTAACCGGGTATTTCTGTCCTTGCTTCCATTCAGGGTTGGAAAGTTTGGATCTCCATTATTTATTAGGATCTTAATTTCTTTTACATTTTTGAATGAGGTCTTTATTTGACGTGCATATTCATGCTTTGTCATATTTGCCTCAATAATTTCTCCCTCATGTTTTCCCCCCCTCGTTCCTTTTCTTTTAAATGAAAATGTTCAGATCAGTTTTAAGATGCTTTGTGACCTAAAGGGGACCAGGGTCTGGAGGGAATCAAAGTTAATTTAAAGCTGAAGGCCCATGTCTCTATTTCCTTGGCAGAATTGAAAGTGACTAAAAGATTCTGTCAGTGGGATACAACCCAGCTGTTTTGTGAAGCCCCGGGCAGGGGTAATGATGGGAGACGACACCCAGAAATAGCAGGCCTCGTCAGTCGTGGCTGCAACGGATCAAGGCCACGGTCAATTGAACAACCTGTTCTACTTACGCCTTCTTGTGCTAGGGTAGGGACATGCCATGGATAAGTAGAGAATTTTCTCGGCAAGCAGTGAAACAACCTCCACCAAAGGAAAAGCCGATTCCCAAGAAGGGGTAAAAACAGGCTCTATTTTATGTAAAGGCAAAACTGGAATTTGCTGGGCCCCATACAGCTGCTTGCCTGTAAGAATTGCTCCAGAGTTACTCTTGGAATCCAAGGAAAGGCGATACGGACTATTCTGGTAGCGTTAGGGCTCTGAACCAATGGTCAAGGCAGGACTATAATGAGTGATCAAGCACTCCATAACTCCCTTCTTCTCTCCCAGGGCTTTGTCTGGGCTCCCAACAGAGGAATGTCTAATAGGGGCGAAGTGTCTCGTGAGCACGCAAGGGCGGCTCTGTTCAGTTAGCGGAGAGAAGCAGTTATCTGGAGACCAAGGAGGACAGCGATGGGGGCAGCTGATGTGAGATGGGGCAGCTGACGTGACATCAGCGTTGGCAGCGGAGGTGCTGACAGCAGGGGTGGGGCTCTGAAATCGCGTTGACAGAAGTGCAATCAGCAGACACCAGAGCAGCAGGCAGTAGCCAGCAGGAATTATCCCAGGCACAGAGCTCTTCTCCCATGAACTTGCAACACGCACCACATCGAAGTAGTACTCAGGCAAGAAAGCCCTGGTGGTGTCCACCACCAGCAGGGGAAACAGCAGTTGACTCTCTTTCTTTGCTACTGGCCAACAGCCTTTCAAGAACCCAGACAAGCCTACGTAGTAGAATTTCTGCACTGAGGCCAAACACCAAGTAACTACAGGCTTTTTGCTACGTTCATGTGGCAACCACCGGACTTCTTCAAGGGGAAGATCGTATCAGTTGTATGACGCACAATTATTTCTCTTACACTAGGAAATAAAAACATTCCCGAATCAACCATGACGTACTAATGATGGAAAGTTATATCCTGATGTCAGAAATGTTAATGGGGGGGGGGGGGTTTGCATCTTTGAAGAGGTGAAATACAGTGCCGGGCCTCGAACCAGGGCTGCAGACAAGAGAGACAGCACATCTCGCCTCGATGAGCTCATAGTCTGGTGGGGAAACGGATGCTGAAAAATCCGTTGTGAGTGTGACTCGGGGCCTGGAGGAGGACAGAAGTCTTCTCCAAGAAAACGACTCTGCCCCTGAAGTGTGATGGGGGCTGCCCTAGGTGAGGGCAAAAATGGAGTTTCCAGGAAGAGGGATTAACATGTGCGGAGGCTCTCAGATGGGAGAGTAACTGGAAAGAGAGTCAGGCAAGGCCAAGTCAGGTGAGGCTCCAGCCCACATTAAGGAATTAGGTTGGTCTCAGAGCAGTGGGAGGCCACAGAGAGGATGAATCAAGATCACATCATGTTTTTGAAAAATCACTTTATTTGCGGTGTCGATGGGAGGGACGCATAAGAACAGGTGCAGGGAGATCAGCTAGGAGATTTTGCAGCAATTGGGATAAGAACGGATAACGATTTATAACAGGGCGCTGGCAATGGGGATGGGAAGAAATGAAGACTCAAGCATATTTCAAGGGGGTCCACGACGTCTCTGTTTGGTTTGTTTGATTTCTCTTTCGAGAGGGTTGGGGTTTCTGTTGGCATTCACAAAAACAAGAATATTGACTAAAGAAAATTCCAGACGCAGACTGGAACCAGCTTCTGATGTTCCGGTGTTCGTCTGTGCCTGGCTTGGAAAACAAAACTCCATACATTTGGATTTTTCCTAAACCAGGACATACTGCCCTATTGGGGCAAAAATGCTCCCTCCATTTCCATAACAAATCGTCCTCCTCAGATTTAGCTCTAGATAGTATTGCCATGACCTTAGAGGACATCACGCTTGTAAGCATGAATTCAGAAGTTTTATAGATTGAATTATATATTTTTTAAAGTTTTTTTTTATATATTTTACAGAGAGATCACAAGTAGGCAGAGAGGCAGGCAGAGAGAGGGGGGGAAAGCAGGCCCCCTGCTGAGCAGAGACCACCACCCCACCGCCCCCCGCAATGCAGGGCTCGATCCCAGGACCCTGAGATCATGACCTGAGCCGAAGGCAGAGGCTTAACCCACTGAGCCACCCAGGAGCCCCTAGATTGAATTATGTTTAAAAGAATTTTTAGAGCATCCTAATAAGAAGTAGTTACTTAAGGAAGCTTTTAGCCAGGAGGTATTTCTAATTTAGGTGGGAGTATTAAGGATCCATCTATAAAATGAGAGACAATTCTGCTATCCTCAAAAAACATATTACCCTAGAAATAAAAAGGCCTGACTGAGTCCCAACTTTCTCAACTTACTACCTGTGTGACACTGAGCAAGCCATCCAAACACATTTAATTCGTGAAATGAAGAAAGAGGATCTCTCTACCTACTTTGCAGGGCTATATGAACATCAATGAAAGTCATAGCAAATATTTACTGAGTTCCTATTATGTACCAGAGACTATGCCAGGAAGAAGGGATGCAGGGGTGCTCAGACACCCGGAGTCTCTGTCCTCAAGAAGATTCTTACTGCAGGAAGGAAGCTACATCCTATAAATCGCTGAAGACATGTAAGTTAGTACTGTCATCAAATATTAGTGGTAGTAGAATTTCTTAGCAGAGAGTGTTGGGTCTTGAATGTTGTTAAGAAATAATTTTCAAAAAGGTAAAATTATGACTCTCTTTCAAATAAAATGTACACAAGTCGAAGATCTTATTCAACTTGTTAATTAATGGAAAAACCACTAGGATGTTAAAATCATCCCAAAGAACATTTGAAAAGCTAAGTATTTATGGCAGTGTTAGGATAAGATTGCTGAGTTAGGTACAAAACCTGTCAGTATTCCATCATGACCATAAACCATAACCCATTGAGGTTATCTCTTCCACCCAACAAAAATCATTCGCATCTCTAGCAAAACCGGTCTGAAAAAAGTCCACAGACAAGACCCTGCGGAGAGGGTCTTTAGGCAACAGACTGGAGACTGTTGGGAGGGAGCAAAGTGCACCTCTGTGAATAGTGGGGCACTGGGCAGATGAGGGTGTTTGAGGGGCCACAAAGGCCCACGTTAGGGAGGGAGGGAAGGGGAGTTAGGCTGGGACCATCTTGGATTCTCCTGGGGTAGATTGCCTGGAGAGATAATAGGACGGACCTCCAGCTACTCAGGAGCTGAAATGGGCTTCTTTCCCATCAAGGGGGCCACAGTCAGAGGCCCCAGAGGGGATGTCATTGAGTCTTTCATGAAAGCATCACTGAGGACACAGAATCAGCAATGGGACTCCACTTGCCCAAAGAACACCACAGCCAGATTGTACCAAACCAGTCAGCGAACACCTTTCCTCCCCCTTATTTCTCCTCTCACCACCCCTCTCTCCACATTCCTCTACCTTATTTCCAACCCCTTGGAAGCAGAGACAGTGAGGGGGTAAGAAGGAGAAAAGCAAGGTGGGGGAAGAATGGGAAAGAATCTGACCCACCACCAGTCTCCAAGCCCAAGGCAGGCCAGGACTGGGGAGAGTGGAAAGCTTTAACTCTGAGTGAAGTAATGTTTTGACTGGTTGTTTTATTTAATGAAAGAGAGTACATCTTTGTGATTGAAAATGTCAGGACTGGGAACCTGGGTGGCTCAGTGGGTTGAAGCCTCTGCTTTTGGCTCAGATCATGATCCCGGGGTCCTGGGATCGAGTCCCTCATCGGGCTCTCTGCTCAACGGGGAGCCTGCTTCCTCCTCTCTCTCTGCCTGCCTCTCTGCCTACTTGTGATCTCTGTCTGTCATATAAATAAATAAAATCTTTAAAAAGAAAATGTCAGGACTTTTGTTACCTGAGGATGTCTAGAAAGGTTGAGAGACTTGACATGGACCCTTACACCAGCCAACTTCTTGGCCCTGAGTGCTTGGGATGGGAAAGGATGTTCCCTGACTGGTTTGGTACAATCTGGCTGTGGTGTTCTTTGGGCAGGGAGGGAGGCTGGGTGTCCTTCAGGTGCCACCTTCCCTCCCATCTGGGTGCTGAGCTTTCAGTGTGGGCCAGGGAGGAGGGTGAAGGAAAGGGCAGATGTTTCTTTATTTAACTGCATACAGTCGTGGCCTTCTGGGGTGGCTGGCTACTATTCTATCTCATTTTCTGTGATTTTGATGAGGACACCGGTAGCTCCAACATGTCTGTTGATAAGGGACTCATGCTCAAGCTATAATCTTGCACATTAAAGATCCCTCAAGAGATCTGACAGAAAATTCCAACTCAGCTCCAGTTGGTGGCTCTCCTACCATGTTCCTCAGATGCAGATGCTTCCTTGCCTTTTCTGTGGGGACAGTCAGGGTCGTAACCCGAGTTACACCTACACAAATAGGGAGACTTGTTTCTTTCTCTCATTTACCTTACACAGCCTGAGCAGTGATGACGAAATCAAATGCCAGCTCCTCTCCTCACAGGCCCCACCTATCTTTGTGAATGATTAGAGAGGGGGAAAGCACAAGACTTCAAGACTGTCCAAGGGCTGGAAGAACCTTCTTAGTCTTGGGAGGGGATAATCTTCTTCTGCAAGTGCAGCACTACCAAAACGGCTGACCCTCTCTCACCTCCAAGTCCTCTTCTCCTCCGAGGTCGAGGTAGGGATGATGAATGGGGAGGTGGAAGGGCCCATTCTCGAATCAGTACTCTTTTTTTTTTTTAAATATTTTATTTATTTATTTGACAGAGAGATCACAAGTAGGCAGAGAGGCAGGCAGAGGGAGAGGGGGAAGCAGGCTCCCTGCTGAGCAGAGAGCCCGATGCGGGTCTTGATCCCAGGACCCCGAGATCATGACCTGAGCCGAAGGCAGAGGCTTAACCCACTGAGCCACCCAGGTGCCCCTCGAATCAGTACTCTTGATAGCCCGTGTTGCTATGACTGGATCCAACTACCCAAAGCCTCCTTGGAGAGATTACGACTTAGAAAATGAGACACTAAGTGCTTTTTGCTCACCACTCTGAGGCTTGGTTTCAATTCTGGGACAACGGGAAAGCCCCCACTTGCCAACCATGCCCCCCTAGGTGCTAGGGAAGAGCCTCAGAGACTGCTGGGGGGAACCCTGTCCTACCAGCCGGGGGTGTAGGCTTGGTCACCAGCCCTGGAACTCTTCATCCATACAATGGTGCCAACACTTAGAAAGTCCATCCATATTTCTCGTCAGAAGCCACTCTTTAGTTAGCATGCACCATAATTCGTCATCTCCTGGGTGAAACAGGGCTACTGAGAGATAATGTTGTGATGTCACCAAAGAGTGGAGGGATGGAGAGAATTCATTCTCTGGACAGTTCTTTTCAATGAAGGTCAGTCAACTTTCTCTCATGCCCTTCCTTTGCAGGGAGGAACTTTTTATTTTAAGAGGGCAGCCATTTTTATGTTTGCATGTAAGCAACTCAAACAATAATGATTTTTTGGATTAGTTTAAATGTGCCTATTCCTCCTCTGTGACTAATTAAGCTGAATTCTGTGCATACGGGAAGCTGTTTGGCATTTGCCTGTATCTGTGCAGACCTGCTGGGTTTGATTACCCACCATTAGTTCATAGCGGTTGGACAGACCAGCCGACTCCCAGGATTGTCTCAATTATCAAGATACCTTGTCACCTTTCTGGCCAACTTTTAACATCTTCACATAATCCCTATAGAGAGTGTGTGTTTTAAACTTGGCTTCATCTGGAGGATTAGTGAAAACACCGGGCTCTTCCTCCTGAGGTGGCTAATGAAGACCCCAGCAATGACAAAAGTACAAATTACTTTAAAAGAGTTCCTATTTCTGTCAGTGCTAAAAATACTCTTTCATTTATATTTTCTTCCAGATTTACTCCGTCTCCCTCCAAAGTGAAAGATTGAAAAAGAAAGGTTCTGACTACCAACCTTATTAGACTAACAATACAACATTTCAGAAGATGGGTTAAAAAATGCATCTAAGAATTATAAATAATGTATAATATGGCTGTGTAATATAGTGCATACTGCAAAAATGCTGCTCTTTTCTCAGGGGGTAGTTTTTTTCCACTTGTGGATTTGTATTAAAGTCCTTAGTCCCGGCAGTGAGATCGATGGTCAGAGCTTTAATTGGGGCTCTCTGGCGATTATCCAGATTGGCAGCTGCTGTCAATCAGCTTCTAAAGAAATTTCTGAGCCAATGATTAGGCTGCTCCTGGAGATGTTGGGTCCCTAGGGGCAATGTTAAGGCTCCCGATCACAGGGGAACCCTTAAGGACAGCAGAGCTATAATTCTCCAAGTCGCTGGCCCAACCTAGCAATACACATGTCTCGGCTTTCGGGCTGAGTCAACTCGGAAGGGTGATATCATGGTGTTCACAGGGTCTGCTTGATGTAAGCAAACCAGTACTACCAGTCCCCTGGCAGCTTCCAGTAAAGTAACACAATGATACCCTATGTATGTTTATAGAGCACTTCACAGCTTTATATGGCATTAGACAATTGATAAAATAAGAATACATTGCTGTTCTTTTTCTGGGAGGAAATATACAGAGTTCACAAAATTTCTCCCTTCTGGTATATGTAATATTCTTTCAGAAATATTATTTTCATATGAGTTAAAAATCCAAACCATTTTTGGATTAATCTAACATTTTACAGTGACTTAATCTCATTAATTCAGATCCCACTAATTTAAATTCGATGATAATTCAAGTAGGATTGGGCTGAATTTGTCTTTTCCTCATCCTTGAATTATGGGGAATAATGGTAAGAAACATTCTATTGGTTAAAAAATGAGCTGTCAGTTTCTCATAGAGTTAAATGAACAGGTTCTTCCCATATGACAAGTTTCCTCTTAGGTATTTTTCCAAGAAAATGGAAATCTAGGTGCTCCACCCCAGGACCTGCCTATAAATATTCGCAGCAGCTTTATTTGTAATAACTAACACCCCCAAACAACCCAAACATTCATCCGTAGGGGATTGGATAAACAAATATGGTATAGTCAAACAATGATATATTTATTCAGCAATAGTGGGGATAAATCTCCAAAACAACACTGAATGAAAGAAGGCTGCACACAAAAGATTGTATGTTATTTGGTTCCATTTATTCTAAAACATGCACAATTAATTTATAGTGACAGAAAGCCAATCAGTGGTGGCCTAGGGATGGGGGGTAGATATTAGGTGGGCAAGGGCACAAGGGAATTTTGTGAGGTGAGAGAAATATTCTATATATTGATTGTGATGGTAATTATATGGGTATATGTGTTTGTCAAAATTCGATGAAACATGCGTTTTAAACGTGGACACTTTATTGTATGTAAATTATATCTTCATAAATTGGATTTTTTTAAAAAGTGACATGCCATTACACGTATCGTAATTAATAACATAAGTCCTGTCTTACCCTTTGTGTCTGTCTGTGCTTCCCCTTTCCAATATTTTTTTTAGCAATATTATTTCCAACATGCAAACAATATAAAGAATTCCAGCTTGAGTTCAAGAGATATTTTATAAAACAAGATAAAGAAGAGTCGGGCGCCTGGGTGGCTCAGTGGGTTAAAGCCTCTGCCTTCGGCTCAGGTCATGATCCCGGGGTCCTGGGATCGGGCCCCGAGTCGGGCTCTCTGCTCCGCAGGGAGCCTGCTTCCACCTCTCTCTCTCTGCCTGCCTCTCTGCCTGCTTGTGATCTCTGTCTGTCAAGTGAATAAATAAAATCTTAAAAAAAAAAAGATAAAGAAGAGTCAACCCTTCCATCTCATATCTAACAGGACCCCAAATTCTACTTTTTCGGACTCCTAAATATTTCTCACATCTTTATACCTCCGCCTAGCTTCTCCTCTGATGCCTTCACTTAGCTTTCACTCATGTCCTGGGGGGTCTTTTTCCTGCTATGATTTGATTTGAACAAAAGGATTCGCCACACCATCTTCTAGCAAGCAAAATGGTACCCAGAGGCCTTATGGCCGGGAGAAGGGCAGAAGGGGTACTTGTAGGGTAAGAAGCAAGACAAGGGGTAGACCTGGATAGGACACTGAGGAAAGTTGAATGGAAGTCTCTCATACTCACGTCTGGGGCTCATAGGATCGAGATAGGTTACGGAGTGAACTGGATTGTTTTCCATGATGGTGGTGTTTTCTATGTATGTTTTCTTTCTTTCTTTTTTTAAAGATTTATTTACTTATTTATTTGACAGAGATCACAAGTAGGCAGAGAGGCAGGCAGAGAGAGGGGAGGGGGAAGCAGGCTCCCCGCCGAGCAGAAAGCCTGACGAGGGCTCGTTCCCAGGACTCTGGGATCATGACCTGAGCTGAAGGCAGAGGCTTTAACCCACTGGGCCACCCAGGCGCCCCCATGTATGTTTTCTTTAGCACATTCGTGAAGCCACTTTTGGAAAGTATTCGACCATTTCAGTTATGTTCAAGAGAAATAGGAAGAGGATTGGTGTTCCCTGGGGGCTGGTCAGGAAAGGCCAGGTGTGGCAGTGGCTACAGGAATCAAAGGCAGAGAACCCCAAGAAAGACAGGCTACTTGGAGCGGCAGAGCCAAAGCCCAAAGGTTCAGCCTGCCCCAGCCCCTAGCATCCACCTCCAGCTTCACAGTTTTCTCCCAAGTCACTGTTCTTCTGCCTGACCCTAAGAGCATTCTGTCCTATGTATGAAAGGAGTGATTTCCTTTCTGTTGTATCCTCACATTCTTTGGTCATCAGAGAGGGTAGTGATGGTGAATGGTCACCCAGGAGAAAAAAGGGGATGGTTTGAGGCCAGCTTAGTCCATTGTCAAAGCCCTCTAGGAGCCCTTCCCATCTTCTGAAAGTGCCTTTTAGCAGGACTTGGGATAGGGGAGCCTCCAGCGAGAGGTTTCCCATCGATCGCACACTTGTCCGCAGCCCAGGCCCAGCTCAGAGATTTCCACCTTAAACATTCAAAAGAAACCACTTGCTGAAGGTTCTGAAGCTGGGGATAACAGAGTAGCCTCTGGATATCAAACAAGTGAGCAGAAACCGAATGTGACTTTTGGCCCCAGGGGTAAGAGAGATGGAGATGAGAGCTGACAGGCTCCTACTTGACAATGGCCTCTGTGGAGTGGAAATGGGTAACTCACAAATCAGAGTGGCACTTCCTCTCCACGGGCCGTCCCTCGAGCAAGGCCGGAGCAGCCCCACCCAGGCCCCTCAACACACCCCCGCCCCGGGCCGCCGACTGGGGTATCGCCAGGGTACCCCCAACACGGGACACGAGTTTGGGGGTAAACTTTCACCTCAAAAGACAAACACGGATTTAGCCCCTCAGGTCTTTCTCCAGCACACAGACACACGCACAAACACACACACACACACACAAGAGCAGCACACATTTTATCCTCGAGATAACGCAGCCGTGAGCGTTTTCGGAAGATCTTCTAGTCCCGGCTCTCCTATTGGTCAACCGAGTAAACTTGAAGTGAAGTACCTCACTTCGTTTTTTAGGAGCCAGAGTCTCCCTGGCTCTCGAGTCAAAAGAGCTCCTTGTCTTGCGGAAGCGGTGGACGTGGAAGTGGCAGTGATGGTGGAAGCTGGTGATGGTGGGTCCGGAGTCCAGACGAAGGAGCGGTTCATTCCACAGAGAGGAGACAGCATTTGGAGTGGATCCTGGGAAACCTGTAAGAGTTTTCCAAGACAGGCAAGAGAGAAAAATGTTCCAGGCCAGGCAACACGCTCCTTAAGGCCAGGAGGCAGGAGAGGACAGGGAGGTTTGATGAGGCCTGTGTGTGGGAGAAGCCGTCAGTCTGAGCACGTGAGAGGGAGAACATGGCTTCCTGCACTCAGCACAGCGTGGCCTACTGGCTCCTGCTTCGGGTGCCTGGGCAGGTGATGAATTAATTAAATAAAATACCCAGAGCAGGAGAGGCTGGAAAAAGTGATGAATCTAATTCCTGACTCGTTGAAATGAAAGTATCCATAGTTCAACCAAGGGACATGTCCAGCAGACAGCTGGATAAACACGTCCAAAGCTCCGAGGGGTGGTTGAAGCCAGAGATGCAGATCTGGGTGTCATCGGCCCACGTGCATCTAAATCATTTCAAAGTTCCTCTCTAAATCCAAAGTCATCTCTGCGCCTGTACATTTCGTAAAAGGAGAAGTTCCGAAATAAACCTCTCTTCTCTCCCTGGACTATTGAGGCACCCCGGTACGTTCTTCCCTGCCTCCTGCTGGGCACTGTGTATGGGCCCCTGCAGGATAGTCACAGGATTCCTGCTACTAAGTTTTGTTTGTTGGAGTTTCCGACAGCGACTCGTTGCAGTGTTTTAGACAATGTAGCATGGTCTCAGCCCAGATGATTAACCCGTAACTGGACACCCAGTTGATGATGAATCCCAAAAGGGCTTCAGCAATTCTCATCCCTTATCAATGGCTCCCCATGTTCAGGCTCTCCAGTGTGGCTTTCAGGTCTCTGTCTCTCTAATCATTAGCCACATAACGAGCAGTGTTACAGAGAGGCCCACGTGGTGGGAAGCAGAGGCCACCAGCACCCAGCCACACGAGAGAGCGTGAGTGCAGGTTCTCCAGCCCAGTCAAGCCTTCAGGGGACCGAGGCCCCCGCTGACATCTTCTCTGCAGCCTCTTGAGAGACTCCCCTCAGCCAGAAGCCCCCAGCCAAGCCACTCCTGGGTTCCCGACCCTCAGAAACCGTGAGATACATGTTTGTTGCTTTCAACCCCCAAGTATTGGGGTAATTTGTTAGGGTAGGATCAGGAGAAGGAGAACCGAGCTCTTCTGACAAGACGTGGAGAACGGGTCGGTGTGGTGGGGACATGATGCTGATTTCTGCGGTTTGGAAGGAGAGGTCTGCAGGGAGTCACAGGTCTGGGTCTCGTGCTGACACTTCCGTCTATGCAATGACTGGCCTTGAAAACGTCTAATCTCCTGTTTGGGCCTCAGTTTCCTCACTTACGAATGGAACTTCAGTCCCAGGCTGCGTTCTGAAACACTTACCTATGTGCAGCCCTCGGTAGTTTGTAAAATGTTTTTCTATAATAGGGTCAAGACTTGGGGATGACAAAGACTTAATCCCCACAGCTTGAAAGCAAGGGACATGGGAACGGCTTTCGGGAGTTCAGTGTCAAGATCAGCACATGCAGATTATGACAGAGACATACAAAAGTGCCATGTTTAGGAATAAACTGACTGGCTGTATATGAAACAAAAATACAATTACCTTCTTCTTATCAACAAGTGATGGAAAATACCATGAATGCTCTTTTTTTTTCTTTTTTAAGGCATTAAAAGCTCTTAGAAAAGTTTCTGGAATATAGTAAGAACTTAAGAGGTATTACTTATTTTTTTGAATTTATACCCAAGGAAATGTCGTAAACTAGTAAGTGGGTTGTTAAAAGAGATCAAGATTTGATATTCGTAAAGAAAGGAGCACTTTACCAGAGTTTATTAAGAATTCTCACTTGAGGGGCGCCTGGGTGGCTCAGTACTTAAGCCTCTGCCTTCGGCTCAGGTCCTGATCTTGGGGTCCTGGGATCAAGCCCCACGTCGGGCTCTCTGCTCGGCGGGGAGCCTGCTTTTCCCTCTGCCTCTCCCCCCTGGCTTGCGCTCTTGCTCTCGCTCTCGCTCTTTCTCAAATAAATAAATAAATCTTAAAAAAATAAAAGTATTCTCACTTGGTGTCCTAATAAGAAGTCAGGCTGCTGTGCACAAGGCTGGGCAGCAGAGCCAGTTCACAAACCTTTGCAGACAGCAGAGCCAGATGCTGGAGCTGCTCAGGCAGAATGCTTGCTCATCAATGGCCATCAGGGCCTTCAGGAGTTGGGCATGACTTTCAATCGCTGTCATTCTCAAGTTCATCAAAGCACTTTGTAAAATTCTCTATAATTCTTGTCCTTCTTGGTACTTCGGGGAGGGTAATTGCTGCATTGCTGTAATTCGAGTATCACTTTATTCCTCCCGGATATTGATCACGATGTTCTTTATCTTTATCTCCCAGGAAATAGGAAAGGGTAGGGTGGGTAATTTCTTGGGGTTTTGCTCTATTTAATGACCTAGAGTGAAAAGTTTGAAAATCATGGACCTCATGACCGTCCTGGGCCAGGCTTTATCACTATGTGATTGAACGTATGAACCGAGTTAGAGCAAAAATGTGTCAGTTGGCCATGGGCTGGCAATGGAAGCCAGTAGGAGGAGGAGAACAGCAGGGACTCTGGCTGTCAGTGCCCATCCACAGCTCTCCAGTGATGAGAGCGCCTCGGTCAACAGTCCTGGTGGAAAAAGTTTATCAAATACGAAGATGCACACAGGGGACTGCATCCAATAAACTTAGAACATCCCTGCTCTCTTGGCAAAGTCATCCTTGATATTGAAGGGATAAATCTGGCCCTCTCAACACTGGGACATCAAATATTTGATTCTTCTTGCTAACCCTTTTTCCCTGACACCATACTCATCAAGTGAAATTCTAATTATGCTATGACTTTCCATGCAGGTCTCTAAGATGTTGGTCATATAGAGTTTAAATATTTTGATCAGTATCTCCAGATAATGAACTCTCTGTGTTTACACCCTTGTCCAGAGTTAGTATTGCCATTCCTGTGGACATGATCTTAACCTTCTAATTGATCTCCCAGGCCCCACCCTTGCCATGTTTGCACTGGCCTCAAAAACGATGATTTCTCTATGTACATTTATTAAAACATTATCTCCTGGGAACTTTTCAGTGAAGGCAGATGATTTTATTACCCCTATAAACAGATGAAGAAATTGAGAATCATAAGAAGTGAGTGACTGTAACAATTAATAAGTTGTAGGGCTGGAACTCAAACCCAGAGCTGGTACATTGTTACTGTTGGTTTTGGATACTTCATGATCGCCTATTACATAAGTATGGTTTGTCCTAAAGAACAGGTACCAGGACAGGCACACACTGCGTCTTAATCCATGCTTCCTAGAGCTCTGGGAGGTGGATAGTTTTCAGAAGAGAACACTGAGGTCCAGAGAAGTTAGATAAATTGCCCCAAACACACAGCAAGCAACAGAGTTCTTTTACTTTATGCTTCATATATTTTTTAACTTTTAAAGAACTATCCTAAACATCGCATTTCAATTTACATCCACGTTTACAGTTTTTAAAAATTTCATGTCGAACCTTTTAAAATCAGAATTCTATTTTCCTTAAAACTCACGTAGATGTGAGGGGGTGTGTGTGTTTTCTATTGTTGCCATCAGAGATTACTACAAACTGAGTGACTGGAACAGCATGAATTTATTATTTTTGAGTTCTGTAGGGTAGAAGTCCAATGCTAGTCTCACGGGGCTAAAATCAAGGTGTGGGCAAAGCTGTATTTATTTCCAGAGGCTTGAGAGGGAAATCTGTGTCTTTGTTTTTTCCAGTTTCTAAAGCTCACTCACATCCCTTGGCTTGTGGCGTCTTCTTCATCTGCAAAGGCAATGAAACAGGCTGAGTTCCTCCTATGCTGCCGTCTCTAGCTTTCTGCGGCCGGGCGCGATTGCCTGCTTTTAAGGACTCATGTGAATAGATTAGGCCCACTTGAATAATCTGGTATAATAGTCCCATCGCAAGGTTCTTAACCTTAATCCCATTTGCAAAGTCCCATTTGCCATGTAGGGATTAGGATATGGACATATTTGGGACGATTATTCTACCTATCACTGTATGTATATGATATTAATATATAATATATTTATATATATGAATTTTACATGTGTTGTATATTTCTATTATGCATTATAAAAATATTATAAAAATCCATGCATTTTAAATTTTCTGCATATATATGAAATATGCATATATATGTGTACATGTATGTACATATACATATATGATACCATGAAATAACTCTGATTTTTTTTCATAGTTGCTTATCACAGAGCCTTATTCCTCTACCTTTTGTTCCACGCTCAGTGATTTTGATGGAATGGGCCATTTCCCTATTTTCATTTTCTTGCATGACTCTACCTTTATTGAAGTGATGCGAGCAGTCAGATAGGCCAAATTTATAAGTATTAATGAACAACACCTACCCACAGTGGCTTCAAGCTGTAAGAGCTTGATTTCCCCCATATTGCATGTCAGTCGTTGGTGACTAAGGGATTCTGCTTCATGCTGTCCTTACTCGGGGACCCCAGGGAGGGGAAATCCAGCTCCATGAGCCACAAGAGCTGAGATGGGGAAGGGAATGCATTGGCTCATGCTCTCATTTCTGAAGCTTCACTCCCAAGTTCCACAGTGCCCTGGTATTTATGGACAGCCCCAGTGATTGCCTTTAAAATACATGAGCATCCTTTAAATAAAGTCCACATCCTTTAAAATAGAACCACAGGCTTCATCACGAAAAATCACAGAGCCTTTCTTCACTCCTAAGGGCTACTCCCCAGCGGCAACCACGTAAAATTATTTTAGTGGTTTCTTCTAGAATTTACCTCCCAAGTTTCTGAATACCATGAGTATAGTTCTATTTTCTGATTTTTCCGTTTTAGATACCATCTTTTAATTCCTACTGGGGAAGATTCGACTTAGCTCTCTTCCTCACACACAGCGTTTACAACCTCATGACCCTATAAACAGCACATACAGCTGAGCTATGTAAGTACTGTGGTTTCATGTTCTTTCTTGTGCATTTTTTTTTTTTTTACAGATTGAGTAAATGCCTCTTTTTTTTTAAATTCCATTACCTTAGGTTTCTGTATACCTCTTATTAATTTTTCCCCAAGCTCTCCTGATGGAGCTATAGAACTCTTATCAAAACGTCCAGACACACCAAGTTCTTCTTTAGTTCCATTCTGTTCTCTGCTCTCGGTCCTCTTGTTCCAGCTTGGACAAATCCCCTTCTCGGTCTGTCGACATCTACGGGTTCTATTGCTTGAAAGCTTCAGGTTACCAATCAAGCAGAGAAAGAAAGACAGGAGGACTTCTGAGGTCCTTAACTCCTACTCTAGAATTTTCATACAGGGATGAGGCATCATGAGAAGTCCAAATAGGTTCGAAGGATGGGCTCTGTACCATGCCCTTTGGCCAAGGCTGGCTATGCACCCCAGCTTGCCGCCCCCTGGGGTCTGGTCCTCCCAGTACAGCTCAGGTTCAGAGCCCTTACTTTGACTACTCATCTGTGCTGCTTTCATGATCTTGGCCATCCTCTAATCTCCGCTGTTCTAGAACCAAGAGAAAGAAAGAAGAGAGGAAAAGGTCAGCATTTTTTGAGGAGAGGGGATTCCTAAATTCCTGAGCTCCAGCCCTAGAAGCACCTCCATATTTCTCACCACTCCTTGGTCCCATTAGAAGCAAAATTATTAGACTTTACTCAAAGAGTGGAAAATCCAAGTCATAGAGGAAAACAGTGTGGAAGTTAAAATCTTGTTATGCTCTTATCTAGGAACTGATTGAATTTCTGAAAGCCCTCGAGGTGCTCCTGCTGGCAGCTGGGACTGAGGGTTCAAAGCAGAGAAACAGAGCATGTGGGGAAATGCTTTTACTTCATGATTTTCTTCTCACACCTGGCACTGAAATGAAATATGCAAGGGGGAGTGAGATGGGAATATAAATATTGCAATAATGATGATAATGCTTTCCTACCTGGTGCGGGGATGCGATTCGGTTTGGTCATAGAAGGATGAGGCTGGGAGGGTGGTGAGATGCTGGTGAAACCCAGAGTTGGTTCAGAAACCTGAGCAATTTCTGCCTGCTTAGTCTGCCATCAAAGAAATTATCTTTTTTTTTCTTCTCATTTTCTGCTATGTGTAATACAACTGGAGATTAGAACAGAAAGGATGTTCCTGGGGCTTTCTCTGAAAACAACAGCCCCACCCCAATGACAGGGAAAGGATTGATGTTACAAATTACCAACTTGTAAATGGAAATTAATACTGTAATTAGCAAGATAGGAAAATCCATCTTATTGTAAATAGTGATACTTATAGATTGTGATATTCCCCTCGGGATCACCAGGTTATTTAAGAGGAATAAATCAAGAACCACATTCAGACACGTGAAAAATACCAGAAATATTCAGAGTAGACATATATCTACAACTGACAATATTTTCACTGGGTTGTAAAACAGTGGATAAAGTCAATTTTTTAAAAAGATACACATTTGTGATTTTTGACACTTCTTAGATGGAAAGTGTTTTCAGATTGGCTTTTGAATACCAACATCGTCACCTAGACAGCTTTCTAGAAAACAGACTGAAGTCATTGGATAAAAAGATTAGTTTCACCAAAAAAAAAAAAAAAAAAAAAAAAGACCCGAGGAGATGAATACTGCATTTCAAATAAAAGCAGGGGTCTCCAAGGATGCAATATAAACATTCAATAAACCTGAGGCTCTGATAAAAATCTATATAATAGCCTTACGTTTCTATAGCTATTTAAAATGTGGAACCTGCTTTCACATCCATTAACTCATTTGATTCCCGAGAGAGAGAGTGTAGTGTGGGAGGAGGTAAATGAGAAAGAATGTAAAACAAAATGATCCTCATTTTACAGATGAGGAAGTGGGGCCAAAACGATTCAAGCTCGCACTGCCTCCCAGGGCGTTAACAGACTTCACGCATTCAATGTTAGGTGCCCCTGACTTAGGGTTAAAATGCGGCCATACCTCTCTAGGCAGCCAAAACAGGGATGGCATTCTAGCCACAGGAGGGTTGTGACTTCAAGTTTATGAGTCCAAGAATGAATTGATGCAAGGTAGTTAGGAGAGCCGCCCTAATGCCCCCACCCGCCAGGACTATGAGGATTTCATCCGATTGGTCCCCATGATTGCACCCATATTTGACAGATTGCTTAGGGTTCGGCTAGGTACAGTGCATCACAGCCTGTCTCGAATCAGGGCTCTGCATGTATGCATGCCTTCCCTTCTGGACCAAGGGAGCCCACAAATCAGCTACCAGGTCTTTAACATGTGCCCATCCCAGGGCCAGTGCTTCATAAACATGCGTGGGGTTGAAATAAATCATGGGAACGGATGCTTTGTAATGTACCAATTGGGTCATAACGTAGGCATGCAGGCTGGAAGACACAGTCGCATCCACTCAGAGGGATAGATGTGGCAGATGCTTCCCTCCTAAAACATGTGACCCCATTCTTATCCCATTTCTTGGGATGAAGTCAATTATAGGTGACCCCTCCTTTCGTACAGATGGAAAATGTGTCTGGGAGTCAAGTAACAAACTCATATGCTAAAGAGGGGCAGTTTCCATGCTCCCGTTTCCCAAAACTCTAAATCCCCAATCAGGGACACCAGCCCCGTGGCAGGTTTGGGGGAACCCTGCCCATCTCCCTGGGTGATGGCCCATATGATGACGTAGCCCCCTCCCACCTCCCAGCCCACGCCTCAGTCCCCCACCCCCAGCCAGGCTCTCACAGAAGGCAGGGCAAGATTCAAGGTGGCTGGAAGGCGAGGGGTCAGTGCACAGGCTTCATGAGCATCCACAGAGAAAACCTTTGCAAAAGAGAAAATGCAGCACGTGATAATTCCTATTTTGTGTAAAAAAGGTGGGGGGGGGAGATTAGAATATATATATATATATATATATATATATGTAAAGACAAAAAACAGGAAGGAAATCAATCAAAAATTTTAAATGGCTTTTTCTAGCTGGTTGGTTTATGATTTGGGCTTTTTTTCTCCCCTATTCTTGTATCATTTTACTGTATTCATTTTTAAACATCTATTAGTTCTTTTACATTTATTTTTTTATCTACTTGTAAGACATTAAAAACATTACCACTAAGGCTGAAATCCTCCTTGACCGTCATCCTCAAATTCCCAGAGGTAACCACATCGTTTGGGCACGCATTGTCTAAATTTCTTCAAAATATTTACATTTTTGTATATATGCACATAAAAATACACAATATTGTTTCATTGCTAAATAGAAGACATCATACAATACACATTGTACTGTGTGTACAATGGAAAAACTGCAGTTTCTTACCCATGTCTGTTACATGTAAATCTACCTCAGTAAAGAAGAAAACAAAAGCCATAATATTCCATCAAATGGAGAGACTTGCAGCTTATTTAGTCTAGTGGTCCTGCCCTGGAACCAGGCGAGGAGTTTCAAAATGAAACCAGTGCCCAGGCTCCAATCTTAGAAATTCTGATGCAATTGTTTTTGTTTCCCCTTCCCCACTCCAGGTGATTTTTCACGTTTTGCTATCACACTAGCATCACATTGTAAAACCTTGCACATATATGTGGGTGGTACTCTAGGAAGACCCCCCCCCAAACGCACTTATCATACAATCCCAATTTCCACTCCCCCCAAAGTATATGAAAATACCCCCTATACTTCTCTAACTTGGAGATCTCCTGATTTAAATAGTTTTAGATTTGTGCTGCTTTGATGGGCTCAAACAAATAGTGTGCTCTTTATTTTCACCTCACTGATTATTTGTAAGATTTATATCTTTTTGCATGTACAGCAAGAGATTAGGAGCACAAGATACCCAGATTTGCTTTCTAGCTCTGCCACTTATGAGCTGTGTGACTTTGGGCCAGTTGCTTCCCCTCTCTGTGCCTCTGTTCCCTCATTTGTAAAATGAAGAGATAAACAGTGCCCACTCATCGGCTTGTCATAGGGGTTAAACAATTTAATAGAAATAAAGTTTTAGACCAGTGTCTGGTAAAGAGAAAGCATGCAGTCGATGTTAATTTCCTCTTTGGCCATTCATACTTTAGCATTATTGCTTCACCAGAAAAGAACTAGTTTTTACCTGTGGGCTCATTGGGAGAAAGCTCTTCAGGCAGGCCTCAAATAGCTCATGGCTGGAGACCTTACATACTTTGGTCCTACTTTTGGAAATGTAGAGAGCATTTGGAAATGGAGAGAGCAACTCTCACTTGTTTGAAGACAAAGGAGGTGAAACCTTCTTTTGGGGTCCTCATGAGGTCAGAAATGGTGGAAGACCGTCACTTCAAATCAGGAGGCAGAGTCCTTTCGCTGCTATCACGAGTCCACGACGCCTCGTTAGGAGCCTGGAATCTTAGACCTGGAAAGACTGACAGAAAGGCTCTAGAGAACGTCCAGCAGACAATATTTCATGCATGAGAACACAGAGTCCCCAAAACTGAAAGTAAGTAGATAAGCTCCCACAATCATCCAGGGACAGACTCAGACGAGGGCCTAACATTCTTGAGCCTCAGGAAGCTTTGTGCTGTCCTCCTTCCTGCTCCTGGGACCTGGGAGGCAGTATTTTGGAGGGCAGATTCTAATATTAATATGTTCATGAGCAATAAGCTGAAAAACTTTGATTTTACAAAATTATGATTTGCTATCATAGATAAAATAAGAATACAATAATATTTTTAAACTGTAACCCTGCTGGTTTCTTAGCCTTAGGACAAGTTCCTAAGCAATGCATCACCTCGAAAATGTTTTCATGCCACAAGATAATTCTTTTAAGGAAAAGGTCCAACAGACCCATCCATTTAATTCAACGTACTTGTATAAAAACATACTACAAATACGGAGAAATATGATTTAAATAACGGGCAAATTTTTGCAGTCCCAATGTGATTTTTTAAAATCTCATTCTGACCCAAAGAAGGAGTTTGAGAAGCTTTAACCCTTAAAAAAAATTCCAAAAAAAATTCCCAGATGACTATGAAACCAATTAGTTTGATAAAACGTTAGTTTTTAACAAAGAATTATATATGTATCTCTGGTTTTCAAGGAAAGGAGAGATAAGAAACTAACAAGAAATTTGAGACATATCATTTCATTTAATATGACTCATTATGTGAAATATTGATGAACTTTGACCTGGGATGTTTTTTGGTAATACCTGAAGCAGGTGAAAAGATTTTTATCTATTATTTTCTCTCCTCAAGTAAAGCCCTCAATTAATGTATGCAAAAGCCATCAAGGAATTCAGCAGGCTTAGGGAGAAATGTTAACAAGAAGCTGACCAGTCTGGATGGTAATATGAGGCAATGAGGTCTCAGGGGCTTCATCTCTGAGCACACGATCCCAAGTCCTAATCTGCATTTACCAGGACTGGCGGAAACCGTGCTGGCTTTAGTCCATTGCATTTCATTTCTGGGACTTGCAGTTTCACATCTTCGGTTAGTAATGATTTACAGCGCGGGGGTAACTCCGCTCCTCCTCATTTGCAGGAGAAACCAAGGGGGAGAGGTTAACTAGCTTACGTGAAATCAAGGAGAAATACAGTGACCTGAAATTCAAATTTTCAGATGATTTCAAGATCATCCCTTAAGATGGATCAAGAGACACCCCTTTATCTTTATTTAAGAGAGAGTAAGATAGTTACTATCTTCTTTATTTCTTAGTTCTCTAGTGCCATGTTGACAAATTACCCCCAAATTTAGTGGCTTAAACCAAGAAACAATTGTTGTCTCACACTGCCTGTGGATCAGGAATTCAGGAGACACTCAGCTGGGTGGTTCTGAGCTCGTGTCTCTCATGGGGTGGCTGTCAGGATTGGCTAGAGCTGCTGTCATCCTGAGTGTGACTTGGGCTGGGAGATCTGCTCTCAAGGTGGCTTACTCATCTGGATGGCAGACGGCTGCTGGCAGGAGGCCTGGGCTCCTTGCTACGGAGAGCTCTCCGAAACACTGCTTGAATGTTTCACAGCCTGGCCCTGGCTTCCCCGGAGCAAGGGATACGAGAGAGAGCAAGGCCAAGTCCCAATGACCCGGCCTCAGAAGACACAGACCACAGTCATCACAGCGGCAGAACACAAGCAGGGGGATACGCGTCTCTGACGATCGTGGGGGCCACCTTGGAGGCCGCCCACCGCAACTTCTTCAGGAACCTATGAGTACAGACAAGAAACCCAAATTCTCTGTTGTGAGGATGAAGAAACTTTCTCGCCCCAGGGAACATAGGCTACATTCCCAAAGAGGCAGGAATGCGGACGTGAGCCCAGGTCCCCTGAGGCAGCTTGATTGTCCTCACCTCACAATATGGAGGCCCGCAGGGCTTGGGGCAGCACAAATTCACTCCCCTCTGGGGCGTCTCCTAACTTCATCAGGAAGTTTCGAAAGAGAAGGTGGGTATATGTGGGCTAGGATGCAAGTTGAGGCATACTTTGGAACCCCCAAGTATCTGTGGGGAGCCCACAGCTAGTTCCTACTTCCAACGGCCCCACTTCAACTCCTATAGGTAATGTCGGGTTTTCTCTTCTTCCTGCTCTCTGAAGATATTCCCCTTTATTTTCAGTGTATTTTATGCATTTTAAATATTTTGTTAACATTCCTATGTATCCAAGGAAGAGAAGGGTTTTAAGCGTGCTTAGTCCACCATCCTGATGAGAAGAGCAGGGTTGGACCTCTCTGATTCCTCATTTTTAAAATAGAAACAAAAACTGCCTCTATAGGATTGTTGCGAGGTGAAGTGAGATGACTCAGGTAAGGTGCTTAGCACGGTGCCAGGCATATAGGTCATGCACATAAATACCTAAGTATTTAAGGAGCATTTGATTTATAGAGCAAAGCATTATCATCAATATTACTGGCCACTTCATTCTCCTTGGGCCTCGGTTTCTTCGTCTGTAAAATGAGTGAGGTGAACAAGATCAGAGATGGGAAACAGGCTTCCATACAACCAGTCTGTCATGAGGAAACTGATCGGGCATCTCGAGAATTCTGAGACTAACCTTCAGGCGTCAGGACTGATGCCACGATCGGCTAGTGATATCTGCCGAGGTCTAGGAATAGCGGATGTATGGTGACACTCCTGTTTTTGGTTTTTTGTTTTTGTTTTTGTTTTTTTTTTTTTTTTGCTATCCCTGGACTAGACCATCCATTAGGTCTCTTCAACCTTAGGCATATAAGATACCATAACCCACCGTCGCCTTCTCACGCACAGGAGAAATGTTCCAAGACCCGTCTTTGGATTATCCAGAGTTTTCTATGACCAGCTCAGTCATAATCAATGTGCCTCTACAAGGTTTTCTTCTCCTTTGTAAACAGGCAGCTGGTTACTTAATTGAATTCACCCAGTTGTTTTCAAAACAACCAGGAGTATGACCAAATTCAGCCTTCTCTTCAAACTAGTTTTGTATGTCTCTGTGAGTCGCTACATGACGATATATGTTATTTTAAACTCTCCTTATTTTTAATGATATAAACAATGAAAGCCCAAGTAAGAGAAAGGAGCTAACACATTTATTCCCATTCTGCCATCTGTTTAAAGCTGCTGATGTAATTCCAGCTTGAAATTGCATTAGCGCTTGCCTCCTGGACTTCTTCCTTATTTCCTTTTGTGTCTCAGGCCTTCTGTACTTAAGAGAAAGCACTGCCTCTAGGATGTTGGTCAATTAATGCGAAGCTACAGTCTCGCCCTGGCCATTTTCAAACTGGCCTCTGATTTGAATTTCCTTCACGATCAGCTAGAATGACTGTTACTGGAGTGTTATTTGCTTAAATGTATTTGGTATTTAAGGTTTGATTAGTGATGTTTTCAGCAATATCATCAACAATCAGCAGATTTGTTTACCCTGCAGAGGACGGCAGAGATTAAGGGTTGTGGTCGTGCATACTCAATCATCACATATTGGCTTTTTTTGACTTTTATCTCTTGGATTATGCCTCAGAATTCAATTTCAATTTGTTTTGTTTTTGTTTTTTAAAATGCAGCTGCTTTACACTGCTTTGAATAATATTGCAGTAGAGAGTTTTGTAAAATTGTATGATGAGACGTGTGTGTGTGTGTGTGTGTGTGTGTGTGTGTCTTTTAGGAGACTAGATTCCATTTAAAATTATATTTTGGCTGGGTGACCAGAGTGTAGTTTCTTCACTTGGATATAGAGTGGGGGCATGGGTTGAGACCATTTTCTTTTCACTTGCAAATATCCACCTACGGGGACTTGGCCTTGGATGAGGTTGACAAAGGATGTGAGAGCATGTGTGGGATGGGGGCAGGAAAACAGGGAAATTTCACTTTTCTGAGCTCCAGTTTCCCCACCAGGGATGATACTAGTTAATTCTAAAGCCTTTCTCCTCTAAACAATTTCTATTGATCTCTGAAATGGCACCCTTCCCTTTTCCTGATATAGCTGTAGTAGGGGACACTGCTTTGGGTGCATGAAATTGAATCTTATGTCAGAAAATGTCATCAGAATGATATAATGTTGGATTGGGACAGACCTTAAAGACTCTCCCTAACCTTTCCAGACTCAGTCATACCCATTCCCAGAACCTAAAAGGCATGGCCAATGATGAGGAGTGTGTTCACTGAGTACCAAGAACACAGCTTGGCTTCAGCAAGCTGATCTAGAGTGTCACTTGCTGGTCAGAACTATGGCTTTGAATGTGGTTCATCCCTGCAGCTCAGAACCATCTGTGGATTATTATTTTTTTAAAACATTGATGTGTGTGTCCTATATCCAACTTACCAACTCAGAATTTTGGGGAGCTGACACCAAACACTTATATATTACAAAGCTTCCTGTCTGATTCTGAGCTGCAGTCAACGTGGAGAACCTCTGTTCCAGGGAAACATATCATTGAGATGGAGTGGAGAGACCAGAAAAATATCTGATTAGGGAATCTAGACATCAGGATGTGAGCTATCACCCAAGTACTGAGGGAACCCAGAAGAAGTGGGGAGTACTAACATGGCCAGGGAAAATCAGGGGAACCTTCCCAGAGGAGGTGACATTTGAGTTAGATCTTAAAGAATGGGAAGGAGAAGAAAGAATGGTAGAGAAAAGGAAGTCATTGGAATGTGTCACAAAGAGTGTGTGCCAAAAAAGGAGTGAAAGGCACATTTTTGGAGTGTCTACTCATCTCTTCCAGAGACCCTTGTGAGGTGCTAGAGTCAGATAGACATAGCTTCTCCTCCCACGGAGAGGTTGACTGGAACACACAGAGAAGGGAGACATCAGGAGTTGGGTCTGTAAAGGTAATCTGCATCAGGTTAGGAGAAGTCATGACTCCCAGGTAGTAAATTAGGAATTGACTCTGTAGGCCTCTGTAGACTCTGTTCACAAGTGTAAGGTCATAGCTGGTACGTTGTAATCAGTTTTGAGAGGCTATAAGTAATGCGTGAATGATGGCCATTAAACGTGCAGTAGAGAAGAATGGTTGAGAAGGCAGACTTTGGAGCCAGGCTGTTGGGATGCAGTCCCAGCTTGGTTACTTACCAACTGCAGCCATGTACTATCCCCTGGGCAGATCACTAAATGCCCTTTGCTCTAGTTTCTTCAGTTGTATAATACCAATAATAATGGTGCCTACCTCATTAGGTTGTTAGGAGGGTTAAGTGTTAGTATTTGTAAAACACTTAGAAGAGTACCTGGCAATATAACGGTCATTATTACTATTACTGTTATTATTTTGGCTATTTTTTAAGGATGTATTTACTTATTTATTTGAGAGAGAGAGAGCTGGGTGAGGGACAGAGGGAGAAGGAGAGAGAGAATCCACAAGGAGACTCCCTGCTGAGCGTGGAGCCTGACACAGGGCTCCATCCCAGAATCCCAACGTCATGACCAGAGCAGAAACCAGGAGTCAGCCACTCAACTGACCAAGCCACCCAGGCACCCCTATTTTGGTTGTTTTTACATGAGTTTGAAAAGTCATACACACACATTTGAAGAGACTCAAGCTTGTGGATAGTGCAAACTTACCGGCTTTATTCAATAGCAGGGATCAACGTAGGGGGTGAGCCATTGTCCTGCCAGCTGCACATAGCTCTGGTTATGCCTTGCACAGCAAGCAGAGCCTGCAAGTGTCCTTACTGCTATAGGCTTGCCTTGCCACCTGGGTAAGGTTGCCAAATAAAACACAGGACACTCAGTTAAATTTGAATTTCAGATAAACAATAAATAATTTCTTAGAATAAGTATGTCCATCCCATGCAATATACTTACACTAGCAAAAAGTGTAAGTATAAGGGGAGGGTCCGTGTGACTTTTCAGTCACACTTTAGGAGCCAGAATCCCTCCCAGAGAGGTTGGATCTCCATGGCCTCTCTGAATAGTGATTCCCACAAATCAGGAACTTCATCCCTGAGAAATCTTCAGGGAAGTTGTCATCAGGTCCTGAAGATGGACTTGGATGGGTGGGAAAACAGCATGTGGTGTTACAACCCCAGAGCACTACACACTCTAAGTGAGGCACAGGGGCATGGGAAGGTTTGCATGTTTGGGGACCACTGAGAAGACAATGGCACTTGGGCATTGGGTGTATGTGGGTGTGTGCCTTTGTCTGTGTGTGTCCATCTGTGTGTCTGTGTGTGTATCTGTGTCTTTATTTGTATCCATGTATGTGCCTGTGTATGTGTCTATGTGTGTGTCTGTGTTTGTATCCACATGTGTGTGTGTGTGGGGGGGGTGCTACTCAGGAGGACATATGGTCTGGGAAGTATTTTGGGGCCAGGAGTTCAGGAGTTTAAGAAATTAGATTGAATGAGTTACTACCTAGTTCCCGCATTACTCATTTTGCTTCCTTTCTTAATGGATTTCATTATAGACATTCAAGTTTCCCTAAGCATTGCCCTTTTTTTTCTTATCATAATTAGTTTGTTTATTTGTTTGTTTGTTTATGTTACATTCTTCTGTGTTCAGTTACGAAAAGGTTATAAGATGGATAGGAACAGCAAGTCAATGATTATTTAACAAGTAATAAACTGACTGCAGTCAAATGAGCTTGTCATTGGAAGCCTTATTCTGCTATCTGAAGCGAACATGGCAGAGCTCGTTTATTTAATTAGAAGCTGTTTTTACTGGAATCCTTCCAGGAGGACAGTGGGTGTATTCTGTGGTGTTTCAGGGCTCCTTGGATTTCAGAGATCTCACAGATAGAAATTAAATAAAAGGGGACAGTTTAAAATCAAACCCTGTGAATGGTTACTTTCTCCAGTAGGGTCTATTGACTTCTTTCTTCCCTGTCAGCTGCTTGAGGATGGAGACCTTTCTCCTCAGAACTGGGCAGATATAAATTACATAAAAATGTACCAAGTTCTTTTGGTGTTTTTCCCAGATTTAGAAGACACACATCTTGCCATTTCTTGATTAATTACTACATGGAAGTTGCTGAGAGGCAAGCTTGGCTCAACATAACGAAGGACTTGCATATGATTGTGGGACACTGCCAGGCTGGGTGATGAGGATTTTGGTCCTAGTCTCAAGTGCAGCCATAATTCTTTGTGGTACCTTCAGCAAGTTGTTTCCCTTCTCTGGGCTTTAATCTCCAGGTGTGGAATGAGGACAGGATCTTCATGTTTCCTTTTAGCCGCCCCATCCTGAAATCATGGGACACACTGGCAAGAGAGCTGTCCAAAGAGGAGTACCCAGGTAAGCCAAAGCAGCAAGGGAAGGCCTGCTGAGTGAGGAGACCCAGCAGAGCCTTAAAGGAAGGACAAGTATAAATGACAGGAGAGAACTTTACAAATTTATTCTAAACAAACAATCATAGACACATACAAAGACTTACTTGATGAAAAAGATAATGCTAGGATGTTCTCGGGACATTATTATTTTGACAGTATTAAAGAGTTCATGAATGCTTGGCGTAGACCTTCTTGTTTCTAGGAACAGCCGAGTAGGTTATTTAACTAATCCTCCCACTGAAAGCTACTAAAAATATAGATTAAAAAAAAAATCTTAAAAGCACCAGAGAGATGACAAGAAAACAAGGAATTACTGGATTAGAAATAAAGGGGAAATGAGAACCTAGTGAGATAAGCAAGCACAGAAACTGCTTTTGATCTGAACACACTTGCTGATCCCTCAAAATTAAAGCTTTGTTCTGGCAGTCTAAGAGGTGAGAGGGACACAAATCAAAGCTCAGGCCACACACAGTGAGGCATCTCCTAGGAGACCCTTCCCACAACAAGCTGGGACCCCAAAGGCTTCACTGCCAGGATGAGAGTAAACAAGTGACATAGCTCCCATAGAATTACAGCCTGGCTCCAATCCTCTGGGTCCCTTGTTAGTCTCTTGCTACTCAAAATGTGACCATAAGGCCACAACATCAGCAGTAGCAGGGGGCTTATTAGAAATGCAAATTCTTGGGCCTCATCCAAGACCAACTGTATCAGAATCTATACTTGAACAAGATTCTTGGTAGAAGCCAACCCAGATCCTCTCAGAGGAAATGTACTTTCATCATAGACCTCAAATTATTCCTGAAAATAGTTTTTCTAATACAATATCCAGTAAATAGTCAAAGATACTGTGTCACAAAAGAAAATTAGGCTGAATAAAGGAGAACCAGCAGAAACAACAGGCAATAGAAACAGAACTACAGAAACTTCAGATGTAGTCCACAAAATAATCATTTATATTCATAATATTTTATTCACAATAATTTATATTCACAACAGCTACATGCGAAAGTGATCATAAATTTTTTTTTAAAACTTGAAGATGATTTCAGTGAATAGGAAACTATAAAGAGTTTGTAGCAGATTTGAAAAAGAATGATAGAACTTCTAGAGGTAAGTGTTTAGCATGTTTCCTGGAACTCATCCATTTGTGGATGACTGGTATAGAGTAGAATGGATAACCAGTCATTGAAGGTTTGTGAGCAAGGCTGGTTATCAAGATCATTGAAAAGGGAAGGCCATTACTCTCTAAGGATTAGCCTGGCCATCCTCACTTCCTTCTAGTATAGATGCCATAAGATGTTTTCCTTTGAATGGAACACCCTCCAACCAGCTAGGGCCCATGGAATCCTTTCTAGCTCAATATCTCTGGTCTAGGCTTGAGAATCCTGTGGAAGGTTGCTAGATCATTCACTGGAGTAAATAACATCACAGCTGTATAATTCTTGCAGACAATTAAGGATCATCAGCAGAAAGCCCAGAAGAAACAGAGGGAGCCTATCTGGGGGACACATGGATCAGGTGCCATGGATCCAGGAGAAGGTTACGAACTATGATCCAGACTGACTATTTGCACATTTCTGCATGAGTCTACACAAGATTTCTCCACTTTCAAACATTGTCAGAGCTTCATAATCTTCAAATTGTAAAGAGAAAGTACTGGGGTCCTTCTTTGGACCTTCCAGCCTTCTTGGTTCTGTTTTCCCCTTCCCCTGGTTGTACTCCATCAAACTCTCCAAAAGGGAGGTTTGTGTCCATACTTTCTGTCTGCCCTCACCCTTCAGAACCCCTACACCTAAATTTCTGTGCATGTCATGAGCATAATCAAGTTCCACTTTTCCTTTGGTTCATTCTCCCCAAATTCCCTGACCATCTTCTTGGGGCTCTCTCTTTGGAAATCATAGTTATCACTCACCTAAACCATGTTCCATTATACTATTTAATCCTCCCACCTCTTGTGCAGAATAAGCATTTTTGTTTTTTATAATATTTTTTTGTTTTTTATAATATAAGTATAATAATAATTTTATATAACAATTTTATAATAATTTGCATTCATTATAGGAAAATTAGAAAAGACCTTTGAACAAAAGAAGCAATTGAAATACCCTTGAATTTTACTACACAGAAATAACTTTACCACTGTAAATATTTGGTATATTTCCTTAAATTTTTTATACGATTTTTTGCAAAAAATGAGATTTTGTATGCTGAACTTACAGTTTTATAACCTTTTTTAATTTACTACAATAAATACTGAAACTCCTTTTTAGTAAATATATACCTACAACATAATTTTTAATGTTTGTAAAGCATGGATGTACAATAACTTATTTAGCAAATCTTTCACTGTTGGACACTCCAGTCTTCACTATTAAAATAGCATCTTGTAGATATATCTCTGTACATATTCTTAATTATTACTCTAAGATAGATTCCTTCATCTGGAAATGGATTCAGGCTTCTGATTTTGACAAATTTTCCCTCCAGAGAGTTTGTACTAATTTACTCAAAACAACAATGTGTGAAAGTGAACATTTCCCTGAACCTTAACATTTGGATATTATTGTTTTTATCATCTCGTTAATGTCATAAGTAGCCTATTATTGCTGTTTTAATCTGATTATAAATAAGAATATTTTCTCTTATGTTTCTCTACTATTTGATTCTTTTGTGAATTAAACTGTATTAAAACACTGGCACATAGAAATAAATATTAGCAATATCTTCATCATCTTTATAGGCAGCATCATTGTACACTGCGGATGGTTTCCCCAAATTTGTCATTTTCTTTTCATTTCATTCAACTGTACTTTATTAATTTAGGCTGCCCCGAGGTTTAAAGTTTTGAAGTGAAAAAAACTCATGAACGTTGCTCTTCATGATTTCTGCCTCTAACTGCCTGTTTAGAAAGACCTTTCCCACTCTAAATTATATACTCACCTTAGAGTATTTTTGTATTTTCATGTTTTGCATGTAAATCATTAATATATCTAGAATGTATTTTCATGTAAGGATGGACTAGAGATCAGTGATTTCTCACAAAAGGCCAAATGGTTTTCCAACTCAACATTTTGAGTGTTTTTCAAAAGGAACAGAGCAGAGACATTTTTGAATTGAGACCTGTGAATGGCTGTATCTCTGAGTGGAAAGGAATTAATTACCACATGTCAGAAATCAGCATGGGGCCAGAGCTATTAAACATACTAATGGCTTGGATGGAAGAAGAGCTGCAAAGCAGGCTGTGAGCTTCTCCCTGTCCGGTGGTGATTTAAGTGGGTTACGTACAGCCCAAGATGACAGTGAGGAAAGCCAGACGGCCTTTGGTATCAGGGAAGGGAGCAGCACTGGTGTCAGCAGACAGGATTGGATCTGGTTGTAGTCTGGTTGCCTGCAAGTCTCCGCTGCCTCCTTGGCCCTCATTTTGAAGACTGGAAAGGGAGTAGAAGGCCTGAGAAGGGCCAGGGCCTTCAAAAGCAAGCCTCCCTCTGTGGCCAGGCCTGGAAAGATGACATCCAGAGACCGCTCCAGCTAAAACCTCAGCATTCGCTTGTGCCCGGGATTCCCTTCCAGCATGGCTGCGCTCTCTGGTTTTGCTCCGTGAACTTCTGGCTTCTGTTTCTGCTCTGGTACATCCCCCATTCTGTAGTTTTCTTCAAAGCACATATTTCATATTAAAATCATTCTTCTCTAGACTTTTCCTTTTCTGTTTGGCAGTCCCATCGTTGCATGTTTTTTTCCACCTTTGAATTGTTTTTCATAATGTCGTACTTTCTGAAATTGGACCTTGGATTTTCTATGGGCAAGAAGCATAATGATACTACTTGACAGTTATAAGTTGCTCCCGCTTGTTTGAACACAAACATCTGAGTCATCCGAACAGGTAGGTGGGCAGGTCGTGTGGACAAAGTATGGATTTGAGAAGGACATTTGTCTGAGGGGCATGGTGAATCAGGAGCAGACCTGTTCTGGCGCCGGCTTCAGAACTGGGCCCAGCCTCAGAATTCTGCTTCCCCCCCTCCGAGGTCCATTTTCTACCCCACTTGATGGCTCCTAGGAGTCCTGTGATCCAATGGAACTTAGAGCTTTCTGTCATAGCCCAGTGCTAGGGTGCCGAGATAACTAATTCATACCCAGTCTCTCAGCAGGTTGCCAACAGGAGGGGTGTTTAAGTATTTCCTGTGTACAAAATGAGAGATGGACAAGGAGATGGACAAGGTCAGGCTATTGGTCAGGGGAGGTTTCACAGAATATTGTATGCGAGCAGGGAGATGGGAGCCTGTCAGCCTGGGTGAGCCCTGGGGTCTTTAAAGGGTATCTATTGTCCTGTTCTGCCTGGCACTCATTCCCACCTCCACGTCCCCTGCCCTCAGTGTGTGCGTGTTCATCCTCTGACCACAGACGTAGACTTAGTTCTGGGACCTACATTATTCTAATAATACTCAATCCTGGAGTTTTCGTTTATTCTATTGGGGGGAGAAAAAGATAGTGGACTTTCCACAGGGGTAGCCAAGGCACTGGTGGCCATCTTGCTTCTGTGAGGAGAGAACATGCCTGAGGAGAACCCAGAGAGGAGAGCAGAGCTGAGAGAGGGAGAGGGTGAGACTGTCTTCAGGACATTGTCTCGGTTCTGAATCCAGACACGCACGAGAGAAAATATCTTGCATTTTTCAGTCATGTGAGCCAAGAGATTCCTTCCCTCAGGTGGGTAAATAGGTTTGAGTTGGTTTTCGGTCACTTGCAACCCAAAGGTCCTTAACTAACCTAGAGTCCTGTCCAAATCCAAGGCTGTGACTCTTTGGCAGACTGGAGGTCAGGAATGGTGTCCACATGGCCTCAGTACCTATCTCCTCTGCCTTATAGGTTCTATTGCTCAGCATTCAGGGAATGATCAGGTCCAGATTGTCCTGCTTTCAAAGCTATTGATTTTTGCTTCTTGGCAGTGCCAATTCCAGACCAGCAAGACTTTCAAGGCGATCCCTGAAGGACTTCCCTGCAAGTGAGTGTTCCTGCTGCAGGAATCCTATGTGAAGGTCACAGATGATGGCTAGGAAACCTCTGTTGTATGTCTTTCTAGAACACTACACACTCCTTCTTATGGGAAATAACCCCTGCCCCATTCTAGCCATGTGGTTTGAAAGAGGATTGCCAGAATCTTAGTGGCACATCCATGTGACCAAAGTGACTGGCCTGGAGTGGGCACCTGCCCAAGAATGGGATGAAGAAAGAAGTTTCAGATCTTCTCCAACAGTGGAGATGTGTAGAGGCATCGGCGACCAGGTCCCTTGGACTATGGCAGAGAACAGTCTGAGGAGGGAAAGAAAGAAATGGCCTTACAGAAAGATCGTGGCATGAAGGATGTGGACATAGTCAGGTGAGATCAGGCGACTCTCTACTCCCACATATGATTGGCCTTGGGATCCCGTTATATCCTCTACGTGCTTTTTGCAGTCAAATGCTCTTCCACTGAGCTATACCCCCCTCTACGTGCTTTTTGATGCCATAAGCCTTCTAATGAATCCCCCCCTGCAAATGACCAGGCCAAGTTAGCTGCATTAAGTGTCTGTCCTTCGCAACCCAAAGGACTCTGTACAGCTGCAGAACTCCCCCAGGCCAGGCCAGGCTCCATTTAGCTAACTAGCTACCCATTAGATCCATGGTTCACAACTTTGACTCATATTTGAATTACCTCAGGGGCTTTTACAACAGAATGGTACCATAGCCCAGTACCACAGACTCTCACTTAACAGATACAGAGGCAGGCCCACACAACAGGTGTTTTCCTAATCTCCCCAAGTGGTTTCAACATTTATCTAGGCTTGCGCATCACTGTGAAAATGATCCACTAACCATACTTGCCCATCGAATGGGACTTGAGGCAATAAAGGTTGTAAAGGAAAGACCATTCAGAGGTCTTGGCATCTGAAGGGCTTGGTCCAAGTCCGGTCTTGGTCACTTACCCTGTGACTGTAGGCATGTCTGCTGACCAAGCCTCAGGAACCCCACCTATAAAAAGGAATCAATAAACTACTTCTTTATCCTCCTGACAGAGGTCTTTAGGGAACAGATGTGGAGGAACCTAGAACTCTAGGCATCCCTGACCTCATTTCCTAGAACAGAGGTTGCACGTCCCTTTAACTCACTCCTCACACAGGGGGAGGGGGCATATGGCGTCTTCACAGCTTTCCTGGTGTCACGATTGAGAAACCTCAAGAGGGAGAGAGGGCAACTCCACCTCAGCAGAGGAAGATGGGATCTAACTTGTGGTTTACAGAGAGCATCTGTGTCCTCTCTTTATTTCCTACCCCATGCCTTCCTCACCCCACTCTGCCCTACCCCCATCAGAGTTCCTGTAGGAACACCTCAAAGATTCCTTCTCAACAGCCAGCCACCCATCAAGGCTACTTAATGATCAAATCAGCCTTTCTAGGCCTTTTCCTAAAGGATTTTAATCTCTGTCCTTGTTGTCTCCTGGATTTTTTTTTCCACCACTCCTTGGCTTAATAAATGCCTTTCCAGAAGGCTTCAACCCGGCTGGAAGTGTACTTGAACAGCAATTCTAAGTCCTTATTAGCTCTATAGTGATCAGGTGAAGGAATAATTGATCTCAATCAGGAACACCTGGTTTCATAATTGCACAAATGATTATAATTCAATAATAAAAGTCAATTTAACGAACTTAATTCAGATTGCTTTAACCTCTCGCAGACAGTTAAGAAGTGAAGAAGCAAACAGGGGGAAAGGAAAAAGGGGAAAGAAAAGAAAAAAAAGAAAAGGTCTGTCTCGACCACCTGACCAGGTAGGGCCCAAACACAGGGGATTTCTTCTAGCCCCACCATAGCCTGTATTGTTGCTTCTGGGCCTTGGTTCACTGTGTTCTTTCTGTGTAGGATGTCCTTCCCCCCACCTCTACACTTCCAAAGTGTATCCATTTTTTCCAGATCAAGCTCAAATACCACCTCCTTCACCTCTGGAGGGTTGGGGGCTTGAGTGAAATGGCGACGGAGGGAAGGAAAGTACTGTCCACTGAGGAACTACTGCAAGACATTGACTAAGCCAGGCATTGACCTTGGGATTTCATTTAGTTCTCAGAGGGAGGTGGGAAATCGAGGCTCAGAAAGCTGAACACTTTGCTCACAGCTGAATGGCTGGAGAGCGAGCAGAGAGAGACAGGATTTGAATTCAGGTCTTCCTGATTTCAGAGCCTGTGCTCTTTGCTCCCCACTGTGCGAACACTCCAGGTACCCTGGACCTTCCGCCCCGGCCTAGGCACTGCTTCGGCTGCCCGTGATGGGTTTCTGTGGCTGCCACTTGATTCAGAACATGAAGAATTTGGCCAAGAGTTTGCCGGGCTGGTAAGGCCCTCTCTGCCGGCTTCCACCTGGTGGAAGTAGCTGTCCCCTTCTTCTCCCTCCAGCCAAACACCGGCTCCCGGGGATTCAGAGGTGGGCTTGAAGTGCTCCTTTGTGAATCACTGCAACACTGTGAATACCAGAGGCTGAGTTTCAAGGATTTTTGGCTTGGGATCAAGCAGAATGTGTCAGGCTGAGACCCAGAGATGGAGGAATGCCCAAAGGCTAGTCTGCTTCTGTCTGCTCTCCGAGAGGACTAGGGAGAGAGTGTGCAGTGCTTTGCTGACCTGTGCCGGTGGGAAGGGGTCGGGGGGAAGGAAGCATGTGAGAAGCGTCACATGCTCTCTATTTGGTAAACATTCATGGAACACCTACCAGACCCATCCCAGGCACAGGGATTCTGACCTTACTACTGCTATTACTGTTGTTATTATTAATGATAATAATACCACCCACAGTTTACTGAGTACCAGTCAGATGCCTGGCTAAGGGTATATATGCATTATCCCATTTTTCTTCACAGCCCTATAAGTAGATATTAGTGTCATCCCCCTTTTACAGATGGGTAAATTGAGATTAGAGGATTTAAGTACGTATCCAGGGGTAGACAGGGCTAAGACTTAAAACCAGGTATCTGGCTTGAAAGCCTGAGGTCTCATGGCCCTGCTCCCCAGGGCTTGTAGTCTAAGGAATTGGGGGCATGCGCATGAGTAACAATAGTCCGGTAGGAAAGTGCCAGTGAGGAAAGGGGGCAGCCAGGGCCACCTAAGCTGGGGGACAGTGCTGCTGACTGTGACAGCAAAGGGCCTTCTTCATCCCTGGACAGCTGCCCGGCTCCATCTGGGCTGGCCCCTCTGTGGTCCCTAAAGGCTGAGTGCCCAGAGATACCTCGTGTAGACTCTGATACACTCCTCCTTGGGCTTACTTTCCAGTTCCTGGACAAAATTTCTATTTTAGAAATGGGAAGTGTTGCTTTGAAGAAGCTCACTATTCGCTTGAAATCTCCCCCTGCCCCCGACCCCTTGACTGTGGAGCTTTGAAGAATTTATATGAACTGTAGGAAAATGAGAAAATGCAGAGAAGCAAGAACTGTTTAAAATTTCCTAGAAATTCCATCACCCGGAGACGACAGCTGCCAGAATTTTGCTGTCTGCTCATCCAGATGTCGTCCAATGGTCATGTAAAGGGTGGGTGTCAAGATGCGTAGAATCACACTGCACTTCGGTTTTGTCACCTGCCTTTTCCACGGAGGGCTGTGTAGTGACTGCCTTCGCATGGGATCATACTTGAAACAGAAGCTTTCTAAGCCTACACAAGCTTTGGAATCTGGAGCATGGTGGCACGTAGGTTAACAACGTAAGGGAGAGGCAAGGGTCGAGGCAGACAAGGCATAATAGTTTGGGCCCTGGTTCTCCCTGGGTGACTCCTCTGAACCTCACTGTTCTTACCCATCACGTGAAGATAGTACCCTTCCCTCCGCTGACCTCCCAGGGTTGAGCGAGCTATCTAGGCAGTGACCCCCATGAAGGGCTGGTGTAGACTCTTCTCGTATTATCTAATATAAGAGGTCTCTGAAGACTCTGACTCTGCCGAGAATTCCTTTTCTTTTACGCTTGTGAGCTCTGAAGTGATAGCCCAAGAATCCCAAGTTTCCAAGCCCATCCCTTGTGGTGCTCCTCCCCCGGGCTACCTCGTTGGTGATAATGAAGTTCTAACACTTCTGTTCCTCAGGGAGGACTTACACCCTGCTGGCTGACTTGCCTGGCTGGTTTACGGCCATATTTTCTAGGCTTCTGGCTACTATGGGGCTCCCGTTCTAGAAAGGTGGAGCATCTTTCCCAGGTTCCTTTCACAGTGGGTCTAGCCGCAGCACCCTGATAAGGCTCCCTGAGCTTCCTGCTGCCTTTCACGATCTCCCTGAGGCCCTGCCCCCCCAAACCTACCCACTTCCTCTTATCTCTTCTCCAGGGCTTCTCGGAGTCAGGGTTCTGTCTTTACTTTGCAGACAACCCTTAGTTCTTCCTCACTTTTCTGCCCCACCTTCCTGGACCAGGATGACACCTCACTCAGACAGGAGGAGAAGTTCTGTGGTTTTCCAGGGATTCTGATGGGGACTTTCCAGACGGGCAGCCTCTGGGCTCCAGAGCAACCCAAGGTTCAACGTGCCTCTTGCTACAGCTGAGTTTTGTCTGGCCAAAGTGGCCACTGGACACGCCACCTGTGACAGTGAGAACCCACATGGTGCCTTCCCCACCCTTTCCCAGGAGGTCACCGAGGCTGAGGGAACTGAGACCCGAATTCCTAACCATTCCCACTCCCCTCCATCCAATTCACCTGCAGCGCCCCCCGCCCCGGTCCTCAAGTTTTCTTCCGTGTTTTTACCCCCACTTGCGCGTTCCCCAGACTTACCCTTCCTGGTTCTCCAGAACTCAGCTCAGACCTCAGGACCTTCCTCACACCGCAAGGCTCGTTTAGGTGCTTTTAGCCTCAAAATACCTGGTACTTCTAATAACTCTAAGAAGTATCAGTTTTCTGGTAACCTGTCTCCAGGGTGTGAGTTGCTGAAGGAAGGGGATGTTATCTTTTTTTCCATTATTACCCCAGAGTCATAACAAGTATTCAATAGATTTTAGTGAATGACTGATCCAACTTTGTATATCTTGGTCCCACCGGGACCACATCAACCCCCATTTATGCTTCTGGAAAAACTTTTTGGTAACTCAGAAATCCATCCTTCCCTTCTCCTGCAGCTGAGCTGTGGAAGGATCTGACAAGATTGCGGTTGGCCGTCTACCCTTCTGGCAGACCTCCCTAGTAACCCAGGTGGGGCCATTAGAATCCTGCCCCTGGCAGCCTCCGCTCTCTCTGGGAGGGGGCGGGGCAGACCTGTGACTGGCAAGGCCTTTGAGCTTCTGCACCTTCTCGCTCTGTGGCCCTTCTGCCCTATCTTCCCCAAAGCCGCCTGGCGCTGGTTTATTCTCCAACGGAAGGTGAATTTTGTTAATGTCCTGAGAACTTCGTGATATCCTAAAAGAAACCGGAGATGTCCCGCCCAGATTCTACTGAAGTATCATCAAAGCTGAATTAGAAATAATCAAGCTTTCCTCATTCATGCATGCATTTACTGATCCAGGAAGCATTTATTGAGTCCCTATTATGCCCCAGGTACTGGACTAGGTGCCCCAAACCCACCTTCCACCCGAAGCAGAGTTTCTTCTTTAACAGACCTCACTGGCTGAAACAACTACACCCAAAAGCCATTTCGTCTGTCAACTGATTTACATAATGACCCGTTTGCCTGAAATTCAGCCCATTTAGGTGTTTTTTAATTTGTTCAGATATCCTGAGCAAATTATTCAGACTATACTTTTTGCTATCTTTTTTTTCACATTGTAAGATTTATTTTTGTAATGAATTCACCTTAGAATTCTTCCTGTATCAATCAAGATGTAAAATATTTTTTAAAAATTAAGTATAGAAACCAAACTGAGTTTTGAAGACGGGGGTCTGTGGAACTGGTGGGCTCTTGACTCTTCTTGGAATTCATTTCCCCGATTCTATTGGCATGGGGACCGATATTTTTGGTTGCTGGGGAGGGAGTATGTAAGAAGAGAAACCCCAGATAGGACACTGTGGGTCCCCTCTGCAGACCTAAGTGAGGGATCCCCAGCTAGACAATAAAGGATGGTGTTCACAAAAGATTGAAAGGTTTTGAGGAGCCCGGCCCAGAGCTGGGAGGAGGCCACTAGCCTCCTCTCTCTGAACCAGAGGTGGAGTGTGGCTTCAGTACCACCATAGTGCCCCGAGCAGTGAGGCTGCATGAGGGAGGATTTGAGCCAAAGACCAAGGAAGAGCACCCAGGCACAGCTGTGGAGCCTCCACGAGGTGTCCCCCGGGACCAGCCGGCGGAGGGTGGCTGCTGACGTCCCCTGGTCATCCAGGTCAGGGCTCCCGGCGGCATGACTTCAGCATTAATGTCACTGAGCTTCATTTGCATCCCCCGGTCGCTGAGGCGTGGGAATGTTTGGGTGACAGGACACCCTCAGGAGCATAAAACAGCCTCACGCTTCAAAGAATGGTGCCGCTGAGTGAAGATCATTGGAAATACAAAATAAGTTGAAAGTGCCCGATTTTAAAAGTAGGGAAAAGGTCATCTTTATCAATTAAAAAAAAAAAAAGCACTGAATAGATTCATTTGGGGGCCAACTGACCACGGAGCCACCACTCACCCCCAACCACGCATGGCAGCCCCTCTGTTGAGAGTCCTGAAACAGGCAGAGCGGGAGACCCAGGAAACAGTCCTGGCACTCCCATCTAGTCTCCCCATTGCCAGGGAGAAGAGGCCCAGATGCTCGGGGCGATGCTGGGGGCGGGGAGAGCAGCAGCTAGGGCAGGGCAGCCTCACAGTGAGGGCACAGAACAAACACAGGTCTCCAGGCTGCAGGGGGGCTGCAGTGCGCAGGGCTCCGCTCCACTTGCAACCTTGGACCCCGGCCAAGCCTCCTGTGCACTGGGTCTCAAGACAGAGCCCTTGCGTGCAAGCTGGGAGAGAATTCCTGTGCTTCTAGGAACCTCAGCCTGGGGTTTGGTCGTCAAAACCTCTAGCTACAAAGACCCTTAGGGATTATCTGGTCCAACCCCCTCATTTCCCAGAGCACGTTGCTGGGGCCCAGAGAGGAAGGAATTTGTTCCCTGTCACCAGGAATGTCAGTGACGCAGGATCCTCCTGCTGGGTTCAGCCTAGGACGATGAACCCTGACAAGGGACCCTGGGTTTCTAATGGGTTCACCATGAAAATCAAAACAGTCACAGCAGTCAGTATTTTCCAGTCACTGGAAAAGTCTAACTTTGTTAAATCCGCAAAGCACAAACATTTGCTAATCAAAGCATTTACCCAAGTGATACTCAATTAAAGCAATATTAAGGGAAAGAAAATGTGCACATGTTACAGACCACCTACGCAGGATTTCTATCATTCTCTTAGATGAGCGGTAAACCGATGGCAGTTCTCACTGGCTCTGATCTGGAAAGCAGGGAATTAGCAGGAGCCTTTAGGAGGATTTGACAGGCAGCTGGAAAGGCTCAGAACCAGAAGCCAGGAGACCACCTCTTCCCTTTTCTCTGCCTCTCAGGGGCCCACTGACCTTGGGCAAGTCCCCCAGCCTCTCTGAACTTCACTATCTTCATCCCTGAAATGGGGATGATGCTCCCCGCCCAGCCCAACCACCCACCCCCGGGTTTGTTACAAAAATAACGTGAGATGGCCCTAAGAACATGTAAAGCAAAACCCAGTGTTTTTCAGCCACTTTCAATCTGAGCTGGTAGCTGACTGCAGAAAGGAGAGAGGGCTAAGGAGAGCAGGAGAGAGAAGACAGGTGAGGGACCTAGAGACCAAGTTCTAGTCACAACAGTTGCAATCGCTCAAATTGCTGAGCCTGGAAGCAGTGAGATCTTGCAAAAGGTAAAAGGCAATGTGGATCCAGATGGGCCTGTGGGCTCTGGCTCTTCATGGCCATGTGGTCTTGGACAACTTATGCGAGTTCTCTGAGCATGTGAATGAAAACAAAAATACCCACCTTGCAGAGCTGTCACGAATGTTCGTGAGAGCTGGCATCTCCTGAGTGCTTATTACAATACTTCAGATACCGTTCTAGGTGCTGAGCCTACACTAATTCATATGAGCCTCGAAACCACTGTCTGAGTCAGACGTTATCACGATCTCTGTTCTACCAGCGAGAAAATGCAGGCAAAGAGAGGCTGAGCGACCTGCTCGAGGTCACGCAGCTAAGTGAGAGAGTCAGGCTTTGAATTTGGACATGCTGGTTTCAGAATCCCTATATTTTACTTCTGTGTAGAGCATATGAGGTTCCGACGGCTGCTGTAACATATTACCACAAACTTAGTAGCTTAAAACAACACAGATTTATTATCTGACGGTTCTGGAGGTCAGAAATCCTAAAATCAAGGTGTTGGTCGGGCCACTTTCCTTCAGGAGACTCTAAGGAAGAATCCTTTCTTTGCCTTTTCCAGTTTCTAGAGGCCAGCTGCATTCTTTGGTTCATGGTTCCCTTCCTCACCTTATGCTGACCTCTGCTTCCATTGTCACATTTTTCCTCTCTCTATCCAGGCTTTCCAGCCTTCATCTTATAAGCACCGTGTGGATACCTTGAGCCGTCCCAGATAACCCAGGACGACTTCCCCATCACTATATCTTAATCCCATCTGCCATGCCCCTTTTGCCAGTAAAGCAAAGTAACACATCCACAGGTTTGGGATATTAGGAAGTAGACATTTGGGGGGACCGCTGTTCAGCCTACCATACTGTGACCTCCCCCAAGAAGGGAGGCCTCTGAGACTCTGGTCCCTCATCTGTAGAATGGTGGGTGGTATTTCCCATCCCACAGGGATGTAGTGAGTAGCAAAAGAGAGAAGATGTTTAACAAGTATCTGCCATCAGAAACCGAGCAAACGTTTGCCATGATGGTAGGTTGGGAACCGAGATGTTCCTGAGTGGCCTCCCCACCTCCTCAGGGCTGTTGGAAGTAGATCTTTGCACACGGCCCTGCTTCCTCCTCCCTGTTCTCCTCAGTGCTGGCCAGGACTGGAGTAGGATGTGGCCATCCTCCCTCTGACTTCCCTAGAACTTGAGCAGCTCATTTGTCAAAGGCAAGTGGTTCCTTCTGGCTGGAATCCGCCAGCACCACTCTGTCCCCTAGCCCTGGGCTTGAGGCAACTTGCTTGCTGACTTGGGGCAGAGGTAGAAGAAAAATAAAAATGATCCTTTAAAAAATGTATTTCAGCTCTTATTTTGAAAATACTCTGGGAGTCTGCTACTTCAGAGATGCCTACCGCGTGGTTGTTATTTTATAATAGGGTACTCCCCTGGAACAGAAAAAGAGAGAGAGTCAAGTCACATCTGTGATCCAGAGGAAAGAGCAAAATTCAAATGCCAACTCTGCCTTTTACAGGCCAACGTGGATACAACCCACACAGTCATATGCCTCAAATGAAGTTGACCCTTTCCAGTTCCCAAGCCATGCCTGAGAGGTCTGAGCATAACTTCCTTTTCCACCCAAGTAAGTGGTTCAGAAATGACTTGTGAGATGCAAGGCATCACTGGGGGCAAGGGCTAGGGGCCTTTTTTCCAGCCATTCAGAGAGGCCCAGCACATGATGGCCTCCCTTTTCTTCTGCCACGATGATGTCTGGATGACAGGTCTGGCACTCCTGTGGCTGTCTTGTCACCAGCCTGATGAAAAAGACAGCCTGGGGATGGCAGAGAGGTAGAAGGGTACACTTCCTTAATGATGGACTTGAGCTGCTAAGTCAATCAAACTTGAAGCCTGCTTTACCCTAGACTTATGATTATATTAGAGAATAAATCCCCCTTTATTCACTAAAGCCGGTTCTCCAGTATTTGCTACAGAAAGCATCTGAAGCGATAGATTAGCTGTGTGATCTTGAATAAACCACCTACCCTCTCTGAGCTTTATACTAGTCCACCCCTGCATACTCGTGATGAGGACCAAGTGAGAAAGTACATGTGAAAGTTTTTTTCAAACAAACTACACAGTGCTGGACAATTTAGGCTATTATTATTATTATTATTATTATTATTAATTTTAAGCTTTGGTAAATGCGCATTGTCCAATTTGGGTCTATTTAAGAAAACTCTTTATATCATCGATTTATTCAAATCTGGGCTCTACTCTGGCCAGGTAGTTTGGTTTTATTTTTTCTGTAGCCGTGGCAGTATTGGAACAGGTCAGAGGTTCTCCCCTCTGCCTCTGTCCTGTTGGATTTCAAACGGAGCCCCAGCAAGGAGACAGAAGTGGTACAAAGTTCATGTCATGAGAAAAGTGCCCAGGGAAGGAGAAACGGTCCTCCCAGGGGCCGCTGGAAGATAAGAGCCCAGAAACCCCAGAGAAGTCTTGGTGGTCCAAAGCCCACAGGCTCCCAGGTACCGACGGCTGACTCTGCGGCCTCCTCTCATCTGTGCCTTCCAGAGGATACGCTTCTCAGGGGGAAATTGTAGTTCTGAGGGTTTCTAAATAGTACCTAGGCCTCCTGTTCCTGCTAGTGTCTGGCCCATCTCCTTCAGCGTAAGGAAACTCTGAGTGTTGAACCTTTGCCCTTATCCTGCCCGATGTGTCTGTGAATGAGTACGGATGGGAACAGCATGTCTGCTCAGCTGTAGTCAGAACCCCTTAACATAGTGGTGCACGAGCAGAACGGAGAGGGCTCTGGGTTCCAAGGGGCCTGGGTGCAGAGATGCTAGAGGGACACAGCCTGTTTGGGGATGACAAGAGCCTGCTTGAAAGACAGAGAAATTGGGGTGCCTGGGTGGCTCAGTAGGTTAAGCCTCTGCCTTCGGCTCAGATCATGATCTCAGGGTCCTGGGATGGAGCCCCGCATTGGGCTCTCTGCTCAGCAAGGAGCCTGCTTCCCTCTCTCTCTGCCTGCCTCTCTGCCTACTTGTAATCTCTCTCTCTGTCAAGTAAATAAATAAAATCTTTTTAAAAAGAAAGAAAGAGAGAGAGAGAGAGATTGGGACACAGAGAGCGAGGAGAGAATGGGTTTGCAGGTCAAGGAGGACACCAGGTAAAAGAACTGGTGTGAGGGCGAGGAAGCAGGACCCCTCCAAGGGATCAGGCCGCGGACTGACCAGCTGGCCTGGGGACCAGCACCAATCTACGACCGTTGTCCTCCGGTCCACAGTGAAGGTGAGAAAGATAAGGACAAACAGCAAGGTTGGCATAAAGCTAATTCACACAACCTGAAGGTTTGTTTTTATTCTGATGTGACGTCCTTCTTACGTCTCAGGTGCTAACGTGCCATTCCTTCTATGAAACGATGGTCACCGTCCGCGGCAGCTGGGGGAGCCATCCGGCCGGTCCGGACTCCTCTGACCTCTCACCTTCCAGGCATGTGGCAAGATTCAACCTCCTGGCCCCCATTTCAGCGAGGTCTGGACAAGTGCCTTGTTTTTACAAATGAAACAGAAGTGGAAAATGCTCGTTCCTTGTGGGCAGAATTTCTGAGAGTCAGAGAGTCGGATAATGCCACTTCCCCACCCACGGAAACAGGAGTTGAGGCGCAGCCTCTGTCGGCCTGGCTCCCCCGTCACCAGGACCCTGCCGACCTCCAGGGGCGCATAGAGTGTCGGTAACATCACTTGCCCTGCCCCAAGCTGCGAGGCTCGGGAAGCTATTTGCTCTGGCAGCACAGTCTAAGGGAGGAGCTGTTTTTCTCATATCTTTATTTAGCAGAATGAGATGTTGCCAATCTTATGTGGGTATCCTTTTCTTCCCCCCTTCCTTTTGACATTTAGCTGCCCCCAAGAAAATCCAACCCCATGGACATGCTGACGCTCTGATAGCTGGAGCGTGGGCGGCATCCTGTGTGACAAGAACAACGGTCCTCAGGTCTGGGACCACAACACGGGCCCCTCTGTTACGACGCAGCCGGAGGCCCACCTGCTTTTTTATCTGCGTGATGAATAAATGAATGCGTGGCCTGCCCGTCCGCACAGGGCTTCAGCGGAAGCAAAGGCTTTCACAGCTGAATGTTACGTGGCTGAGACTCTGCTAGGCCCCGGGGATATCATGACGAACGAGGCAGACTCAGACTTCTCGCCTATGTACGTGTTGTCTATGGTTTTCCGTTTCGTGGGGCATGGGAAAGACCAGGGGTCTGTCAAAAGACAAGTAAGCAGGGGCGCCTGGGTGGCCCAGTGGGTTAAGCCTCTGCCTTTAGCTCAGGTCATGATCCCAGGGTCCTGGGATTGAGCCCTGCATCGGGCTCTCTGCTCAGCAGGGATCCTGCTTCCCCCTCTCTCTCTCTGCCTGCCTCTCTGCCTGCTTATGATCTCTGTCTGTCAAATAAATAAAATCTTAAAAAAAAATAAAAAAGATTTTTTTAAAAAGACAAGTAAACAAACAGGTAAATAAAATAATTAAAACATGGAAAAGCTGTCCACCGGGAGGACACAGGGGCTGAGGTAGAGAATAACGGGGGAGGCCTACTTGAGGTAGGGTGGCTGACAAGGCCTCTTCTCAGGAGGTCACTTTGAAGTGGCAACCTGCCGGATGCCATGTAGCCGATGGGAGAGGAGTGAGGAGAGGGCTTCCCAGCGAGCCACGCCAGGGAGGACCATCAGGAGGAAAGGTGTGCGGCCTGCTCCAGGGGCAGAGGCCTGCATGGCGGGAGGTCACGAGCAGGCGAGCCGACGAGAGCAGGCGAGCCGACGAGAGCAGGCATGGCTGGTGCTGCCTATTTCACGGTGTCACTTAATAAACCCTCCACAGAACACATTCAAAGCAGAAATCGTCATGTCCAGTCACTCCCTGTCCCCGGTTTGGTCTCCCTCAACTTTTCCCATCATGTAACTTCCACTCTGAGGGCTGCTCAGGCCCCAAATTGTGGAGTCTTTCTTACGCTCCATCAAATCCATAAGGGGATCCTTCGAACTGCACCCTAAATCAGACTACTGTCACCCCCTCAGAAACCCTCTCCCCTCCCCCACCATGGACCTGATCCAAGACACCAGTATCTCCGACCTGGTCTTATAGTAGCCTCATTCGCCGGCCTCTTTGAGTCCACCCTTGACCTGAAATTCTGTCCCCCTGTCTCTGACACAGCAGTCAAAGGGATCCTTCAAAACCCAAAACCATTTTCTGCCCCCATCTTACAATGGCTTCCCATGTCTCAGATAAAACCGGCATCCGTCTTCGTGATCTGGCCCTTCACCATCGCTCCGATCCTACACGTTTCTCTTCCCCTTGCTCACCCAGCTTCAACCCCACAGCCATCCTGATGTTTGGTATGTGCCCAGCAAGCATCTGTGGCGGGACCTTTGCTCTTGTGTTTCTACTCCGAGTCCTTGCCTCAGCTGGTTACCTGTTTCTGTGGTTTGCTCCCTACCTTTATTCGGGTCTATCCCCAATGGCCTCATCACCGGAGCGTGCATCGTGGACACTCCTTTCTGACATTTCTATCTTCACACCTGTTCATTTTCCTTCATGATATGAACTGTCACCTGACATACTATATACTTATTTTTCTAGGCCATAGGTTGGCAAACTTTTCTATAAAGGCCAGATGGTAAATATTTTAGGCTTTGCAGGCCATACGGTCTCCATCACAACTGCTCAACTCCGCCGTTGGAGTGCGAAAGCAGCCGTAGACAGTACATAAATAAATGAGCATGGCTGTGTTCCAATAAAACTTTATTTACAGCAACCGGCGGCGAGCTGGAACCGACCTACGGGCCACAGTCAGCTGACCTCTGGCTTAGGCTTTTGTTGTCTACCTCCCCGCCGAAGTGCAAAGCTCCAGGAGAACGAGGATCCTGTCCTTTCGGGCAATTCTCTCAGAGGCACAGCCCAAAGTGCGTGGCATGTGGTAGACAGTCCATAAATATTTATTGAATTCATCGATTCATTGATTAATGAGCTCCCGGGGAAACTGATTTTAGAAGGCTGGCTAAGGAATTTGGACCTTCTTCTTCCAAAAAAAAAGTTCGAGAAGTGTCTTTGCCAGTTTTAACAATATTCATGACGGTTGATTGACAGATCTTATCTGCAGTCTGCAATTCTCAGAATGGAGACATTTTGAGACAAATGACAGCCACTTGCTCGTCTCACTGTTTACTCCTCTTGTAAGAGCAGCGCGTGAGGCACATCGCACACAGAGTTGGATGTGTGACGTGTCACGCTGCTGCCAACAAAAACACATCGAAATCAAATCATCATCTCTGCAAGCAAAGGCCTAGGAATGGCACCCTAGACGCCCTTCTGGAAATAAAGGGGCCCGCTGCAGCTCTGCAGGGACCAGAATCCAGGATCCACGCCGGTGCTGGGTGTAGACGAGCAGAGAGGCCAGCAGAGGCTGAAAGTGTTGTGAGGCGGGGAGGTGGCGTTGGGTGGGGTCGGAGGGACTAGGTACAGCCTGATCAAAGGAGAACTGCTTTTCTGAGATGTGAGAGACCAACGCATGGGGTTGGCCAAGAGGGGGATGTGCTCCTGAGTTCTGAAAAACCCAGTCAGAGCGGGTTGTTTCTTTCTGGAGAGGCGGGTTCATGGAAGGGTCCGGACCGTGGGCATCCCTGAGAACCAGTCTGGAGAACCGGTACCATTAGGCAACGGGAAACCAGCGAGGCTTTTGAGCAGTCGGTTGTTACGGTGATGGAGTTTCCTCTGCCTTAAGGTTGAGAAATGGAATGAAGGAGTCAGCAGATGTGAATGAACAAGGGAGGGGCAGGTCTCACGTGAAGGAGTCAGAATGGATCCTGAGGGCACTGGGGAAGCACGGGAAGGTTTGAAGGAGAGAGCGACACGATCAGACCTTTTTTCAGATGAAGTGGGTCAGGGGATTGTAAGGAATGGGACAGTCTTCAGGATAAGGAGACCAGTTGGATCATTGTTTCTTTTTTTCTCCTTTTTGTTAGAGAGAGAATGTGTACCTGGGGCGGGGATGGGGGAGTGCAGAGGAAGAGGGAGAGAGAGAATTCTTTTGTGATTTTATTTATTTATTTGAGAGAGAGGGAGGGCACAAGCAGGGAGAGAGGCAGAGGGAGAGGGAGAAGCAGACTCCCCCTGAGCAGGGAGCCCGATGTGGGGCTCCATCCTAGAACCCTGAGGTCATGACCTGAGCCACAGGCAGATGCTTTACCAACTGAGCCACCCAGATGTGCCTGGACCACTGCTTCTAGAATGTTCTTCTCTTGCAAGTCCTCACCTTGCCCTGATGCAGTTACCTCCTGCGTCCACCTCCACACCAAGTCGGCCCATAATGTTGATTTGCTAAGTCTGGTGACCCCACTCTCGTGCCACTTCCTCCCTCCGTGAAGCCTTCTGCACTCTCCCCACCCGGAAGGGACTTTTCCTCTTGGGGCTTTCATGCTTCCTCAGACGTTCCTCTCTAATTGCAGTGACTGGTGTTCATCTTAGAATCAGCTTGTCTGGATTCCAGCGGGGGCTTTTCCCCTTGCTCTGTGGCCTCAGGCAAGTTCTCTTCCTTCCTTCCTGGGCCTCTATTTCCTCATTGATAAAAATGGGGATAATAATAATAATGCCTTTCTCCGAAGGTCACTGTAAGGATTTAATGAGTTACTATTTGTGATAGGCTAAGAACTGTGCCTGAAGTACAATGAGCTCTGGATATTCAATGGCCATTATTATTATTATTATTATTATTGCTATTGTATTAAAGTTATTTGTGTCCATGTCTTATCTCCCATAATAGATTTGAGCCTTTGAGGGTAAAGACTGTGTCTTATTCATTTTGGGGTCTTCCTCAGTAAGTAGCAAAATGCATTCACATAGTATGTGCTCAGTATATTTATAGAATGAATCAATAATGATCAAATGAGTGAGTAAATATAACATGTAGAATATAATTTAACCATGATGCTGTAAAAAAAAGTATTACTTATATTCAAAGATAATTTGATTTTCCAAGGGAAAAACAAACTGTGTTTAATGGCAAGAACCTAAGTTTCTAAGTACAGAAGGAGCAAGGGGCAAAACCTGCCATATATGCTCTCCAAATTCCACTCTGTGCCTTGATTTCCCCATCCACAAAATGAAGAGAATTGATTACATGATCTCGAAGGTCCTACCTAGCTCTCCAGTTCTATTATTGGGATCATTAGATTCTCAAGAGTTTTGCTTTTAAGTGACTACACCATTAGGAATTTCCTAGAAGAATGAGTGGAAGAATTTTTTTTTAATTGAAAAAAATGCTTCCAAAGGACACTGAGTGCTGGGGCATAGAGGAAGATCTTATCAAACCTAGTGAGGGCTGTGTGAGAGGTGGACCCTCTGTTCCCTCACTTTAATTAGGACTAACATATCAGGAAAAGAAATTCTGTCTGAAGTATGTACAGCAGTCACACTTACCCCGAAGACACGGGAAGCTTGAAAACATGAATCGAACCTGCTCAGAATTCTCCTGAGAAAAAGAACAATGAGAAGCACCAACAAAATGAATCCAAGTTCAATGGGATGTCATTGACCCTGCTGCAACTGTGGTTTGGCAGGTTGGGCTGTGCTGTTGTGTCTCAACATGAGAGACTCACGGGGGCTCAGCATGAGAGACGAGGACTCTGTGGTTTCTAAAGACACCTTGGGGTGATGGCAAAGGGGGAGCCCTGGACCGGGTGGCCCCTTCTTCTAAGTCTCTCTCAGCACCCTCTTCAAGTCTCAGGCATCATCTTCCTATGTGGCTATCATTTGCATCACTAAATGTCATCTTCTCTGCAGAGTGTGCTTATTTATCTCAGGGCCCTTAACGCCTAATAGGTGTTCAACAAATATTTGTTGAATGAATGAATGAATGAATGAATGTTGGCTAGGATGTAAAATCTGGCTTTGAGGAATGCTGACACCAGAGAGGAAGAGCTGTAGATACATTAATTTCCAGGTCACATGATGGTTAATCAGTGTAAATTCATTTCTGGGTTAAAATAAAGCAAACACGTGAATTATTAGACAAAAGTGAAGCAACCAGCCTCCATGCTTCTGCCTTCCCTGTTGACTTCTCAGTCAGCCTGGGCTGGGGGTACGGAGGCGTGCGGGCAGGGAGCCTATGGCTCTGTCAACTCACTGGGCAGGGCTGCCCATCCCTGAGCCACTGCTGGGGGGAGGGAGGGGCTCAGTGCCAGGGATAGCCAGAGTCATGTAGCAACCACGGCTGATCCCTGTTGGGGTTCTGCCTCTCCCCCACAAACCCTGAAGCATGTGATCTATCCCCAAAGAGCCCTGTACTGGATTCCGAGCAGGGAGAGGGAAGCTAGATTCCTCCTCAACAGATGTCACCATAATTAGATAACTCATTATATCAAGGAATAAGGGAAGGAGATTGACATGGATACAAATGCGAACATATTGATAGCTGTTCTGCATGTGAGTTTGTGCAATCTTGGAGACTGATTTCCTGGACAAGGCTCAAGGGATGAGTCAGCGGTTGGAGCCTGGGGAGATTTTCCACAATGATATTCTAGTCCTAGTAAAGTATCCTAAGAGCTTTCCACCCTGTAAGACCATTCCCAGGGGCGGCCGGGGCTGGAAGCCAGCGTGGGTGTGTGCCTACACACGGGGGGTGGGGGGGCCTACAAAAAGCCAGGGCCTGGGGGTGAAGTGGGAAGCCTCCTGGGGAGTCCGCCCCCACCCGGAGCAGGATTAAGTGTCCTTCACTAGTGTTCCCATATGACCCTGCCTGTTCTGTTGGGGCATCCACCATTCCACTGTGTACTTGCCTCTTTTCCCTGCGGCAAATGGGAGGCTGTGACCACACGATCCTTTCCAGCTTGTTCCAGAGTTGGAAATGCCTTTAAAAATGGGGGAAAGGAAGGAAACAGTGAACTGACATTGAGCACACGCTGCTCCTTCCCTGGCCATGTCACATCCATCATCTTCCAACAACCTCCCGAGGCCAACTCGCCGGTTTTCAGAGGCCGTGATCTCTTCCGTTGGTTGTACCTCCTGAAGACTCCAGGGCAAGCAGGCTCCTCCCCCGTGGTCCAGTTGGTAATCGCACTTAGCACTTGTCTTTTCTGGGGAGATCTGGGGAGTGGAGGGTGTGAAGAGGGAGAGCCACTCCTGCTAGAGTTCTGAATCCCTGCTCCCGCCCCTGTGGTCTTCATCTCCCCTGCCCACACCTCTCGGGCTCCTTTCCCCACCTCCACCCCAGCATCCTACCTCCAGAGAACGAGCTCTTTTCTTGCACAGAGAAAACACAGTGCACTGGAATGGAACTCCCTTAGCTCACTGACAGGGAAGAGGGAGCCCACCTGTGCCTGGCGCCCGGCTCCCTTCTTAAGATTCACGGTCTGCCCTTGACTTTTATTTCTTGAGTCTATCCTCTCTTCTGCATGGTCCAGCTCCTTGCCTTTCCTTGGAGTCATTATGATTTGGCCCAGGCCTCTCTCCGGTGGTCTTTCTGCCACTGCTGTCCTCTCCCTGGGCCTTCTAGTTCCCACCCCACATTTCACAGAAGTTCTCTTGAACCTACAGAAAGCCCTTCAGCTGCCTGAACCTGACATTCAAACATCTTGGTAAGAGTTCTGGGGAAAATTCTTCTGCAGGGACCTGGAGTCCCTAAATGATAACGCTGTCCCTATTTAAAGTAGGCTTTAAATACAAAGATGACAGATGCCATCAGCAGATTATATGCAGAAGCCAATGCTATGCTTGAAATAGTAGAAGTGTGACAGGTTATAGTTACACATTGGTAAAGAACTCAGGGTCACGCTTGACGAAGCAGTCCAGGGCTGAGTGACCAATGACTCTGAACAAAAGTTAGAGCTATGTCCAGCCAGACTCAGAAAGGAGAAGAGCTAATGCCCATCCATCGGAGAGGCCGGGGTTGATGAAACCCACACCAGCTCCTGCTTCTGGGCAAGGGAGAGGACGCAGAAGGACTTCATCTCCTTGGGGACCACAGGCCATCAGAACGTCTCCATCTTCCCCTGGAGTCGTTGACCGCAAACCTGCCTGGAGCAGAGAGAAACAGTAACCCCTTCCGCCTTGCAATCCTTTTCTCTCTCCCAATTCTCTCTCCCCACTTGGCGTTGGGATAGTGGGAGTCAGCATTAAAGCTTTCTGGACTGGTTTTTGCTTGTGAGCCTGTACAAAAGTTCATTTGGAGGGCCTGTTGGCAGCTCTAGCACCAACACGGGAGAGACAGTCCCTGCTCAGACAACTACCCAGCTTCCATCTGCCGACCAGCCCTCCTGCCTGTGCATTCAGCGCTCCAGTTGTCTCTCCCAGTAAGGCACCATGCATTCCTTTCCTCTGTTTCCCTTTATGGCCAAGCCTGACCATCCTGCCATAGTCCATCACACTCCACCTTCCTGGGGCCCTCCTGGGGTCTGCCTGCCCTCCCCTCTCATGGCCCTGCACGAGCCCCTCAGCATGCTCTACTTTCTGTTACCTGGCTTGCTGTCCCTGTCTTTTCTCCCCTTTACCCCATGAATTTTTCCAGGAAGCAGACTCCGTCGGGGACATGCGAGCACTTCCCCTAGGCCCCAGCACAGTGCTGCTGACTAGACGTCACTTGCTGTGGAAGGAGTGTATTGTTTCCAGGCCCGTTCTAGATGCCTTACGTTAAAACTTCCCAGAGCTTTGGTAGACGTGTCATCCTGTTTTGCAGATGATGAAACTGAGGCTCGAGGGAGGTTATATGACTTGCCCGAGATCACAAAGGCAGCAAACGGCAGAGACAAACTGGAGCCCAGGCCTGGCTGTGTTTGCTCCCCAGCCCCCTTCCACTCCCCGCCCCAAGCCCCTGCAGGCTCTTGCAGTGAACTGAGAAGTAGGAGGAGACAAAAGCGCTAACTGGCCTAGAGGAGCGGACACTGTTCTTCCAGGCCAGTCTCTTCCCACTGAAACATGCACCTGATGTGCCTTTAAAAACTTTTGTAAGAAAACTCTTGGAAGAATGGAGTTAAGTGTGAACAACTCAGTCAAAGGCGGGAGCAAGAAACGATACGGGGAATCAGGAGTTTGGTTTTCTTCTGCTGCCCTTCCTCTGCATCAGAGAATTTGGGTTACAGGTTTGGGAAGAGAGGAAAGGAAGAAAGGAGTTTCCAGATGGAAGAAAGCGCACAGCTAGCAACGCAGGGCTAACCTTGGGGAGATGCACTGGTGAAGAAGAATTTTGCTGCGATTCACTCAATGCTACCTCTCCATTTTGCCCTTTAAAGAGACCTCAGTAAAAATGTAAACAGGTTGTCATGGCTTTCTGGATGTTAGACTGGGGTTTCTTGGTCACCCAGCACGCAGAGGCGACGTGCCACTTTGACATTTGAGTCTCCTTCCGGTGAGCAGACGTGTTGGCCCCCTACATCATGATGATTAGAAAGATGTGCTTCAACCCTGAATCTCCTCACCCTTGGCCAATGTCCTTTCTCAAGGCTTTCCCCAATGGCCTCTTCTCCGGGGTCCGCTTCTCGTCGCAAGACTCCAATCTGTACACCAGGACACAGACAAGGAGAAAAAGGCTCACCTCTCTCATGTCCCTACTCATGGTAGTTCCCCACTGATGCTTCCTTATTGCGCAGAACTGGCCATATGTCTTGACAGCTACCACAAGAGACTGTCTTGAGGCAAAGGAAGCTGATGGCACTTCTCGTGGTCCTGGGCTGGGGACGCCGGACAAGTGGGAGAAAGCTCTAAGCAGGCAGCTTTTGCTTAGTAAGAAGACCCTTCCTGGGGCTTAGAACTTCCCCAAGATGGAATGAATGGTGGTGATCTCCCTTCCGCTGAGTGGCAGGAGGAACCTAGAGTTGGGGGAGGGGTCAGATTGACACAGAGGGAGCTGTTACAGACGAAAGGCAGCGTGTGGGGTTTTCATTGCAAAGATAAGATCTGCTTTCTTAATTTTGCATTTTCAATTCATGACTCATAGAAACAGAACAGCCAGGAGCTTTTCGGAATGTACAAGAGACCAAGGTAGCCAGTTGTAAGTGACCCAGAAACCAAAGAAACCCACATCTAGCAATTTGCCTGCAACAAACATCATTCTTATTTTGAGCATTCTTACATCCTTAAACAGAGACTGTCATTTCTGGCTCCAACTTCAGAAACAATAACATACCCTTAGGGCTTGTAATCCACACTAGAGAAATCATTAGCCATCTGAAAGAGTCATTATATCTCATTCAAACCGAACTAAACCAGCAAATATTTACCGAGCACCTCACTGGTGCAAGGCGCACCAAGATGGGTAAGATCTGGTCCCTGCCATCCAGGCACCAACAAGAGAGTGGAGGAGAGAGAACAGGTCTGCGACGAGCAGACTCACCAGGCCACCTCTTCCAGCACTTTCCCAACCTCCTGTGATTATTTGCTTCAAACTGCCAGCTGCCCCCTACCCCCGAGCCTGTGAGCTCCTCAAGGACAGTACAGCTCATCGGCTAGGGCATAACATTTGCACTTAGAAAAACTGAGTTCACCTCCTCACCTGGCCTTGTGTCAGCCGTAACTTGGGACCCGCCGCTTTATTGCTCTCTAGTTTCCTCGTCCGAAAATGGGAGCAATAATAGGACTGATTATTGTATGAATTGGACTCAGTAACATGAGAAAAACACGTCTTGGCTCAGTAAATACTGCTGTTACTGCCACCACGACTACCGATAGGGGGGTTACTCTTAAGTAGGGGCTAATTTCTGAGGCGAGTTCATAAGTCGAAGTTCACACCTAAGCAGTACGATACTTCAAAATCCCACCTTGCCTCAGAAGCATATGCACTCTGAAAGAAATGGCTTAATATGGGGCGCCTGGGTGGCTCAGTGGGTTAAGCCTCCACCTTTGGCTCAGGTCATGATCTCAGGGTCCTGGGATCGAGCCCCGCATCGGGCTCCCTGCTTAAACAGGGAGCCTGCTTCCCCCTCCCCCTCTGACTGCCTCTCTGCCTGCTTGTGATCTCTCTCTGTCAAATAAATAAATAAAACCTAAAAAAAAAAAAAAAGGAAGAAAGAAATGGCTTATATAGTTACTGGCACAGCTCTCCTCTCTCTCGGTCTCTTCTCTCTCTATCTTTCTCAGTTGTAGGGTTGGTCACTTAAATTCATAACAGCTAATATTGAATGCGGGCTTATTACCTGGTAAGCACTGGTCCCAAACTTTACACGTATTAACCTATTTAGTTTAATGTCAACTCATGAGGAAAGCATTAAGATTTTTCCATTCCACACATGAGGGAACTGAGGCACAGAACACAGATTCTCAACCACTGGGCCTATCTCTTCTTAGGTATATGGGATAGCCACAGCTTAATACTAGTGTCAGTACACTCCACCATTTATGCAAGTCTTGGACTACAGTTGCTGTTGGGTAAATATCTGTGGAATGAATGAGTTCCTTAGGTTACTAGATGTGGGAAATGTGACCTTTGTTCAGGGCACCCATATCCCCATAACCTTGCAGGCAGCAAAGGGAAAATGGGCTGGGGTGAGGCCATCAGGGGGTGTCGCACCGCAGAAGCCTCTTCTGTATTCTCTGCAGTTGCTTAGCTGGTTCCCAGCTTGCATGTCCATCCTTAATCCTTCATGGAACCAGCTCATTCCCAGCTCACACGAACCCATGGCAGGAGGTTGTCATCCCAAGCAGTCATCATCTTGGAGGCACCACATCACCTCTGGGGTGATGGCGTGAAGGGTCCAGAAAAGGGGGCTCACAGCCTTTAGCACACTTCAGAGACTCTGGTAAATCCATGTTTCTCTGATGGGGGTATTCGGGTGGGGGGTGCGACAGGGATGTATCCTGAAAGGTCCAGGAGTTCTCTCCAGGAATCTTTAGGGGATGGGCTTTTGGTTTGATGATGATGTGACTCAATTTGTTACAGTAAATTCTAGAGGTTAAGGCTTACGTCTCTGGAGCCAGAGACCTGGATGCAAATCCTGACTTTGCCACTTGGCTGTGTATTCCCTTGCATCTGGGTTCCTGGACAAAGTGAGAAGGTGAAGGAGGCAAATGAGTTTTCCCCTTGACCTTCCTTTCCCTCCTGTCCACCCAGGTGACTCAGGAACCCAATCTAGCTTGTACTTAGGTCCTTGCCTTTAATACAAGACTCACTGGAAGAGGAGATGCCTGAAATGATGCTTGAAGAAAGAGCCAGAATCCACCAGGCCTGTGTGTTACAGAACCATCACATTCACTCGTGCTGTGCCTCATGGCTTCCGGTGCGTCCTCCTGTGCATTTGGTCCTGACAAAAACTACGTGAAGTGAGGTGACAATATGTAAATTGACACACAGTATAGTTGGTTCTTTTTTTTTTTTTTTTTTTAGTATAGTTGGTTCTTATCATTCACAGATCCCATATATGCAAATTTGCCTGCTCATTAGCATTTACTTGTAACCCCCCCAAATTAATACTTGGGGCACTTTCTTGTCATTCGTAGACATGGGCAGAGAGGTGAATAATTTGGGGTGCCCACTGTACCCATTCTCAGATAAAGTCAAACAAGGTGAAGCTCTGCCTCCTTGTTTCTGTTCTCATACCGCAAGCAGGTGTCCTTTCGTGGTCTGTTTAGTGCCATGTTTTTCACATGTTTGTGCTTTTGTTGTTGTTGTTGTTGTTGTTAGTGATTTTGCTGTTTAGAATGTCCCCAAGCTGGGGCGCCTGGAGGGCTTAGTTGGTTAAGCGTCTGCCTTCGGCTCAGGTCATGATCCCGGGGTCCTGGGATGGAGCCCCAAATCCCTCTCCTGTTCCACCTGCTGTGCTCTCTCTCTGTCAAATAAATAAATAAAATCTTTTTTTTCAAAATGTCCTTAAGCATAGCCCACAAGAAGTTGTGATGTGTTTTCTGGAGAAATCATGTGTTAAATGAGCTTCATTCAGTCAGGGTTTATGGAGCTATTGGCCAGGAGTTCAATGTTAATGAGTCAACAGTAACATTACATTAGGTGTCTTTAGGCAGAAGCACCAAAACGAGGTCATGTTTTATGGCAGACAGAGAAGCGCGGTGACCGGAGGCTCCCTGGAACCCAGCCCTGTTTCCCCAGGAATCACAGGACACTATTTGTTAATGTGGTATTCCCCGTGACTTTGCAGACCACAACTCCCACAAATAGTGAAAATGCAGTGGAGAGAGTAAATACATAGAATAAAGGAAATCAAGGCTCAGAGAGGTTGGAGGAGTGGCCCAAGGAGCTCAAGGTTATCCGTCTGATGGGTGTCAGGGGGGGTTCTTGAACTCAGACCTGAGTCCGTGCTCCATACACTACCACCCCCTGTCTGTCACGATTCCTGGCCCAAGGAGTGTATGAACCATTGCCACGGAGTTTGGGTAAGGAGGATTCACGCCGGGTGTTTGCAACCTCCGCTTTGCTCTCCCTCCTGTGCTTTTTTGTTTGGTAGGATCGTCTGCGATTGCTTTGTCATTGCATGAAAGGTCCTTCTGAGCAAGCAGACTTGTAGGTGGCTCTTACTGCAACGGGCAAACCTTTCCAAGGAGGGATCTGGGGAAAGAACAGGACGGTCAAGCTAGGAAGCAACTCTTAATTCAAACTGACACGTGAAGCTGTGGAAAATGCTCCTAGGTTATCCTTTCTAGTATTTTAAATTCTCGAACAGGGCAGATGGGAAGTGAGGAGTTACAGGGACATCTGTGCCCTCCCTGACCCCACCCTGGGCAGCCTTTGCAAATCCTTGTGATTCTTCCCCCTCCCCACTGGGGAGCCGTGCCTCTGTGTAAGCATTTTCAAACCATCAGTGTCATTTTGTGGGAATATTAGATCCAACATATCCCTCTTCGCAGGTCCCACAATACTTCCATGATGCACTGCCTTGATGAGTTTGACAGGCATGACAGAGGAAAGGCAGGAGGGCGGAGGAGAAGAGAGGATTAACAAGTGTCTGTGAAGTGGCATTTATATTTAGAATTTCCTTTCCTTCCAGGAGTTGGTGTGCCAGTCAGGTCCCTTGGTATCAACAACAGAAACCACCGTAGCTCGTTTCAGTAAAAAGAGAATTTATTAGAGAATATTAGATAGTTCACAGACATAGGTCGCCAGCCAGGAAGATGTCTCCCAAACCTCGAAGTGAGATCACCCATTAGAAGACACCACGTCCCCCTCCCACTAGCAACCCCCCGGGTCACGGACCCCACAGCTTCCACTGAACATGGAGAGCACCGCACACCAGATCCTCAGGCTCTGACAGCACCAAGGCCGCGTGTCTCCCCTGTCCCTCTGGTCACAGGGAAAGCTCTGGGCAGCCTTTCTACCTCCTGCTCCACTTCTGAGCTGAGTTCTCCACAGACACCACTGAGGGGTGGAGTCCAGGTCACATGACTGGTCCAGGTCACGTGTCTGACCCCCACCCCCAATCTCAGAGCCCCTGACTCCCCAGAGGGAGACCAGATCAACTTGTTAACTTGCTGGAAGGTCACCACAGGGAAGTCACGGAACCTCTCCTGTTCTAGTTTCCTCATCTTTAATAGGGAAGATTCCGTTTACTGGGCTCTGGGGTGACTTTCAGCTCAGAAATGCTGGGATTTGGTCATTCTGAGCATCTGAGAATGTTTTATTTAGCACTCGACCACCCCAGGATGTTTGATAAAATCTGATCATTTGGACAGGCCCCAGGAGAGAAACAGATCAGATCCTGCCTTGGGTGTGGAAGCCCACCTGGTGGGAGACTGTGCCTATGTGGTGGGAGTGGGGTGATGCTGAGGGGAGGGACACTTTTAGAACTAGAAGGAATTAAAGATTATTCCTTCCTTCCTTCCTTTTTTCCTTCTTTCCTTCTTTCCCTTTCTCATTTCAGATATGGAAACTGAGCCTCAGAGAAGGAAATGATCCATCCAAGTTCACACGGCTACTTAAAGGCAGAACTGGGATTAGCATCGGCCTTCCTGCTTTGCTATGCAAACTCCGATGAATCAGCAGGGCCATCCTCACCACCGTCCTCAGGAAGCTGCCCAGGCGCCTCAGGGCTCAGTGGGAACAGGGCGGTGGTTGATCAGCAGGGTCTGTCCAGGCCATGAGGGGAGAAGCCAGATTTACCAGGCCTCGTTATAGAATCACATTGCAGGTGCAAACCAGAGGCTCCTCTCCCCAAAGAACCAAGATGAAAGAAGGGTGGAAAACTCCATAACCAATTCTACGGAAGACTCTAGAAAAAGAAAAGTACCTAGTCCAAAATTAGGAGGTGGTAGTCAATGTATGCCTAGGGAACCGGCTCACACCTACAGTCAGAGTTACACTGGGAACAAATCGTATCGCAAACTGAAAAGGGTGTGTGAAAGCCAGGATGTGAGAAATGGTAGCAGTAAGTTCCTAGAAAAGCAGAACAAGATAACAAGTTAGAGGCACATTATACCATGGGCACCCAGAAGTTTTGGTGGATTTTTTCAATGTTGCTTTAACTATTCTATCACTGTTCAGACAGTGCACTTCATTGGTTGATGTCCATGAGATCCTTCCGTGTAAAAACCACATGAACGTACAGATGGGTCAGTCCCTCCGTGCCTAAATTTAATTCTACTGAATAACACTGATGATGATGATGGTAACTATCTCATATAATCTTCATTACAGTCTGGTGAGATAAACACTATTATCATCACTGTTTTAGATGGGGAAACTGAGGCTGAGGTGTGTTGCGAGACTGGTCTAAGGTCACACAATCAGTAGGTGGCAGAGCCAGGAGTTGATTGAACTCAGGATTCTTTCCCTTCATGCGAATGAAGATCTGGGCCCAGCCTGAGTCGGGTCTGAGAATTAGCGGGAGTTACTAGACGTGCGGTATGGGCCTTTTCAGAACTAGCTGTGAAATCCCAATCCTGCTTAATAGGAGGGCGACGACATCATGGTCTTCCTCTTGTTTTCTTCTACTGGAATTAAAATCACAGAACTTCTCAGCCTCTCTGGAAAAGCTAAATGACCCACCACTTCAGAGGAAGCGCCTGGGGTTTGTGCCCAGCAACTTGACATCTTCCCCGAAGCACCAACACGGCCAGCCCGGGTTAAAGGATATCAGCACTACCACACACTCTCCTTTTTCCCAAATTAATCGAGAAGAAGGAATTTCTGACAAATGCCATCTGCTGATTTTTCAGAGAGACAAGTTTTGGTGGTGTGACCAGCAGGTGCCTCGGCTTTTTCTAGCATGCAGTACCAAAATAGTCACCATGGCAACCCTGGGAGGGCAGACTTCCAAAGCGATGCATTGTGAGCACAGAAACTCTGGAGCACTTTTAAGCAAGAAGGAGGAAGGCTCAGCGGGTGGGTTTCCAATGGTGGAAGAAGGAGCTTTTCCCCGGCACACGCCAGGGCTGGACCCCAGGCTGCTGTGTACATGGGACAGCCAAGCTCCCAAGAGGGGAGGTGAGAGTTTGTGGGGAGCGGCTGGCAGAGTGGGCAACTGCCAGATTTTTCACGGGGACCAAAGGGATTTGGAGGGGGGACAAATGATGTGTGGCCCTGGGCTGGGAGGAAGGAGACTGGGGTTTTAATTCCTGCCCTGTCACGTGCTAATCCAGTGACCCTGGGCAGCTGACCTCACCTCTCTGAGTCTCTGAGTCTCAACTTCTCGTTTGTGAAATGGAAGTGGGAACTCACCGTGCCTCATCATGGGGGAAGTTGAGGGTATGATACCAGCCCCTGCTTGTGGACGCTCTCAGGAAGATGCTCAATGAGCAACACAGAGAAAGAGAAAAAGTAGAGATTCGGGGGTCAGGAAGCCTGGGTTCCCGACCAGGCTATGCTGCTTTCTGATCCTGTGACCTCGGGCAAGTCACAGAACTTCCCAGACCTCAGTGTCCTAACCTTCCAGGGATGCTGAGAATCACTGGACGCTGCCAGGCCGTGGGGTTGTTAAATGAGATGCAGCACGCATGATCAGGGAAACGAGTCCTTGCCCTCCCTTCTGGGCTCCTGGGACTTCTGAATCTGAGGCTCCCCACGACCGGGGACCCCACACTCCCCTGTGGTGTTGGAAGCACACACCAAGACAGAACCCAAAACACGAGGGTTTTGCTTGGGAAACACCTGAGAGCAGATGGGGAGAGACCTGAGAGAGGCGGGGAGAGGCTGGGAGAGCCAGCACAGCACCCGCAAGTCTGACCGGAATGCAAGAGGGAGGGAGGGAAAGATGGGCAGAAGCGTCTTGGAATTCTGTGAGCTCCAGGAAGGCTCGGCAAGGCCAAGAGCGAGTCTTCCAACCACAGTCACCTCTCAGAGAAGCCCTTGACTCTTGTGACCTAGCATCCTTGCCATTGTCTGTCACCAGCTGGCCAGGAGCGGTCCCTAGGAAGTGTGCCCTCAGCACGCACAGGAGTGTACAGCATCTGGGGCCTTTGGTCAATCTGGCTCTGCGTCTGCCGGTTGTATATGCACAGTCACCATCCTTGCCTGATTCTGGCACCTTTCACTCGGCCACCCACAGCAGCGGCTTGGCCTCAGGCCACACCTGTGCTCCAAGAGCCTGAAACCACATCCCCACAGTCTCCTCACCCAGAATGTCACAGGAACTCAGGCTCGGTGATGTGTCAGGACCCCTACTCTGGAAGAAACAGTATTTCCCACCTCTCAATTAGATCATGGAGCAAAGCTGTACACACCCCATGTCTCTGTCCATGCTTGCACGCACACATGTGTAGCTGTGCATGTTTCTGTGTCACCGCATGTGCTGTATTTGCATCTGTGGATAAGCATTTATACTTACGTGTATGTGTGTGTGAATTTATACAGCGATACGGTTAGCACTATGCTAAGCATTTTACACACAGTGTCTCTCATCTTTACAACTCTCTTTGCAGTGGATAAGTAGATACATGTCCAGGTATCGTCTTCTTTTCAGCATAGATGTTTTCTCCAATGCACCACTTGGATAAGACAAAACAGAGCCATGAGTGAGCTGGGAATGTTTCTCTTCAAAACCTGAGCTCCTGTCCTCTCCACTACACCTGCACCCCTACCTACTGATTGGACCATTTGTTGCATGAAACCACATATGTGTGCGTGTATAAGAAGAATTAAGACAAAGAAGGGTTATGTACATGGGGAGGTCTGGGTTGATTAGAGATCGATGACTGACATAGGGACATAGTTCCTTTTTTTTTTTTTTTAAGATTTTATTTATTTATTTGTCAGAGAGAGAGAGCACAAGCAGGGGGAGCAGCAGGCAGAGCAGGCAGAGGGAGAAGCAGGCTTCCCGCTGAGCAAGGAGCCCGATGCAGGACTTGATCCTAGGACCCTTGGATCATGACCTGAGCTGAAGGCAGCTGCTTAACCGACCGAGCCACCCAGGCATCCCAAGGACATAGTTCCAAATGCAAATCCCCCTCCCAGTATGATTCTATTAGTGTATGTCATCTGGAAACATATATTGGGTCTTAGCTGCAAGAATTTCTATGTAATAGGCCACGGCACAAATTTTGGAGCATTTAAGACATTTGAGACTCTGATTCTGGTATAATCCTACAAGAGACCTCTTTTCTTGTCCTTCCCCTAAAGGGGGGGCTATCATGGCAAGTTTTCCAGGCTGCCTTGTAGAATTTGTTTTGTCTGATTGGAAGACATTTACAAAAAAGGGGGGGGGGATCTACTCTAACACTTCACTTTTCTGAATCATTGTCTTTGCTTATTTCCTGGCAGTATGAAATACTTGTCTATAGAGATCTGTTTATAATCAGCCTCAAGGACCATCTACTGAGTGCATGTACTGGGCTTGAGATCGCCATAAACGACCACATTTGACTCTGGCTCTTGTCAAACAGATGAAGAACCGAGGCTCTGAGATGTCAGGAGGTCTGGATGAGCTTACTCTGCTAGCAAAGGGGTAGAAGAGAGACCAGAGCTGGGCACTTTCCATGGCGTTAATACTCTCCAGGCCGAAGATCTGAGCTGCCCAAACACCTGGAGTTCTAGGCTGTTTGTTAGTTCTGCTGTTTCCTGCAAGCCTGCAGGCCCCGCCGAGCCCAGGGGACTGCTTGGGGCCACGGCAGGTAGACTTACCTGGAGAAGCACCAGCCGGCAGAGCAGCATATCTGCTTTCTTCCCATTTCCTTCCTTGGTTC